>NC_062546.1:11113058-11816808 GCF_016906955.1 Phacochoerus africanus
GCCGTAAGGAATTTTAGTGATTTTAGTGAACTATTGTTACAACATGGTTTTAACGTAGTCAGGCATTAGGTCGTATTTCATAATGAAGGCAGCTATAAAAACAAATGTCAATTGGAAGAGTGGCCCATTTTACAAAGCCTGCCTCTAACAGAGAATAAATCTTGCCTTCAAGTCACAAGCTATTGTTGCAATCTCCTTTATCTGAAACAATCAAATCATTCACACTGAAAAGTAGTGAACAGTGTCAGAGAATCAAAGAACTGGAGATGAGAGAAACAGTAAAACACCTGACCCAAATCTTAAACTACAAATGGAGGGTAGTTTATTCTATTTTCATTCATTCAATCCCGCCCCTCTCTCTTTCTAGCTCCAAAAACCAATACCTTTCCCTATCTGTGTTCTCTCTTCTCTTCTGGACACTTCAGGCTTGTTAAGTATTACTTCCACTTTTCAAACCAGACATACAATTGTTTAAATGATAGAAAACAATTTTTAAAACCATCTATGCATGCTATCAAAGCTGACTTTTTATAGACCTAAACGCGTATTAGTATCTATGCTATTCATAAGCATTAACAATTAAAAACAATTATGCTCACTTTATTAAATGGAGCTAACAGAGGATCTTTGCCTGAAACATTTGTTTTCTAAGCCACCACATTCCTCAGAGTTCAAGTCTACTTCATCCTTTGTTCTTTTCCCAACTGTTCCCAAGTTTTTACATCTTTTCATTCTAGTAAGAAGTTAGTATACTGAGAAATAACCACTGCTTTGTTTACAAAATGTCAAGCAAAAATTACATATTATTTTTAAAATCATCAGACTCAGCAAGCTCAAAATGATTTTATATAAGGCTGCCCTCACTGTGACATGCTATAAAATATTAATTTTTTTAACTTCCATTTTCTACCAACCATAAACACATTTCTGTGAATTCCTAAAAAATAATGGTTTTGGTAAATTGGCACACACTTTGGAAAAGTGCCACTTTAGATCTCAAGGTCGTTTGAACCCCTCATTTTTTAAAATGTCACAGTTGGCCACTTTTAATGTCCAGAAGCCACTTTTTATGTCCAGAAAGAAAAGAACTTCTGATTGTAACTCTGCAAAAGAAAAATATCTGTACTGCAGAGGTAAGAAAGCTCACGGTGTACGATTCTCTAAGATAAAAGAAACTACCTCTAGAATCTAGAGAAATCAACTGTACAGCAACCTCAACTAGCTCCTGGGGTTCCAAGGTGATAGACAAACATAAGAACAATGAGGGAAATTAAGGGAAGACCATGTTCCATGCTAGTGGCCTGCTGAACACAGTTTTAACAATGCTTGAGTGACTGGTCTCCCACACTGCCCAGTGCCTCCTGGAGGCCACCCCCAGATGTGATGCGGAATATCATAATCAACCCCAACACTTCAGACAGAGAATTGTTTCATTTAAACCACTTTAGAGTCTACTGTATTAAATGCGATGCAGTAAATTTGTCTACACATTCTCTAAGTCACTAGTGGAATTCATTCGATTAACTCAGAGAGACTAGACACGGAATACAAATTTTATATATTGATTGATCGTACTTATACAGATTAAAGTGGTTAGAAATATTAGCCTATCAGAAGCTAATATACATTACAGTGCAACTAAAGAGAATCCTGTCAAATAAGCTTGATGCAAATCCACATGAAACCAAGCCTGCCAAAAAAAGGCTTTTGTTAGTCAAGCATACCAAAGAACTGCTTAAAGCTTTTTTCCTTTTTAAGTGGAGCTCAAAATAGACTTTAATACTACCAGCTGATGGATCTCACAATTTGCCTTTTGAGCCTATAAGCCCCAAACAGAATAAACTGCCTTCTCCCTTTACACAAGTAACAACATCTCTCTATTCTGTACATCGCTTATTTAAAACATCGAGTGTGGTTTTGGTTAATCCTCACAACCCCCACAATGACATTTAATAGGCAGCACGTATTTTCTTCAGAGGATTTAGCTGTTTGGGAAAGCAGACCTCTGGGTCTTTTTAATCTGAAGATGTGGAGATATGTGAGAACCCCCACCTTCCTAACTTTTCATTTATGAACCACCAGAACCCACAAGAAGATGAGGACTGGGAAGACACGATCATCTCAACCATGATCAAAGGATAAGATGCTCATGGAGGAAAGATACTATTTCAGAGAGGGATAAAAAAAGGTTAATCTTCCCTGGTGCTTGTCCGACACAGGGTAATATTTTGGCCCAGTGGAGTGGGTACTACAGGCTTCCCCGCTAGAAAGCAAGAGTCTGACACTCTCAGGGCTTAGCTCACAGAGCAGATGTCTCTTCCTCTGACAGATCTTCCCTGATCCCATTCTCTGAGGTAGCCCACTTTCCCCTAAAGTTACTCTTCACCCCGTTATGTTTTGTTTTCTTCACAGCACTTGTCGCCATCTGAAATTATTTGCTTCTGTGTTTGACCGTCCTATTCGACTCGCAGCTCCACGGGGGACAGGATCTTGTCTGTCTTGTCCAGCAAACACTACCTCCAACGCCTAGGCAGTGCCTAGCACGGAAGAGGCACGCCAATTCAGATCCATTAAATGAATGAACAGGAAGGGGGAAGGGACTGTCATCCTTGGGACTTGACACACACTAGGGGAAAGGAAATGTAAAGGAGGGAGGGGAGAGCAACCCTTTCCCCCAGAGAGACAAAGGAAGACAGTTTGAGGTGGTCCAGTTTAGAAAAGGAAGTAGTGGGGGTGTTCTATCAACCCCTGGGGACAAAGACTGGACAGGCAGGGGGGCGGGGTCGGGGTGCAAGGGAGAGCAGAGGCGGGCGGCGCCCAGGACTGAGAGGTCACCCGGGCTGGAGGATATGAGGTAGGTGGGAAATCAAAGGGGACTGCGAAGCCAGGGAGAGACGCAGACCCACCCGGGGGACAAAGAGAGGGGACCGGCCTCCGCTGCCGTCGGACCGAATCCTCAAGCAGTAGGGCTGAGCGGAGGGCGGGACCCAGGCGGAGAAAGGGGTCTGGGGTCTGAAGAGAAGGTTCACGAGGCCTAAGCGAAGGGCCTGCCGCGCTCCGGGGAGCTCCCGCACCTGGTAAATGGCCGCCCAGTTCCCGGCCTTGTCGATCTGCTCGAACTCCTTTTCCATCTCCATGACCGGCCAGGGCGGCTGCCGCGCCTCCTCCTGGGCCCACTGCGCCGTCTGTTTCTCTCGGCCGCTTCGCACACTCCGCCCGGAGTCCCACTGCAAACCTCGACTCCGGCCGCTACCGCCGCCCCGGCCGCCGCTGCTTCTTCATGTCAACCCGGCAGCCGGAAGTACGCACAGCGCTGCCGCGGGCTCCGCCCCTCAAGCGGAAGAACCAATAAAAGTTCAAAACGTCATCGAGCACTTCCGCAGGGCGGAGTCAGGGGAGGTGCTGAGGAGAGCCGCCTCGGCCCCGCGAGATATCTTGCAGCGTGCGCTTCCTCCTCCCATCCTGGGCTCCAGGCTCGGGCGTGGCACGCGCCGGTTGCTTAGGCGACCCCCGGGAGCCCCGCCCACGGCGCGTGGGTTTGCAAAGCCCCCACCGATTTAAAGTTTAAGCCTCCACGTGGTCCATTGAGTCAGAGAGTGACTTTGAAGCATAATCCCTGTTTCTTGCAGCTCCAGGGCCCAGGCCTAAGTGCTCCAAGCTGGGGGGGGGGGGGGGCGCTGAAGGCTCCCCTTCTATCTTCCCGCCTCCAGCAAGATATGCGCGTTTTTTTCATGACAACTTAGAGCTTCCTGATTTACCAGGCTGCTGGTGCCCCCTACTCTCTGAATGTACTATCCTAGTCTGAAACTCAAGATTTCCGTTTGGAGTCTCCTATCTTGGGCATTGCAAGAATGAATGGATTGGGGTCTTGTAATGATTTTCACTTTTTCCCAAAGTAGGAAGGAAAACCTGCTCAGACTGGACTCAGTGGAGCACAAATTCCATGGTGCATTCGGGTGTTGAATAATGGCAGATTTCTGGGCCCACCTCCAAAGGATTCGGATACAGGAATCTGTATTTTTCACGGGCAACTCCAGCTAATTCTATATCTATGATCTTTGAAGCACATATGAGAAGGGCTGGTCAGGTTTCCTTCCCACAGATTCTACTTTAAGCCATCCAGTTTTGGTCCTGACACGTTATGTGGAGATTGCGAATTCCATGGGGTCAGAGACCTAGAGGAGGACAGAATTATCTCTGTTCACTCTTCCCATCTCAAGCCTCCCAAGAAGCAGCTGTGTTGAATTCCAGCTCATTCCTTGAATGCTTATGGCAGGCACTGTGCCTGGCATTCTAAGTACACTTTCTCATTTAATCTCTACAACAACCCTACAATATAGGCACTGGTATCATTCCCATTTTACAGGTGAGGAAACTGAGGTGCAGAGAGGCAAAATCACTTGTCCAGTGTAGCTTTGCATATTGGTATGGAAGGCAGGATTCTAAGTAGTCTCCAGGGCAGTGCTTGCTTTGGAGCCAGGCTGATTCCAAATTCCAACCCAACCAAACACTAGCTGTGCAACCTTGGGCAAATTACCTACCCCTTCTCTGCCTTCTTTCCCTTCTTTGTTAAATGAAGATAATAAAAGTACCCACTTCAGGAGTGCCTGTCGTGGCTCAGCAGAAACAAATCTGACTAGCATCCGTGAGGACGCAGCTTCGATTCCTAGCCTTGCTCAGTGGGTTAAAGGATTCAGCGTTGCTGCAAGATGTGGTGTAGGTTGCAGACACAGTTCAGATCTGGCATTGCTATGGTTGTGGTGTAGGCGGGCAGCTACAGCTCTGATATGACCCCTAGCCTGGGAACCTTCATATGCCACATGTGCAGCCCTAAAAAGACAAAAAAAAAAAAAAAGTACCTACTTCATAGGGTGGTGTGAAGATTGAAAGAGTATTTATAATGCTTTCAGTATAATGAGTTGATCAATTAATATGACCCTTCATTATTATATACCTTCAATTAACAGCAAATGGGAGATAAATTCTTTTTTTTAAGTCTTTTTAAGGCCAGTTTATTTTACATTTTTTTAAGTTAACAAATTATTTATTTATAAATAAATAACCATGTGGAAGTTCCCAGGCCAGGGGTGGAAACTGCACCACAGTAGTGACAAAGTCAGGTCTTTAAAACACTGAGCCACCAGGGAACTCCAGGAGGTAAATTCTTAAAAAAAAAACCTTAAAAAAAAAATTTTTTTTTTTGGGCCGCACCTGTGCCACATGGACGTTCCTAGGCTAGGGGTTGAATCAGAGCTGCAGCTGCTGGATTACACCACAGCCAGAGGAACGCCAGATCTGAGTCCCATCTTTGGCCTACACTGCAGCTTACAGAAACGCCAGATCCTTAACCTATTGAGCAAGGCCAAGGATCGAACCCGCATCCTCATGGATACTAGTCAGTTTCTTAACCCACTGAGCCATATCAGGAACTCAAGGAGGTACATTCTTATTGGATAAATGCAATTGGTTTGACAGACAATGTCTTTAGAAACTGAGTATTCCAAGGAGTGGGAAATTAACAAGAGATGCCCATTTGGGTGAAAAGTTTGGAAACCTCACACTTTGAAGCTGCCTAATTAAAGTCTTAGCCATTTAAGTGACTCTCCAGGTTCATGTACTCTTTCTGCCCTTATTTCTTCGAGTGCTAGTTTGTCTGGAACTCACAGAATTGAGAGCTCCTTGAGGGGGACAGAGAACAGGGCTGGTCCATTCCTCTCCCTGTGAGCTGAGCTAAGTAAGTAAATAAATCAAACACTAATCTGGAGCCCAAGTGGCCCTCATGCCTGCAGGGAGTGCCACCCAGTGACTGGACCAGGCTTTGAATGGGGCCAACGCTATGCACACGATCTTGGTGGAGGAGTGGGAGGGGGGTGCAGGAGGCTAGAGCAGGGTCCATGTGTAATCAATGGATGTATTAGTTACCTAGAGTGGCCATAACAAATGATCAATCACAAATTGGTGGCTTAAACCAACAGAAACATATTTTTGAACAGTTTGGAGGCCAGAAGTCTGAGGTCACTGTGTTGTCAGGGCCACACTCTCTTTGAGGTCTCTTGGGGAGAATCCTTTGCCTCTTTGACCAGTGGCTTCAATCATTCCTCAGCTTAAAACCAGTAGCATAAAACCAGTCCCTGTCTCTTTACACAGTTCTCTGTGGCTCCTTTTCCTGCTGTCTAATCTCCTCCCGCTTCACTCTTTCAAGGACACCTGTCATTTGATCCAGGACAGGTAAGGTAAGGACCTTTTCTAATCCAGGATGATTCGGTATTCCCAAGTGATTCAAGATGATCTCATTTTGAGATCCTTAAATTAACTACGTTTGCAGAGTTACCACTGTGGCTCTGCAGAAATGAATCTGACTAGCATCCATGAGGACGCAGGTTCCATCCCTGGCCTCACTCAGTAGGTTAAGGATCTGGCGTTGCCATGAGCTGTGGTGTAGATCACAGATGCCGCTCAGATCCCGTGTTGCTATGGCTGTGGCATAGGCCAGCAACTACAGCTCCGATTGGACCCCTAGTGTGGGAGCCTCCACATGCCACAGGTGCAGCCCTAAAAAGAAAAAAAAAATTTAATTATGTCTGCAAAGACCCTTTTTCTAAATCAGGTTATATTCCAGGTTCTGGGGGTTAGGACTTGGACATACATTTTTGAGGGCCCCCACTCCACCTACTATAGTAGCAGAGGGTAAAATTTGTCACAAATATTGATCCTGAATGAAACCCCTATTTTCAGGTATCAGCTAATGACCATCATATCCAGTCTTTACAAAGAAGCAGCCAGAGTGCCATTTTAATTTTTGGATCATGAAAATCCCTCCAATAGCTTCCCATGCTTCTTAGAATGAAACCCAAATAAGTCCTAACCCTAGCTCCCCAACCTCTCTCCTTCTCTTTTTTTTTGGGGGGGGAAGGGGGCAGGTGGGCTTCGCCTACTTAATGTGGAAGTTCCTAGGCCAGAGATCAAACCTATGCCACAGCAGCAACCAGAGCCACTATAGAGACAATGCCCGATCCTTAACCTGCTGTACCACCAGGGAACTCCCCTTCTCTTTTTCTTTTCTTTCTTTCTTTTTTTTTTTTCCTTTTAGGGCTGCACATATGGCATATGGAAGTTCCCAGCTAGGGATCTCATCCGAGCTGTAGCTGCTGGACTACACCACAGCCACAGCAATGCCAGATCTGAAATGCATCTGTGACCTCTGCCACAGCTTGCAGCAATGTGGGATCCTTAACCCACTGAGCGAGGCCAGGGATTGAACCTGTATCCTCATGGATGCTAGAAGGTTCAAAACCCTCAGAATCACAACAGGAACTCCCTCCCCTCTCTCCTTGTACTCTATGCTCAATGAGTCCTCCACCACATTGAACTAGTTTCTTTCTTTTTTTCTTTTTAGGGCCATACTCGTGGCATATGGAGGTTCCCAGGCTAGGGGTCATATCAGAGCTGTAGCTCCCCGCCTACACCACAGCCATAGCAATGCCAGATCCAAACCACAACTGTGACCTACACCACTGCTCATGGCAAAGCCGGATCCCCAACCCACTGAATGAGGCCAGGGATTGAACCCACGTCCTCGTGGATACTCGTTGGGTTCATTAACAGCTGAGCCATGACGGGAACTCCTGAACTAGTTTCTAACTCAGGACCTTTGCACCAGCTGTTCCTGCTCCTTGGACCACTCTTCTTGTACATCTTCTCACCCTTCAAGTCTCAGGTCAGATGTCACCTCTACAGTCTCTAAGAAATAGCCCCCAGTCACCCTCTGCCAGTGCCCCTGTTTTTTGCGTCACAGTACTTATCTCTGGCTAAAATCCCCCCTCTTTATTTCTTGGCTTGCTTCCTTTTCCTGCCCCCACTATAATGTTCCATGAGAGTAGGGGCCTCAGCTTCTTGTCTGTGTCCCAAGCCCCGGATATTGGATCAGGAGGAGGGACTCGAGGTGCTGGAATCTTCCAGGGCTCTCTGAGGCATGGCTCTTGTCTGTAAAGCTCTGCCAGTTCCTTGCCAAGTCCTGGCCTAGAACCAGTCAAGCCGTGGTATCCCTCAGAGATGTGATGGTGGTGACTGGGAATCTTTTAGTGATGACTGGTTAGAAAATAAACAGATGACCATGTGTCATGACAGCTAAAGCCTTTTCCTGGCAGGCCTGACTGCGGAGTGGTCCCACGTGGTTTCTTAGGCCTTCCCTTTACATATTTAGCTAATGGAGGAAATCAATGACCCATTAAACTTTTTAAAATGTCCTAAAGAGTTGTCAGTAGAGAAGGATGGCTGTTTATCAAACCTCTGATGGATCATCGACTCCTAACTTAGCAGTGTCAGCAAGTTTCCTGGTAAAAAATCCATCCTGGTCTTTTTTCTGGGAGACAGCACTACCTCAAGAGCTTGGGAATCAGAGGGAGACCAAACTAGTCTCTGCTGAGATGTCACTTCCTTGGAGAGGCCCCTTCTGATGTCTTCCTTGGAGAGGCCCCTTCTGAACGGTTTCCCAAATCTCTTGTGCTTTTCCTTCTCAGCACTCATCAGACATCTGAGGACACATTTCCTCCCTGCTGCTAGCACGTGGCATTATGTTATGTATTTATTTTGTGTGTTATCATCCGTCTCTACCACCGAATATAAACTTCATGAAGAAAAGAGACTGAGTCGATTTGGTTCAATGCTGTCTTCCTTGAGCCACAGGTCATTCCCAGATGGGCCCAAAAGTCCCTGGAAGTTTCTAGAAATCAAGATGACAGGGCTTCCTTCTGCCTCATAGACTCAGACCTCGAGGGTCCTCAGGGTCACCTAGCTCCCTCTGTCTACCAGGGAGGACACACAGCCAGGAAAGGAAATGGCCCTTCCCTCTGAGATCCAACCTGGTCTCCTAGTGAAGTCTGAGCACCGTGACTGGTTGGCTCAATTGGGAGGAACTAACCAGGGGCAACACCCAGGCCCATGGCACCGGAACCTGGATAAATGGAGCTTCAGCCTCTAGCCCCAGACAGTGCACTAGGTGTGATCTCGCATTTTATATTTCCTACAAGCCTGGTATTAGCACACTTTGCAAATGAGAAAATGGGTAAAGAGGTGAAACCAGTGAACACCCAAATACAGAACGCTGGTCCAGGCCCAGCAGATTAGAACCTTCTAAATCCTGGGTCTGCTACTTACTAGCTTTCAGGCCACGGAGAAGTTGCCTAACCTCCTAGTGTCAGCCTTGATGCTTTCCAGTGAGAAAAACCCAACTGAAAGTAGGTTTCGCAAAATGGGGAATTCACTGGCTCATGAAACTGCAAAGACCAAAGGTGGCTTGCTTCAGGCATGGCTGCGTCCAAAGGCTCAGTGTTGTCATGGCTCTCACTCCAGCTGTCTTAGTGCTTCTCCCTGTGTTAGCTTCATTCTCAGGCAGCCTCTCCTCCCCAGGGAACTGGAATGGCCCCAGCAGCTCCAGGCTCACAGCTTGCCAGCCTAGCAACTCCCATAGAAATAGTGCTTCTTTTCCCCATGGTCCCAACAGAAGTCCAGGCCTCGAATCTCATTGGTCCAACTGAGTCTCACATGCCATCTCTAAGCCAGTCTCTTTGACCAAGGAAAATATTGGCAAACAAAGAAGCTGAGGCTGAGAGAGGGCAATTTCTTTCTTAATCGTACACACAACTGTAAGTATGAGGTAGGATTTAGATATAAGCAGTCTGGTTTCAGCATCTTTGCTCTCAGCCATGATGCTACACAGTTTCTCCAAGAACTGCCATGGGCTCTAAACAAATAATAACAACAGTGAAGACATAGTAATAGTATAATAATTGTCACTTACAACAACAGGGTGAAGCTGCTACTACTGCTACTCCCTATGTGAACTAAGGTTTAGAAAGATTCAGTAGCTTGCTTGTGGTCGCACAGCTAAGAAATGGTGGAGCCAGCATCTGAACCCAGTTTAGTTTTAGAACTGCTCCTAGTTCTAACAGTCTATCAATATATGTGGGTTCTGCACTGTTTCAGAACTCACAGGAAAGTCAGCAGCCCAGAAGCTCATCACTCACAGCCTCACAGGGCCCCTCTCCATCCTCGTGAAGACTCTCCCGCCCCTCCACCCCCAGCAAATACTCTAGACCTAACTCCGAGCCATTAAAAGTAAAAACAAAAAATACGTAATTCTGATCTGGAGCTGCCTGTCTTGCAAGGGTGACTGCCTGGTGGAGGGAGGAGCGGGCGCTCAGGGGGAACTAGGGGGAATCACGTGGGTTCTGAGAAAGGAAGGTCAGAGGCTTGGGGGAAGGCTCAAGATGGGAACCTTCAAGCAGGAAGTTTGGCTCAAGAATGGAAATGAGACCTGGCCCCATGCTTTCAGCAAAGAAGGGTTTCCAGAGGCTGCTGCTTCCCCACCCTCCAGCTCAGGGGCTGGGGGGACCCTTGGGTTGCACACACCATGACTCCTCAGGGCGTAGGTTCTGCAATCTGGCCGGCTTGGGTTTATGTGCCCTTGGACAAGTTCCTTAGCCTCCCTTATCATCAGTTTACTGTCTTTTACGTTAAGATGGGGATGTGACGGTTGAATGAGATGGTTTCTGGGCCTCGTCTCTAGTTCGGGGCAAGGACTTCCTAACTGTGGCTGTTGTTATTACAATTGTGTAGGTTGCTAAGAGGAAAGAGCAGGCTACCACCTGCCCCCAGATATTTTCACAGTGTATGTTGCAACCTCCTGTTTTACATCTCTAATGTTTGTCCTGCTGGTGGAGGTAAGCAGGGCCAGCTTTGTGGGTATGTCTGTAACATGTGCAGCCACACGGGACCCTCGCTCAGAAGGATCCAGCACTTGGTTTAAGGCTCTATTGTCACCATCTTGAAATTCTTATTAATTGTTGAACAAAGGGCCCTGAATACTCATTTTGCACTGGATCTTGCAAATTATATAACCAGTTCTGAAAGTGACTCTGGATGTTCAAAACCTTAAAGTGAGTTAGAAGCAATTTCTGTCTTTGAAGATGGAAATGGTTTTCCCCTTTATTCTGGGAAGAACTACTGCTCTTGGGGGAAGTCTTAAAACAGTGACAGTATTCAGATACAGATTCCCAGGTTGAGCTGATACTATTGTTTAGTAATAGTAATTATAATTGCTACATGTATTGGATGTTAGCAATGGGCCAGACTCCATGCTAAGCCAGCACTTTAGCACCATCATTCTTCTAGATCTTCCCAACAACCCTATGAGTGGGTCTATTATTAACCTTATAACAGAGTGGTTATGTAACTTACCCACTATCACACAGCAGGGTTGGCATAATGCCTATGACTTGAGTGGCTCTGCAGCAAGATGGCAGCATTTTAGAGAAAAGGAATTAACTTCTAAGCTTACATTTAAATAGAAGTGTTCCTGGAATCCTGGGGAGAAACATGTGTCTTTTCTTTTCTTTTTTTAGGGCTGCACCCGCAGCATATGGAAATTCCCAGGCTAGGGGTCTAATTGGAGCTACAGCTGCCAGCCTACACCACAGGCACAGCAACACCAGAGCCAAGCCATGTCTGCAACCTACACCACAGCTCACAGCAACACCAGATCCTTAACGCAGGGAGCAAGGGCAGGGATTGAACCTACACCCTCACAGATACTAGATGGATTCGTCTCCACTGAGCCACAGTGGTTACCCCCAAACGTCTGTCTTTTTGATCAAGTATTTGTTCTAGTAGTTTTGTGTTTGAAGATGGACATGGGCCTCCATTGAAAACTGACCATGCAGAGACTAAGGAGTTGGCCTGAACTCTCCCTCTCCTTGTGCCGGAGGGAGATCTAAGGAGAGAACCCACACTTGCAGTGACTGAAAGCAGAGGCAGCCAGACTTGGGGAAATGTGTTTACAGTTCTCACGCTGCCCTCACCTGGCAATGGGGAACCACACAGTGGATGGAGCTTTCCTCTGAAGGACCTGGATGTTCCCATTGTCCACATCTAGGGTAGGCGAGGAAGGGTAGGGCTCTAAATTATCGAGAGAAGGGGTCAGGAAGCCCCCCTCCATGGGAGAGAGCCTCTCTCCCACAACACGGTGGTGGGCTGGAGAGAAAGAAGGATGGAGACGGGCACAAGGGAAAGCACGATGCAGGTACATGGGCTCTAGGAACTATTTGCTTACCATTTCGCTTTGAGTTTTCCTTTTCTGCATCATAATCCCCACCAGTTATCCCCAAGGCTTCAATAAAATGTTGTTCCCTGCTATGGGCTCATCTTAGCTTTGGGGTCAGATGCTAATTGTCCCTGATACCAATTTTCCTCTCCCTTCATAGAAATAGGATTGTACCTGGGCTGTGGCTGTGCAGCTAAAGACCACATTTCTGGAGTTCCCATTGTGGCTCAGCAGGTTGAGAACCTGACTAGTATCCATGAGGATGCAGGTTCGATCCCTAGTCTTGCTCAGTGGGTTGGGGATCCCACATTACTGTGGCTGTGGCATAGGCTGGCTGTTACAGCTCTGATCTGACCCCTAGCCTGGGAACTTCCATATACCACCAGTACGGCCCTAAAAAGACAAAATTTTAAAAATTAAAAGAAAATAAACATCTGCTTTGTTTAAGCCACTGTTAGTGGGGGGGGGGTCTCAGTTACAGCAATTGAATCTATAGTCTAATTAACACAGCCATGTTTTTTCGGGGGGGGGGCACTGTTAAGGAAGAGGACTGTGTCCCACCTCCAGATCAAGACAGTGTTGGGGACAGGAGCAGCATTCTGGTGTTCTACTGCTCTTGTCTGTCTTCTCTCTTAACTTCTGCTTAAGAAAAGGCAGACAAGGGCAGTAGAAGTCCAGGAAAGGTGGCTCACTGTGGTTGCCAAGCAGCCACAGTATGGTCCATGGGACATGCGAACATCCCCCAGAGATTCTGAGTAATATCCTGCAGAAAGAACCTGATAAATGTTTGGTCTTGTTAGAGTCATGGGGTCTGACTGTTAGTTAGATATTAAAGGGGAAGCTGGAAATTTTGGGGACAGCTGGGGTGAGAAACAGTGCCCAGAGAATGTTAATTCCCTTCTGAGGCAGATATTTTGGTTGCCTATCTACCCATTATTCTCTTCCCCCTTCTTCTTGGCTGACTCAACCCACCCATTATAATGGAGGCTGGAAAAGTGACTATTCCTTTTCCAAGCCACCTTTGCAGTTAGAGCATGCACATATAATTCAATCCCGGCCAATGGGATGTGAGGCAAAATCTGCCCAGGAGCTTCTTGGAAAGGTTTCTCCCTTGAGTAAGAAAGACATGTGGAAGAGATTATGCCTCCACCTCAACAGGCTAAGGATGCAGGAGCACAGAGATAGCACCTGAGTCTGGGGAAAGATCACTGAGTTACTGAACTGTCCCTGAAACCACACAGCTCTGGACTTTGTAAAGATCTTTTTTTTTTTTTTTTAATTGTTGGAGCCTCTTTGGGTATGCTTTTTTGTTACTTGCAGCCAAAAGCATGCTAACTGATACCCTGTCTTTGTCTTCTGTCTCCACCTTCCTCCAGCCGTGTGGGTCTCAAGCTTTGCCTCATTCCTTCCGCAGAGCCCCAGTTGCTTTAGAAGTCAAGATTTTGGAATCCACCTGAGTCAACTTATCACGACGTTTCTTCTAAATAAGAATCTCCCTTGTCACTTCTTACTTCTTCATTTCAGGACTGAGATCTCTCTCTGGGTGGGGTGAAAGCAGAACTTCAGCCTTTGTGCAAACTTCTCTTTGGGCACACGTTGATCCTCTTATATTGGTCTTATCAGTCCGGATGTGTGTCTCTCTCAGTTGACTGGGAGCTCCTCTGAGACATGGCCTGTGTGGTTTCATCTTGGTATATCCCCAAGGTCGCTCAGGACTGGACAAGAGGAGGTGCTCCCAGAACGCTTGTTGAATACATATCTGAAAGAATGAATCATCTAAACCCAATTTTATCACCTTCCTCAACAGAGCCAATTTCCTTCCCTATTGCCCTCCTACCTTACTCTAGGACAAGACAGTTCTTGCAGGGGTAAAGCCAGGAAAAAAGAAGCATATCCAATTCTCAATTGCAAAGCACCTTCTAATCCTTTTCTCCTCAAACTACCTTTAATCCACCCACTGACAGCCTCAACTCTGGTTCAGGCCTGAGTTGACCCAGATCTCCAAAAAAAGGAAGAAGGAAGGAGGGAGAGAAGGAAGGAAACTGTATTTAAAACATTTCAAGAGACGCAAAAGAACTAAAGAGAGAAGTGACTCAAGGTGGGCATTCTCTCCACTCGGAGTTAGGAATTCTAGCATGGGAGGTGGGACCTTTTTTTTTTCTCAATTCTTTTTCCAATCACCAAAGCAAAACATGTTTAATGACGAACTCTCGAAAAGCACATATGAAAGAGAGAAGACTTACTGTCTCAGTCTCACTGCTTATGATGATGACACTGGGTGCGCCTAGTTCCACGTTTCGTTGCTTTGTCTCTGTCTCGTCCCCCCCTCCATCTTCCCCTCTACCTCAGCCCTTCTCATATTCACATTTTCTCTCTCTCTCTCTCTAGGTCTCTGTCTCTCCTTTATCAAGCGTAAATGCTTCCGACTTCTTCACCCTCAGAGGGGGTCATCCCCCCTTTAATAAATAATCAGCATGATCTAATTCCCATCTCATGATGCAGCAGGAAATCGAGTTCTTGGCCCCGCAACACTTTCTGAGAAATCTGAATACCGCTTCCTCACACTCTAGTTATCACTTGTCTCTTCTTGCTCCAAACGGTTACTCCAGTCGAGCTCCAGCTTCCCCTGCTCTTCCCACATCCGATAGGAACGCTTTCTGCCCAGCATAACACTCAAGCTGAAGACGCTTCAGCAGGTCAGCGTTTCGTTCCCCTACAGGACGGGGAGTCTGGGGACAGATGTTCCCTCATCAGGCTGATGGCCTGCGCATCCCCTCAGCCTGCGGTGTTGACACCTGCAGCTCTCTGGCTGAAACCTTTCACTGGCCACCAGAGTGGGCTTGGCTCCCTTCAGGGTCCCTCCGGGAGCGCCGAGGGACGTGTGCCTTCAGAAGCAGCCTTAGACCAATGACAAGCGGAAGCTGGGGGGTGTGAACCTCAGTTCCTGCTCCTCAGGTAGCTGGGGTCTTGTTCTTCCCGGGCTCTTGCATGTCCCCAGTGGGACTGAGTGCCACTTGCCCATGGAGGCCAGCTGCTCCAGGTGCTCCTGTTCCTGTCTCTTGTCCCCTGCTGGACTGGTGCTTCCTAAGAGCTCTTCCCAAGTCGCTTACTTGCGTTCAAACCCTTGCCTCAGAGTTTGCCGTCTGGAGGAACGGCTCCTAAGACAGTAGTCTTACCTATTCGACTTACTTAGGTAAGTCTACTGTCTTAGGAGTAGAGATTCCTACTTCCAAGGTCATTGTGAGGATTCGCTAAATTAATGTCTGCAGGGAGTGTAGCGCAGGGCCCGGCCCCTGGGGGGCGCTCTGTGAGAGCATGTGCTGCCTCTACTGTGAATACTACCTCTGCTCTTCTGTATTATTACCCAGAAGGAAAAGGGGAGGTTTCAACAGAGGCTATTTGGTAGTAGTTGTTATAATAAAATGATTTCACAGTTGCACCTCGACTAGTTGAGACGTAGCCCTAAACCAGTGAGGCGTGTGCCTCAGGTAAAGCGCACATCAGCCCTGAGAGGTTAGGATGATCCCGTTTATGTGACAGATGACGCAGCCGAGTCTCGGAGGGAGAAGCAGCTCCTTTGTGACCTTTGGGGTCACAGACGGAGGCGGTGGTGGAGCGGGGCCTCTCTGACCATGGAATCCCGCGCTTCTCTTTGCCCTTTTACCTACTTCTCATCCCTTCTAGATCTCATAGTCCTCAGGATGCATTGGGGTGACCCTGCCGGGCTGCCCTTGGCATGAGCCCTCCCCCATGTGGTGCTGCCTTTAGAACTTACCGGAATGTTTTCTGTATTGATTTTCTCATCGACCTGTTGACATGAGGCTCAATTTTTCTTGCAGGTCTCATAAGCAGCACTTTATGAACTACCAGATGAGTCAGTCATACTCAGCAAACAGGTTCTAAGGTAGCCCTGCAGTCGTGGTATGGTAGCTGGGAATGTTGGTTTTTATGGGGCTGAAATTAGTCAACTGAAGTAAGAGAATTCTCCCACAGCAAATCACGAAATTGGTTCTGGCCAAGCAGAACAGAAGAAGAATTTGTGAAAAGAATGTAAGGCACTTCATAGAGATGGAGAGAGAAGGACCCAGAAGCAAGTTCGAAAAGGACTGGGAACAGGATGGCCCAGGATCTTGCTTGCATTAAGCTGGCAAGTGTCCTCTCTAGCTTTGACCATGTGTCACTTAGGACACTTTGGCTGCAAGTAGCAGAGAACAGTTTCTGTTCTTCAAGGTGGCTTCGGCAGGAAGGTGCTGGCAGGTAGATCAGCTCTGCAGTGGGCTGACTCAGAGGTTCAAGAATGTAATTGAAAACCCAGGTTCTCACTCTTCCTTCCGCCATCTGCATGTTGGCCTCCACTGAAAGCCGGTTCCCTCTGTGGCTACAAAGCGGTGGCAGTAGTAATCAGGCTATTAAATTGTTAACATTCAGGGAGAAGAAAGAGAGAAAGTGGCTTTCCCTGGTTCTCTCTTGAGAGTAAGGAAGTGCGGCTGCCAGAAGTCCCCCAGGAAATCTGTCCCCAGGAAAAGTAGCTTGGGTCTGTTCGCCCTGAACCAGTCATCAGCAGGGGGCACAGGAGGGTGATTTTGGACATTTGGCAATGTCACAAGACATGTGAGGGTATTGCAGCTAGGGGGATGTCAGTGGCATTTCATGGGTAGAAGTCAGAGCTGCAGCTACAATGCCTAGGCTTACCCCTTCATGTGCTACAGAAAACTCTCTGTTCTGTGTACAGTACAGGGAACAATATTCAATATCCTGTAATAAACCGTAATGGATCAGTCATAAAAAAGAAATGAAATAATGCCATTTGCAGTAACATGGATGGACCTAGAGATTATCATACTAAATGAAGTAAGCCAGACAAAGACAAACATTAGGAATCTAAATAAATAAATTTATATCCAAACAGAAATAAACCCACAGACATAGAAAATAAACTTCTGATTCTGAAAGGGGAATGGTGGGGGAGGAATAAATTTGGAGTTTGGCATTGACTTATACACACTACTATAGATAAAATAGATAACCACAAGGACCTATGTATAGCACAGGGAATTCTATTCAGTATTTTGTAATAACCTATAAAGAAAAAGAATCTGAAAAAAGATTATATACATTATATACATTCATATATATATGTAATCAAACCACTTCACCGTACACCTGAAGCTAACACAATATTGTAAATCAACTATACCTTAATTTAAAAAAGAAAGAAAATTCTTCCTGGGCATCTACCCAGAGAAAACCACAACTCACAAAGACACATGTACTCTGATTTCATTGCAGCACTATTTTCAATAGCCAAGACATGGAAACAACCTAAATGTCCATCGACAGAGGAGTGGATCAAGCAGATGTGGTACATATACACAGTGGAATATTACTCAGCCATTAAAAAGAACAAAATGCCAGCATTTTTTGCAACGTGGATGGACCTATAAACTATCATGCTAAGTGAAGTCAGCCATACAATGAGACACCAACATCCAGTGCTTTCACTGACACGTGGAATCTGAGAAAAGGGCAGACTGAACTTCTTTGCAGAACAGATGCTGACTCTAAGGCATTGAAAAACTTATGGTCTCCGGAGGAGACATTTTGGGGGGTGGGGGTATGTGCTTGGGCTATGGGATGGAAATCCTGTGAAATCAGATTGTGATGATCATTATACAACTACAGATGTGATAAATTAATTTGAGTAATAAAAATAAAAATAAAAAAAAGGAAAATTCTGTGTTCTGAAGTGTCAGCAGAGGTTGAAAAATCCTGGCTTAGACTAATTAGGCCTTCTTGCCCCTGGGGTGTAATAGTTGGTGGGGAGTCACAATGTCTACTGCAAACATTTTTCAGAATTAGTTTGTCACTCTGTTGGAAATTTAGATTTCAGAGAGGGTTTGTTTGGCTTGGCCCCGGTGACTTAGCCACTCACAGGCTAAAAGAGTTTAAGGCATTGTGGTTGACCAGTAGTTCCCCCACAGGAAGATTCTGGCACAGGAAGTGGGAAGGGATGTTAAACAAGCAGAAGAAAACAAGAAAGTCCACCTCAACTTCTTGAGGAGCTTAAGCTCTTGATGCTGCTGGCGGGGGGTGGGGGGGGGCAAGGTTCATGTCCTAACTGAAAACCCATAAAACTGTGATGTGCTTTTGCAGTGATACTCCCCTCAAAGAAGAAGAGAGAGACATCCCAGGATGAAATAGGGCAGGGGGAAGCATGCAACATCCCGGGATGATATTGGGGAGGAGTGGGTGGAGAAAGAGCAGGATACTTGTTAGCTTGACTTCAAAGATGGCTGTTATTCATTCTTTCCCTTGAGATATGGGCTCTATTGTTCTGCCCCCTTGAATCTGGACTGGCCTTGACCTTGTGTCTGTTTGACCAATAGAACAGGGTGAAAGTGCTGCTGGACCAGTTCTAGGCTTCATGCTTTGTGTAGCCCTGAGCCACCATGGAAGTTCAGGCTACTCCAGTGGGAGAGCCCTGAGATGCCATCTGCAATGTCCAGTTCAGGTCAAGATAACGTCAAGCCCAGTAGCCATCTGTTTGCAACGGCATGAGACTCACTCAGCCGAGTCCAGTCAACCCATAAAACTGTCAATGAGAATAATAAACTGCTGTTTTTAAGCCACTAAATTTGGGGCTGGTTTGTCATGCATCACCCGATAGCTAGAACAATACATAAAAATACTATCATATAAAATTGAGATTTCTATTTTCATATTTACTAACATTTTAATAAAAATATTTTTATTATAAAAGTAACATAAGGGGTTCCCATCATGGCTCAGTGGTGTGAACTAGTGTCCATGAGGACACAGGTTCGATCCCTGACCTCCCTCAGTGGGTTAAGTATCCGGCATTGCCATGAGCTGTGGTGTAGATGGCAGGTGCAGCTCGGATCCTGCATTGCTGTGGCTGTGGTGTAGGCTGGCAGCTGTAGCTCCGATTTGACTTCTAGCCTGGGAACTTCCATATGCCATGGGTGAGGCCCTAAAAAGACAATGAATAAAATAAAATAAAAGTAATATATAAGTGTTACCAAAAATGGAGAAAAGAAACATCTTAGTTACATCGAATTAACATCAATCACAACCACTCTTAGGATTTTAGGGTTAGGGTTTGGGTCTTTCCCCCTTTACAATATGTCATCCTTACTCTACATTGCCTTCAAGTATGTGTAACCAGCAACCCATACGAATAATGCTATAAATAGCCACTTACAGTAGATAGAATAATGGTCCCTACAAAGAAATCTATGCTCTAAACCTCAGAACTTGTAAATGTGTTACTTTATGTGGCAGAAGGGACTTCGTGAGTAGGTTAATGATATTGAGATGGGGAGATTATCCTGGATTATCTCCGTGGGCCCAATGGAGCAACAGGGGTCCTTATAAAAGGAAGGCAGGTGGGTCAAATCAGAGAAAACGATGTAAATATATAAATAGGGATTCAGGGTCTAAGAGAGTGGTCAGAAGATGCCATGCTGTTTTCTTTGAAGACGGAGGATGTGCCATGAGCCAAGAAGCTGGAAAAGGCAAGGAAACAGATTCCTGCCTGGAGATTCTGAAAGGAATGGAGATCTGCAAACGCCTTTTTTTTTTTTTTTTTAGCTCCATAAGACCCATCTTCTGACTTTGTAATTATAAGACAATAACTTGGCATTACTTTCAGCCACTAGGTTTGTGATAATTTGAAACAGCAACTATAGGAAACTAACATAGCACCTTATTTAGCATTTAACACACAATATCTTATTTAATTTTCACAACAACTCTCTGAGGCAGGTTCTACTACCACCTGCATTTTAGAAATGAGGAAGCTGGTGCTCAGAAAGCCGAAGGGACTTCCTCAGGTCACAGAGCTACTAAAAGGCAGAGTCAAGGACCCACACTGGCCCTGCCATTTATGGTTACACATATAAATACCACTAGTATAGGATTTATTTGGACTCAGGTAAACATACAGACATTGGTCTATGCCTCTGTCATGTTGCCATTTTTTTTTCATTGTTTGTTCCTGTATTAACGTCGTGACTTCTGTGGAAGTCCCCAGCAGCCATCAGAAGAAAACCACAGTTTTGAAATTGCATGAGCTTTTGACTCATTGGTCTTTATTGCTATTGGCACTAAAGTGTCTCATTTAAAAAGTTGAAATCCCAATTCACTTTGGGGTTTGGGTGGACCAGATGTAATTTTGAAGGACGCTTGAATCTTGACTGTTATGTCAATCTCCTGCTTTTGAGCCTGGTTTGAATAACAGTTAAAGAAGCGCTATAAGACCTCTTAAATGGGCCCTAAAGGCATCTATAATCTGAAGATAGCCAAGAGTATGAGCAAATAAGATTCTTTTCTATTTAGTGGAATTTCCCCCTCTGAGGGGAAGGTTGATTGATCCATGAACTAAGCTCACACAGACTGGTGTGAAGTACAGCATTGTCTCCAGACAGCTTTGGCATTGACCTGTTTGGACCATCTTTTGCTTATGTGTAGAAAACTGTCATTCCTCACCTCCAACACCAAACACCTGCATTTCCATAAAGTTCTCCCACTTGCTTACATGCAAGTGTGGTCCCACCCATCCTGGATTCTCACGCCCTCTTAAACTTAAACTGTTTAAGTTCTGACCAAACTTGATTTCCCCTTGAATGTCCAACTGATAGTCCTATTGTAGAGTCTTCTGAAATAATTTTTTAAACTCTTTTTCATGAAGACATCATCTATAGTAATGTCTATATTTAGGGTCCAGTTCTTCAATATGAAACATCCTACTTGCATAAGACTGTCCTCAAAAATGGAAAAATCCAGCCCAAAATATCCATCAGGCTGAGATTGAGAATCTGCATCTCAGCTGTGATCAAATAATTTCCTTTCATTGGTGGCCTTCTCTTCTCCCTCTCGCTCCCACTCTAAAGATCTATACTTCCATGCCTCCCACATGTGTTGTTTAGTTGTTTAGTGTCTCTTTTCCTGCTGTAACATAAACTCTAAGGGGAAACGATTTTGTCTGTCTTGTCTCACCATATATTGGCTACTTAATAAATGTACTGAATGAATGAAAAGTGCAAATGAAATTCGTAAAGTATCTTTAAAATTTAGGGACACCAAAAAAAAAATTTAAGGACACCATAAGGCTTCTCTCAACCTCAGTCTTGATAACCTCCTAAACATCATTTAGGAAAAAGTAGATGTGTGGGGTGGGGGTGGGGGGCTGGTAGACATTGTTTTTGCAGACTAAATCTGAGCTGGAATTTCAGCACAGCCAGTTAACTGCCACATTACCAAGAGCAAGTCACATTCCTCTCTGAACCCGGTTTTCTCATCTGTAAAATGGGAATTATAAAAACAAGATTAAATGTACTAACGCATGTCAGTGCCCTGTACTTTGTAAACGTTGGCTTTGTACCTTCTTCTCTGTTCCCTCTTTCTTGAGTTTCCTGACCAGCATTGGTGCCTATGATCGTCGCTTTCAGCCCATCCTGGAGGACTGCCTGAAGCTTGGTGGACAGTTTTGTACATGGTTATGGCTTCCAACCTCCAGCATCTGCATCACTGCCCAGGGCCCGTGTGCTCAGTGTGTACGCAGCAGGTCACAAGGGAAATGCCTGGGAATTGATAGCCCTAGGCAGTACCTTCAACCACTGGGAGATGGGTGCTGTGGATAAATGTCCCAGAGGTTCCCACTGAGATTGGGCCCCAGTTGCACATAAAGGGAACCAACTCACTGACATACCCTTTATTCTGGTCCTCCCTTCCCTACCTCATTTTCCCACTCCTTTGTTCTTCTTCTTGGGGTTGTCTCCCAAATAAACTACTTGCACCTAGGGAGTAGCAGTTGTTACTGAGTTTGCGAGCCTCAGATTTTATCATTTTCCCAACTTCACTTGCCCAACTAATAGCCGCTAGCGTCTTCATCTTTTTGTATGAGTTTGTTTTTTTTCCTGGCTGTTGGACCTCCCTCGCAGACTGGAAGTATTGGAGAATTAGGACTCTCTCCCTTCCACCCAGATGCAGCCATCAACCTGTGCCTAGTAAGAGGTGATATATAAATACCCCAGCTCCCTGGTCCCTCAGGTAGGATAACTCTGAAACACATGTTCTACACTGGTGAGGCGAAGCTCCTGTTACCCGTGGCAGTAACTGTCTTGATAACTTGCTTAATTTCAGTTGTTCTCTCTTCCCTTCCTTTCTCCTTCCCTACTGAATAAAATACTTGTCCTTGAATCTTTATCTCAGGCTCTGCCTCTGGGGAAACCCAAACTAAGATACAAATTTGGCTATAGGGGGTTTCCAAACTAAGATATCAATTAAATCCAACTGCAGTCTAGCTTTAACCCCCCCCATCCCCAGAGAACATGCTATTGTCCAATTAAACAGCATTCCTGTAATGACTCCATTTGAAGCCAAAGCAGATGACTCCTATTCAGTGGGTGGAAGGACCTCATCTTTCTCATGGCATTAGCAAGAAATATACCCTACTCTTTGGTATATAATCACTTGAATCCATTTATTGTCTTTCACAAACTGAAACACAGAGGATGCTCTGTTAGCAGCTTTAGAAGTAGCCCTTGGGTCTCCAGTGTGGAGGGGGGGGTGTTTCTTGTTCTCATTGATTTAGTTACTTTCTGGGGAGAGTCACATATATTGAATGTCGTCAGAGAACAATCAGTCTGGCTCAAGTCTCTCACTTGCCAAAATTTTTTTGCAGAGTAGCTGATCAGAAATCCTACAGCCCTATGCCCCACCCTGGGGAACCTGACACTCTATGTTATTCTCTAAATTTCCTTTCCCTTCATACTGGTGAGTATAAACGATGTTTGCTAATTTGGGGCCCTCCTGCATCTATTGCACTCTGTTCTGTGCCAGGCACACTGTATTTCCATTGGGACCACACCTTCTGCCAGGAGGTTCCAGTGATATTCTCCCTGACAAAGACCATGTGACTTAGCACTAGCCAATCAGAGCAGCCAAAGTACAGTGGCTACCATGATTGGTTCAGGAATGGGCATGTGGTACAAATTAGTCCAATCAGGGTTCATCTCAGGATTTGTTTGGTAGCAGCTAGGAAGAAGCTCTGTCTTACAGACTTTCATGAACTCCAAGTGATTGGGTCACAGACAAATAAACTTGGCTAACTGAATATCTCAATTCCACAGGAATTTAAATGTTAAAAAAAAAAATTCCCCCAAACACTGCTACCCATTGTACTATGTTGAATTTCCCTGGAGAGCAGATTCCTTACCAGTATTTTTGAGCAGAGTCTGTAACTTTCCCGTCACTTTTGCTTGTTTTAAAAAGCTCAGCCTAAAATAGTTCCAAAATCTGAGCAAATCCCTGATTTAAATCTTATATTGATCAGCATATCAGTTCAACTGCGGTAATAAAAGCAAAATAACTGGCTTGAAAAAAAAAAGTTTAATTGTTCATGGAACAGCCCAAGGGTTAGCATCCATTTGGCCATGGTGGTTCCACTTTGGGATTCAAACTTTTACTATCTTGTTGCTTGGCACCCTCAACATGTGGCTTCCACTTTGAGTCTAAAATGTGTTGTTTTAGGACCTACCATATTCCTTCCTGCAAGTGGGAAGAGGAAAAGAGGAGAGGGCCCTTCCGTTCCTTCCACTGGTGCAATCCAGAAGCTTGTGGTCACAGAGTTGGGGATTCGAGCCCTGATCTCTGGCCTCTCTTGCTTCCTCCAGCCACTGTGACCTATGCGGACATCATCAAAAGGCTCTCTTGCCTTCTGGCTTCTGATTGGGGTTGACCAATGAGAGACATTGGCAGGAGACAGCACGAAGGGAGTGGAGTGGGTCTGCCTGTTTATTCCCCTAGCTCTTCTGCTGGGACCCTGGGCCACTATGTCCTTCGACTGAAGGTCATAGCTCTTTCAGACAGATTTTTCATAGGGCTTCTTTTCTCCAGATCTGACAACTACTTTCGTCTTTGCACTTTGAGGCTTCGCACTTTGAGGCTTATCACTTCTTCCACTGTTACTATTTAGAGATTGGAATGCCCCCCTGTTACCACTACCTAGTGGTAACACCCCCTCTGTTACTAACCTTGTGGTGTTGTAGCCTCTGTGGGTTCTACACTCTGCCCACACCTTTATAAACAGTCCATTCATAAAACTACTCCTGCTGGGCCCCTACCTGATGTGAATCCTCCTAACAATCAAAGGTCATAGATGCCTTCATCATTGTCCCTATTTTATAGATGAGAAACTGAGGGATAGAGAGGTTAAGTGAGCTGCCCAAAGTCACAGAGCTAGTAGATGGTGGCCCCCGTGTTTGAACCAAGGCAGTCTGACTTCAGAAACCACATTCTTTATTACCGCACAGGCCTTGGCTTCTTAGAAATGTGAAAAGAGAAGTATGAGGTTGTGGATTATCGCCCAGGACATCATTAACTTGTTGGGGGCCTCAGTTCCTCATATTTTTGGTGAAGGGGTTGGACCAGACCAAGAGTTACAAGCTCAAATGACTGCGGACAAAAACTGACATAAATAGGGGATGTGGACTGTGTCATTGCCACAAAGAAATATGCTTTCCCCTGTTTTACTTTAAGGATTTGGCCCCCTTGTCTATCTTTCCTTTCCTCACTATCATAGAGAACTAGGCACAGAGATAAATCATTTGAAATTTCACTTGTCTGACAGTAAGAGCTTTAAATGCAGCAGTTTAAACACATTAGAGATTTATTTCTTACACATAAAACCAGTCTGGAGGTTGGCATTCCAAGGGACAGGTACCTTAGTGCCATGATGCTGTCAGGGAGTCTATTTCCTTCCA
This sequence comes from Phacochoerus africanus, assembly GCF_016906955.1. Taxonomy (NCBI): domain Eukaryota; kingdom Metazoa; phylum Chordata; class Mammalia; order Artiodactyla; family Suidae; genus Phacochoerus; species Phacochoerus africanus. The sequence continues at coordinate 11,137,944 of NC_062546.1, forward strand.
TCTTTAGTACAGAACCCCCTCTCCTCAAGGTCACAAAATGGCTACTTAAGCTCCAGCCATTGTGTTTGCATTGCAGGGAAAACGAAGGAGAATGGCAAGGCACCAAAACACTTTCTTGAGAGGTTTCCCTAGTGGCCTAGCAGTTAAGGATCTGGTGATGTCAGTCACTGCTATGGCTTGGATCACTGCTATAGTCAGGTTCGATCCCTGGCCCAGGAACTTCTGCGTGCCATGGGCATAGCCAAAAAATAAAAAGTTTCTTGGAAGCCCCACCATCAACTTTCACTTACAATGCCTTGGCCACTCAATCTCAGCACTAGTGAGATTTTTGGACTGAATAATCTTTTGTTGTGGGAGGGTGTCCTCTGCACTGCGGGATGTTTAGAAGCATCCATGCCTCTACCCACTAGATGTCAGCAGTACTTGCCCGCTCTAGTTGTAGATCTACGACTCCATCTCCAGACAAGAGCATCTCCAGATACTGCCAAACGTCCTCTGGGGGGACAAAATTGCCCCTGACTGGAAAATATTAGGGTACTCAGACTCAAGAAGAGCTGGGAAATGTGATTTTTAAAAATATATTGCTAGCCCCACTGGTGTAGGAGTTTCTATTAGTAAGAAAGAAGTAGAGAAGATACGTTTGGATGGCAAATAACAATCTTTGCTCCAAGAGAACTCATTCAGTTTCCTAGTATTCCTACTAAAATGAAACAGTGACCCAAGAGCAATGATAAACAGTCTTAGTGTCAGGAGTAAAAGAGAATGGTGGGGACTATGGCAGAGTTCAAAAGCGGGTGCTTTTCAGCTGCTTCCCAGCTTTGTTACCCAAAAGGATTGTAGGACTGGAGTTACTAGAGCTTCTGATTTCTCAAGAAAAGCTGAAAATTGAGACATTGCTCTGCAATCTCTCATTTCTAAATATTGGCAATGAGTTCAATTTTTATAAAGATTTTAATGAATAATATTTGACCTACAGGATGCTAGTTTGCAATGACTGGTATATAGGATTTTTTAAAAACTTATTTTTAAACATGTACAAAAATAAGAGAGAAACATATAAGTACCTGGGACTCCATTGTCAACAATTACCCATGTTTTGTGAATCTCATTTTATTATCTTCCTTCAAATTGCTTTCTTTGCTAGAGTATTTTTTGTTTTGTTTCGTTTTTTTGTGGGGGGGGGGGTTTGTTTTGTTTTGTTTTTTTGTTTTTGTTTTTCTAGGGCTGCACCCACAGCATATGGAGGTTTCCAGACTAGAGGTCTAATCGGAGCCGTTGCTGCCGGCCTACACCACAACCACAGCAACACAGGATCTGAGCCGCGTCTGCAACCTACACCACAGGTCACTGCAAGGCAGGATCCTTAACCCACTGAGCGAGGCAAGGGAGCAAACCCGCAACCTCATGGTTCCTAGTCGGATTTGTCAACCACTGAGCCATGACGGGAACTCTGCTAGAGTGTTTTAAATCAAATTGCAGGCCTCTAATTTCCCCAGTAAATACTTGATAATCACTTTAAAAAAATGAATTTCCCAAGCTATTATCATACCTACCAAAGTTAACAGTGAGATATTAGTTGGTCAGATGATTTTTATGGTTGTGCCCAGCTTTGCCATTCTAAGCTTTATTAACTGATCCCTATCTCCTGACACCCTCCCTCCCCCACCCCTGTCCCTCCTTTTACGCATATAGACAGAGACAGATATATGGATATACTCATGGAATCATAGACAAACACACAAACACAGGAATACACACAGACACACAGACATACAGACCTCCTCAGAAAACACCGCACCAGACATTCAGCACACAGACACACACACACACACTCCTCAACCACTTCTTCAAGGATAAAGCATACATCTTGAATTTAGACCTGAAAGCATTTTAAGCTGGGCTGGAACCAGTGCCTGCCTCATTCCCACCCACATCCTGCATCTCCCTCGTGCTGACTAATTTTTGACCCTGGACTTGTTCACTCACCCAGGCCTTCATTTTCTTTTGTGCAAAACAGGGAGAACAATTCCAACTCGCCTCCAACAATGATGCAGGGAGGAATGTAATTAAAGGATTGCACACTCCTTGTGCAAGTATTCAAGTGCTTAATAATTACTGCAACAATAGCAGCAACGATGAGGTGATTAAAAGCCCCAGCGGAAGCAGGGAGTAAACAAAGAGGCCCAGAAAGGGCTCTGATGGTCGTAATCTTCTGATGCCAGACAATCGAAGACCCGTGGCCCTCCAGTCCCCGAAGCCTTACACTTGCCTTCTGTTAATACACGAAGACGTTTTGGTGGCCTGGCAGGAGAAGAGGTTCAAAATCCAAATTCTCAGCTCAAGCCATTAAGGGAGAAGGATATTTTGCAGCTTGGTTCCTAAATTAGAAGATGATTTCTGGGTGTTTAAATATCTCCCTTTATCTCTGTACCACTTATACTGCGGCTGACCCAGCTCTGTGGGGCCCGGGTGGGGTTTGGGGTCAAGGAGAGGCCGGGTGATGCATTCTTTAGGTGTGCCCTCGGAGGAGATGTCCAAACAGGCCCGGGTTCCTACCGTGCTCTGCCAAGGACACTCCCAAAATATCCAGGGGACAGATGCTATTTTTGAGGTTCAGCTTAAAGGTTGCCTTGCACCCCCCACATAATTTGATTTCACTCTGAGTTTGCTTTTCAACAGATCCTGCCTTGACTTTTGATTTCCCAGGAAACTTGGTTTCTCCTGGGGTCGCTTGAGGAAAATGTGAATTACCCTCAATTCCGGCCTTTTCAGGAGAACCAAACTCTCTTGATGTTTAAGCAAAAAATTTTTTCTTAATCCCTTACTGTTTCTTTCATATTATTGAGTAGAGAGGATGACAGTTAAGTGGTTGAGATAAAAATTTAAGATGCCAGCTCTTAAAATCCAGTTCTTCCTGAGAGGGTACAAATTTAACATTCTCAAGGTCAGTTTCTGGCCTGGAGTCAACGGAAGATGAGGAATTTTTGTTTCCTGTTGTTCTGCTTTTCAAATACATATTGGAGAGTGGCACTCTGTGAAAATAATTTCATTTGCAACATACAAAGTTAAGAAGTAGTGTTTTTTTTTTTTTTTTTTGCCTTTTCTCGGGCCGCCCCCGCCACATATGGAGGTTCCCAGGCTAGGGGTCTAATCTGAGCTGTAGCTGCTGGCCTAAACCACAGCCACAGCAACACAGGATCCGAGCCGCATCTGCGACCTACACCACAGCTCACGGCAACACTGGATCCCTAACCCACTGAGCAAGGGCATGGATGGAATCGGAAACCTCATGGTTCCTAATTGGATTTGTTAACCACTGCGTCACAACGGGAACTCTGAGAAGTGGTCATTTTTATTGCTGCAAAATGGTGAAGATAATAATGATGAGGATGTAATGATCATAGCAGCGTAAGAGCTACCTTGATTTGAGCCTCGACTGTGTGCCAGGCACCATGCTAAGCTTGTCACTAGCATATCTCATTTAGCCTTCTCCATAGCCTTAGGTAGTAGGTATGGTTATTATCCTCATGACAAGGATTTCCACCTCTTCTAGGAAGCCCTCCCTGATTCTGGCCCCATACCCTCGGCCCAGGCTGAGGGCCCTTTCCTTTGGACCATCAAATTCAGTGCTCATTGAAATTACTTGATTTCATGTCCTTGAGAGCAGAGGCCACATCCTATTCAGCATTTGTGTCCTAAGGGGCCGGCACATGGTAAGCAAATAGTTAAGACTTGTCAAATGAATTGAATAAAGATCTTGGGCAAATTTTCCAGTTTTCTCTAAGCTTCACTCTTCCTCTCTCTAAAATTGGGTTAGCAATAATAATAAAATAACAGCTAACATTTACTGTGTTCTCATGTGGCAGAGATGACTGGTTGCTCTCCCAATATCTATTCTTTATTAACAGACCCTGATTTTATTCTGGGCAGCAATATGCCTCCCAAGCAGTGAGGGGAGAAGCAAGCAGAGGTTGTTGGGTGGAGCTGGTAGTTGGCAGGTACACCCTGTTTCCCCCCCTCACATCCTCCTGCTTCTTGCCTAGAATGTGGACATGATGGCTGGTACTCTGGCAAGCATTTTGGTCTGTGAGGCAATTCTGAGGCTGGTGGAACAAAAAGATAGACATCTAGGACCCTGATGCTTGTCTATTCACCATTCTAAGCCTGGATGCCACACCTTTTGATTTCTTAAGTGCGCACAGGGAAACATGGGAGGTGGGCAGGGAGAGAGAAAAAGAAGAGGGGGAGAGAAAGAGGGGCGCTCTATCTTGTCTAAGTCACTTATTTGGATTTTCTCTTTTACGTAGCCAAATCTAATTCTGACTGACAAGACTTGGCCAGCCCATGTTAAGCGTTTATTATGCACCTTGGTTAACCCTCCCAACACCCCTTTTAGGCAGGCATCATCACTATCGCTTCCATTTTATAGACGAGGGGACAGAGACTCAAAGAGATTAAGTGACTAGGATTTGGAGTAGGCAGTCTGCCTCCAGCGTCAGGACTCATGGTCACTACATTGTGCTGCCGGCTTTTTTGTGCTCCTGTGGGGTGTAGTCACCGTCTTACTCACTTACTCATTCACCTGTTAATTCCCTTATGTAGTCAACAAATACTTACTAAGAGCCAACTCATACATAGGCTTATGTTACACTTGGGGGCCATGAAAACAGCCAAGAAGGTTGTCTGCCCTCCAGGAGCCCTCCAGTGTGAGGGTCTGTTATTATTACTTTCCAGGGGCAGACACTGGGCCAAAGTCCCATATATGATGGTACGCTGTACAACCCCAGGAGGCACCATCTACACAGACCTCAAAATGAAGGGCGCCTTTTAGAGTTGGGAAGTCCACAACCTTCACAACTGTATGGGGCAGCCCTGTTAGTGACAGGACTGGGATGCAAAAATCGTGGTCTCCAGTCTCCCACTTGGATGCCTCTCCATCTGCTTCCTGCACCATCTCAGTTTGTTCCCAGATCTCTTTTACGGTGGTTGATGCTCGTCTCTGTGTTTCATGTTGGACATGTTTCTCAGATGTCAGGGGCTCTTTGGGCCTGTAGTCATATTGGAGAGGCAGGCACTAAACAACTATTTGGAAGCTCCATGTGTTTCTCTGTAATGTGGCTGGGCAGTGAGCCAGCTTTTTCATTTTGGGACTCATGTCATTATCAATCCATCTTTCTGCCAAGGTGGTCCACTTCTACTTCTCTATAGAGGACTCTCCAGGGGTCCTGCCTGCTCCAGGCTGCCTGTGTTCTGGAAGCCAAGGTAGGGAAAGGATCTGGGTCTGACCATTTTGTTTTTAGCTCCTTGCTTCATCCCCAGCCTCTGCAATATCTGATATCCCTAATATCCACCTCCTCTCTATCCCAATGTCTCCTGAAAGTAACCCCCAGCCCCTGCCAGGGTGGGAGGGGCAGTCACCTAGTTACTCAGGCCGGCAGAGGGGCCTGTGGGCCTTCTTACCAACTTCCAACCAAGGCCCCTGTGCTCAGCCCCAACCTACTCCCCAACCCTCAGCGGCATCTGGTGCCACCAAGACATTTTTTAAAATGGTAGACATGATTGAATGAAATACTTAAGTTTAATTTTACATTCACTTAACAGGTGGAAAAGAAATGAAAAAAAAACCTAAAGGAATCTTCAAATTTCAAAAAAGAATATTCCATTCCTAAAAGTGTTAGTTTACTTCAAGTCTTTTTTCCTAAAGTTAAGGAAAGTAATTATGAAAATACTAAGATGCTTTAAATATTATTTTTTGGTTATTTATTTCTGTTTTTAAATGAATATGCTAATTTTTACAAAGATGAAATTAATCCTTTTTTTGGTTATTTAACAGCTTTTAAAAATTTTATTCAAGCATAGATGATTTACTTTGTGTTAATTTCTGCTGTATAGCAAAGTGATTCAGTTATACATATATATGTGTACATATATACACATATATATTCTGCAGATTATTTTCCATTATGGTTTATCACAGGATATTGAATATAATTCCTTGTGCTCTACAGTAGAATCCTGTTGTTTATTCATCCTATAGATAATAGTTTGCATCTGCTAATCCCAAATTCCCCATATTTACTCTTTAACAATATTTTTGTTTTGTTTTGTCTTTTTGCCTTTTCTGGAGCTGCTCCTGTGGCATATGGAGGTTCCCAGGCTAGGGGTCTAATTGGAGCTGTAGCCACCGGCCTACGCCACAGCCACAGCAACACAGGATCCAAGCCACATCTACAACTTACACCACAGCTCACAGCAACGCCGGATCCCTAACCCACTGAGCAAGGGCAGGGATTGAACCTGCAATCTCATGGTTCCTAGTCAGATTTGTCAACCACTGCGTCACGATGGGAACTCCCAAACAGCATTTTAATATTGAGGTATAACATGCACATTGGAGGAGCTAAAATGCATTTAAAAATTTTTTTTTTATTACTCAAATGAATTTATCACATCTGTAGTTATATAATGATCATCACAATCTGATTTCACAGGATTTCCATCCCACAGCCCAGGCACATCCCCCCACCCCCCAAACTGTCTCCTCCAGAGACCATAAGTTTTTCAATGTCTAAGAGTCAGCATCTGTTCTGCAAAGAAGTTCAGTCTGCCCTTTTCTCAGATTCCACGTGTCAGTGAAAGCATTGGATGTTGGTATCTCGTTGTACGGCTGACTTCACTTAGCATGATAGTTTATAGGTCCATCCACGTTGCAAAAAATGCTGGCATTTCATTCTTTTTAATGGCTGAGTAATATTCCATTGTGTATATGTACCACATCTGCTTGATCCACTCCTCTGTCGATGGACATTTAGGTTGTTTCCATGTCTTGGCTATTGTAAATAGTGCTGCAATGAAATCAGAGTACATGTGTCTTTGTGAGTTGTGGTTTTCTCTGGGTAGATGCCCAGGAGTGGGATTGCTGGTAGTTCTATTTTTAGTTTTCTGAGGAATCTCCATACTGCTTTCCACAGTGGTTGCACCAATTTACAATCCCACCAACAGTGTACTAGGGTTCCTTTTTCTCCACACCCTCCCCAGCACTTACTGTTTGTCGACTTTTGGATGATGGCCATTCTGGCTGGTGTAAGGTGGTACCTCAGAGTGGTTTTGATTTGCATCTCTAATAATGACTGATGTTGAACATCTTTTCATGTGTTTCTTGGCCATCTGTATGTCTTCTTTGGAGAACTGTCTGTTTAGATCTTCTGCCCATTTTTTGATGGGGTTGTTTTTTTTTTTTTTTTTTTTGGTATGGAGCTGCAGAAGGTGTTTATAAATTTTGGAGATTAATCCCTTGTCAGTTGATTCACTTGCAAAGATTTTCTCCCATTCTGTGGGTTGTCTTTTTGTGTTGTTTAGGGTTTCCTTTGCTGTGCAGAAACTTTGAAGTTTGATTAGGTCCCATTTGTTTATTTTTGTTTTTGTTGTTAATGTTCTGATAGGTGGATCTAAGAAAATGTTGCTGTTGTTTATGTCAGAGAGTGTTTGGCCTATGTTTTCCTCTAAGAGTTTTATAGTGTCTGGTCTTATATCTAGGTCTTTAATCCATTTTGAGTTTATTTTTGTGTATGGTATTAGGGAGTGTTCTAATTTCATTCTTTTCCATGTGGCTGTCCAGTTTTCCCAGCACCACTTATTGAACAAGCTGTCCTTTCTCCATTGTATATTCCTGCCTCCTTTGTCATAGATTAGTTGGCTGTAGGTGCATGGGTTTAATTCTGGGCTTTCTATCCTATTCCACTGATCTATATTTCTGTCTTTGTGCCAGTACCATACAGTTCTGATGACTGTTACTTTGTAGTATAGTCTGAAGTCAGGGAGCCTGATTCCTCTAGCTCCATTTTTCTTTTTCAGGATGTCTTTGGCTATTCTGGGTCTTTTGTGCTTCCAAACAAACTTTAAACTATTTTGTTCCAGTTCTGTGAAAAATGTCCTTGGTAATTTGATAGGGATTGCATTGAATCTGTAGATTGCCTTAGGTAGTATAGTCATTTTGATGATATTAACTCTTCCAATCCACGAGCATGGTATATCTTTCCATCTATTTGTGTCATCTTTGATTTCTTTCATCAGTGGCTTGTAGTTTTCAGAGTATAGGTCTTTTGTTTCTTTAGGTAGGTTTACTCCTAGGTATTTTATTCTTTTGGATGCGATGGTAAACGGGATTGCTTCCCTAATTTCCTTTTCTGCCCTTTCACTGTTAGTATATAGAAATGCTGTCGATTTCTGAGTATTGATTTTGTATCCTGCGACTTTGCCAAATTCGTGGATGAGCTCTAACAGTTTTCTGGTAGAGTCTTTAAGATTCTCTAGGTATAGTATCATGTCATCTGCAAATAGTGATAGTTTTACTTCTTCCTTGCCAATTTGGGTTCCTTTTATTTCTTTTACTTCTCTGATTGCTGTGGCTAGGACTTCCAGAACTATATTGAAGAGTAATGGCGAGAGTGGACATCCTTGTCTTGTTCCTGATCTCAGCAGGAATTCTTTCAGCTTTTCACCATTGAGAATGATGTTTGCTGTGGGTTTGTCATATATGGCCTTTATCATGTTGAGGCAGGTTCCATCTATGCCCACTTTCTGAAGGGTTTTTATCAGAAATGGGTGTTGGATTTTTGTCAAAGGCTTTTTCCGCGTCTATTGAGAGGATCATATGGTTTTTGTTCTTCAGTTTGTTAATGTGGTGTATCACACAGATGGATTTGCGGATATTGAATAACCCTTGCATCCCTGGGATAAATCCCACTTGATCATGATGTACAATCCTTTTAATATATTGTTGGATTCGGTTTGCTAGTATTTTGTTGAGGATTTTTGCATTGGTGTTTATCAGTGAAATTGGCCTGTAATTTTCTTTTTTTGTGGAATCTTTGTCTGGTTTTGGTACCAGGGTGATGGTGGCCTCATACAATGAGTTTGGGAGTATCCCTTCCTCTGCAATTTTTTGAAACAGTTTCAGAAGGAGAGGTGTTAGCTCTTCTCTAAATGTTTGATAGAATTTGCCTGTGAAGCCTTCTGGTCCTGGACTTTTGTTTGTTGGAAGTTTTTAAATCACTGTTTCAACTTCAATTCTTGTGATGGGTCCATTCATCTTTTCTATTTCATCTTGGTTTAGTCTAGGAAGATTGCATTTTTCTAAGAATTTGTCCTTTTCTTCTAGGTTTTCCATTTTATTGGCACATAGTTGCATATAGTAGTCTCTTACGATCCCTTGTATTTCTGTGATGTCTGTTGTTACTTCTCCTTGTTCATTTCTAATTTTACTGATTTGAGTCCTCTCTCTTTTTTGCTTGATAAGTCTGGCTAAGGGTTTATCAATTTTGTTGATCTTTTCAAAGAACCAGCTTTTCGTTTCATTGATCTTTTCTATGGTTTTCTTTGTTTCTAGTTCATTGATTTCTGTTCTGATCTTTATGATTTCTTTCCTTCTACTAACTTTAGGTCTTGTCTGTTCTTTTTTCTCGAGCTGCTTTAGATGAAAAGTTAGCTTGTTTATTTGAGCTTTTTCTTGTTTCCTGAGGTGGGCTTGTATTGCTATAAACTTTCCTCTTAGAACGGCTTTTGCTGCATCCCATAGGTTTTGGAGTGTCGTATCTTCATTGTCATTTGCTGCCAGGTATTTTTTAATTTCCTCTTTGCTTTCTTCAGTGATCCATTGGTTGTTTAGTAGCATGTTGTTTAGTCTCCACGTGTTTGTGTTTTTTGCAGTTTTTTTCTTGTTGTTGATTTCCAGTCGTATCTAAAATACTTTTTATGTACGCTCATGCCTGGGAATCTTCCCCCAGATGCACATATAGAACATTTCAAAACCCTCTCTCCCAAGTTCTTCTGTTTCTTTCCCAGCCTATTCCCTCTACTCCCCAACATGAAGTAACTTCTACTGTGACTTTTATCACTATAAGCTGGTTTTGCCAATTCCAAAACCTGATGTAAATTGAATTACACAGCATGTATTCCTTGGTGTCTGGCTCCTTTGACTCAATACAATGTCTATGAGATTCATTCATGTTGTGTGTATCAGTATTTCATTCTTTTTCATTATTTTAACATATACCTTCTATTTCTTTTTATCCATCATCTATGCATTCATCACTATTTATCCGTCTGCTATTGAAGAATACTTGAGTGAGTTCCAGGCTTTGGCTATTATGAATAAAGCTGCTATGAATATTCTTGAACATGCCTTTTGGTGGACATACACCCCCAAGTCTCTAGGGTAGGCATGGGGCCCCAATTTGGAATCCATACAGGTTCTGTTTACATTTAGTTCCTATTGGCTTCCCCCATCGCAGGCTCAAGTACCCAACTGCCTACTTGATGTTGCCACTTAGACGTTTTACTGACCCCTCGACTTTGATATGCCCCACCCTGGAGTGTACCCTATCATAAGCCAACCTCAGTGCCCTCTCCCTAGTCTTCCAGCTCAGTCAACACTGTCGCCACCCACATGGTACCTGAGCCTGAAGTCAGTGCTCCCCCCACCCCATGATCTTCCCTTTGCCTCACTGCCCCTTCTGATGCCGTATCAACCCATGGATTCCAACTTCAAACTTTCTTTTAAACCCATCCTCTCCCCACCATCTCCACTGCTTCCTTCAGGTCCAGTCCCCCTCATCTCTCCCTTAGATAACTGTCCAGCCGCTTTATTGGTCTCTCTGTTTCCATCCTGCTTTCTTCTAATAGTTTCTCCAAATGGCAGTGAGATGCTCTTAAAACGGGAATAAGATCATATTCTTCTTTTGAATGTCTTCCCACTGAACTTGGACTCAAGACCAGACTTCTAAATGGCAGTTTACAAGGCTATGTAGCATCTGGCTACCACCTGTCACATGTCATCTTTGCCAGGCACACTCCTAGTCCTTGGAATTTACCACTTTTTTTTTAACCTTGGGGCCTTTTGCATATTGCTGTCCCCCCCCCCCCCGCAGCATTGGGTTATTAGTCCCTTGCATAACCTTTATGATATTTTTTTGCATATATGACAAATATGAATATTTATTCTTTTCCTCTCCCTCACCTTAAAATGTCACAAATGAGTACATTCTATACACATGATTCTGTACGTTTTTTGTTTGTCTTATTTTGCTTAAGAAGTCCTGGCATCAGCTTTACTTACCTGTTCACACACAGCTGCCTCCTTCATTTACACCACTGAATATTATTCCATTGTATGTATGGCCTGCCATTTACTAATACTGTCCTTTATCAATAGGCATTGTTTCCATCCTTTTTGCTATTAAAAACAATATGATAATGAGTAACTCTGTATATGTCATTCAGTATTTGTAAAAATAAACCTGAAGGATAAATACCTAAAATCAGAATTGCCAGGGTAACAGGTATGGGCATTTTATTTTTTTAGGGGTGAACCTGTGGCACATGGAAGTTCCTGGGGTAGGGTCAAATTGGAGCTGCAGCTGCTGGTCCATGCCACAGCCACAGCAACACTAGATCTGAGCCGCATCTGCAACCTACACCACAGCTTGCGGCAACACTGGATCTTTAGTCTACTGAGCAAGGCCAGGGATTTAACCCGCATCCTCATGGACACTATGTCGGGCTCTTAACACACACTGAATCACAAGGGAAATTCACAAGGGTGTTTTATTTCTTTTTATTTTATTTGCTTTTTTAGGGCCGTACCCCCAGCCTATGGAAATTCCCAGTCCAATCAGAGCTACAGCCGTTGGCCTACTCCACAGCCACAGCAACATGGGATCCAAGCAGTGTCTGTGACCTACACCACAGCTCACGGCAATGCTGGATCCTTAACCCACTGAGTGAGGCCAGGGATCGTACCCATATCCTCATGGATCCTAGTTGGGTTTGTTAACCGCTGAGGCACAAGAGAACTCCCTAAGGGCATTTTAAATTTAATGAAATCGCCAAAGTTGTCTCTTTACTCATCACCAGTTTATACTCACATTAACAATGTATGAAAGTGCTCGTTTTCTGACACCAACATAGTGCATCATCAAACTGGGATTTTTGTTAATCTCATGAAGGGAAAAATGAAATCTGAGAGATATCATTTTTCTTATTATGCATGAAATTAACCATCTCTTTATTTGCTTACAAGCTATTTGTTTTTCCTTCTCTGTGACTGATCTGGTTTTGCCCATTTTCCCATCATTTAATTGTTGATTGTTTTCTTAACTGATTTGTTGGAATACTTTTATACTGAGTAAGTCAGCCTTTTGTGATTAGCCTAAAGCAGCCCGATTTATCTTTTGGCATTTAACTCAGTAAGGTTCTTTTTAGCTATAAAGATTTTTTTTTTAACATTTCTGTCTTCAAATTTATTTATATTTCATTTTAGGACATTTCAGTTGTGCTTCTTTATTAAAAAGGTCTTTCATAGTTTGAAGTTATAAAAGACTTATGCCTGTTTTTACTTTACTACTCTTGTAAAGCACTTAAATGCTTAAGCCTATGCTCTACTTGGAACTTGTCCTGGTTTAGGTGTGAAGGAGGGATCCAACTTCATTTTCACCCCTGGCTGTTCCTTTCATCTTATCCCAGTTTAAATGTCTCCTCCTCTCTGACCATCCTATTCAAAGCATTTCCTTCCTCAATCCATTGTCTGTATCTTTCCTAGAACTTACTGTAATTTGCAGTTTTAAAAACATTTGTTAGTTGCTTTTTTTTTTTTTTTTTTTTGGTCTCTCCCACTAAGATGCCAGCTCCCTGAGGGCTGGGACAACGTCTGTCTTGTTCACCATCATATCCCCAGCAGTTTGCACAGTGCCTTGTACACAGTAGGTGACTGCGGAGGGGACATGTTATAATGCTGTCGCCTTCCAGCCTCTGTTGATCCTTCTGCTATTGGCACTCCAGTTTTCCTTTACCTCCATCGCTGATGACCCAAGTGGTCTGGGTAGTGTAGATTCCACCCACTGGCTTCAGGGGTTGGCTGAGATGGGCACATGACCTAAATTCAACCAATCAGATGCAATCTCAGAGCTGACAGGCATTATTTAGAGGGGGACATCTCCGCAGGAAATCTTCTGCAGTGTTTTCCTTGGCCCTTGACTTTGTGGGACAAAAGCTCCAGCCTTTTCACACACAAAAAATCCTGGCAGGGCAACTCTGATCTCTCTGTCTTGCTCATCTTGAAAACAAAAGAATATTGTAATTCCACATCTGGGGTCTTTGGTGATTCAGTTAAAGAGACGCTTCCATTTCTTTCAATCCAAAAATATTTCTTGAGCACTTATGAAGTGTATATGACTTGATCTGAATTCCAGGACTGGCCTCAATTCCTAATGGTGATTTTTTGCGGACATAGCATGCTTCTAAATTTTCTTCGGAATTAACATATATTAGAGTTTTAAAATTTTAAAAAGTCCAAAAAACCCTTATTGATATTTTTTTAAAAATACAAGTAATACATTCAGAAAAGCTCAAAACATAGCACACGGGTGTAACGAACTACCCCTACATTCAGGGTATTAAAAAATAACATTTTTTTTTTAAAGCTCACAGGCAAAAAAAAAAAGGCACCAAGTTTAGCCCCCTATAAACAGTTTCTTGTGGCTTGTACAAAACTTTTATACACATGCAAGAATGGTTATATGTATACATCAAAATATTGTTTTGCTTTTAATTTACAAAAGTGAATATAATATGCATCCTATTCTGTCCCTTCATTTTTCATTTAATCATGTCAGTAGAAAAATGGATAAGAGTTATGAACATACAGTTCTCAGAAAAGGAAATATGAATAGCTCATAAGTATATGAAAGGATGTTCAACCTCTTTTATAATAAAAATGCAAATTAAAGTACACAGAGGGATCATTTTCATCTCTCAGACTGGTAATAATCCAAAATCTGATAACACTCTGTGCTGGCAAGTCTGCAGGAAAAAAAGCACTCTTGTACCCTGCTGGTGGAAGGGGAAATTGGCGCAATTCTTTGGAGGACAATTTGACCATATCTGTCACGGCAATAAATTTATATGCTTTTTGATGCAATGGCCCTAACTTATGAAGATGAATTCTTCATATAATCCTTGCTTAAGTATAAAATGACATACTCCTGGGTCATATTTTGAAATGAAGTTTACTATTGGGAAGCTCTGTGAGGGCAGGACCTTGGTCTTGCTCATCTCTGAGTCCCCAGCTCCTAGAACAGTCCCTTGAACTTAGTATTCATCACAAGGACAATGCTCATTCAACAGCCGCTTGCTCTTCTGCTTTTCCCTGCCTCCTTTGTCATGAGGTCGGACCTCTGCGGCTCATTTCTGTGCAATGGGATGTGTGAAAGTGACGGAAGCCACTTCCAGCCTATCCCTTAAAAAACAAACAAACAAAAACAAAAACAAAAAAAACAAAAAAACCCCACGTGACTTTAAACTGTTTCTTTGCCTGCCATGTCCATCTCCACGACCACCTGTTCCAGACAGTATAGCAACAAGACGGAGAAGGGCACTCAGACTGCATCATAATGTGAAAGGAAGAAATAAACCTTTGCAGTATTAAGCACTGTGATTTGGGAGGTTGCTATGCAGCATAGCCTGTTTGCTCCTGACTAAGGTGTGGGTGCTCAGTAAATGCTTGTTGAATAACTGTATGCTGCAAAGTACTTTCTTGTGCGCATGCTGGATGAAGGAGAGTTTTCAGCCCCACGTTGCAGGATCAAAGAGGACTTATTTAACATCTTGAGAGTGGAGACTGTCTCCTTCTGGGAGTCTGCATTAGTTTATACTTCCCCCAACAGGTGTGATGATAACTAGCACATACAGATCTCTTGTTCTGGGCACCATCCTGGGTGTTTTTTTGTGTGTGGAATAAAGTCACCTTTGCAAAGCCCTATTGTGGCAGGTCCTCATTTTTTGCAAGAGGGAAAGGCAGCACTGAGAAATCAAGTAACTTACCCAAGGTCGCACAGTTGGTAAAGCAGGGAGTGTTTGTAAATTATACATTCCTGATATCCTACTTGTTCAGATGAACTGGCCAAGGCCCAGGAATGTGTATTTTAGAAAGACTCCCCATATGCTACTGATAGTCAGCCAGGTTTGGGAATCCAGATCTTGGAGGACTTAAGTTAAAGAGGCCAAAGCGCTAAGGCAGCTAAAATAGAGGGGCATGCTGAGCAAGGCGTCTTCCTTTAGATAGTCTTTGGTATTTGTTGAACAGGAATAAACTGATATAAGTGAATCAAAACCATGTACTTCTTTCTCTTTTTTTTTTCCAAAGGATTTACTCCATGTACATACTTTATGCAATTTTCCAAGCCAGTTCCACCTCTTTAGTGGTGTATTAATTTGAATAATTTCACCTATGAGGTCCAGAGACATGAGTCAGAAACATGATAAAAGTTTCTTTTGCATGGAAGCCTGAGTTGCAGTGGTGACTCTGCACCGTGAATTGTCAGAGGCTTAGGCCCCATCATTATCTGTATGTTGTCCCCATCCCAAAGTCCAAATGGCTAACCACCATGTTTGCCTTTCCATCTTCTGTTCATATCCCATTGACCATCCCTCAGGCTTGTGACCACTCTCTGCTGCAAAGGAGGCTGGGAAATGTAGTTTTTATTCTGAGCAGTCATGTGCTTCTATGAAGCTTCTATCATTATAGGAAGGGGAAAACAAACAGTGGGGGACAACTCTCAGACTCTACCACCAAAGGCATTACTAAAGATTATAAAATTTAGATTCTGCAACAAAATAGATTACTCATTCCCAATAACAGCACTAATGCCATATGGTTCAGAATTCCAGTTGACCATGACTGCCAATTTCAGGAGGCCCCACTTGGCTGGTCGTTGGGGTTTGCGGTATGCCTTATGTTGTAGCATGCAGTAGGCACATGTGGGTCCTCAGACTAATCAACAGTAATAGATTAGAGCCAACAATGTTTCTTTTAAAATTTCTTCTCAGGGGTGTCATCCTCAGTGTCAGAAGAGAGATTAATATTTTGCTGATTATGAAAGAAGTTGCATGTAGAAAATGAAGATTTCTTTTGCCTCCAAACTTCTAATTTCTTCCACCAGTGTTTTAATGCCCTGGATCTACTGGAGCCTAGGGCTGCCTGAATCACCTGCTCCTTATTCTAGCTTCATCTCTAGTGTTCACAGAATTCCCCCTACCTCAGCTCCCACCTGAATACCACTTGATCCCAGATAAGGCCCCTCATTTACAGAACCCCTGCTAAACTCTACGTACTCACCAGGTGAATAATTTACCTTTTGGAGTTTGCCTACCTAGCAGCCATTTCCTCTTTCTCTGATAACAGTGACACTGTTTTCTTAAAGAATTTTCTGTCTCATTTATAGCCCACTTTTCTTAGATGGGGCTGAGCCTATTCCTGGACTCGAATATGGGCATGGGACCTAGTCCTAACCAGCCAGTGTGTTCCATTCTCCTGGTTGGTTCAGGGAGAGACGTGAGCTGAGGTAGCCAATGAGATGGATGTGATCTGAACCATTGGGAAGAGAAGTTCTTTATGAGCTGAACTCGAAAGCAGTGTGATGTTCTGGGTCTAAAGCTGCTGGGCTTTACCTTTGCCATCCTTTATTCATTCCTTCATTCAGCATGTCTGTACTGAGCACCTACTAGGTACCAGATGGTGTTGTACGTACTAGAACCACAGCAGCGAAAAATGAGACAAAAACCTTGCCTTCGAGGAGCTAACACTCTAATGGGAGATACAGACTATAAACAAACATACAATATGGTAGGGGGGTAATAGATGATATGGAGCAAAAAACCAGGATAAGGGGGCAGGAGAACCGAGGGTCCCTGTTTTGTGTAGGAGTCTGGGAAGAACTTTGGAGGAAGTAGTATTTAAGCATCAACCTCAGGGAGTAAGGGAACTGCCATGTTCCTACCTTGGAGAAGAACATTACAGCCAGAGAGAATTTCATATTGGAAGGCTCTGAGGCAAGAGCATGCTCGCCATGTTTGAAGAATAACAAAGAAGTCAGTGCGGCTAGAGCAGAGAGCACAAGGGGGCCAGGAGGTGGAGAAGGTGGGACAGACTATGATGGGCCCAGTAGGCCATGATGAAGAATGAGGACTTTGTCCTGAGGGTATATGGGAGCCATCGAAGAGGTCAGAACAGGGGAGGAACTCGACCAAATGTGTGGCTTTAGAAAACTCACTCTGGCTGCATGAGGGGACACAGACTGGAGAGTTTGAAATGGGAATTTAGAAGTGTTTGGGTGGCTCTGAGACAAGCCCCCTGCAGCCTAAAGTAAGTCTTCACATTTAAAACTCTGCACCAGTGTCTCCTAACATCAGTCACTTCCAGCCACTTCCCCCATTGTGTACGTCCCCTACTGCCAGCATCCTTATCTTACGTAATACTTTCCTTTAAGCAAACACATTTATTTTACCAAAGTACATTTGTTTTTAAAGGAAAGGTTTTATTTCTACTGTATCAGTCAACTCAGGCTAGATTTTGCTGCAATAACAGACGACCCTAGAATCTCAGTGGGCTGTCAACAGGGAAGGTTTATTTCTCACTCATATTTCATGTTGGTTGCTGGTTGGCCGCAACAAAACGTGGCTCTGGTCCCTGTGTGCTCTTTACTGTGGAATTCAGGGTGAAGAAGCAGCCCATCCCCTGTCGCATCCCCTGCCCATCTCACTCACAGCAGAGAGAAGCGAGCACAGGGCAGAACCACATGCTGGCTCTCGAAGCTTCTGCTTGGACGCCTAGCTCACATTCTGTTGACCAAAGGAGGTCACACAGCCAAGCCTGACATCAGTAGAGAGAGTTACCAGGGAGCTGCCAGTAGGAAGGACTGATAAACGTTGACAATAACCCAATCTACTGCATCTATCGTAAATGGAGATCAGCATTACTTGCCTTCAACAAGAGATGACCACAAAAAATAAATATTATGAAAACACTTAACTTTATTAACTTGTGGCCAAATAACCTTGCCTTCTGAAGGCTCCAGGTCTGTGGCCCACTCTCTTTTTGTTCAGAAGGAAGATGGGACGCATTAGAAAGGCATTAAAGAAATATCAGTAACAAACGGTTGCCTAGATGTGATCAGAATGATGGAAAGAAAATGGGATGTTATTTGATGGTGCAGTCATGTAACCAACAAAACCTACCACTGGTACTTGGTCTGTACTTTAAGAGGCTCTGCTTTAGAATTGCTGTGGGGTAAGATGAAAGTTTGAAGAGGTAATGATAACAAGACCCACTAGTTTCCACATGTCTGCTGTATAACATAGAGGCCTGGAGATGATGCTCGTAGGTTACCTCATTCATTCCTCACCTCTGCCCTGCCAGGTAGGCATCATCGCCACTTTACAGCTGAGAGAAGCAAGATCGAGAGAGGTTCAGCGCCTTACTCACAGGTGGAGGGGACAAAGAGCCGTTCCCAGGCTGGGGATAAACCTGCAGCCCAAAGGTGTAGTCTCAGGCTTGGCCACTTGGTGTCACTCTCTCCAAACTGTCGGAAGCCTGACCAGTGAAGTTGGACAGAGGACTGGGGACTCTGGGCAGAGCTAGCTGCAAACTGATCCTGAAGAAGGCAAAGGGCCCCTAGCCTGTCCTTCCCATGGGTGTGCAGAATTCATGCCTGTTTCCTATGTGCCCATGATATGTGGAATAAGAATTGGGTCCTGCACTGTGTCCACTCTGAGCTAAGTGTTCAATGGGCAATCATCTCACACACACCTTCTAGCCGTACGGTCTTCCCATGTTATGGAGGAGAAAGCTGAGGCTAAGGGTGTTGGAATGATGTTCCCAACTAAAAGTAGCCAATTCAAACTTGTATTCCATCCCAGATCTGAGTAGTAAGCTTAGAGTTTTGATACCCAGCAAGTGCACAGTGGGACAACTGTATTAATAATCCCTTGTTTTTTCTTTTTTGGCTCTCCTTTTTTTCTTTTTCTGCAGCAGATGGAAGTTTCTGGGACAGGGATCCAATCGAGCCATTGCTGCAGCAATGCCGGATCCTTAACCCACTGCGCTGGCTGAGGATTGAACCCTTAACCTCCACAGAGACAAGCTGGATCATTAACCCACTGGGCCACAGTGGGACTCCTAAAACTCACTTTTTCATGGAATATAGTTCCAATCACCCAACCTCAGACTCGATAAGGTTCTTGGCGATGAACATAATCTGTTTAGGGGCGTTCACGTTTTCTATTGCTTTTTGACGTAGAAATTAGTTTTCCTCTGACTAATGAGAAAACTCAGAGGGTCGGTATTATGTATGTATGTATGTATGTATGTATGTATGTATGTATGTATGTATTGTCTTTTAGGGCCACACCTGAGGCATATAGATGTTCCCAGGCTAGGGGTCAAATCAGAGCTACACTGCCAGCCTCCACCATGGCCATAGCAACGCCAGATCTGAGCTGCGTCTGCGACCTACACCACAGCTCATGGCAGTGCTGGATCTTTCACCCACCAAGTGAGGCCAAGGAGTGAACCTGCGTCCTCATGGATACTAGTCAGATTTGTTTCCACTGAGCTACGACAGGAACTCCAGAGGGTCTACTTTTAAAGAATTTTTTTTTTAAGCTACCAAATAGTCCTTGATAATTATTTCAAAAGTTGGAAAATCCACTTAAGTAAAAAGAATAAAAGTCACTCCAAATTCATACCAGCCACCCGGAGATAAGTGGTGCTGACACTA
This sequence comes from Phacochoerus africanus, assembly GCF_016906955.1. Lineage (NCBI taxonomy): Eukaryota > Metazoa > Chordata > Mammalia > Artiodactyla > Suidae > Phacochoerus > Phacochoerus africanus. Next base: position 11,157,554 of record NC_062546.1, read on the forward strand.
TGGAGAACACCCTTGTGGGCACTTCTCTCCCTCTCTCGTCTGTCAGGGCATTAAACGCTTTTTGAAAAATTATTAAGGAAACATAGTCATGTGAAAAATAATTGAAAAGGCGCCGCAAGATTTACAGTGGATATTCTCTCTCTAATCCTTAACCCCTGCCCCCCTGCTCCAAATCTCCAAGCTTCTCTCTCCAGAAGCCGTCCTGGTGATCATTTCTCGGGGATCCTTACAGAGAGATCCACAGTGTAGATAAGCAAACGCGTTCATGGATTCCTGTAGCTGTTTCTCTAAATAGACGCATACGACACACCCTGTTCTGCATTGGTTTTGTTTGGTTTTGTTTTGTTTTTTACTTAACAATGTACCTTGGAGATCTTTCCAGATCGGCACTAGGAGAGCATTCTTCACACATTCCATTGTCTGAATATAATAATTTATCTAACCAGCCCCTGGTGATAGCCATGGAGGTGATTCCAGTCTTTTGCTGCAGCAAACAATGCTGCAATTAGTATTCCCTTCACAGGAGTCTTTCCGTGTATGTGGATCTATTTCTGTGGGGATACATTCCTAGCAGCTGAACTGCCCGGTCACAGGGCAGGAGCGTTTTTAAATTTTAACACTTATTGTCTAAATGCTTTCTAAGGTCATACCTACCAATTGGCATTCAGACCATCAGCTTACGTGAGGGCTGGTTTCCCCACACTCTAGCCGACGCCTACTATGATTTGACTTCTCAATCTTTGCCCTGCTCACTGGGGAAAAAGGTGTTCACGGTGGTTGTATTCTGCAGTCTTTCCTTTTATATTAGGTTGGGGATTTAAAAATATATCTAAAGGCCATTTGTATTATTATTTCTTTTCTGGTAGCAAAGCATTCAGTCCTTTGCCTATTTTTCCATTGGATAATTGTTTCTTTTTTTCCATCTGCAAGAGCTCTTTATATAAGAAGAAATTTAGGTCTTTCTTTCTCATATATGCTACAAGTGTACCTATCTGAACATCCAGATAAGCCAAACAAAAATGGGATCCTTCTGGGCACAAGGTTTTTGAAGCCTGAGGTTACTTGATGATACATGCGGATCCCATTCCATGTAAGTAAATATGTCTTTATAAAACAAAAATCACTCTGAGGGAGTGCCCGGTGCGGCTCAGTGTAACAAACCATGAGGACACTGGTTCGATCCCTCCTTGATCAATGGGGTTAAGGATCTGGCATTGCTGTGAGCTGTAGTGTAGGCTGCAGACGTGGCTTGGATCCTGCGTTGCTGTGGCTGTGGCATAGGCTGGCAGCTACAGCTCCAATTCAACCCCTAGCCTGGGAACTTCCACATGCCACAGGTGCAGCCCTAAAAAGACAAAAAACAAAAACAAAACAAAACAAAAAAATCACTCTGAGTAGTTTGGAAGTTCATCAAATGTAAACGGTTATGGATTTGGATGTACACCAGTGTCAGAGAAGAGGATTGTGAAGAGTCCCATATGCGCTGTCTGTTTTTGTATGTTACCTAAAATCTAGTCCTTCAACAACACTGAAGTGACACCATCCCCATTTTATAGGGGAGGAAACTGAGGTCCAGAAAGGTCATAGAATTTGGCTCAAGTCTTCCTGATGCTCTGTTCAAGACCTGGGATCCAAACGCCCAAGCCTTTGCTGCCATCTTTCATTACCTTAAATCTCTACCTTGACACTAGTCTGGAGACTATGGCCCTGGGGTAAGTCCCCAATCTCTCCACCACTACCCAAGGCTGGGGAATTTCACGCAGTTTAGGGATGAGGCCACCAGGAGGCGCTGGGGACACATCCCTTGTTTAACTGGCTGCAGCCTGGAATGGGACGTTGTGACAGTCCAAGGTCTCTAGACATTGCCAAATCTAGACATTGCCAAATGGCCTTGGGTTTAGAACCCCTACTGTGGACCTACAGGGCCCAGGCAGTGACCGAAGTTAGTCCTGCTTAAGGTAAGAATGGCTCACACACACAGAGCTTCACATATAGGAACTTGTATTAACAAGTATTAATACCCTGGGGTGGGGACCGACACCATCCCTGCCATAGAGATGAGGAAACTGAGGCCCAGAGAAGTTCAGTGACTTGCCCAAGGCCACACAGCCAGTAGGTGGCAGAGCTGGGGCTTGAACCCAAGTTGTCAGGCTCCAGCTCCTGTGCCCTTAACCAATGTAATCTACTGTCCCTCAGGAAAGTATGCATTGCTTGGGTTTCAGATCCACAGAAATATTCTCTTGTTCCACAAAGAAATACCTTTTCTCCCAGTTTTCTTTTTATATATTTTCATTTTCCCACTTTTGATGGAAAGTCATGTACAAGAGATTTTTCGTTTTCATTATATTTGTACTGTGAGAAAAACGCCAGCCCCAGTGCCATGATAAACGGCAGCTGAGACTCAACCTCAACATCAGGGATGCACTGGGGAGTGGTAGGGACCCTGGTGTCCCAGACAGCTCAGCCTGGTTAGTCCTGGCACTTTGTTTCCTGTGGGCTGGCCCAATTTTGCAAGAGAAGGCAGAAATCTAGATTACTTATGTGAAATTTCCTAATTTTTACACAATGGCAATTAATTAAAAAGTTTAAAACCCTTGATGTCCAAATAAAACAAGTCTGAAGCCTGATTTGGCCTGAGAACTGCCAGTTTAAGACCTTCCTGAAGGGTGCATTCAAGGTCCAGGAACAAACCCTTGAACTCCTAATGCCTCTGCTTTCCATGACCATTTATTTAGTTAATTCTTTTACATATATAGTCATGCATTCATTCCATGTATGCATTCTACTCACTCACTCACTCATTCATCAATATCCATCCATCTACCCACCCATCTATCCATCCATCCATCCTTTCATTCATGCATTTCACTTATCTATACACCCATCCATTCATCCATCTACCTGTCCATCCTCCATTCATCTATCTATCCATCCATCCATCCTTTCATTCATACATTTCACCCTCCTACATATCTATTCATTCATCCATCTATCTGTCCATCCATCCATCTCTCCATCCATCCATCCATCCATCCATCCATCCATCCAACCATCCATCCATCCAACCATCCATCCATTTATCCTTTCATCCATGCATTTCACCCACTTACCTTTCCATACGTTCATACATCTATCTGTCCATCCATCCATCCTTTCATTCATGCATTTCACTTATCTATCCACCTATCCATTCATCCACCGACCTGTCCATCCAGCCAGCCAGCCAGCCAGCCATGCATTCATCCATCCATCTCTCTATCCATCCATCCATTTACCCTTTCATCCATTCATTTCACCCACTTACCTTTCCGTGAATCTGTCCATCCATCCATCCATCCATCCATCCCCAATTTGTTAATTAATTTAGTCAATCATTATTATTAGGTCCTCGTGTGCTAGATCCTATGCCAAGCCCCGGGAATATGGTAAAGCCTCTGAACCCATCCCTTTCTCCAGAAACTCACCATTTGGTTTAGTAGATATGAGAAGAAGGAGACTAATCAGATAGAATGAAACCAAATGGTGTTAAATTTAGACTCTGCCATTTACCAGCTAGGCAACCTTGAACAAATTGTTAAACATTTTAAGCCTCAGTTTCCCGCTCTGTAAAATGAGGCTAATGTAGTGACCTATGGTTTCCTCCATACATGTTGTCAGGACCAGGTTAAGTCAGGTAACATGTGAAGAGGGGCACAGACTCAGTGATACATGTTATGCTATGGGGACACGTGGGGCTGTGGCGACAGGCAGGGGTCTGGGGAGGCTTTGGGGAGTGGCAGCATCACAGTGTCCACCATACCCTGTGCTGGGAGAGGGCATGCTTTGTCATTTTTCGCACAACTTCCCCCTGGTCGCCTGACACCTTCCGCTAGCTCAGAAGGCGCTGGTTTTCCCACTCTTGCTTCACTTCTAAAGGGCAGCTCTTTCTCTGACCACCCCGCCCTGCCCCACCCTGCCCCAGTTTGTGGGAAAACTGTATGGAACAGAAAGGGCTTGCGGGCTCCCCCTTCTCTTGATTTGCTGTTATTTTTTTCCCATCTAAATTGAAACCATGCTTATTAAAGAAGATTAGGAAAAAAACACATCAAAGAAGAAAGAAGAAAAACTATTCTTTGTCCCATCCTTCTAATGCAACCACACTAAACGTTGTTTTTTTCTCTTTCTCCTAAGCTAGAGTATTTGTATGTGTTATTTGCGTAGTTATAAATCATACTGCTCAACTATTTATTATTGTGTTTTTAAAAACTTTTCCATTATATCACAAGCATTTTCCCCCGCTGCTCATCTTCACCAACATATTTTAAGGGCTGCATTAATTTATCCAGAGGATATAAAGTGAGCACCTACTATGATCTGTGGGAAAGAGACAGTAGAGAAAACCAAGCACAAATTATGTGTCAGATACTGTTCTAGCCACTTAAATTAAATCATTTCTTCCTCACACTGTTCTGTGAGGTGGGTGTCATCATAATGTCCACTTGCAAGATGAGAAAACTGCGGCCCATGTTTGTACTGCTAAGAGAGGGAGCCGGCATTTGAATCTGAGCAAGTCAGCCACAGAGCCTGGCCTCTGGCCACTCTGGGCTACTTTGGCCATCCACAAACAGGTGACCCCAAACCAGAGCAGTCAGACCTGAGACAAGGAATGTACAGCAGCATAAGACAGACCCGAGTGGGGCTCCAGACCCGTCCTGGGCATCAAGGAAGGCTTCCTGGAGGAGGAAGTGACATTGCAGCTGAGGAGGTGGGAGGTGAGGGTGCTGCAGGCAGAGGGAGTGGTTCTATGAGGACCTGAGGCGGGAGCAGCATGCGGTGACAAGCTGACAATGAAGCTGGTCCAGGTTGGAAAGATGGTTGGGGCTAGATCTCTCAGGGACTGTGGGCCTTGGGAATCTTGGGGAGCCCTAGGGAGGCCCATGGGGGGGGTTTACTGACCATGCGTCATGATGGGGGAGGCCTTTCCTTACCCTAGGCCAGGCAGTGGCCTTGCACTGCCCCCCCCTGCAGCTGGTCTGTTCCCCATTGTATCACCTAGCACCCTGGGAACTCCTGGCCTGTTTGTCACCTCTCAGTTATTCTAGACCGAAGAAAGTTCTAGAAGATGGGAATCTGGATTAATTTGTTCACGTCTGCGGCTTAGGACCTGGATCAGTGCTGGGCAGGTAAAATGCCTGAAATGAGATAACAGTTCACAGCATGCGGTGATACTGCGTTATGAAGGTGCCACAGCCATAGAGACAGGGCCCTTCTGCGGGTCCTTGGGCCCCTCAGGGTGCAAAGCCTCTTGAGATGTGCCCGCGTCTTGAAGTTTGCCAGGACTTTGCTCTAACTTGCCCATGGTGTCTTGTTTGGTTTCAGAGAGGCCCTGGTAAATAAGCCACCCCTTGCTGGGCCCTCTTAGCGTGATTCTTGAAGGTTGTGAGCAACTGGTGAGGAGCAGCCCTCCCATCGCCTCCCCTTCCCCAGCACGAGTCGCCCTCCTCAGTCCACACTGCCCGCTGCCAGGGGGCGGGCCCGGGCCCCTTCTTTTGCTCAGACTGAGGGCCTCCGAGGTAACTATTTACTCCTGCCCCCCTCAGCCAAGCCCACTATGTTATCAGCTCAAACACTTCAGAGTTCAGGCTAAGAAGCCAAAGTCAACTTTGAAAAAGTCTTTAAAAGGCCAAAACACAAACACCAGGGAGGGTGTTTGGTGGGGGGGGGAGGTTGGGGAAAGTTAAGCTCTTGGGTTCCTTTAACCGACTCACAAGGGCTCCCGTGACTCTCTGGGGCCCCAAGGTGTGTGTTTGAGGACAGCCGCAGTTTTCAGTAGCAAAAGACTGGATTCACCCTGTGCCCGTCAGTGGGGAACTGGAGGAGTTGCGATGTACCTCCGGTCTCTAAGGAGCAATAGCACTTCGCATGCGCTGACGTGGAAGTAGATCGTACAGTGGAAAAAAGAAAAAGCAAAGATATAAAGCAGATCTGCGTAACATCAGATCCTTTTTGTGTAAACAGAAAAGGTGGGGATATATCTCCCTCCATGCCTGTTTATGTGCAGAAAATTTCTGGAATCATTTAGTGGCTATCTGGAAAGGTTAGCTGCCTTTGGGTCAAGATTGGAGACAGACAGACTTCTCATTATACACTTTATACCTTTTGAATTACTTCCTATCATGTTAATATTATCGGAAAAAATAAACTAAATAAGGATATTAGTGATTTTGGTCCAGGCAAATGGCAATGAGCACAAAAGACGAGGGGGGAAGTAGCTGCAGAAGTTACAGTGACTTTCAGCAGAGATCAAATTATCGAAGGTCTAGCTCAAGGGGGAAACCTAAGCCTATTTAGAATTTCTCTCAGTAGTTAACCACATTCAAACGAGGCTTTCAAAGGTCTCTTTGGAAAGCTTAAAACGCGCTTTAAAAACATCATCTCATCGAGCCTCTTGAGGATTCCATGAAGTACAGTCAGATCACTGTATAGATGGAGTAATTCATTCAACAAATATTGTTTTAGGTGATGAGGATGGAGTAACGAACAAAACTGTCAAGATCCCTGATGCCATGGAGCCTGTGGGTCCACAGGGAGTGCTGAACAAATAACAAGTACATAACAGCAACCCAAAAAATAAGTATGACCATTTCAGATAGAGGCACTAGGAAGAAAATGAAATCAGGGAATAAAATTGATGATGACTGGTCAGTGAGGGGCTCTTTTAGCAGGTGACTCTTGAACATGAACATGAATATGATAAAAGAAACCAGTCACAAGAGAATTGGGGAGAAGAGAGTTCCAGGTAGCGGGAATAGTCAGTGCGAAGGCCCTGGGGCTATACTAAGTTTTGCTTGTGTGAGGGATGGAATGGCTGCCAGTGTGGCTGGAGCTTAGACAGAGAGCCAAAGAGGGCTGGCAGATCTGGCTGGAGAGGGTGGTGGGGCTAATCCCAGGGGCCTTGTGGGTTTGGTAAGGAGCTTAGATGAAGAAACTGAGGCTCAGAAAAGTTAAGTTGCTTGCCGAAGGTGATGCATTTATCAGTGGCCAAGCCAGGATTCAGATCCAGGTTTCCCAACCCCACATCCACTCCTCTAAACACTCACCTACGTCTACATGTGGCAAACATATGAAATGCGTGTTTCCACCCAGAGAGCCCATGTTCTGAAAACATTGGAGTTTTTAAGCTGATTTTGCACAGAAAAGTGCACACATCATATAGTGGATTCTTATCAAGTGGAAAGACTCATCTAATCAGCATCCAGATGAATGTTTCCGAATGAAATAGAACATTCCAGAAGCCCCCTTCATATCTCTTTCCAGTAAATCCTCTCCGAGGTTAACTAACCACTGTCCCGAGTTCTAACCCCATAGCTTAAATTTATTGCTTTTGGACTTTATATAAATGGAATCACACGGTATGGGCTCTTTCCTGTCTGGTTTTTTTCACTCACCATTACGACTGGAAGATTCATGGTATTTCAGTAAACTTTTACTGTGTTACAGCCCAGACCAAGCTATCACGTGAACCACGCAAAAGCTTCCCTCTGACAAAGAAGGCCACGAGGAAGTAGCTTACACACAGGAAGCAGTTCAAGGTATGTCATTACATGAAAAAGGCAAGTACAAAACAATAGTGTTAAGTGATCACATTTTTGTTGGGGAAAAAAGAGTTCTCCTTTTTCGTAGGGTCAAAATGATCTTAGAAAAAAAGCTGAATTTTCTTTCAACCAAAGTGCACTGCAAACTCTTTGTAAATACCAATAGCCACTGGATAGAAGGGGTGTCTTGTGTTTGGGATGTGCTGAACAAAAGATAGGAGGTGGCAGTGGGGCTCACCTGAGCTATTTAGGTCATTTCTCCCCTCCACCGTCCACTCCCCCCCCCCCCCCCCCCCGCCGCCGCCCCCTTTGGCCCCACGTGCTTGGTGAATTCATCTCAGTTAAATGCCTGTGCCATGTGATTCGACCTGGCTGGAGTCAAGTGTATCATGGAGATTCCCCCTGCCCGCTGGGGATGACAGTGGATTTTATTTTTCCTAATTTGTTTATTCTAACTTTTGTAGAAAGAACATGAATGCTTGTGTTTTAAATAATAGCCATGGCAGTACAATACAATAATCTGCCAAACAAAAGGAAGGCATTTCTGTCAATGGTTTGTGTTGCTGCTAGAAGATCAGTCCGAGATAGGGGGTATTACGTGCCGCACCAAGTCAAACAGGACAGGGAAGGGAGCATTGGTCCCGCATCATGGCCTGAGGTGTAGGGCTGCATCCACGGGATTGTAAAGGGTTGGCCCCGAGGCCAGACAGACTAGAGTTTGAATTCTGAGCTTGCCCCTTGCCAGCTGTGCATTTTGGTTACTATTGCCGCATAACACCTCAAAACTTAGTGGCAGAAAACAGCCATTCTATCACTTTGGGTATATCTCTCAGATCCCAAAGGTCAGGAATTCAGACAAGGCAGAGTGAGACGTACTGTTTCTGTCCCGTGACGTCAGCAGTATCAGCTGGGGTGACTTGACGGCTGGGGGTGACTTGGTGCCTGGGGGCACCGGGATCAGGCGGAGAGTCTTCACTTGGATGGCTGGCAGCTGGCTCCTCAGCTAGGCTGGCAGTGGGACACCCTGTAGGTGACTTCTCCGTGGGGGTCTCGTCGCTTAGGCTAGTTGGGCTTCCTAACAACATGGTGGCTGGGTTCCCAGAACAAGTGTTCCAACAGAGCAGCTAGAAGTCAGGGCATTTCTGCCATCTGGGCTCAGAAGTCACATAGGGTCATTTCCATGGTACTCTGTCAGCCGATGCAGTCATAAAGGTCATCCAAGTTTCAAGGGGAAGGGACAGGAGAGGATGGAGAGAACTCACCACTCAAAGGGAAGAGTGTCAAGGTCACTTTATAAGAAGAACCTGAGGAGAATGTACAGAACCTAGAACTTCACATATTGCTGGTGAGCATTTAGGACGGGGCAGACACTTTGGAAAACCGTTTGGAAAAGCAGTTTCTCAAAAGGTTAAACACGGAGTTTAACCAGCAATTCTATTCCTATGCCTATATGTTCAAGAGAAATGAACATATATGTTACACAAAAATAAATGTCTGTCAACAGGTGAATGGATAAACAAAGTGTGCCATATCCATTCAAGAGAATCTTATTTAGCTATAAAAAGGAATGCAGTACTGATACAGGCTACAGCATGGATAAACCTCAAAGACATGCTAAGTGGAAGAAGCCAGTCGTGGAGTTCCCAATATGGCTCAGCGGTAATGAACCTGACTAGTAACCCTGAGGATGCGGATTCCATCCCTGGCCTCATTCAGTGAGGGGGTTAAGGCCTCACTCATGGGTCAAGCGTTGCTGTGGCTGTGGTGTAGGCCGGCAGCTGCAGCTCTGATTTGAATTCTAGCCTGGGAACCTCCATATGCCACAAGTGTGGCCCTAAAAAGCAAAAGAAAAAAAAAAGAGAGAGAGAGAGAGAGAAGAAGAAGCCAGTCACAGGAACCACTCACCCACATGACGTATGAGTCCACTTATATTAAATGTCTAGAAAAAGTAAATTCAGACACAGAAAGGAGGTTACTGGTTGCCAGAGACTGGGAAGGGGCAATGGGGAGTGACTGCTAATGGGTACAGGGTTTACTTGGGGGGCGATGCCAATGTTCTAAATTAGATAGTTGTGGCGGGTGCACAATTCTGTGAATATACCAAAACTTACTGTACACTTTAAAAAGGTGAATTTTTGTGGTACGCAAGTTATATCTCTATAAAGCTATTTTTTTAAGAAAGAAATATCATGAGAGATGAGAGATACTGTTGTGAGCTTCTTTGAAAATACACTGGGTGAACAGGCATGCATCTTCCTATGCCTCAGTTTCCTCATCTGTAAAATGGAGCTACTTAACAATCGAATGAACGCATAGGATCTTTAGGAGATTACAGGATTCAGCCCTCAGGCTGAATTGTGCAAGGACAATGTGGCTGGATCAGAGTGAAGGAAGGAAGTTTCTCCAAGGGCCAAAAAGAGGCAGCTGGGAAACACAGTCAGGATGACCAGAATCCCACCTTTCCTCCCATCTCCATGGCCACCACCCTGATCTGGCCACCCTCATCTTCCGCCTGGAGAACTGCAGTGGGTCCTCACTGGTCTCCCAGCTTCCACTCCTGTCCCCCACCCTCCCCTCTACACACACGTATGCACACAGTCCTTCCACCTCACGCAGCCAGAGGGAGTCTATCAAAGCCTAAGTCCGAACATGTCCCTCTTCTGCTCAGAACCCTCCATGGCTCCTACCTCATGCAGAGTAAAAGCCAAAGATCCTATGAGGCCCTCCAAGATTTGAACCCATGGCACCTCCCTGACTTCATCTTTCTTACGTCCCCCCTTACTCACGCCTCTCTAGATGTACTGGCTTCTTCACGGCACCTCAGACACACAAGGGATAGTCCTGCCTCAGGGCCTTGGCACTTGCTCTTCTTCCTGGCTAGAGCATTTTTCCACAGATATCCTCAAGGCTTGCTCCCTCATCTGCTTCAGGCATTTGCTCAAATACCACCTTGTTAGAAAGGCCTTCCTCAACTGTGCCTAACAGTCCCTCTTCACTTTTGCTGCCTTATTTTTCTCTGTAGATCTTATCATTATCTGGCATTTTATGTATTTCTTCTTTTTGTTCATCATCTGTCTTCCCAACTGTAACATAAGTTCCATGAAGTGAGGAATTTTTTCCCATTTTATTCATAGCTGTAACCCCAGTGCCTGGCACGTAGTGAGTGCTCAATAAATACTACTTAAGTGAATAAAGTATAAATGAAAAAAGAAATGAGCGAAGCAGTTCTGATAGAGGGTAATAAGGAGTGGTGGGGAGTGTGGCAGACTGGTAACCCTTGTCCTACCTGAAAGGTACAGCTAACACTTGGCTACGTACAGCCTAAAGTTTCCATGTGGGAATATGGCCCCAGTATGGCCAAGTCCAAGTGTTTCAAGGAAGCCAGAAAGGCCTCTATTTATGTGAAAGGTCTTGATTTTGAAAACATTAAACCACTGTTGATCAAAAATCAACATCCACTGCCTACCTAGACAGGAGGCTGCCATTTGTAACCTCTGCCCTTGGTTGAACATGCTTCCAAATGGATTTCCAAATGGGAAGAATTCCTAACTTCTGGGAAACTTGACAGGAGTTCCACGAGTCAGAGTTGAATAAGTAAACTTGGCCTTGAAGTGTTTCTGTGAAATGAATGGCATTTTCTTATTTAGGCTCTTGAGATGATTTTATTCCAGGGTGAGTTCTTTCTCGTCTCATAACTCTCAGTTCCACCCTCACATTTATGCTGGGCCTGGGCATCTTTCCTCCACCCTGGAGCAAAGATCAAAAGTAAATACTGGCAGAACATTGGTTTTACTGTGACCCAGATAAGAAACAGCATAAAACGGAAATGGCGAGATTTTATTGTTCCTCCCACAACTTCCACCCCAACTGGACTCCCTCAATGTTTACTTATTAATTTCACTGCATACAGAGTGGTGGTGTTAATTTTGTTGCCAACAGGGCTGCCACACAGGGTGGGACCTGCCCAACTCCAGGGGCTCCAGGCTATAAATAGCCCTGGAGTGGTGCCATGGCTGCCTATAGGTGTTTAGTCAGATCATCTCATTCTCATCAGCCAAGGCATAGAAATCTTTTTTTGCTTTGGCAAATGTTTTCTGCTTTGTAAAAGCAACACAAGCACATGGAGAAAAAGTCAAACAGTTTAAGGGGGTTGTGGGGAAAACTGTCTCCCTTCTGCCTTCGGCTGATCTCTCCCAGTTCCTGTCTCCAGAACACCAACTGTTGCCAGCTTCTCACGCGTGCTTTTAGCTATATATACAGATCTCTCCTTCTCTCCAAATATATCGTACACCACACACCCATCCATCCGTCCATATATATATATATATAATGCAATCTCTCTCTCTGTTGTTGGGTTTCTCTATCATTTCTTTTTGCACCAGTGGTTTATACACAGCATCTGGCAAACGACGGTTCTCAGGACAAATCCATCCTGCCACCTGCTTTGGTACAGCCTGCCAGTAAGGAATGGCTTTTACATTTTCTTATATTGTTAAGTGGTTTGAAAAAAAAATCCAAAGAAAGATAATACATTATGGCACATAAAAATGATATGAAATTAAACGGTGAGTGTCCATAGATGAAGTTGTGTGGGACTGTCCTCGTGTTTGTGTGCCTTCTGTGGCTGCTTTCGTGCTCCAACAGCCCACTTTAGGACTTGCAGCGGGGACTGTACAGCCCACGATGCCCAAAGGATTTCAGGCTCTGTGCAACCCTTTATACCTTGCTCTGATTTTTTCGCGTAACCACGGATCTGCAGAGATATTGACATCAGCACATGTAGATGGTCCCTGACTTACGATGGTTCGACTTGAGAGTTTTCAACTTTACAACACTGTGAAAGCGATATGCATTCAGGAGAAAATGTGATTCCGATTTTGAGTTTTGATCTTTTTCCAGGCCCAGTCCTCTCTGGGGATGCTGGCAGGGCAGCAAGCTGCAGCTCCCAGTCTGCCCTACCATCACTAGGGTGAACAATGATATGCCTAGAACCACCCTGTACCCAGATGGGCATTCAGTTCTTCACTTTGGTACAGTAGCAACAGATGACTTGAGCTACTCAACACTCTGCTATAAAATAAGCCTTGTGTTAGATGATTTTGCCCAATTCTAGGCTAATGTAAGCATTATTTAGCACATTTGAGATAGGTGAAACTAAGCCATGATGTTTGATAGGTTAAGGTGTATTAAATACATTTTCAACTTAATATTTTCCACTTGTGATGGGTTCATTGGAATGTAACCTCACCGTAAGTTGAGGAAGATTTGTATTGATTTACCTCATTCCTCTTAACAAAGGTGTTAGTATCTCTCATTGTGTCGCTGGGCCATAATTTATCCAGTCCTTAGGCTGGACCCCCCAAGTTCCTGTTTAAATGGAAAGAGTTCAGGTTGCAGGAAAGTTTGAAAATTCTTGACAAGGACAAGAAATCTCAAGTGGTCACTCTGTTTATTACTTATATCTTGTTCTTTGAGAAATAGGATTTTCCACAGCTTACAACAGGAGGGGCAGACCCAGTAACACCACTAAGACAGAGGAGAAATACCAGGAAAGGATTGGAGTCAAGATGCCTGTCCCTCCCTCCAGGCTGAGAAAGCCTGGATTATATTTGAGCTTGAGGCTTTATTCGAATCATATTTGCAGAGGATGCAAAAATCTTTGTGGATGTTTATTTTCCTCAAGAGAGAGGTTGAAGGCAGAATGCCTTTTAGAAGCTGGAAAAAAAATGCCAAGCAGGGTAACATAGAACAATGTTTCCTACTCTTACAATTGCCAAATCTTGAAGTAAACGAATTATTATTCACTTAATAATTTTCTTTAACTCATATAATTGTTTAAAAAACTTTAAATACAGTTGTTTCACCTGGAGAAGTAATATCCATGGTTCTGATGAGATAGCAATATATGTATTTTTTCAAATGTGTGTCAATACATAATGAATACTAAGTTGGAGAGTTCCCGTCGTGGCACAGTGGTTAACAAATCCGACTAGGAACCATGAGGTTTCAGATTCAATCCCTGACCTCGCTCAGTGGGTTAAGGATCCAGCGTTGCCATGAGCTGTGGTGTAGGTTGCAGACATGGCTCAGATCCTGAGTTGCTAGTGCTCAGGCATAGGCCAGAGGCTATAGCTCCAATTAGACCCCTATCCTGGGAACCTCTATATGCTGTGGGTGCAGCCCTAGAAAAGACCAAAAAAAAGACAAAAGCCCAACTTTATCCATGTACCACTTAGAATAACCTTGTAAATCAACAGTGATGCCTGTGCTAACCATTTAAAAATGCTGGGGTGTCAGACACTGGCAGTTGCCATGCCAACTGCCATTCCCCCCTTCTGGCAGAACCCTGACTTTGTTCTGCTAGCCATGTGCCTGGCTCTGGGAAATAAACTACATTTGGTTAAAGCAACTATGGCCATTCTATCCTTCTGGTCCTGTGATTGGTCTAGGGGTGGTCTATGGCCAAGGGGGAAACTCTGCTGGAGGCTTCAGGGAAAGGATTTCCTCTCTGATAAGAAAAAAGCATATGAAGAGAGGCCTATTTGCCTTTTTTCTTCCTTTTGGACTGCGGACTTAGCTGTGAGAAGAGGTGATGAGTGAGCTGTGGCAGCCATCTTGTGACATTAGGCGATCAGCCTAAGGACAAGGTGCTGACTTGCTGTTGAAGGCCAGGAGTGTCGGTCCTTTACAACAACCTTCAGATGCCAAATACATCCTAGGGTCTCCAATCTCCAGAAGTCTTTTAAAAAACAATAAATGTTATTATAGTCTAAACTACTATTGTGGAGCCTCTGAAACGATCCTAATGGATCCAATTGGCTTTGTCCATTAGAGCTGGATTCCAGGACCACAGAGGCCATATTCCAGCTTCACCAAATACTCCTAGCTCTGCTATCCTGGGAAAGTGACTTAACTTTTCTAAGCCTTACTACTTATCTCAGACAATGATTTTTGAGAAAAAAATTAAAATTCATTTCAAGCACTTAGAATATGAAAGTAGTATTATTTCTTTAGGGTTCATGTAATCCTTTAAAAAAACAGGGGGTGACGGAAGCAAATGAACAGAGACAGGAGGTTGACAGCACCTAACTAAAGGCTACCAGCCTGGCACAAGAAGAGCAGGAGATGATCTGAGTGTCAGAGCTGACCACAAGCTGCAGATGAGTCAGTGCTTCATTTGAACAAACTTAGTGGAAGCCTGGGAGACAAGACTACGAGTATGATAGGCAGACTCCTGGCTGTGAACTTTCTGCTTCATGGTTCGTGACTCACACTTTCCAGGAGCATAGACACTACAGTTGGTCATCTCATCTTTTTAAAGGATATGGGAAGCTGACCTGAGTCCAAAGGCTTGGAGGCAGTGGCCTGGGGGCTATTTATGTAAGAGACTGGAACGATACAGGGGCAAGGTCATCACTGCCTTATGTTTAACTTTACAGAGCAGCTGTTGGCTATGTCTATAGCAGCCTGAATGAAAGGAAATAGACCAGGAGGTATAGCATGAGCAGAAGGAGCACTGGATGGTGAGTCAGTAAACTCGTGACTCCACTGTGTGATCCAGAGAAGTTTCCTCTCCATTCCCGATCTCTGTATCTCTGAATGTCCAGTGGGGCTCCAGAGCAAACTATGATCTGGAGGAAGTGACGATGATAGACAGAAATGCATTTGGCTGCAAGTAGCTGGAAATCCAAGGGACTGTGGCTCAAACAAGGAAGGGTTTATTTCCCGCCCCCCATAATAAAAAGTTCAGAGGGAGGCAGTTGCTGGTCTTGATTTAGTGGCTCAGGAAAATCAGGGCTCTTGTGAGCATCTCTGCAATTCTCTTGGCTCTCCGTCATGGTTTCAGGATGGATGCTTAGTCCTTGTAATGATGGGAAGAAGGGCAGCAACCCCCACTTCTTTCCCTTTTATCCCAAAGTGAAAGCTCTCCTTGAATCCCCAGAACTCCTCTCATATCTCTTTTGGCAGAGCTGATCACAAGACAGATTCTGTGCCTGACCCAGGTGCAAGGGATGCCGGGAAAGTGAGGATCTGCTCACCGATGGGAAAGGTGAGAGATAGAAGGGAATAGGTATTGGGTTTGCCAGCCCCAGGATCTCAGGGCTGCAAACTCCTAATCCTGGCCCCTGAGACCTTGTCCACCTGTGGCCCTCCCAGCTCCGGTGCAAGTTGTGAGAGAAAGACCTGAATTCGAATCCTGCCTCCAACACTGTCTCCCTGTGGGGCTATGGGAAAGTCACTTCAAGTGTCCGAGACTTCATGTCTCAACAAGACAGAAAATACAATCCAACTCCTAACTCTGGCTCCAGGGCCGGCTTTAATGGGTGAGCACCCTGTGTTGTCACACAGCACCCTGCGCTCCAAAGTATCCCATGCTTAGTTTCAAGTTCTGCTGTGGCCGTTTTGAAATCCTTGATAATTTCGAACAAGGACCCTGTGTTTTTGTCCTGCTAATCCCCTAGCAGGTTCTGTGTGGTTTCTCAGGGCCTGTGTGAACCACCTCTCTACCCACTCTGGCCTCACTCCCTGCTACCCTTTGGTTCCCACCAGATGCCCTTCTCCTCTCAAGCGCCCCAAGCTCACTCTCCCCTCGGAAGGGCATGAGGCGCAGTGGCTCTCTGCAGAGGGGGCCACCCCTAAAGGAGCTGGAAGCTGTCTGCTGACCACTCTCTCCATGGCCAGCAGCAAGGCCTTCCTGGAAGGGGCTCTGGTGGTAGGTCTCCCTGTCCACACTTTATGCTTGTCCTCAACTAGCTGCTTACCATCTCTTGATAACACATTTGGGGGCAAAACTTGAGGATGCTGGTGGATGTGGGAATGAAGCAGTGCAGCAGAGGGGTGAAGACCTTGGGTTTGGAGTCAGCATTCCATCATCTAATTGCTGTGTGGCCTTAAGCAAGTCACTTCATGTCTCTGGGCCTCAGTTTCTTTCTCTGTAAAGTAAGGACAATAGTACTTACTTCATGGTGCTGTTGTGAAGACAAGTAGGCTGGGAAAAGGCTCAGCATAGGGCCTAATACTTGGTAATCCTTCAGCAAGTGGTCATTGTTATTGGAATATCAAAATTTTGAATGGATAATGAACATTTGGGGAAATGAAAACAAAAAGTTACCTCTTCCCTGAAACTAGTACTGCTTTTCTCTCCTTTCACCTTTCAGAGCACTTGACAGGGGTTTCTTGGTGCCTATTCAGATTCGTTAACCACTGCGCCATGCTGAGAACTCCAGACAGGGATTTCTTATGGTCTGCTTTTGCCATAGCTATTTGTCTTCCAGTCTGGAAATAGCTATTTACCCACTTGTATACTCCAGGTTGAAAATGACAGAAATAACCCACTTCATAATGGCTTAAGAAAAAAAAAGTGTGTGTGTGTGTGTGTGTGTGTGTGTGTGTGTGTGTGAGAATGTATTGGTTTCTGTACATGTCTTGAGATGGGTTCAGTTTCAGGAATGGCTGTATCCAGATGTGCATCTGTTAAGAACCCTCTCTTTCCAATTCTCAGTTCTGTTTTCTTCTGTGTCAGGATGTGGTGACAAAGAGTCCCCAGCATCTCAGGCTTGCATTCTGCCAGGTCAGCATGCCAAGTGTATAGAAGCTGACTTTTCTACATAATCCCAGCATAAGTCTGAGATTAACTCAGGTTGGCCTGACTTGGGTCACATGCCCATCCCAGAACCAATCCTTGGGGCTGGAGGATGGAACACGCTCATTGCTTTGCACTGATCCACCTACTACTCATGTTGGGGTGACAACCCACTTCCTCCTGAGCCACATGGAATGACACTGGGGAAGGAGTGGTTCCCCAGAAGATGAGGGGATGAACAGTGGGAAGGAAAAAACAACAGCTGGCAACTGAACACCTCCCTCAACTGTCCTGCTACCTCTATTCCAAGGCTTCCTTTGCATGTGCTTGGTAAACGTTCATTAAATGAAAGAGTGATCGTACAAAGTAAACTACAAGAAGAAAATCCATTTGCTTTATCAGGAAGGGTGCGATCTTGGGGATACTTTCCTAGAAGGAGTAATGCAGCTTCTGATTTTCTAAGTCCTGCCCATTTCCACTCTATTCTCCCAGGCTGGCATCATTTCCAACTTCAAACCTTGACTCTGCCTGCTTCAGTGCAGATAGATCGAGGCTGCTTCATGCAGCCATGTCCTGCAGTGGGGCCTCCGCCCACTGCAGGCCTGGGCAGATGGCAGGTGAATCAAGAATGGCTCACTCTGCCCCGTGGAAAATGCACAGGAGGCTCCAGCCCAGGGAGACGGTGAACAGCGTCTGATAGACGGAGGCGTCACTGGCCTCTTCCCTCCCCTCATTGGCCGGCTCCAGCAGGTCACACTTTCACCCAGTTCCCTTTCTCATGGAGAACTTCTGAAGAATCCTCTTGGTGCCTGAGTCACCCACAGGGACTGGGCAGGTGGTACCTGGAGCAAGACAGACCTAGCAGACTTGGACACACACACTCAACCTGAGGGGGTCCCTAGGGCTCTGCTGCAGCCCATTGTGGCCCCATGAAAAACGTGGGAGCAGTGTAGGCAGACCTTCTGGATTTTTAGCAGACTGTTTTTTCAGAGGTTCACAGCAAAACTGAGTGGAAAGTATAGAGAATTCCCCTATTCTCCCTCCATCTCCCACCTTATACCATGCTCAGCCTCTCCAAATATCAACATCCCCCACCAGTGTTGTACATATGTTACAATCAATGAACCTAACGGACACCACTTAGGGACCCACCCAGAGTCCATAGTTTACATGAGGGTTCACTCTTGGGGTTGTACATTCAATGGCTTTGGACACGTGTATGATGGGATGTATCACCAGTGTAATCACAGACAGAATCATTTCAGTGCTCTAAAAACCCTCTGTGCTCCGCCCACCCGTCCCTCCCTCCCCTCTAGCAACAACAGATCTTCTGAATGTTTCCATAGTTTTGCCTTTTCTAAACCGTTTGATTTTGTATTGCTTTCTCTTGCAGTAGCCATGGCTTCGGCTAGCCCACCCATGTCCACTCTGAATGGTTGATGCCTAGACCAGTCTGGTTAAATATTTTGAATATTATTCCTGGAAATATCCCTTTCTTTAAATGCTGATGATAAATTCGATTTATGAAAACACTATGCAGGCCAAATCAAATAGGCTGCAGGCTGCATTTGGCTCACGGGCCCCAGTTTGAGACCCCAGACCTAGGGATTAAGAAGGGTAAAGCTGGAATCCAAAAGACCTATGCTTGCCCTGCCACTTCCTAGCTCTGCGGCCTTGGGCTAGTCACTTTGCTCTCAGCCTATCTGTCAAGTGAAGGCCTTGAGCAAGTGATTATGCACTTGCCACCCAGTGCCAGTCTCTGAGGTTGGATGTCCTGGCATTTTCACAAGCTCCCTCAGATTGCGGTAGGCACAGCAAACCAAAACATAGGTGTCTTGCTCTTGTAAAATTTGAAGACAGTAAAAATATCAAAAATTCCCATAAATATACAGGCTCTGGGGTAGAGAGAAGAGAGAGCTCAGCAGAAGGAGAACTGCTGCCTATTGGGCTGGGCAAAAGGGGAAGCCGTTGTCTCTGTGTCCCAGAAACCCTCCATTACAACAAGCACCTTGACGAGGGCTAACGTTGATCCAGAGTTAGGAGCCAGGATCCCTGGAGTCTAACCCTGGTCCTGCCTTGTACTTGCTGTGTGACATTGAGCAAGTAACTTAACCTTTCTGGGCATCAGAGCTTCAGGGGTGATGTTCTTGTTGTGGCCTGTGTGATTGGCCCTTAGCTGGGCAGTGCATGGCTGTCTCTGGTGGCCCTGACGTTCCTGTCTGAAAAATGATGGTTAAATGAGTTAGCATATACATTGTGCATGAAGTGGTGGGTGTGTGTCACAAGGGAATGGCTCCAGAGTGTCCACCAAAAGATGTGCCACTGTGTCACCTGCCTTACCTGGATCTAGCCACACTGTACTGTAATCACCTCATTTTAGAGAAGCAACAACTGAGGCTCAGAAGAGAAGAGTCTCAGAGAGGCTCAGTAACTCTCTCAGGGTCACCCAACTAGTAAAAACAACAATAATAGTAAAAGCAAGAATGCCACAAAATTGGAAACACCTATTTTGGACTCAGCATCCCTTGTCACATGCAGGGCCCTCTGCTTTAAGCACATCATCTCAGAACGGCTCCAACACCCTTGCCCTGCTCCCTGCTCCCCGCTCCCCTCGCCCTGCCCTAAGAGGGTGTATTTCCCCCGGTCCTAACCTCCATTTAGGACCCAAGAAGGGTTCAGCTCCAGGCAGGTTTTTTAGAGCCGAGTCTAGTTTTCAGGGTTCATGGATGGGTTCCCAGCCCTGTGACCAGAACCTCACCCCTTCTCCCCCTTTAATCCTCAGATTTCAAAGCTCTGTACACTCACTCTAATTAGAGAAGACACCTTCCTGTATTTGTAATTAACTCCCTCTTGTGAGGCCTCGGGGCATCAGGGCTGCAAACACTACTAATTCTAGGATATACTCACAGGATGGGGCCAGGATGGCCTTGACCCAGACTTCCTGATCCAAAGTAGTCCTCTCCTTTCTCTCTTTGTCCCCCGTACCTGATCTGTTCCTGTGCAGCGCTGATGAGTTATTTTAAATCGTCTATTTATTTAATGGAGTATTGACTTAATAGCAGCAGCTACATTTCCAGAGCAGCCACTATGTTCTGGTCCTCCAGTCTGCTTGTATAGTCATCTTTTGGTGTCCACATGGGATTGCTTCCAGAACTCTCACAGATACCAAAATCTATAGGTTCCCAAGTCCCTTTATATAAAATAGCAGGGTAGTTGCACATAACCCGCTTTAAATCATCTCTAGATTACCTAAAATACCTAAAACACTCTAAATGTTTATGTTAATAGTTGCCAACACGTGGTAAATTCAACTTTTACTTTTTGGAACTTTCTAGAATTGTTTTTTTCCAGATATTTTCCATCTGCAGTTGGTTGAATCCACAAATGTGGAAGCCCCCCCCCAGAGAGGGCTGGCTATGTTAACCTCCTGGGGCACAGACAGAGAGGTTAAGTAAGTTCTTCAAGGTCACACAGCTAGTGAGGAAGCTGTATTTAATTACATATTTGTTTATTTGTCTGAGTGTTTTGTGTTTGTCTCCCCCACCCTCCGATCCCTCCAGTCACGTATCCATTCATTTATTCAACACATGTGTTTAACAAAAACTATATGCCGGGCTGGGCTTTAGGTCCTGACGACATAGGAATGAACTTACTCACTGATGCATCCCCAGTGCCTCATACAATGTTTGGCACATGGTAGGCGCTCAATAAATACTCGTGGATTGAATTAAGCGAAGCTCCTATGCTCAGCCTGTGTGAGAGCACAAGTCTTTGTGTACACAGAGACACCTCTTTCTGTGCCCCAGGGAGAAGGAAAACCACAATGTTGGCTCTTTTCTAATTCCCCATGCTTTTTCACAGCACACGCCTTTGCTTGAGCTGTTTCCGCTGGTGGCCTTTCCTTTCCCATCATTTAGATCAGGGGTTGGTACACTATGGCCTAGGCGCCAAATCTGGCCCATCATGTTTTTATAAATAAAGTTTTATTGGAACACAGCTGCATCCATTGGTTTAAGTATTATCTTTGGTTGCTTCTGATCTACAACAGCAGAAATGAGTAGCTGGGGCAGAGACCTGTGAAGCCTAAATATTTACTCTCTGCCTTTTTACAGAAAAGGTTTGTTGGCCTCTGATCTAACAGACTTTTCTACATCTTTTAAGAATGAGTTGAAATGCTTCCTCCTCCGGGAAGCATTCTGTGATCTCCAGGCTGGCTTGAGGACCTCTACTCTGTGTTCCAGCAGTCCCATCTTCCCTCTAAAACAGTGTTTCTCAACCTTCTCTCACTCTAGGAGCCTTTTAAGATACTTTTCCCCCCAGCTAATGCCAAGTTCCCTCTTCCCCATGAAATTTCAACACACAGATAAACCATATGTCTGTTTATGTTCTAAAGCCCTTTGGAGGGCCACAAACCATGGTAATGTCTAAGATTTTTTTGCCTCTGTTGAGAATGTCTGCAAATGTAACTCTTATTGCCCTATATTCATTCAGTTGAGCAGAATAATATGTGCCAAGCCCTGTCCTAGGCACAGAGGACACATGGTGAATGTAACAGACACAAGCCCTGCATCTAATCAGGGCAGAGGAATGAATAAAATAAGTGAGGGGGATTGAGGGACAAACTTCTAGTTATGAAATAAATAAGTCACAGGGATGTAATGTCCCACATAGTCAATACTATGTGGGTACGGTGACAGATGGTAACTAGACCGATGGTGAGCATTTGGTAATGTATAAAAATATCAAATCACTATGTGTACATCTGAAACAAATACAATATTGTAAATAATACCTCAATAAAAAATTTTAAAGTAATAAACCTAAAAATACTAAATTAAAAGGATATATGCACCCCCATGTTCACTGAAGCCTTATTTACAATAGCCAAGACATGGAAACAAGGTAAGTGTCCACTGACAGATGAATGGATAAAGAAAGTGTGATTTGTGTGATTTTTAGAATGAAATCTTGCCATTTGTGACTATATATATGGAAATCAAAGGCATTATGCTAAGTGAAATAAGTCAGACAGAGAAAGACAAATACCATATGATCTCACTTATATATGAAATCTAAAAAATATACAAAACCAAAAACACCTTTTTTTTGGGGGGGGGGTCTTTTTGCCATTTCTTGGGCTGCTCCCACAGCATATGGAGGTTCCCAGGCTAGGGGTCGAATCAGAGCTGTAGCCACTGGCCTACGCCAGAGCCACAGCAACTCAGGAACTGAGCTGCATCTGTGACCTACACCACAGCTCACGACAACGTCGGATCCTTAACTCACTGAGCAAGGCCAGGGATCGAACCTGCAATCTCATGGTTCCTACTCGGATTCGTTAACCACTGAGCCACGACAGGAACTCCAGAAACAACTTAACTCATAGATAGAACAGATTGGTGGTTGACAGAGATGCCAGAGGTGGGGGCAAAATGTGTAAAAGGGGTCAAAAGACACAAATTTTCAGTTATAGAATAGATAAGGAATATAATGTATAGCATGACGACTATAGTTAATAACACTGTACTGAATATTTGAAAGTTGCTGAGAGAGTAGATTTTTTTTTTTTTTTTTGTCTTTCTAGGGCCATATTCTTGGCATATGGAGGTTCCCAGGCCGGGGGTTGAATCGGAGCTGTCGTCGCTGGCCTATGGTACCGCCACAGCAACATCAGATCCGAGTCACGTCTGTGACCTACACCACAGCTCACGGCAACAACGGATCCTTAACCCACTGAATGAGGCCAGGGATCGAACCTGCATCCTCATGGATGTAGTCAGATTCATTTCCACTGAGCCACAATGGGAACTCTGAGAGCAGATCTTAAAAGTGCTCATCTTAAAAAAAAAAAGTGCGTCTAACTATGTGCAGTGACAGATGTTAACTTGTTTTGGTTATCATTTCACAATATATATAAATATCAAAGACACTGTATACCTGAAATTAATATAATGTTATACATCAATTATACCTCAGTTAAAACAAACAGGAAAAGAAAAGTCTAGAGTTGTAGTTGGTTTGTTCCCCTGCACAGCTCTGGAGTGATCTATGGGTTTTGCCTCTGGGTACTTGCATGTGCTTTGTCCTCTGACTAGGTAGCCATTCCACCCTTTTGGCCCAATTAATATCCCTTCCTCGTTCACAGCTCAGCTTTAATGTCACCTCCTCAGGGAAGTCTTCCCTGATTTTGCAGACTAGCTTCAGTCCCCCTGTCAATGTCCTTATATCATTCATTCATATTTTTTTTTCCTTCACTTAAACATTCAAGCACTTGTCCAACAAACATCCACAGAGCACCTTCCCTGCTCTGGGATTTGTTCCAGACACTGGGGACACAGCCCCTGCTTTCATGGAGCTCACCATTTGGGGATCATTCAATAAACAAATAAACAGACAACATAACTTCAGATTGATACGCGTATGAAGTAAACAAACAGGGTGACATGGTAAGAGAGTGCCTGGTGGGGGCTTCTCTGAGGAGGTGATGTTTGAGTCAATATTTTTTGGGGGCGGGTGTACCACACTCACGGCATATGGAAATTCCCAGGCTAGGGGTCAAATAGGAGCCACAGATGCCGGCCTATACCACAGATGCAGCAACTCAGGATCCGAGCCTTGTCTGCAACCTACACCACAGCTCATGGCAACACCAGATCCTTAACCCACTGAGCAAGCCCAGGGATCAAACCCATGTCCTCATGGATACTAGTCGGATTTGTTACTGCTGAGCCATGACGGAAAGTCCTGAATCAATATTCGCATGAAGAAGGAGCCAGCCATAGGAAGATCTGGAAAAGATGAGGGAGAGGGAGCAGCAAGTGCAAAGGCCTTGGGGCAGGAACATACCCAGCATAACTGAGAAACAGCCAGGAGGCCACTGCGGCTGGAAGCACATGGGGAAAAGTGAGCTCAGAAACTTAAGGCGGTGGCAGGTTGTGCAGGGCCTTGAGGCCACACTGAGTCTCAGCTCTCATCGCTATTTGCAGTTCTGCTTTTTCACGACTATTGGAGTGGCGTTTTGCTTTTGATTGTGAGTTCCCCGAGGGGGCAGCCATGTCCCTTCTGAACCCCAAGTATCTGTCTATGACTCATAGTACATGTAGTTCTCAGGCCAGGGACCCCAGAAGTAAGAATTCTCACTGTTTGGGAGGTGATCCCAGGAAGTAAGAAAATGGGGACATGAGACAGAGAAGAGAAGGCAGCTGATGCAGGGTACCTTTTTGAGCAGGTTACTCCTGTAGGCAACTGGGCCCACTCCCACTGGGGAGCACTGGGACCAGTGTAGGACATGCCTGCAAAATATTCCCACCCAAGGGGTGGAAATGTTTTGTTTGTTTGTTTGTTTTTTGTCTTTTGTCCTTTTAGGGCTGCACCTGTGGCATATGGAGGTTCCCAGGCTAGGGGTCTAATAGGAGCTGTTGCTCCTGGCCTACACCAGAGCCACAGCAATGCAGGATCCAAGCCGCATCTGTGACCTACACCAGAGCTCACAGCAATGCCGGATCCTCAACCCACTGAGCGAGGCCAGGGATCCAACCCGAAACCTCATGGTTCCTAGTCGGATTCATTTCTGCTGCGCCACGACGGGAACTCCTGGAAATGGGTTTTTAATCACCAGCTCCCATGTCGCTGGTTGAGGGCTGTTGCCAGGGCACCAACTCACAGGCACTTCAGGCCTGTCCTGCATGGGCTTAATAGGTTCTGGTGGCCAGAAGGAGCCCTCAGCAAAGAGAGCCATTGGACAGTGAGCAGGAGGGCACAGTGTCTATTTCAGTAAACAAATAACAGCTGACCAATAGAATAGCCCAGAAGGAAGTGCCTCTGAACACATTAGCATGGGCACCACTTCCTCTTGAATTTTCAGTGAATCCCCAGAGTGCCTCAGGGGTTAGCTTTTGCTCCAGTCTCTTGGTTTTTGTGTGGCCAGGATGGAAGTTTCTGGAAGGCTGCCCTGCCATCCAAGGAGGCCGGGGCTCACCACATCCTGGGAAACTGGAGAGGAGAAATCTGGATTTTTCTCTAGGAAGCAGTTTCCTCAACAGTCCTGAACAAGGCCTTATCAGCGTTCAGCTGTCTACTCGAGCAGGCAGCCCTGACAGTGTGGGCTGTGCATTCCAGGAGCGCAAAAAAAAACCCCACCCTCCTTCCCCCGCCTGGGAAAACTGGACTGCACTGGGATGGCACAGTGCCCTCCACCCACCACCCGGAAATGGGCCTGGCTGGCAAGGGGGTGGGTGAGGAGGAAGGCAGAACTGTTTGAACATGTCCCTCGCAGCCTTGGAAGGGGTGAGAGATGGCAGGGGTGAGCTGCAGAAACGTGACAAGGTTATGGTTTCCCCTTGATGCAAATCCTCTTGCTCGTGAATGGGCTTGTGTGGACAGAGACAGTGAGTGATATAAAGATGTGCTGGCGCGGAGACGCCTTTCAGACGAGGAAATCAAAGAATGCTGCCTATTACCCGGAACTGGTGAGGCCTCCCACCTGCGCCGGGCACTTGGTAATTGGTGGGCATCATCCCATTAGACCAGGGTTCCTCAACCATGACTATTAACATTTGGGGGAGCACGGGGAGTACAATGTCCTGTGCATTGTAAGATGTTTAGAGGCATCTCTGGCCTCTACTCTCAATGTGCCAGAAGCAGTTTCCCATGCCCATCCAACAATCAAAAGTGTCTCCCGACATGACTACGTGTCCTCTAGGGCACGAAATCGCCCCTGGTTGAAAAACACTGCATTAGACCCACAAATACTTACATGAGGGCTTATTTTGTTCTAAGAGCTGTGTTCAGTGCTTTACATGTCTCAGTGCATTGCGTTTTCACAACAAACTTAGGCTGGGCCTGATGTGGCAGCTCCTTATCATTGTGCCCAGGCTGCTAACTTGTTCTCCCTGCCCTACAGTGTTTTCTCATGGTACAGCATGCCTTGACCCCACATCCACATTATAGCCAGTGGGAAGTGGAAAGGGGAAACGGCATATTTCTTCCCTTTAAAGTACAACCCGGAAGTTGTCCATAGCTTAAGGCTATACCCCATTGGTCAAAACTTGGTCACCTGGCCACACCTAACTGAAAGGAAGGCTGGGAAATGTAGTCTTTATAGGGACAGCCCTATGCTCAGCTGCAAGTTTGTTACTATGGAAGTAGAAGAGGAGACTGAGGGATGACTAGGAGTCTTGACTATGTCCCATTTCATAGACGGGGAAACAAAGGCACAGAGTGGTTAAATACCCCTCTAAGGTCACACAGAGAATAAGGAAATAAGGAAAGAAAATGGATATAAAGTGCAGGTGCTCAAAACCAGTCTTCTTCCTTCTGATACATCCTTCAAGTATCATCCACTGCAATTTATCAGTTCCAAAGGTCTCATTTAGAGGAGAATGCTGAACGTTTTCCTGTACCTCCAGGACTGATGAGTTTCCTTCAGCCCCTGTCACTCACACCTTTTAAGTCTTCAGGTGCAACCCAAGGGTTTTTAGGATCATTTCTCTAGTGGCGCAAAGGGCCCATGGCTCCTGCTTTCTTACATGTATAGGTGGGAGATCTGTTGAGGCAAGTTCTCAGCCAAAAAGACTTACCTAAACTGCAAGGAAACCGAGGCCCAGAGAGAGGAAGGGACTTTCTCAAGGCCGGACAGTCTGGCTAGGACCCCAGAGGACCATTGTGAAACTCTGTCTTCCATCTTGTAAAACCTGGGAGGTATCAATCCTCCTCCACCATCTCATTGCCTGTTCTCTGTCCTGTGCGTTTGTTGCCTTTCCTGATTTTAATCCCTCTACTGATGGGTTAGTGAGATTTTGAAGGTGAAGTTTACACTTTGGTGACACCATTGTTGTCTACCCAACAGACAAACCCTCTTGTCTTCAAAAGCAGAACCCTGATCCCTGATTTTGTTTAGAAGTAGGAAACAATAGGTCTAGCCCTGGGGAGAGACTAAGATTGGGCTAAACCAGTCACATTATCCCATTCCTCTTGGGTACAATTCACTTTCCCAGCCCCTTGTGTAGTATGGAGCAGACGTAAGATGAGTTCTGGACAATTCTATGTGAGGGAAATCCAAGGAGACTGTGAGAAAGACTTTTGTTCCAGATTTAAAGAGCTCAAGGATAAAGGATATTCTCCACTCCCACCAACACTTTATCTTGTCTTGAACTTTCTTAAGGATGTGATGCTAGGGGCTATGGCAACTATCATCTTGTGACCATGAGGCAACAAAGCTAATGACAAAATGGCAACACAAGGAAGACTGAGTGGAAAAATTGAAAGTGACTGCATACTGGATGATATTGCTAAAATGCTTCCTTAATCCCAGAAACTATCTACCTCCAGATTTTTGTTCTCTGAAATAATTAAATGCTTGTACAATTTAGGCCATGGTTAGTGGAAAGCGCTGAAATTTGCAGCTGAAGGCATTCCCAACTAATATAATTACACATAGTCCACCATATTTTGGCCCTGGAGTGTCTACCAAAATCCCAGATAGTAGGACCATCGCTTATTTTTACGAATGGCTGATACCCCTTTTT
The DNA here is from genome assembly GCF_016906955.1 of Phacochoerus africanus. NCBI lineage: Eukaryota > Metazoa > Chordata > Mammalia > Artiodactyla > Suidae > Phacochoerus > Phacochoerus africanus. Next base: position 11,185,237 of record NC_062546.1, read on the forward strand.
GTCATCTTGGAAGCAGAGGGGGAGCAGCCCATTCAATCGCTTGGGTCCTTGCAGGATGGATGAGGTGTGAAGAAATGCACATAGTAATACTCAGGAGACTGTTTTTCTGTTTTTTTGTTTTTTTTTCTTTTTAGGGCCACATCTGCAGCATATGGAAGTTCTCTGGCTAGGGCCTGAACTGGAGTTGTAGCCAGAACCTACCCCACAGTCACAGCAATTCCAGATCCGAGCCACATCTGCAGCCTATGCTGCAACCTGTGGCAATGCTGGATCTTTAGTCCACTGAGCAAGGCCAGGAATAGAACCTGTATCCTTAAGACACTATGTCAAGCTTCTTAACCTGTTGAGCCACAATGGGAACTCCTCTTAGGAGACTTTTGACATTTACTCAAAAAGGTACAATATTTGCTTATGTTTGGGGGCTTGGATTTTTTAAAATATATTATCATCTCTAGAAATGCACAACATTTGGGCAATTTTGGATTTCGCAAAAGTGTCTGTATCAATTAGAAATGCTTGGATGCTGATAACAGAAGAATCATAATGATTAAGAATTACATGCTGACTATAACTTGCCCAGCACTGTAATAAGCACTTCTCTTACACTAACTCATTTACTCTTTATAATCCCATGGGGAGATACTATCTTCCGTCCATTCTCCAGAGAAACTGAGGCACAGAGCTAGTAAGTGACATAATTAGGATGTGACATAACTCTAGCTTCCCTACTTGTATTGATCGCATTCTGACTGACAGGTAGCAGACTCCAGAGTTCATGCTCCTAGCTGCCACACTTCAGAGCCAATTAACAGTGACTTTAGCCACAAGAACATCTGTCATTTACTTAAAAAGAAGTTTAGTGTGGAGTCCTCTGAACTTGACCTTTGCCACTCAGTACATTGCCTTTTGCCACTTAATTGGCAGAGGATGGCAGCTGGAGTCAAGCATCCCTATGTCCCACGGATGTATCCAAGGCAAGCAGGGAAAGCAGGGGCAGCATTAGGAACTCTCCTTAGCGATGAGAAAAGTCTCCTTGGAGCACTGATCCAGCAAACTTTCTGTTGTATGTCATTGGTCAAAACTAGGTCACATGCTCACCTTGGACCAATCATTAGCAGATTGTTATGGACTGTACCATGATCAGCTAGACCAATCACACTTCTCCTCTGGGGCTGGGCATGGGTGTGGCTGGATTGGGGTTCAACCAGCAGAAAAGAAGGGGAGGTGGCTGTTGGGTAGGTAGCCAATGGCATGGGTCCCAGCGGCTGACAAAGTGTGTACAATGAGCTGGGTTCTGCCTTCAGATCTTTATGTACACTATCTCGTGAAGCTGTCGTACTGTTATGATCCCTGTTTATGATGAACAATTTGAAGCCCAGAAAACTTAAACTGACTTGTCCTAAATCACCCAGACAGGAGAGAAGGAAGCTGGATTCAAATGCAAACCCCTTAGAGACCCTCTGTTGACTCTTCTAGGTAGGGTTGCCAGCTAAAATAAAGGACGACCAGATAAATTAGAATTTCAGAAAAAAGACAGACAATATTTTATATACATATGTTCCAAATAGTGCAGGAGTTGTATCTCCACTAAAAAATGTTGTTGTTGTTGTTGTTGATCTGAAGTTGAAATTTAACTGGGCATCCTATATTTTTATTTGCTAAGTTTGATAATCCTACTTAGGGTCAGGGGGTAGGAATCCTAAGGAGTGGTGTGGGAGCTTGGCCACACTTTGTTTGAGTAACAAACACTAAGAAAATTCCACAAAGAAATATGCATTCTCCCTTTTTTTCATGAAACCTGATCCCTCTTGGGTTATTATTTGTTTTCTTCTTTTCAAGAGTGATATGGGTACAGAGAAAATGTCCCTGCCCTCAGAAAAACAATACTGTATATATGGTGATAAATGGCAACTAATATCTGGCTGGGGAGTCAGTAGGGAGAGGTGGGAAGTGTGGGGCTCTGGGGAGACCCTTCTAACACTCCATCCCCAGTTGATTAGTGCCAGGAAGAATGTGGGCCTAGAGCAGTCCCATCTTCCAATGATTTAAAGGAGGCAGAAATCTGAGTTTTTGTGTAAAATATCTTGACTTGTGAACATTGGCTCAAATTTTATTAAAATGCCACATGGGCCAAGGGAAACACATCTGCAGGCTTGCAGGCAGCCAGGGGAAAACCTCGGCTATTTAGCTTTGGAAGATGAGGCTGCAACTTTTGCAAGCAGGGGAGTAGAGAGGCTGGGCTGGAGGCAGCCTTGGCAACAGAAGAGTCTGCGGGGCTAGGAACTACAGCCAGAAGTGGATTCAAATCCCCTCTCTTCCGGGTAACTGCTGTGTGACGGTTGGTAGGCTGCATAACCTGTCTGTTTTCAAAACTATTCAGAGGAACATTGTAAATCAACTGTACTCCAACTAAATTAAATGAAAAAAAAAAAAGGTTATTCAGAGGATGTAATTCTATCCATCTTAACTGTGTAGCTGAGAGGATTCCACTGATGGAGCTGACGTAGGCAAGGCGCCCTGCAGGAGTGTATGCTAATTCCTTTCCCTTCCCTGAGAAGGGCCAACACTTAGAAGTTTGATTTGAATATTACTTTTTCAAGCCCTTCCTCCCTCCCTCCCTCCTTCCTCTTCCCTCCCTCTCTCTCTCCCTCTTCTCTTCCTCCCCTCCTCCTTTTTTTAAATTCTTTTTCAGTTAAACTGGGTGACGATTTAGGGCTAGGCATCTGGAGGCCTGAAAGCCGACCCTGGCTCCATTCCAACTTTGAGGTGAGACTTTGGGGGAAAAGTCCCTTCCTCGTAGGGCCTCAGTTTCTCCTTCTGTGAAGTGGGCAGATCTGGTTGGACATGTAAATGCATTCCCAGGGGGGCCAGCGTCATGCTGTTCTGTGGGGCTTTCTAAAGGAGGGATGGGGGCGGGGATGGTGGACTTGGTGGTGAAGGGAGGGGGTGGCTGGGGCAGGAGGCTGAGTCAGAGGGCGCTCTCAGGGCTGGGAGCAGGAGAACATACCAGCACATGGTGCCCAGTGACTAGCAAGCCACAGGAAGGCGGCAGCTCATGTCATCAGGGAGCCTATAAACACCCTCCAAGGAGAGCGAGGCCCCTGCTTGTCTTGGATCCGACCACAGGCCCATCCCAGGGATTTGGGGTCAAAGCTCTTAACAAATCACCCTGCCTGGAACACAGAAACCCCAAGCCCTTCCTCCCGGCTTTCTGAGATCTGACCTCTGCTCACCTCGCCTCTCACCCTCCTCCCTCTTGCCAGGTCAGAGTCTGCAGAATTGCTAGAACATGTAATTCTCTTCCTGAGCCTCCAGGTCTTTGCACAAACTGTTCCCCCTCTACCTGGAATGTTGTTTCCCTCTTCTCTAGCCCTCCCCAAGATAACGCTTCCTCCCGCTTCAAAGGTCAGCTCAAAATCACCTCCTGTGGGAAGCTCTGCTGCCCCCCCGCCCCCCGCCGCCCCTGGCATCTCAGGCCCCCGGTGGCCCTGTTCACCTTCTCCTCACAGCCACCTGTGAGCTGTATTGATATACCCCTGTGTTTGCTCAATCCACCTGCCCTTTTCCTGAGGGTGCGGAACCAGGAGGGTCATTTCTGCTACAAGGGCCCATTCATCGAATGAGTAGATGAGAGAAGGAATGAATCAAAGAACAAAATGAAGCTCTCCCAAGGGTCCCAGGTAAATCTCCCAGGCTCAGGGAGCTCAGTGTCCTCTCAAAGGGATATCACAGCAGTTCAAGCTGTTCCTCAGCCTCGGCCCTCCTGTAGCTCCCCACTGCACTTAGGAAAAAAATCCCAAACTCCACCCAGGTCCTCCCAAGTGTCCCGAGGGATCTAGCCCAGCTGACCTCTCTGACCTCACCCCGTCCCTCTGTGCCCCCAGCCCCATCCCAGCTCTGGCCATGCTGGCCTCCTTGTGTTTCTTCACCACACCAGGCCTGTTCCTGCCTCAGGGCGTGCATGTTCTGTTCCCCAGAATGCTCGGCCCCGGGCCTTCTCCTAATTTATATCTCAGCCACGTCACCACACAGAGGCCTTCCCTCGACACATCCTTCCTCAGGTCACCCTGTTTTGTTCCTTTGCAGCATGTGTCACTATCTGAAATTATTTCATTTATTTTCAAGTATTTGATTCACTTCTAGCAGAGTTCATGGCTGTGCAGAATAAAGACAGCTGTTCCCAGCTTTCCTTGCAGCTAGGTGCGGCCACGCGACCAAGTTTTGGCCCAGGAATTGTAATTGGGAGTGTGTGCCAGTTTCGGGAATCTTTCCTAGAGATTTAACTGTTGCTTGCCCTTTCCTCATTATCTTTTCATCTCCATCCTGCCACCTGGAAGACAGATGAAAAGGCTGGTGCTGTGGCCTCCATGCTGGAGCATAAGAAGGACTACACCCTAGGGACGGCAGAGCAGTGAATACTAGGGAGCCTGGGACACTGAGGGCTTTGTGGAGTCTCCAAACCAGCCCTAAATTGCCTACATCTGGACCTCAGTCACACAAGAGAAAAATAAGCTCCCCCTTTTATTGCTGATTTTTTCAAATTAAGCTTATTATATTTTATTATGACTATATTTGTATGTCCTAAGCAGTATAGTCTAATGAAAACTGTCAGCTAGAATATATGCTGGGTCTTTTTATTTTACCATGTGCTATAAGGTTTTGTCTGCTTTGTCCAGAATTTTAGTGGGAGTTACTGGAAAAGCCCTGGGCCAGAGAGGGAAGACCACTTTTCTGAAGTCACCCAGCAGGGGAGGGCCAGAGCTAGAGTTTGACCCCAGGGCCCAGATACCAACCCCCAACCGTCTTTCTCAGATGGCCTCAGCTTGAGCTCGGCCAGGACAATGGACACCCACTCTGCCTTTTAGGCCATTAGGCCAAGAAGTCTTTTTGTTTTGGTCTTTTGTCTATTTAGGGCTGCACCCACAGCATATGGAGGTAGGGGTCGAATCGGAGCTGTAGCCACCGGCCTACACCACAGCCACAGTGGCACCAGATACGAGCTGCATCTGCAACCTACACCATAGCTCACAGATCCTTAACCCACTGAGCGAGGCCGGGGATCGAACCCACGACCTCATGGCTCCTAGTCGGATTCATTTCCACTGCGCCACGAGGGGAACTCCAAGAGATCCTTTCTTATTTCTTAGGGGCCCAGAACATGCTGGAACTGAGAGGAGATTGCTTGTGGGGTTGAATCCTAGCCCTGCTGCTGGCAAGCTGTGCACTTCGAGGAAGACCCCAGCCTCTCTGAGCCTCACTTTCATAAGTAAGGCTCTTGCCCGGGGAGGTCAGGTGCCCTGAAGATTCCCTGAGATGTTGACTCCTCAAAAAAGATGGAGCACTACATCCCACAAAGTGGAAATTTCTGGAGCACAGGTGGTATCCTGAAGAGGAGGTAGGCTACTTAGCGCAAACTTTGGAATCAGTTCAGGGTTCAGATTCTGGTCCCATTCTTAGCAACCATGTGACCCTGAGTGAGTCGCTTCCCTCGTTCTGGCTTTCCTTAGTGTCCTCGTTGGAAAGTGGGTATTCATTCGTTCGTTCAACGCACATGTGCCGAGCACCTCGCCACTTCCAGATTCCAGATGCTGGAGATTTGGTGGCGAACAAGTCAGGCAAAGTCCTTCTCATGGGGCTGTTGACTGAGTCGGGGAGGGAGCCAGACAGCAGAGGAACAAACATGTAGCACGTAGCGTGACATTAAGACTCATGGAGTAAACTAAAGCAGGGGGACAAAGAGATGGTGGGGGGCTCTCTGAGATAGGATGGCCAGGGAGGCTTCCCTGAGGAGGTGACATCGGGGCAGAGACCTGAATGGTGTGAGACATGAGGTTCTAAGGCAGTGAAGCCTGGTCCCTCCTGTTACCCTGTAACCGTTCCCAGGCCTCCCCCAACTGAATTCTTCCTCTGAGCAGGAACTGCGTGGTGGCCAGCTCTGTGTCCCGGGCACCAGCCCAGGCATGACTGAGTGAGCCAGAGACACTGACTCTCCTCCGCCCTCCCCCCAGGACGTCCAGTCCGTCAGCGAAGCTGCCTGTTGGGGCTCCTAAAGTGCTCTGGAATCCACCCACTTCTCTCTGCCCACCCTCGTTTCCTGCCTGGACAATTGCAGTAGCCCCTCCCTGGGCCCCCTGCTCCCCACTCACTCTCCTACAATCTGTCTTCCCCACAGCATCTGCATCAGGTTCCCATGGCTGCTGTAGCAAATTAGCACAAACTTAGTGGCTTAAGACAACATGAATTTACTAACTTACAGTTCTGGAGGTCAGAAGTCTAAAACCAGTCTCTGGGCTGAAGTTAAGGTGTTGGCAGGGTGGTTTCTGTTGGAGGCCCCTGGGGAGAAGCGGTTTCCTTGCCTTTTCAACTTCTGGTGGTTCCCTGCATCCCTTGGCTTGTGGCCCCTTCCTCCAAGGTGCATCCTTTCAGCCTGTTTCTATCGATCTCTCTGCCTTCTCCTCTTCCATAGTCAAACTTCCTTCTGCCTCCGTCTTTTAAGGAAGGACTCCTGGGATCACACTGAGCCCACTCAGATAATCCAGGATCATCTTCCCACCTCAAAATCGTTAACTAAATCACAGCGGCAAAGTTCCTTCTGCCATATATAAAGTAACATTCAAAGGTTTAGGGGGTTAAGATGTGGACATCGTTGGAAGGGGGGCATTATTCAGCAGATCACAGAATCCAGAGGGATCTTATTAGAACCTAAGTCAGGTCCTGTACCTCTTCTGCTTAAAAGTGTCCCATGGCCCCCAGGTCCCTCAGAGCCCATGCAAAGCCCTTTACAGTGGCCACACAGTCCTGCACATCTGTGTGCTTGTTACTTCTCTCACCTCCTCTCCAGCCACAGGCCTCCTTGCTGTGCCTCAACACTCCAAGCATGCTCCTGCCTCCGGGCCTTTGCACATGTGATTCCCCCCACCCAGAACCTTTCACCCTGCTTCTTCCCAGGGCTAGGTCCTCATCATCCTGCAGGCTTCACCTCCTCAGAAAGGCCCTCTTGGACACCCCTCTCCTTATAACAGTCCTTCCTTCTCCTCACAGTCTGAACACCGTCTGAAGTTATCTTGACTATTTATTTGCTTTCTTGTTGATTATCTACTGCCTCCACTAGAGTATTAGCTCCTAAAGACCCAGTAAAGGCTGGTCTCTCTGGTTCTCTGCTGTTATCTCCTGCACCAAGGACAAGGTCTAGCAGGTGCTCAGAAAATCTTTGCTCCTGAATCCCTGTGTGGCCAATTTCCAATGTCCTTCAGTGCCCGCTGTGAATAAAATACAAGTTCATTTAAAGGCATTCTGACCATCCTGGGGTCAGGATGACTATTTCCTCAGTCAGTGGTTAAAACACTGTCTTCATATGTAAAAAAGGGGTGAGGCATGGCTTTTACTAGGCAAACAAGGACTTACAGAGAGAGCCTGGAACAGAGGCAGGGGTCTCCAAGGGCAGGTGCCATGGGGAGTGGCAGTGGGGCTTATGGGGAAGAGCAGGGTCAGGGGGTAGGGGCTGCAGTGACACTCCGTGCCTCGGTTTCTACATCTGCAGAACGGAGATCACAACAGACCACACCTCTTAGCAGGATTCTCAGCTGCTGTGCTCTTGACATCGGGTGCCGGATAATTCTCAGCTGTGCATTCTCGGGGATGTCCTATGCATCGTGGGGAACTGAGCAGCATCACTGGCCTCCACCCAGTAGATGCCAGGAACATCTTCCCCCCGTTGTGACAGCACAGAATGTCCCCGGATGTAGCCTAAATCTCAGGGGGGGGCGGGGGGGGGGCAAAAATGGCCCCTTGCTGAGAACTGCTGCCTCAGAGTTACCACCCTGGGGGTTGAAAGAGATGATGTGGGTAAAGCACCTGGCACGGAGCCTAGCACTCAGCAGCTGCTCAGGAAACGGGAGCTGCTATCTGGTCAAGAGGGTGGCTGGGTTGGAATCCTGGCTCTGCCACTTAATGAGTTAGCAGTTGGCCTTGGGCAAGTGACTCTAGCTCTCTGAGCCTCTGTTTCTTCACCTGTAGAATGGAATAATAGAGCTCACTGTCTTGGGACTGTCAGGGGGATTAAGGAGCATGTCTCGTCCACAGTAAGTGCTCAATAAATGGGCACTCTGAGGATGAAGAGGAGGATGATGGAGGCTCCCGGGAAAAGGGGGAGCAAGGGAAAGGGCACTTTGCAGGAGTAACCTGGGGTCTCCAGAGTGTGTGGCCCTGCATTGCTGAGGGACATGCAGTCACAACTGCCCACACCTGGGAGGGCAGCTGGCTCAGACCCTCAGCCCCACTGGGCTCTTTAATAATTAAGCTGGATAAGGGGTAGCAAGGCTGGAAGGCCAGCAGTGAGCAGGGCCTGGCCTTGTTTGGCTTTGGTGACGTGATGGCCCTGGGATCATGGCCTTCTTGAGTCCATAAACAGGGGGTTGGGCCCCGAGACAGGCAAGGCCAGGCCAAGGTCTGTGCCAGTGGCCTTGTGTCCGAGTCATACAAGGGATGGAAGAGGGGGTGCTCAGGGGCAGCCGAGAAGGGGGTGCTGTGGAATGAGGGCTGTTTTTCAAGGGTCAGCTCTCACCTCACCCTTTCTCTCTTTCCTCCCCTACCCACCCCCTCTTATTGTCACTGCAGTTTAGTGAGCACTTACTGCCTGCAGAGCTCTGCCAGAGCACTTCCTGTGGATGGACTCCCACTGTCCTTGGCCTTGCTCTGTCCCCTCCCCACAGGAGCAAGGCCTGTGACTATGAGCCCCATTGCTCAGGAAAGGAACCAGAGGCGCTGAGTCACACGGGGGGCGGGGGGGGGGGCAGGTGCGAAGCCACATCCCAGCCCAGGCCTGGAGTCTCCCCAGCTAGCACTTAACCCCACCGGCCCACCGCCTCTCACCTCCTCCTCTGTTCTCTCCCCCCTCCCCCCCGACTCTCTCTGAACAACTTTCTATTGATGTTTTTCTGTATCTCCAAGTCTCTCATTTTCCACCTCAATTTCCCCTTTTTGCTCTGTGTCTCTCACCCTCTCCCTCACTTTCTTTCTTTCTGGTTCTCTATTTCTCTTCTTCACCTCTCTGCCTCTCTAGGTTTGGCCCTCTGTCTGTCTGTCTGTCTGTCTGCCTCTCTCTCTTTCCTTTTCTCCCCCACTTCGCCTGCTCCCTCTGACTGCCCCGCCTCCAGGCCCTGTCTCCCTCCAGCCCTTGTCCCGACGCCAGCACATTATGTCCCTGGTCAGACCCTGACGTCAGGCGGGGCCTGGCGGACGGCCACCCGCGGCCGCTGCCGGGCAGGCGGAGGGAGTGCACACTTTCCCGGTCGCCCAGCCCCGCAGCCTGGGGCTTCAGTTTGCCCGGCCTGGCCCCAGCTGGCCGGACGGAGAGTGGACAGCCGCGCATGGTGGCCGCCTGGCCTGGAAACCTGGAACTGCAGATCACCGGCCTCTCCGTCCCCATCACCCCAACCCAAGGGTCATATTCCTGGACCTGCCTGCCTGGTCTCCAAGGGGAGACTGTATGGTGTGGGGACAAGACCTGGGTCCGAGTCCTGACTGTGTCACCTTGGACAGTTCACCCAGCCTCTCTGAGCCTCATCTGTGAAAAATGGGGCCATTAAGGCACCTATCTCTCAGGTGTGCAGGGAGAGACTCAACTTGATAGGGGGCTTGCAGTGTGGGAGAGGTGCTTGGCCCACAGCAAGAACTCACTGTCATCATGGGGTCCCATCCAGAAGTCCTCAACAGGGGAAGCCTTGGCCTGGGTGACACATGACTGGGGGCCACAGCTGGTGCTGAGAGGGTAGGGACGTGCCATGTGGGGGATGGCCAGGCACGATGAAGGAACACCCCACCCAAAGAACAAACAGTGCCCCTGCTGAGAAACCCTGCCCAAGCCCAGTTGGTCTCAGGCCCCATCACAGCTTGAATAAGTGGTGAAAAAAATGTAATATTTCTTGTTTGGTTTGTTTGGTTTTCTCCCCTTCTGATTTTCAAAAGCAATGCAATTTCCTTGAAGGACATTTTGAAGGGCACCTGAGAATCCTGGTTTAAAACAGACTTTGGGGTTGGATAAAACTGGGTTAAATCCAGCTGTGTGACCCCTGGCCAGTGGCTTCACCAGCTGAGCCTCAGTTTCCTCATCTGTCAAATGGGGATAATAAACATTTAAGTGTTAGAGAGTTGTTGTGGGGCTTAAGCAAAACAATGCTTACAAGGCAAAATAGTCTTTTTTTCTTGCCTTTTCTATTCTTCTAATTTTAAATACAAGAGACACAGAAAAGTGCAGAGAAGAAAACAAGAAGGTCACCCAGAGAGAAACACTCAAAGATTTTTGTGGAAATTTGGCTCAGTTAACTTCTTTGGGCGGAGATGCCTGCTTTTTGATCTTCCATGAAATAAAACCTGACTTGAAGTTTCATTAAACAAAAATCTTTGCTTATTTCATTATTATTGGGTTTTTTTTTTTAATGCATGTATATTGAAATGGTTTGAAGGGTATCCAGTGAACTGCCAGGCTCTCTCTGATGGCAGCCTCTGTCTCCCCTTCTCGGAAGCCAACACAGTGAGCAGTTTCTCACCCGTCCGTCCTTCCTTCCTTTCCTGCGGTTAAATCCTTTTAGGACACATAGTCTCTAACCCCTCTATTCATTTTGGTTTTGTTGGTGTTTTTCAGTTCGCTCAATTATAAAATATGACATTGTTAAAACAATTGGAACGTACAATCAAAAGAAAGGGGAAGAGGAGTTCCCGTCGTGGCTCAGCGGTTAATGAACCTGACTAGGATCCTTGAGGATGTGGGTTCGAACCCTGGCCTCACTCAGTGGGTTAAGGATCCAGCATTGCTGCGAGCTGTGGTGTAGGTTCCAGATGCAGCTCAGATCCTGCGTTGCTGTGGCTGTGGTGTAGGCCGGCAGCTGCAGCTCTGATTCAGCCTCTAGCCTGGGAACCTCCATATGCCACGGGTGCAGCCCTAAAAAGAAAGAGAGAAAGAAAGAAAGGGGGAGATAAGAAAGGCAGAATCACCCGAGATCTCACGGCCCCTTTAGCATTTTAGAGCACATCCCCACAGGCTTTTCCATCGCCTAATGTCTGTGCGCACCTTGCAGTCCTAGGGGTCTTTTCTCCTTCGCCCCGACCGAAGCATATGACGATGTATTTGTATTTGCTGATCAGATCATCCGATCATTAGCTGCCTTCTCCACTGTGCAGTGAGCTTCAAGAGGTAGGGAGGGTCACAACGGTGTCCCCCACACCCAGCAGAGTGCCAACACACAGTAGGCTTACAACGAATATTTTCCGAAAGAATGAATGAATGGGAGAATTCCCTAAAGTAATTTTACAACATATTACACTATCCTGTGACCTCTTTTTTTCACTCCACATATCGGGTACGTCTTTCCACATCTCTAGTTAGGCTGCAAATCTTCATTTTTCATGTCTGCACGGAGGCACCACAACAAACATCTTTTTGATGCTGGCCAGAAGCTTCTGCCCCTAACTGGGAAATTCTTTTTCAAACACAGATCTGTTAACAAATTCCATATGAGCCACCCGTGCCCCAGCCCTTTGGCCATTTACTTTCAGTCTGACACTTCGCTTGTTTCACGGGCCCATTGTTTTTGGGGGACGCGTCAGGATTTACTGTCTGTCCCTGACATCATGTTTTTCCAGAGAAGCTTGAGAGTGAAGCACTCAGCCCATCCCTATCCCACTGTTTCTGCCAGTTGCCAGTTCAGTGTTCTGTAGATTTGCTGAAGCTGGGTAACTTGGTATAACCCTTGCCTCCCTGGCTGCCTTGTTGCAAATAGCACATGCCAAGCTCATTCCTACTTAAGGGCCTTTGCACTGGCTCTTTCCTCTGCCTGAAATACACTTCTCCTGGATATTTGCTCAGCTTACCTAGTCCAGATCTCCGCTCGGTCGTCCCCTTCTCAGAGAGGACCTCTTCGGCCATTTTTCTAAATAAGCATCTCTAAGTCACTTACCCAGTTTTACATTTCTTCCTAAAACACTTACCTGGTATCATATTATATCACATTATGTTATATTAATATTTTATGGTTTTCTTATTTATTGTCCATCCCCCCCCCCCAACTCTGAGGGCAGGAATGTGGTTTGTTATCTAGCCTACAGAAACCCTGGAACCTAAAACAGGGCCTGGAGCATCATAGGCATTCGATATTGGTAGAATCAATACATGTTACTTTCAGGCTTCCAAGTTTCCTTCCTAAGGGTGAAAACTGACTCTTGTTATTCATCCATTCATTCATTCAAGATTTGTCTATTCAGCACCTACTGTGTGCTGAGGCCTGTCTGGGTACTGGCAGTACTACACTGTCTGGGTAAGGCAGACAGGTCCTCCTCTCCAGGGATGTGGTCAGTGGTCAGGGAGATGCACCTACACCTGGATAATAACATCCAGGCTGACTTGCTGGCCTCTGGTTGTGGAGTGAAGACAGGGCTTGTGTTCTAGTAGGCATGAGTTTCCAACTCTAACTCAGTCCCTGCAAAACTGGGTAAACTACAAGGCTAAGACAAACAGAAATGATATCCTTGTCATCTTTTTTCTGTCTGCTGTTCTTTCATCATAGGTGGAGAAGAAATAAAAAAGTGATGCCAAGAGTTCCTGCTATGGCATAGTGGGTTAAGAATCCAACTGCAGGAGTTCCCTTTGTGGCTCAGTGGGTTAAGAGCCCAACATAGTGTCCATGAGGATGTGGATTCAATCCCTGGCCTCACTAAGTGAGTTAAGGATCCAGTGTTGCTGCAAGCCGCTGCATAGGTCACAGATGTGGTTTGGATTTGGCGTTGCTGTGGCTGTGGTGTAGGCCAGCAGCTGCAGCTCCAATTCCATTCCTATCCCCAGAACTTCCTTATGCCGCGGGTGAGGCCTATAGCGGAGCTTGGCTTGCTGCGGAGGTGCACTTCACTCTCAGCCTGGCACGGTGGGTTAAAGGGGCTAGTGTTACTGCAGCTGTGGCTCAGATTCAGTCCCTGACCCAGAACTTCCATATGCTGTGGGTGTGGCCATAAACTTTTTTTTAAAAAAGTGATGCCAGAAATCTTTTGGCATTCCCCGCACAGGCCCAGCCAGGGCCTTTGCTCGTAGAGCTAAACCTCACCCTCCATTCTGGCTGCCTACGTTTAGCATCCCCCCTGCAGGGAAGTTCCTACAGCTCCCTGATGGAGAAGCCAGAAAACTCACTTTCCCAGCCTCCCTTGCAGCTTGGTGTAAGCATGAGACTTGGGCTCCACCAGTCAGACATGCCTGTGAAACATGTGTGACTAGAAGAGAGGGCAGGATGAGAAGTGTGGAGGAGAACGGGCTGGCCCTAGAGGATGAAGAGGGGAGGGTCCCCAAAGAGAAAGCAGGCTCACTGGGACAGCCCTTTCATACACCCGGGGTCTGTTCCTGGCTGTATAGCCCCCAATCCTGATCCCATGGCCCACCTGATCTGACCGCTGTTAACAAGCATTAAGCATGTTCATGTTCTTTGACTTCCAAATCCCTGCTCTTGAATTTTAGGCTGAGGAAATAATCACAAAGAGGGAAAATGCACAAAGAAGTTCACATCAGGATTGTTTAGAGTAGTGAGGAGTCAGAAACGACTTAAATCCCTAACGATCATGGTGACTGATGAGGTGACGATTCCTAAAAGAAGGCTAGAGAGGACTCCTTTGGCAAAATATTTGTGTAATACTCAGGATCAGATACATTTTTGAGTGGCTGCTGAAAACCCCAAACCACAGGGGCTTCATGAAGTGGAAGTTTGTTTCTCTCTTATATAGAAGAAGTGTGGAGGTGTTGTTCAACCAGGGCTGAGAGGGTGGCTTCACAAATTCATCAGGGACTTGGGTTCCTTTTTTCTTGCGGTTCCACCAGGGCCCAAGATAGCCACTCAGTTCTGGCCTCACACCTGCATTCCAGCCAGCAAGGAAGATGGGCAAAAAGAGCAGGCCCCCTCTCACTGAGTGTACTGCTTGGAAGTTATTTCCCATTGGCCAGAACTTATCACATGGACACATTTAGCCACAGAGAGGCTGGGGAACGTAGGTTTTGTTTGTTTGTTTGTTTGTTTGTCTTTAGGGCCACACCCATGGCATGTGGAGGTTCCCAGGCTATGGGTCCAATCAGAGCTGTAGCTGCCGGCCTACACCACAGCCGTAGCAATGAGGGATCCGAGCCTCGTCTGTGACCTACACCACAGCTCATGGCAACGCCAGATCTTTAACCCACTGAGCGAGGCCAGGGATCGAACCCATGTCTCATGAATCCTACTCGGGTTCGTTAACTGCTGAGCCACGACGGGAACTCTTGGGGAATATAATGTTTTTTCTCAGTGATCACATGCCTAGCTAAAATTTGGGATTTTTATTACTTAAGAAGAAGGATAGATCCAAGAATTGGAGAGAAGCATGGTCTCCGCCACAACAGGCAAAATTAAAAATAATGTCCAAGGGGATTTTGTACTATAATGAAAAAAATTGTACAGTTTGGAGAAAGCAGGATTTGAAGTTATATATATAGTGTGATTACAACTGTGTAACCAAAATCTCAAAACATAGAACGCTGCTTGAAAGCTGAAGACAAAACTGCTTGAAAGTTGGGCTTTAATAAGAACTGTCATTTTTTCTTTTTGTATTTTTCAAATATCGATAATTGAGCAAACTTAGCTTCCTGAAAGAAAGAATCCCTGTGCAGATCATAGAATCTGTTTGAGCTACAATTCATGCCACGCAAGTTCTTCCCTCAAATGTGCCAAGGCAGCCAGATGGGGAAACAAGAAATGAAATTATCTCCCGTCACAGACAATATGAATTATGAAGGGAGAAACATCCAAGGAATCTGCAAAAAGCAACTAGAAAAAGAGGGACCTACCTGGACTTATCACAGGTTCAAGTTAGAGCTGTACTGAAATGCCAGCTCCATGATCTTGGACAAACTATCAACCTTCCTGTTTCTGCATCTGAGCACTGAAAGGAAGAACAGCATCCACCTCTGGGTGCGATGAGGGCTAAGAGGGAGCAGCTCCCGCAAGTGCAAGCGGCAGGGAGCGAGCTCTCCGCCAGAGATGCCCAGCGGGAGGGGTGGGGGAGGTGGTTTTATCTCCCAGGGGACAATCGGCAATGTCTGGAGACCTACGCAACTGGGAGGGGGGGGGGGAAGCTACTAATGTCTAGTGGGTAGAAGCTGGGATGCTGCTACCGTCCTACAATGCCTGGGACAGGCTTCCGCTAGAGAGAACACCCAGCCCCAAATGTCAATAGCTCTGAGTTGAAAACCCTGCTCTCAACACGCATCAGCTGTTACCATCCTCGGGCTTGTATCCTGGCTTTTGCTGTCACGCACTGCACAGTAGTGGTCAGCCGGGTCACACCTGTGGACCCGTGTTATTTCTGCAGGATGTGTCTCTGGAGAGAGGGGGGCTACAGCTGCCCTGCTCTGCACTTTCGTGTACTGTAGCTTCGTGAATGCTCCCAAGAGGTCTTCCTCATCTTGTCTCAGGCTCTTGATTAGGAGGCTGGGACTGCATCTGTACCCAGGGGAGCTGGGAGAAGGAGCAGGATGGCCACCAGCCCCCGGCCCCCAGCCCCCTGCCCCGTGATGACTCGGCCGTGGCGGCTGATACCAGCACCACCTGCTCCATATCTCCCGAGGGCTCCCTACCCCGAAGGCGCTCTGCTTAGCTCACTCCGTCCACCTGAAAGCCCCTGAGGTGGGTGCTGCCATCACTTCCACGTCAGAGATGAGGAAACAGGCTGCGAGGCAGAATAGGAATCAGATCAGCTGGCTCCAAAGCCAGCATACTCTCCCTAGCTGCTCTGGCCTGGGGGTCCTCAGCCTGCTGTACATCAGAATCACATGGGGACTGAAAAACCCAGACTCCCGTGTGCCTCCACTGGCCTGGTGAGGTCAGGCTTGGTTTTGGAGTCAAACGGATCTTAACTTGAATCTTGGCTCCTCCACTTTCTGGCTATGTGACCTGGGATCAGTGACTCTACCTCTCTGAGCCTCGGGTTTGTCCTCTGAAAAAAAGGGTGGCATTAGTTACTTCCTCAGAAGGTGGCCATGAGGATTCAGCGAAATGCCCTACATCACAGGCTGAGCGTGGGGCTTGGTTCACAGTAAGCACACGTTAGGGGTTGGCTTTTACTTTTCTTTTCGGAGTAGGGGTTAGGCAAGTGTGTGCATGTGTGTGGGGTGGTGGTTAGGGAAGTGCATGCATGTGTGTGTGTGTGTGTTTTAATTAATTCTTTAAGCTCGTTAGATTAATTCTGTTGTGCCTGGCTAGTTATCTTCCCATTCATCCATCATGCATCCAATCATCTATCCATTCATTTATTCAATACATTTATTTAGTACCAGCTATGTGCCTGGCTGGGTTTTAGTCCCTGAGATACAGAAGTGATCAAGATAAAAAGTCTCCCCTCATGGAACTGACGACATCAGTGTTGGGGGAATAGACTAGAAAATCGAGGAATAACGTATGTAACAGCATGGGATGGAGCGCCCCTTCCAGGTGGGGCAGGAAGCCCATGCCTTCCAGGCTCTCTCTCCAGCCTGCACTGTGTCTCAGGGCAGATCTGTCTATGGGGACAGCACCAACCTGATAAGCCCAGGCCCCCCAAAGCAGACACAAGAAAACTCCCTTTCTTAGCCCTCTTGCACCTTGGGTGCAGGCGTGACAGCTGTGTTTGGGCAACAGCAAGGCTTTGGAGGTACACGCGGGAACTGAGGTGCAGACATAGCCGGGGAGTGGGGAGAGGAGGAGGCAGAACTCAAATCCAGGTGTACTGGATTCTTCAGCTGGAGTTCTTCCCTGGTGTATGGCCCTCAGTGTGGAAGAGGTGTGTTGCATTGAAAGGAAGGAACGCACAATCTGAGAAGTTCAGCCAGTGTCACTCGCTGAGGCCCAGCTCAGCATTTACCAATCACAGACTGAAATCCAGGCCTGGGCTCCACGCTTCATAAGCATGGGCTTGCAACAGCCCTACCAAGCAGGGTGAGCAAATCTGGGTTCAGAGAAGTCAAGCAACTTGCCTGAGGTGACACAGAGCAGGAATCAGGATACACACCCACGGTCTACCTCCAAAATCTTTGCTGTGTGGAGCGCACCCCACTTTCTACAAGAAGGCCTGCTGGAGATGTAGGGGTGTGTGTCTGACTCTCTGACCACACTCTGAGCACCCTAGGGTCAGGCCCAGAGAACACAGCTTTCTACTTCCAGATGAAACCCTGGGGCACGACATAGGGTAAGCCCTCAGTAAACACCACAGAAACACTGCAGGAAAGCAGAGCCAGCTCACAGGGTTTTGCTTGAGAATTTCAGAGGCTCAGGCCCTTCCTTCTCGCATTTTTTTCCTCCTAAGTATCTCTCACATGAAAACTCCAGCTGAGTCATTCTTTGACCTCATTTTAGTTCTTCTAAAATGGTGGCTTTGTGTGGGGGTGAAAAGCAATATTTCCCACATTCTCAACCTGGACTGCTGTGTGTATCTATCCAGCTTTCCATCTACCCATTTATCTATCTGCTGTCAATCCACCCATTCCACTTCCATCCACCTATCCTACGTACTTTATCCAACTTTCCATTGATCCCTCCATGGCTCCATAAATTCAATCATTATCCAGCCGTCCTTTCATCTACCAACCCACCCACCCACGCTTCTATCACCTATTTACCCAACTCTTTCCAATCTTCTACTTACTCCTCCAACGATCCATACATTCAAACATCATTCATCTGTCCATCCATTCATCCATTCATCTATCCGATCGATACACACCAAGCATCTCTTTTGTGCCAACCCCTATGCTGGACTCAGAGACACTAGAAACAAATAAGACTTGGTCCTTGGCCTCCCAGAGCTCCCCGTACAGTGGGAAAAACAGATTTGACAGATGGTCTAGGAAGGGCTTGTTCATTTTTCCACAGATGTCCCATGCTGCCTCCTGCGTGTGGAGCAGTGTTAGACTCTGGAGGACAAAGACAAAGGAGACAAGGTCCTGGGCTCCCATTGTAGGGACAGAGACAGAAGTAAATATGAACCAAGGCAGGAAGTGCTCATTCAATCATTATTTCGTTCATTCAGCATGTGTTTGCTGATGCCTCCCACATGCTGGACCTGGGCTCTGGGGACGCCACAATATAAAAGACTTGGCCTCAAGCACTTGGAGCACAGTCCAGGGGAGGAAACAGCCCAGGAGGGAATTTCAGCAGAGCATGATGCAAGCTGCGATAAGGGTGAGAGCAGGGGTCCCTGGAAGCAAGGAAGGTGGCCCCGGGGAGCTTTCCGGAGGAGGTGGGATCTGGTCCAAGCCCGAAGGCTGAGGTAGGGTCTGCTCAGGTAGCCCTTCTCCCTGAACTCCCCATGGCCTTCTTCCTGGAACTCTTCCAGCAGGACAGGAAGGTTAGACTCCGGGGCTCCCAGGGCGCCCCCTCCCAGCCAGGCCGCCCTTCGGAGGCTAGGACTCAAACCCTGTCTCAGGACAAGGCCCTGGGCAGCTGGCCGGCTGAACCTTGGAGACTGTCCCACAATGACCAAGGTCCGTTGGTGACATTGAGGATGTTTGTACAAATGTGCTCCATTTTTCTAGGCAGTCTTGTTCTCAGGGAAAAAACAACAACAGCTCTGCTGGCACAACTTACAGTGGGGTGCAGGAGGGGTGGCTGGGGACATCTACCATGTACGGCGCCCTGGGGGTGGCGATCTGGGGGCAGGGGGAGGGGCAAGTGGGAAGGACAGAAGCAAGGCTGGAGAGGGATGGCGGCAGGGCCAGATCACCCAGAAACTCACAGGCCTTACCAAGGACTCAGGGTTTGATCTGAATGGTATTGAGGAGACTTTGAGCTGGATTCACACGGACCAAAACATAAGATTCGAAACCTCCGGATAGCCAGAGATGAAACCATTTGTGTATTCATTCCTTCAACCAATATTTGAGCACCTCCTCTGTTCCAGGCACTGAGGAAACAAAAGTGAATATCATAGACCTAGACTCTGCTTTCCTGGGACCTGAGGGGACACAGATCCTAAATCAAACGATCTCACAATAAAACACAGACAGTGAGAAGCGCTGTCAGGGAAGGCTTCTCTAAGGTGAGGCAAACCAGCTGGTTTGGTACTTTGTTCGGCCACTATCCAGTGAGCACCCACTGGGTCAGACACTGCTGAGTGCAAGGATGCAGGGTGAGGAAGACAGACCCAGTTCCTGCCCTCAAGGGGCTGACATTCCAGTAAAGGAGATGCACCAATAAATGTACAACGACAGCATGGCGAGGAAAATGCAGCTAGAGCTATAGAGGGGCTGTGGGCGCAGGGAGGGCTTCTGGATGGAGGGGGTGAGCAGGAGTTAGGGATTGCGCGTGGGGTGGGAGAGGGGCTGGCGGGGTGTCTCTAGCGACCTGCTGGGCTCAGGAGGCTGCGGGGAATGGTGGGAGAAGATGCTGTAGCCTTGGAAGAAGGTCAAGGTCCACTAGAAGGAGAGCCAAGGCCGTGGATGCAGGAAGGCAGAGGGTGCTTGCAGGGCTCCCGCTGTCTCCCCATCTCTGCCCGTGCCTTCTCTTTCCGTCCTTCTCTATCTGTCTCTGTCTCTCCCTGTCAGCACCTGACCGTCTCTCAGATTCTCTCATTGTCTCTCTTGGCCTCTCGGCCTCTCTTTCTCTGACTCTCTCTTGGTCTGCTCTAAAAAAAAAAAAACAAAAAACAAAACCCAGCGGGTGGGCTGGAAGCGAGGCCAGGGGCACAAGGACAGCTGAGCACAGGGACGGGCCGTGACTGAATGTTCTGTTTTGGAAAGACAGCTCTGGTCAGGGGCGAAGGTGGCTGACCACGAAATTTGATAACCTGGCCAAACTCGGTTTTAGCCAGGCTTCTGGCTGGCAGCCCTGTGACCCCGTGGGTGCCACGCAGAATTTTCCCAGAGGGAGGGGGAGATGGAGAAATGGCCCACGGGCAGTTTCTCCTCTGGCGACCAGGACCAACAGGGATGGCAATAAGGGAATGGTGCATTCTCCAGTGTGACCTCAGTGTGGCTTAGACCACGAAAGGCCTGCTTATCTCTACACACTTTCCAAAGGTTTAACGATTTATTAAGCACTCACTGTGTGCCAGGCACCGCGCCGTGTACACCACCGCTAACCCTCTCAAGTGGAGCGCTGAGGTCTAAGACCATGGACTGTGAGCCAGAATGTTTGAGTTTGAATCCCAGCTTTGCAAATTTCTAACTGTGACTTTGTGTAAGTTACTCAAGCCCTTTCTTCAGGTGTAAAAATGGGAAGAAAGTAGCAGAGTCTCAGCCATCGGAGGGCAGGTGAATACTGGTTAGTACCTGTAAAGAGCTCACACGAGTGCCTGGCACATAGTAACTGCTCAAGAAAAATCGAAGCTATTATGATTTCAGCCTTGAAGGAAAGCGATAAAGCTAAGGAGGCAGAGTGAGTCACGTTCCAATTCCTGCTTCATCACTTCCCAGCTCTGTGACCTTGGTTAAATCTCAAAACATAAGTAGGTGTCCGTTTTCTTACCTGTTCAGTAAGTATACTCTTAGGTCTCACCTTATCAGGGGGCTGAGAGCTTCTATGGATGTGAAAAGCAGATGGAAAGCGTTCGGAAAAAGTTCATGTTTTCCCCCCATGTCCAGCAGATTCCACGATTCCAGAACATCGACGATTGCTCGGTCCCAGGCTTTTCCTGTCCTAGGAGACAGCGGTGATCTGTTGGGGACGGATCAAGGCCCCTTAGCACCCCACCCTTCTGCTGCCGGCACTATCAACCCATTTCACAGCGGTAGAAACTGAGGTCTGTGAGGTAAACAGGCTGCCCAAGGCAAAAGGTCTGCAAGTACCTGCACCCCTGAGCTGCGCTTGACCTGAACTCCTGGGACAACTCCACCATTTCCTCTGCCATCAGAGGCAACTGGGTCCTGGCCCTCTCTCACACCCTCAGCTGCAATTTCCTGCCTCCATATGCCCTGCGCCTGGCTCGGTGCTAGTCTCAGAAATGTTGGTTGTACCAGACAGAATCTACAAGCCCAAAGAGCTATGCTGTCCTTGAATTATCTCTCAGCATCCTTAGCCTTCTTCCTTATCCTCTGCCAGCCAACCAGAAGGAAACGCAACATGGCCATTACATCCCTAAGTCCTCCTCTCGCTACCAGGGCAAGAAGCAGGTGACAAGCATAGGCAATGTGGAGGAGGGGACAGAAGCGGGTCTGCAGCCCCAGAGCCCCAGGTTCTCATGCCTTGGCTGTGTAACTCTGGACATGAGACCTCCCCTCTCTGAGTCTCAGTTTCCTCATCTGTAGAATGGGTACAATCATCACAATGTCCACTCCTTCAGTTGATATGCAGAATAGAGAGAGCATGGGTAGAGCACTAGGCATGGAGCAGGTCTCAGAAAATGCGAACCGTCCCTGCTAGGTGGGGGTGGGGGTGGTGGCTGAACCCCTCTCTCCCCACCCCAGTCCTTCAAGCCCAGTTTGGCTCTTCTTGGTCAATGGTGAGCTCCTCATGAGACAGTATAGTGGTTATGAGCATGAGCCCTGGGGTCAGCTGCCTGGCGTCGAATCCTGCCTCTGCCACATGTTAGCTGCCTGATCGCAGACTTAAGTGACAGAAGCGCTCTGGGACTTAGTCTCTCCACCCAAGAAGTAGATGTATAATAATCCCCACCTCTTTGAACTGTTGTGATGATCAAATGAATTTACAAATGTAAAGGCTAGGATCCTGCCAGGCACACGATGAGAGCTTATAGAAGTGTTTGCTGCGCTTCGGGGATTGAGGGGGAGAGGGGTCCTGGTGGCTTTTGCACAATTTACAAGGATCTCAGGGCCAGGGATGGAATAGGGGAGCTGGGGACAAATCCTGATCTGAACTGGGGGTGGATGTTCAAAAGCAAGGCCACCATACTGGGAAAAGGGCTTTTCCCCGGAAGGGCTGCACCACATCCGGCCTCCCCGGGAGCCCAGCGTGGTGCTTGAACATCTCTGTAAGGGGGCGCGCCATCCTTCCGGTTGCTCAGCTCAGCCTCAAACCTTGGAGTCATCCCTGAGGTTTGATTTTTGCCACACTGGCTCCAGCAGTGTCCTGTCAACCCTTACAACAGATCTAGAACATGAAACGGTGGCCTTCCCGCTGCCTCCACACCTCCAGTGTCCGCCCCTGGGCCTGGTCACCAGCATCTTTGGCCTGGACCATTGCTGTCACCTCCTCCCTGACTGGTCCATTCTCCACACACAGTCAGGGGGGTTCTTTCAGAATCTGGGTCAGAAGATGCTGACGTGCTCAGGACCCTCTCTGGTCTCCATCTGTCGCAGAGAAAAGCCTG
This sequence comes from Phacochoerus africanus, assembly GCF_016906955.1. NCBI lineage: Eukaryota > Metazoa > Chordata > Mammalia > Artiodactyla > Suidae > Phacochoerus > Phacochoerus africanus. Next base: position 11,207,536 of record NC_062546.1, read on the forward strand.
GGTCTTCCTAGGACGTGCAAGGCCCTCCAAGATCTGGCCCCCTCTCTGCCCTCACTGTCTCCCACACTGCCACTCGCTCACAGTGGCCCGGCCACACCAGCTTCCCCATCAACCTCACACGTGCCAGGCACAATCCAGCCTCGGGGCCTTTGCACTTGCCGCTTTCCTCTGCCGGGAAGGCTCTTCCTCAGATATCCCCGTTGCTCAAGCCCTCATCTCTTTCAAGTTTGTCCTCAAATATTTGCTCAGCGAGGCCTGCCCTGGCCCTGCTCCCGCATTAGACCTGTACTTCTCTGAGACACTCCATCTCCCTTTCCTGGTTTATTTTTCTTCTTATCACTCACGCTAAGGAGACACATCTGAAATACAATATATTCAATCTACCTGTTAATGTGTATCCCCGGCTGCCCCCAACTCCAAAATGTCAGCAGGAGGAGCAGGTTTTGGACATAAGTGGGAGCGGCCTCTTAGCACTTGCTGAGGCCTGGACACTGTTCCAGAGACTCCAGACCCAGCAGAGCGAACCACTGGGTCCCTGACTTCTCTCGACACTTCAGCCTCATGGAATTGAATCCAGTGCTGCCATGAACCGAGCAGGAAACTTTGAACTAGTGAGGGCATGGCTCCTCGGCCTTAGTTTCCCCATCTGTGAATGGGAAGGCAATCCCTCCCTCCCAAGGCCTTTGTGAGGCTCAATGAGCAAATGTCTCGGAAGCATCTGGCACCCTGTGGGCCCTCCCTTAGAGCTCTGTCCCCGCTGTCCAGCCTCCGTGCTGGCTGTCCCCCAGGGAACTGTCCTGTGAGCGTTATTTTTAACCGTGGCTCCGGCGGGCTGGGCAGCGGCTCTGCAGGCCGAGGGAGACCACAGGACCAGCCACATCCCGGTTCTCCTCTGACTCCGGGAGACTGCGGCGTGGAAACATCAGGGGAGGCCGCCCTGTGTTCATACTCTGCCCCGTAACCCTTTATGTGAAATTATGTCATGTCACCCGATGCTGTTTACAAACTTAGCGCTGACCTTTCTCAAGCAGGGTGCTGGGGGAAGGGGCTGCAGCCCCGTCTCCCCACTGCTCCACCTCTACCAGGAATGGTTGGTGGCCCCTCCTGTTAGCCCACATTTCCACGGAGCAAAGTTGGGGGGCTGGCCTCTGGCCAGACTTTGCCCGTTTGTTTTAACAACTCCGAGTGCTCGCAGCTGACCAGCCCTGGGGTATTTTTAAACCCTGGCCTGGGCCAACCTCTTTGTCACATTCTGGTCGGGCTTGGATTGAACACATGCCCCAGTTCGGGTAGCTGAGGCTCGGGAGTCGTTTGACAACAAACATTTAACCAAATTCCAGGACCTGTGAGCCTACTGTGTGCCGGGCTCTATAGCAGGAACAGAAGGCTCAGAGGGCCTAAGTCACAGAGCCTGTCCTCAAGGTGGCCTCAATCCAGAGGGGACACTGTGACACATGCTAGAATGGAGGCTAAGACAGCAATTACAACTCAAATACCTACAGGGCCAGCGGGTTATGTAAATGAATGAAGGGGGCCTGGTGTGAGGCGACCGGGAGGGGTGGGGCCGCGCTGAGCTGGCAAGCTCACAGCCTGTCTGAAGGGGGCGGCCGCTCCTCAGCTCTGACCTCTGTCGTCACAAGGGAATCCAGCCCAGTGTGCCCAGAGCTTCTGAATTTCCAAGAGAAGCTGCAAATCCAGATTTATGTGGAATTTCATGCAAAAGTCTCATGACTTTTAAATGCTGGCAATAAATTTTTTAAAAATGTTAAAAACATCCTGAGAGCCAAATGAAACCCGCTTGTGGGCTGCACTCAGCACACAGAGTCGAGTTGATGGGGCAAACAGTTTGTGCTTTCTGATGCAAACAGATGCATTATAGAATGTTCGGCAAATACAAGCTGAGCACCTACTATGGGCTCCTTCTACTGTTCCAGAGCCGAAGAAGCAGCAGGAACCAAGATGGACCATATCCCTGTCCTCATCTGCGTGTATCCAGTGATGTGTTGGGGCTGGCTGGTACGAGCTGGCAAATTCTGCAAGCTGGTTTCTACACAGCCATCATTAAAAATTAAATTATTTGAACTTACATTTAAATAAATGATAATACAAATAAAGGGAAGAACTGCGTGAAACTCATCCCTACACTTCGAACTTAGTTTTCTCTGTTCTTGCGATTACTGACATCTATTGCACTATGGTACATCCCACCACAGCGCACGGCGGAAACAGCGTATGACAACATGACACTGGACACCTCAGCTCCACGTCCAGTGCAGTCGTGCTGTGGGTGCTTGAAATCGGCCATGGTGGGTGTATTTACGCCACAGAAACTGGCAGATGTAATCAGAGCTCCCCGCTTGCCGAGAGCCAAACATTTAGCAGCATATTAGATTAAAACAAATATACGAAACACATGTAATAGGTCAGATGTCAGATAATAACAACAACAACAAAGGAACATAAAGTAGGTAGAGGATTAGGCGGCAATAGAGGGGATTATTTTATATGGGCAGGTCATGGAAGTCTTCTCTCAGGAGATGATATTTGAGCAGAGACCTGAATGAAGGGGCAGAATGAACCAGACAGATATCTGGCAGAAGACGCCTCAGGCAAAGGGAACAGCAGGTTTCTGCCTAGGGACAAGAACAAGCTTTCTATCTCAGCAACAGGGAGGGGGCAAATGTGGCAGGAGCAGAGTGAGGGAGGGAAGCGGGGTAGGGGTGAGTTTGGGGAGGTGGGCAAAGGTCAGATCATATAAGGTCTCACAGGCCATGGTGAGGAGGCGGATTTTTATTTTAAGAGGATGGGGAGCTCTAGAGGGTCTAGCAGGTGTCTGACAGGACTTCATTCATCTTTTTTTTTTTTTTGCCGTTTCTTGGGCCCCTCCGGCGGCATATGGAGGTTCCCAGGCTAAGGGTTGAATCAGAGCTGTAGCCGCCGGCCTAGGCCAGAGACACAGCAACGCGGGATCCGAGCTGCATCTGCGACCTACACCACAGCTCACGGCAACACCGGATCCTTAACCCACTGAGCAAGGCCAGGGATCGAACCCGCAACCTCATTGTTCTTAGTCGGATTCGTGAACCACTGTGCCACGACAGGAACTCCTCATTCATCTTTTAAAAAGGTACCTCCTACTGCGATGGGTGGAGTGGAGTAAAGGTGCAAGCTGGCAGACTAGGGAGAAGACAACTGTCACAGTCCAAGCAGGTGAGGATGGTGGCTACCTGCCTGAGGTGGCGACTACAAAGGTGGAACAAGAATATGGAATCAGGATGTATTTGGCAGTTGAGTTGACGGGACTTCTGGTGGATGGGGTGTGTGGAGTGAGGCAACAGAATCAAATGTGGCTCCTAGGTTTGTCCTGAGCATCTGGGTGAGGGGTGGCACCATTTGCTAAGAAGGGGAGGGGCTGGGATTTTAGAAAGGGAAACAGGAGGTTCTTTTTGGTGACATTTGAGAGGTCTGTGTGACACCCATGTGGAGGTGTCAACTCACCAGTTGGGTATCAGAGTCTTGCCAGTTGGAGCACAAGGTAGCTCTAGAAGCAGTGTTTCTTTGTTGCCATGGCAACCCCAGGCCAGGGGGACCAAACTGCTGGAAGGCTAGGAGGGGGTTCTGGGAAGGCCACACAGAGAAGGAGTTGTGAACTGTAAGGTGGCTAATGGAGCGATGGCATCCAGGGGAGGGCAGCGCAGGGACAAAGGCCTGGAAGCAGGGGAAGCATAGCCTTGGTGGAGGATGGCGTGAGAAGTGGTCCAGGGGTGGAAGAGAAGGCAAGAAAGGCAGAAAGGCAGACCTCTCAAAGGGCTGCTTCTTCCTGTGGAAGGAGGCTGGCACGTACCCTCAGGGCACTGAGGAGAAGCAGGTTCAGGACACAAAGATCACCTTAGCAAGGAAATACCGCATCCACTTCTGGCTTTAGGCTGCACAGGTGGAGAAGCCTCCTGCCCTCCCCTTCCCACCAGGCCCCCAGCACCCTGCCTCCAGCAAAATGTCCCTCCAAGTCAGCCCAGAACATCTGCCAGCCCAGCTAGTTTCTTGCAGAACTTTTGCAAAAGAACAAAATAACCTTAAGAAGAGGGGGAAAGGTCAAGGGAATATTCTGGGATTTTTTTTTTTTTCTTTTTGGCCGAGTCTACAGCCTGTGGACATTCCCTGGGCCAAAGATCGAACTTGTGCCACCACAGTGACCCGAGCCACAGCAGCAACAATGCCAGATCTTTAAGCCCCTGAGCCACCAAAGGAATTCCCAAAGGAATGTTCTAGAACCTTTGGTTTGTGGATTCTCATCAGGCGGAAGGGCCAGGAGGTCCCTTCCCGAGACTGAGGGATGACTGAGGTGAACACAGCACAGCGGGGACTCAGGTGTTTATAGGACCTTTGTAGCCAATCTCGTAAGTACAGACGTGGGGGACGTGGGGTGTGACCCTGGGGTTCAGGGCCTGCCCTGTCCCCTGTCCTTCAGATCTGAGTTCAAAGACAAGTTTTTCTGCTTCATATTTGCAGTGTGATCTTGAGCAAGTCTTATCTTTCTGAGCCTCAATTTCCTTATCTGTTCAAAGGGATAACAGTGGCACCTGTAACAGTGTCTCTCCCCAGCCTCCTGGAATTGTTGGGGGATGAAAAGAGATAAAACAGATCAATCATTGAGCCCAGAGCCTAGCTCGTGCCCAAACTCTCGGTCAATGTCAGCTGTCAATCATTATTTGCAAAGTTACTATAAATTACTGAGCACTCCTGTATGCCAGGCTTGGAGGTATACATCCTCTCTACTTTAAGCCTCATTTCTCCCTTTGAGGGAGGGTTATTATTGACTCCATTTTAAACACAGAGAAACTGAGCCTCTGAGAGCTGACTTGGTTTTCCAAAGGTAAGGTTGTCCTACAGGAACACAGATGGGCTTTGAACCTGCGTCTGACCTCATTCTTGTATTGTTTCTGGGTTCTGCCTCCTGTGAATCGAATCAGGCTCCAGAGTTTGAGGAAAGAGTCATTCACGTGACCGCCAGTATCTCTGCACTCCAGGAGGGACGCCTGCCTTTCCTGGAGCCAGCCAGCTCAGGATACACCCTGGGCCTGGGGTGTGGACAGGCCACGGGTGATGGCTGCCCCGCTGCAGTGCAGGGCAGAGAGGAGGAGAGCCACCTTCAGCCATTCTGTGGCTTCCTCTTGAATCAGGAGTCCAGCTGGGCACCCGTGTCCCATCAATAAACGTGCCCCAAAATAGCTCACTGGGCCTGGCCAGGGCGAGAGGACCAGGACGTCCTGTTCCCACCGGCTCTGGCCAGAGAATGACCGTGTATTGGCCTTCCCCTTTAGAGGCTACTAGAAGGGAGGGCAGAGCTCATCCTGCCTTATGGGAATGAGCTGAGCCCCCGGACACTAATATCCCCAACCTGGGATGCGGTGATGCTTCCCAAATGCACTGCTGATGAAATTGGGCCAATGGTTTTTATCTTAGTGGACAGTCTCCTGCGGAGGTTCAAAGCTGGAGTGCTGGAGTCTCACTGGTGTGAGTTCAAATTCTGACTTCGACTTTAGCCATTTCCTAGCTGTGTGACTTTTGGCAAGTGACTTTCCTTCTCGGAGCCTTTGCTTTCTCAACTGGAATATGGGGCTAAACATTTATTTCATAGGGTTGTTGTTGTGCTTTAGTGAGTTTGTATTTACGCAAAACAGGTTGTAGACTTGGAAGTTTTATTTATCTGTTCCTCTCCCTCATCCCTGCAACATGAGCTTCGCTAGGCAGGAGGCTTGGTGGTTTAGTGGTGAATGTCAAGGCCCACGGAGGTGCTCATGGCTATCTGTTGAATAAATGGGATGAGGGAATGAATGGATGGATGGAAACGCCAGGCACATAGCAAGTGCTCAGAAATGCTGAGCGCGTCTCACTGTCTTAATGTGCCTTTGAAAAAAGAGAAACTCAAAGATCAAATGTGACTCACAAACAGGAGTGGCCAAGATGTGGAGAAAGTTAAAGTGAGTCAAAGGAGAGAAAGACAAATGCTACACGCAGAAGAACTGGAGGGATCTGGAGGGGCAAAGCCAGGGCCTGTGGCTCCTGGAAGCTGGGGAACATGGGGACAGTGGGCCCTGGTTCTGGAGTTCTGAGACGAGGGTGCTGGGAGTACCTGCCTCTAGGCATGACATCTGACCTCCCGCGTCATCCCTGTGAACGTGACGAGGGTGGTTCTGGAGTTCTGAGACGAGGGTGCTAGGCATGACATCTGACCTCCCGCGTCATCCCTGTGAACGTGAATGTGAGGGTGCCAGGGCCTCCTCCATCTGAAGAGCTGACTGCAGGGGGAAGAATTGGATAGGTTGGGCAGCTCCTGATAATCTCAGCAGCAACCCTGATTCACGCCCATGCAGCCAGCCCCATGTAAGCCCTGATCTTTGTGTGCAGCTACTATCATTGCTCCCACTTTACAGATGAGGACACCGAGGCCCAGATGTGGGCTGCCCAAGGCTGCAGGACAGTGAGCGGTCAAGCCCTCCCACCGCACTCCAGCCAAATGAGACCCCAAGCCATCCCTGAGCCCACGGGCTCCTCTCTGCGGGGGTCCTCCGGAGCATTCCCTCCTTTGGAACATTCTGCCCAGTCTTTTCTCTGGGCCAGTGTCACACTTCCTCGGGCCCCTCCTTGGGGCAGCCTCCCCAACTCCCAGCTCCTGATGCCTCTTGCTAAGCTGTGACAGTTGTATATTCACCTATTCTCAGGATCTTAGGGGCAGTGGAGGGTCTGCATTTTCTCTGGTACACAGTCTCCAGCCCATAGTGGGCACTGCTGGAAACTGGGGAAGAAACACACCCTTGGGTACAGCTGTGAGTCAGGAGCTGAGACCCCCAGAGCCTTGAGTCCAGGATTGCACCGGGGACAGGTGGTGGGTGGAGGGGACACTATGATTACTGAGTCACGAGCCATGCTCTGGGCCTTCCTGCTACTCCCTGGTCTGTTCATATACGGAGGCAGCCCTGCCCAGTGGTTAGCGCCCACGTCCCAGGGCCCAACATTGTAGGTTCAAATACTGGCTGAGCTTCCACCTCTTAAGGAACCCTGGCCAAGTGATTTTATCCCCTTGGCCTCCGTTTCCCCACCTGAAGACTGAGGAAAACAATAGGGTTATTGTAGTGTTAAATGACTTCATATACAGTTAGCGCTCAGAATCCTGCCTGGCACATGGCAAATGCTGTATAAGTACTAGCAACATTATTATTATTAGGTAAGATGGGTTATTCCAGGCTATAAGGGAGAAGTTTGGACTTTATCCTTGAGGGCTTGGTAGCAGTGGACAGATTTTTAAACCTGCTCTGAGCTGGTCTGGATGACACGGAGACGTGGGGGTGATGCTGGAAGATCTGGCATCGGGAGCTGTCGGCTGTGCTCGGCACCTTACCTGTGCTGTTGGCTTAACTCTCACAAACATGCCAGAGGGAGCTCCCTTGTTTCCCCTTTCCAGACAGGGAAACCCCAACTCAGCAATAGTAAGTCACCTGCCCAAGGGCACACAGCCAATTAAGTAGCCATACTAGGACTCAAACCTGGTTCTAACTTTCCCGTTGCTACTGTAACAAATTACGTGACATTTAGTGGCTTAACACAACATAAATTTATTGTCTTATGGTTCTGAAGGTCAGAAGTCCAAAATAGGTCTCCCAAGGCTAAAATTGAACACGGGGCTCCATTCTGGGCTCCATTCCTTGCCTTTTCCAGCTTCTAGATGTCTCCCCATTCCTGGGCTTACTCACCCCAGTCTCTGCTTCCATCATCACGTCTCCTCTGACTCCAACCCTCCCATCTCCCTCCTATAAAGACCCTCACGGTTATATTAAGCCTACTGGATAATCTAAGTTAATCTTCCCATCTCAACCTTCTGAACTTTATCACATTTACAAAGTCCCTTTTGTCATGTAAGGTGCCATAATTACGGGTTCTGGGAATTGGGACGTGGACGTCTTTGGGAGAGCCACTATTAACCTGGAATCCAGGTCTGCCCCAGCCTCTTTGGCTTTTGCTGGAAGCACCCCAGGCTGCAGGTCCAAGGATGAGAGGAGGCCCGGCATAATGGCGGGGAGTGCAGGGGGCCTGGGTCTCTCATGGCAAGTCTGGGGTCTTTATGTGAGGAGGCCCCAGGGAGGGAGGGCTGGCTCAGAGGTGAGTGAGGTGTGCCAGGCCTGGACCTGGGGCTCAGAACACGACTCCAGCTGACCAGAGGAGAGGTGAGCCCAGATGGCCAGAGCTGTTCATTTTCCGAAAGAAGCTAGAAAACCTAATTTTGATGTGAAATCTCCAGGTTTTTGTTTGTTTTTTGCTTTTGGGGACCTCATGTGCAGCATATGGAAGGTCCCAGGCTAGGGGTTGAATTGGAGCTACAGATGCCAGGCTACACCATAGCCACAGCAACGTGGGATCCAAACTGTGTCTGCAACCCACACCACAGCTCACGGCAATGTCAGATCCTTAACCCGCTGAGCGGGGCCAGGGATCAAACCCACATCATCATGGATTCTAGTCAGATTTGTTGCCACTGAGCCACAATGGGAACTCCGACGAATCTCCAGTTTTTAAAGGTTGGCAAGTGACTCAAAATTATGATGGAAAAAAACCCCTACACACAGGCACACATCCACACTGAGTGTGAGGTCACACAGAACACGTCTGAGGCCAGATGAGGCCCATAGGCTGGGAGCTCTTGACTGCTGGTCTGCCAGGGACAGAAGGGAAGGTGCGTCCTTACTGAGGGAAGTGATGCTGGACTGCCCATGGAGGAGCCTGAAGGAGCTCCCTGTGCTAGCTCTGCCAGGTAGAGGAAGCCTGGGTAGGAGGTGGACAAGAAGGGAACAGTGGGCTTTGAAGAGAGCCAGAGTAGAGCGAGGTCAGACCAAGTCCAGATCAGTTCAGGCCCAGGCCCAGCTGTGACTCCAGGTGGGCAGGTTGCTCTGTGACCTTGGACAAGTTACCTGGCCTCTCTGTGCCTTCCTTTTCTCTTGTGGAGGTTGCCTCCACTCCACAGGGTATCTGCTTTCACACATTCTTTGAACAAATCCCTGATGTGTGCCAGGCACTGTTCTGGCCCTGGGGACTAGGCACTGCACAAAACAGGGCAAGCCCTCCAGTGGCCATAGAGGAGCTGCTCGTGTGGAACTGGGCCTGGGGCTTACAAGTGAGAACCCCAGGCTGTTTCCTTTCCTCCACCGATGCTTGCTTTTGTCACTGTGTCCCTAACACAGGTGCAACTCTTGACTTCCGCTCATTCACTGAGCACCAACTGAAAGCCATTCATTCTATCTTCAAAATCTAGAGGCGGATGTTATTATGGCTCCCATTTTAAAGGTGAAGAAACTGAGGCCAGGCCCACCGATCACTTAGCTAGGAAGGAGCTGTGTTGGGAAGGAACCCCTGACCTCAGAGACTATTCTCTCAGCCCTCCACCTTAACCTCTAGCTACTTAGCAGCCCCTAGGGAAGCTCTGAAGCATTAACCAGGGCATCCTCGGAGGTAACGTGAAGGAAACGTCTTCTCTTTGTGCGAAACTCTGTCCCGAATTACCTCTTCCCAACATCAAACAGGACCTAGTTCCGGACCTTGTTGACTGCATGGCCCTTGGCGCCTTGAGAGACTGCAAACAACGGCTCCTCTTTCATCTTTCTGGACTCGAAGTCTGGGCATTTTTCCATCTCTCCACCTGAGGCTGTCCTGGGATTCCCGGAGCCACTTTACCATAACAGTGTCCAGTTATTGGACCTACTATGTGCCAGGCACTTACTAGGCATGATTTCATTTAACCCTTAACAATTTAAGGGTTAATGAGACAGGTGCCTGAGCTGACGCAGAAACCGAGGCCAGGTGGGGTGAAGTCACTTGCCCAAAGCCACGCAACCGTGGACAAACCAGCTGTGAACCCTTGTCCATGTGGCTTCTTTCCACCAACTGCTGGGTGAGATCTTTCTGCTCTTCTCCCCAGTTTCCCCCTCCTTCCGTCCAGTTCATTCTCAACGCCTGAGGGTTTCATGTCCCATTAGTCCCCTAGTGAGGGCTCCCTCCTGGGATCAGGGCCTGGGCTGCTAATGTGTTCAGAGGCCCCTCCCAAGCCCCTTTGCTAATCTCTTGTGTGGAGTTCCAGGTGGAGAAGTCTTTCTTCTGTCTCCCCGTTGAGTCTCCGTTGCTGCAGAGAGCAAGAAGGGGAGGAAAGGTGGATGCTGTGGGCAGGGTACAGGGACAGGCTTTGGGATCACAGTTTTCAAGCGCCCAGGAAAAGGCCAGTCGGGAAGGTGGGGCTGCCCGAATTAAATCTGGCCAGTTTTTATCAGCTCCCAAGCTCTCTGGGTAGCAGAGGAATCAGAGGAGACCAGGACTGTTTGTTTACTTCTTTCCCTCCTTTTCGGCAAAAGGAGATCAAAGCAAATCCTCTGTGCTGTCCAGCTCCTCCTTCCTTTCTTCCTCCGTTCCTGGTCTCCCTTAGAAGCCTGCGAACTAAAAATCCTACATTTGAAAGGGAGGGTTTGTTCTCATTTCCCTGGCGTGACTCTGCACAGAGCCCAGGGCTGAGCATTTTACAGGAACAATGGCAAGGATTCCTGCAAATGATAAGTGACAGCTCTTACTATTCCTCTTGGCAGAGGAGGACACTGAGGCACTGAGAGGGGAAGTCACTCTTCAGAGGTCGCTCAGGATTCTGACTCCCAGGTCCAGGCTCTTAAGCCACATCCTTCCTCTAAAACTGTATTTTCACCAAGAAAAATGACATGAGTGCAAAGGTGGCTTAACGGCAGAACTCCAACCTCCAGTGTTCCTTGAGTGTCTCTGCTGCGCCCAGCCCTGAGTTTAGGGGCTACAAACGCCAGCAACTTCAGTGCCCAGGCAAGACACACAAGGGATTGAAGGCAGCCGGGGGCGGCGGGAGGTTGGGGGGGGGGTGGAGGCAGCAGGGCGTGGTGGGGACTGTGGTGAATTGGAGAACCCCCAAGTCTTAACTCAGCACCAGCCCATGACTGCTTTGGGGAAAGAAGCACCCAGAATTGCCAGAGTTTTTAGGCCAGCCAGAATTCCAGATATTTTACGTGAAATCTCTAGTTTTTTTTAATAGAGTGGAAGATGAGAGTCTATTTTTACTTTAGCGATAAATTGATAGTGCGCTATGCTGGCATCCTGAATTCAACATTCCATTTTCCCAGTGAGTTGGAATACCACCTGTTTCATAGTCTTTCCCACCGTTCTTCAATTTCATACTTTTCCTTGTAAGCTCCAAGACGGTTTTATCCAGTTAAAAAATGCTGTGGGTCACTACGTGAAATTACATTAAGTTTATAGATGTTGGCAGAATTGTCATTTGAAGGATGTGAAGTCTTTCTGCCTATTCATTCTCATCTTATTTCCTAGTCTTTGGGAAGATGCTTTAGTTTCTTTCCCAGGTCTCTCCATTTTTAAAACGATGGCGAAATTCCAAGATGCTGGAACTGTGTAGGCTAAGAAACACCTCCCGTGGGCTGTCCTTGGCCCAGGGCCCCCGTTGACCCCTGTGATTCAGGGCAGCCTCACCCTGGGGGTGGGGAGTGGGGGGGGGTGAACACACTGTCAGTCAAAGATAACCCTGTCCCAGGCGGAGAGATCTCCAGGGCCAGGGACCTCAGGCAGGCTGGGCTGAGAAACTGTGGGATGTTCGCCGCTTGACCTCGCCTGTGGAAAGGCAGGGTACCCACTTCCTTCACTCTCGGTCAGATAAGCCCGTGGAGGTTATGTTTTCCTGCAGGGGCGCCAGCCAGCTCACTTCTGAACAGCTCTTAAACAGCAATTAAAGATGATCTGGATGGCTTGTTTTTCAAAAAGAAAATGTTTAAAAATAAGAAGAAGAAAACACAGTCAGTTGGTCACGGAATATCTCTTGAGGCCCACTAGGGTCAGTCCACAAGTGTCAGTCACTCCTCAAGGACCTGTGGGTGGGACACACAGGGGTGGGTTACAGCTCCACAGATCTTACGCTCTAGTGGGAAACAGAGGCGATAAACCCAGAAACAGTTGAGAAACCAAGGGACATTCCTGCGATGACTATGCAAGAGGAGGTGAAGTAGGTGGTGGGCGAGAGCCCAGGCGACCCCCCAGAGACAGCGGCTCGGGAGAGCCTTCGCACAGGTGACGTTTGCTAACACCTGAGTGATGGAAAAGAGTCAGCCGTGGGACCCCTGCCTCCCTGGCAATCCTGACACAGTGACATTGTGGAAAATCACTGTGACATTACAGGGTATATTATGCCAAACTTTTTTTGCCTAATTATACTTTTATATTTATATGGTTAAACATTTTTATTTCCGTTTTACATGTTTGCATGTTTTAGAACCACCTCCTTTTCCTACTCGAAGCCTCAGTGTCCCAGTCTGTAAACCAGAGATGACCTTAGTAGCCACCCCGTGTGAGGGTGAAACTATCCAAGAAAATCGGGCCAAGATCAGCGATCATTGGTATTTTTTAAAAATCGCTTTTCAAGAGCAGCCCTGAGAGGTGGAGGTTACCGTTTCCGTGTTGCAGGGGAGAACTGAAGGCTGAGATGGGAACCAGCTGGGGAGAGGGCAGGACGTCACTCCCCAGCCCCCAGCCTCTGCACTCTGAAACCTCAGCCAGATAGCGCCCCCTTCCCGGAGAGGAAACCGGGGCTGAGACCAGGGGCTTCTTTTCTGTTGTTTTTCCCCCTCTCTGCGATGTTGTTCGTTTTTGTGAACATTGCACTTATCTGATGTCACAGGTTTGGGGAACCCAAACCGCAGACACAAATACGCTGTGTTATTCTTTGAAGGATTGTGCGGCGAGATAAGGGAACTTGGTGCTGGGGGCGGGGGCGGGGATTCGGCATGCAAGGAGGCACAGGTTGTTTTTGCAGAACTAGGAGCGTCAGGGTTTGTTCTCAGGTTCAGAGTCATCAGCATCTTTGCTGGGAGCTCAGTCACCGGTCACCGTCACCCGAGCGGGCCACACTGGGGTGCTGAGCCCTCTTCCTTCCCCAGCACTGCCCAGAACAGCCAGGCAGCAGGCACAGGGGAAACCCAGAAGCAACATCAGCACCGCAGCAGCAGCATCTCTCGAGGATGCTGCAGAAAACGCTGGTGGCCCTGCAGTGCCTGGGGCTAAGACATGTGGGTCCCTTCCATCTTCTGGAAGATTCTGAGTTAACCTGAAAATCTCGTTTGGTTTTCCTGTGCTTTTTGAGAATACCCCTCAAACACCCAAATTCCCTCCCTGAACTAAGTGTTATGAGGCCTGCAAAATCTTGCTTCCTGCTTCTGCCCTGGCCTCACGCAGACTGTTATCCACACGCAGTCAGTGGCATCCTGTGAAAACCTGAGTCAGGGCACATCCCTCCTCTGTGGCTCTTGCTTCCCTCTGGGTCAAAGCCAAGTCCCTACTGTGGCCCACAAGGCTCTGCCTTCGCCAGTCTTCCCCTCACCGCCCCCACCCTCACACCATCTCTCCTGCTCCTGCACTGGCCTCAGGGCCTTTGCATTTACTGCTCCCTGACTTCCTTCACTGCCATACATTCCTGTCAGAGAAGCTGTCCCTGACCGCCACCCAAATGGCGTCTCTTTCCCAAAATAACTATCCCTTACTTGGCTTTATTTTTCTTCATTGCTCTTTGTCACTACCAGACATGTCAGATATTTATTCTTTTGTTTATTGTCATGGGACCTAAGTTCCATGGACTTTTGTGTTTCTCTGGTACGTAGAAAACTTCCTGGTACATTGAGTAAGCTCAATCATTTTTCTTTTTGTGTGAAGAAATGCAAGACTCTTGGGGCCAGCTGCTTCAGACCAAAGAGTTTAGCTCAGGTCTTTAGGACAATCACAATCACATTTGGATTTTGGAGGGGGGTTTCCCTGATCAATTGGTTTGGGTGTGTTCACTGATAGTTCTGAGAGAGGCCACATGCCTTAATTGCGGGGCATGCTGGGCAGCGCTGTGTGGACTACAGACAACTTAAAATCAGTGCCTCCCTTGGGGGGATGTCTCGGGGATTAAATCAGATGATATCTGTATGATGCCTAGTCCCATGCGTGGCACGTGGGAAGTGCTCAGCAAATGGTCATTACAAGCTGCAGTTGTAGCACGAAGGGGAGCACAGAGACAGGAGGCTTAGTTGACATCCAGGCTCCTGGATGGAGTGACTGCACGGATGGGCAAGCACGAAGTTGAGAATAAAGGGGGCGGGGAGGGGGGGTTGTAGTATGGTTGAGGCCAAGGGTACTTGCATCAGAGTGGGAAAGAGTTGAGGGTCTGCGGGATGTCTAAGTGAACATGTCCAGTTGGCAGGTGGACTCAGGAGAGAGACTGAGCCTGCAGTTATGGATTTTGGGATAATCAATCCACAGGTGATGATAGAAGACCCAAGGGCCACCCTAAGTCAGAGGATATGCAGAGAAGGGGTAGAGGTGAGGATGGAACCCTTAGGGACTCCCAGTGTCCCTCTTCTGCTCAGGACCTCTGTCCTGAGACCTGACTTAGCTCCCCAGGCTAGGAGGGGGTTGCCCTTGCTGATCATATGGACTGATACCCCCTCAAATAAGAGTTTTCTCAAGTAGGAAGAAGTGTTGACCAGGTCTGCCACATCTCTCTTGACCAGAAAACTTGTATCCATCCCCTTGTCTCCTCAACTTACCACAATCTCATTACCACTCTCACTACACAGGTCAGTCATTTATAGCCACAACAATTCTACGTAACAAACCACCCCCAAACCTTTTATTCTCTTGAATGTGGAGGAAGAGAAGGGAGAGAAAAGAGAAACCCATGGAAGAGAGTGAAAAAGAAAAGGCAATGAGGTAGGATAACCAGCAGGTAGAGGTGATACTGGAGCCACGGAATGCCTCGCCCTTCCCTGGACCCATGTCAATCGACAGGTGACCTTGTGGTTCCTCCCACAGAAAGAGTGGAGCATGTTTTCTCTCTCTCTTGATGTGAGTTTAGCCATGTGTCTTGCTTTCACCAAGACAATGAAATGAAAGAGATGAATGAGATGAAAGTGACAGCGTGTCAGCTGGAGACTAGGTTTTAAGAGACCTTGCATGTTTTCACCTGGCTCATGTGCCTCTGCCATCACTGTGACCAGACACACCTAGTAAAGTCTGTGGGTCTCAGAAGAAGATGAAAGACAATTTTTTGGGGGTCTTTTTAAAATTTTGTTTTGTCTTTTTTAAGTTTTATGTGCACCCATGGCATATGGAGGTTCCAAGGCTAGGGGTCCAATCGGAGCTGTAGCTGTCGACCTACACCACAGCCACAGCAATGCCAGATCCAAGCTGCATCTGCGACCTATACCATCGCTTATGGCAGCGTCGGATCCTTAACCCACGGAGTAAGGCCAGAGATCAAAACTGTGTCCTCAGGGATGCTAGTCAGATTCGTTTCCACTGAGCCACTGGAAGACAGCTGGGGCAGAGCAGAGTCACACCAGCCAGGCCAGCCTAGCCTAGGTCAGCTGATCTCCAGCTGAGTAGTAGGTAGGGTGACAGGTCCAGCCAAGATCAGCAGAGCCATCCGGTGACGCTCACATCAGGTCAACTCCATATTTAAGAGAATGACAGATTGAGGAACTCCATATTTAAGAGAATAAAAGATTTAGAGCGTCTGTTATACAGCATCATCGCAGCCATAGATGACTGATACACATGAGAATGGAAGTGAAATTGCGATGAGTTGAGGAGAGAAGAGGATGGGGTTAAAAAAAGTTCTGGTTAATAGAGGTCTGGCAGACATTGTCCACTGCTCAACCACAGCCATTGTCAACTCCTTTTTGTGGGCTGAGAGAACCTTCTTTTATTATTATTACGCTGGGAGGGCATCAGCCTGTGTACTCAAGGAAGGGGTCATCCTCCCAGCCTGAGGAGATAAATCAAGCCTCAGGACAGAAGCCCACACACTGTTGAAGCCAGAGTAGAAAAAGAAAAAATACATGTCCTGGATAATGTCTTCGAGTCTTTGTATTAACATCCCTTGAATAACCTGTGGCAGATACTGCTCAGTCTGCCCAATACCCAATACTCTTCCTTTCTCCTTTCCACAGAACCCTGACTTTATTGGGGTGGCAGTAGGCCAGCTGAAACCACCCACTCTCCTACACTCCCTCATACCTAGGAGTGGCTGTGTGATCTAGGTATGAGCAATGAAAATTAAGCAAAATTTTCCAAGTGTGCTCCCTGGGAAAGCTTTTTGAAAAGAGAAAAAAAAATGGTGGGCATTCTGTTCAGCCCTGGCTCCTTCCTCTTGCCTGTAATGTGGATATGAGCTGCAGATGGAATGGACATCTTGCAACCACAACCAACCATAAGGACAAAAGCCACATATTCAAGATGGCCAAGCAAAAAAAAAAAATGGGAAAGAAGCTGAGCCCCTGGTGGCATCACTGAGCTATCCTACCAGTCCAAGATGCCTGCCCCTGGATTTAGTAACAGGAGATAATAGAAACTTACCAACAGTTAGGTTTTGTGTTACTTGCAGCTGAATGCATGCCTGACAGATCCACCCCACTGCCTCTGGATTTCTGGGTGTATGAGAAGGTACATTTTCTTAATAATTAAGCCATTTGTATTGGGTTTTCTACTCTCACAGTTGAATGAATCCTGAGTTTTACGGTGAGTTGACTTCTGATAAAATGAGATATGCTTGATTTTGGACTTGAGTGAAATGGAGGTGGAGGGGAGGGCAGGGGGTACTCTCACTCTTCCTGGAAAATCAGATGGTGAAAGAGAGGCAGTCTGATTTCCTGTGCCTCTTTCTGCCAGGACCAAAAGGACTAAAGACTCAGGTTTGTTTTGCTTTCTTTTTACAGCCACATCTGTAGCATATGGAAGTTCCCAGGCTAGGGGTCAAACTGGAGCTGCAGCTGAGGCCTATGCCACAGCCATGGCAATGCCAGATCTGAACTGCCTCTGTGACTTGAGCTGCAGAGCCTTGACCCACTGGGTGAGGCCAGGGATGGAACCAGCATCCTCACAGAGACAACGTTGGGTTCTTAGCCTGCTGAGCTACAACGGGAACTCCAGGACTCAGGGTTTATTTCCATTTTAAATAACTATGAAGAGTTCTTACTAATTGAGTCATTTGTTTACTTGTTTTTGAAGGAGGAAACTAATGTTCAAGGAAGCAAATTTACCACCTCAGGCCCTCAGCCAGGGCTAGGTCCTCCTGACTCTGGAATCATTTTTTTTTTTTTCCTCTCCCTTCTGGGCCCCTGTCTTCTCATCAGTAGAACGAGATTACTCAAGATCAAAGCTTTTCAAATATTTCGTTTCAACGTAGGCAAAACCCTTTTACAACTGAACTTTTACTTGTTGTCCAACCTATGAAAAAGATAAAAGAGAAACTGCTCGGAGTGAGGAGGGTCAGGAGGCCTGCAGCCTCCTCCCCAGGCCCCACGACCCACTGGCACCTCACTGCAATCCTGAGCTTGCAGGAGGCTTTTAGGAAACACCAGCCTAGATTAACCCAAGGCCTTTGGGAAAATCTCTGAGTACAAGAGGAGAGTCTCTGATCTTTCAAACATTGCTCAAATGTTTCACAGAAGACAGGCACGCACACAGCAAATCAAAACCAAAAACAAAAGCTTAGAAAGTGCCAAAGGAATGGAAAGTCACCTCCCTCCCAGGGACGTGCCATTCCTCCCCAAAAATCCAGGGCCTTGTCTCTCCCAGAGATGGTCTGTGCATCTCACGGTCTGTACATTTATGGTACATGCACTGCCCCACTTGCCTTACAACACACACACACACACACATTACAGCTTCCTATAATCACTGTTTTGCATCTTGTTTTTCCCAGTTAACGTTACATCTTGGTAGTTCTTCCAAATCAGTACTCAGAATTTTGTTTCATTCACTTCCGTAGCCACATGAGATTAGAATACTATTTATTTGGATACAATGGCCCCTTCTCTTGATTAGGAAGCACAAACTACTATGTATAGAATATAAGATCCAAGGATGTGTTGTACAGCACAGGGAATATAGCCAACAAGTCTATAACAACTTTAAATGGAGTATAATGTATAAAAATATCAAATCTCTATGTTGTATACCTGAAACTAGTATGATATTGTAAATCAACTATAATAAAAAAGAAAGAAGAGAAAAAAAAAACAAAGAAAATGAGATGCTAAAATAAAAGCTTCCTATTCTTGGATACTCAGGTCGCTTCCAATCTTTTTCTCCATCAAAGAATCCTGAAATGAAGGTCTTTAATTCCTTATGTATATCTTGGTGCACATGTGCTAATTTTTTTTTTTCTTTTTACAGCTGCACCCACGGCATATGGAAGTTCCCAGGCCAAGGGTCCAATTGGAGCTGCAGGTACAGGTGTATGCCACAGTCAACGGCAATACCAGATCCTTAACCCACTCAGTGAGGCCAGGGATCGAACCCACATCCTCGGAGAGATGACGTTGGGTCCTTAACCCACTGAGCCACAATGGGAACTCCCATATGTGCTAATTTAGATGCTTGATTTATTCTTTCTCTCTCTCTCTGCTTTTCTTTTTTTTGCTTTATTTATTCATTTTTTTGCTTATTTGCATTTTTCAATTTTTATTCCATGAACATGTTCCATTTGTGGAATAATTAAAAGGATATGTTTACAGGCCCAGGCCTCAAACTTCAGCCAAGTTAGATAAACAACCTCATGCATAAGCACAATTGAGAAAGAAAAAAAAAATTCGGTCTCGGCTGCCGAGGCCTGTTTGGCTGGGAGGCTGCATATCTGGAGAGTCGTATGCCAAAGCCCAGCCCTGCCTGCTGCGACACGTCCTGGAGTGGAGGGTCTGGGTTCTGGTTTGGGCTGTGTCATTAACCTGCCGGGTGACTCTAGGTAAGTCCCTAAGCCTGGCTGGGCCATCGAAAGAGCATTTACTATGTGCCAGGCTCTGAGCTAAGAGTGTGATCCAGTGTCTGGGGAGGCTGGTATTAATAGCCCTACATCTCAGGTGAAGGCAAAGAGACTTGGGGAGACGAAGCACTTGCCAGTCTCCTCTAGGTCAGTCAAGGAGCCACCACTCATCATCCAGCCCAAGAGTTGATCCTGGTTCTGCCCCACCTCCCCTGTAATTATCAGTTCAAGTACAGTTGGCTCTACCTTCAAAATATAAGCCTGTCTCTCACTGAATCCTCAGCACACAGCCCTCCAGGCCCTCCGTGACCTCCCCTTCACCCCTCCTCTCTAACTTCATCTGTCTCGCCCACTCTTCCTCAGCTCTCTCTGCCCCATCACACCCGGCTCACTCCCAACCTCAGGGCCTTTGCACTTGCTCCTCTACTTGGAGTCTTTTCCTTCCCAGCAGGTCTAGGACTAGGTTGAGGTGAGGGAGATGCCCAGGGCGAAAATGGTGAGGAGGCACTCACTCTGAGGTGCCAACCTGCCCCTGAACGAGCCTGAGGCCAAGCACCCCCCACACACACACACACATTTTGAGGCCTGGGTCACTTGCTGACCTCACCCTCGTCTGGCGCTGGTTCCCAGACTTGGTTCTTCTTACCACTGGGGTCTTGGCTTAAATAACCCTCTCCTCAGAGACACCCCTGCCCCCATCCATCTTAGCTAAAGCTGTTCCCGTCACCACCTAGCCCATCACCCTGTTTTATTTTCATTTATTTTCATTGTTCTTTTCACACAGTTATCCATTTGGTGCCTCTCTCTGGCCACTAGATTGTAAGCTCTGTGCGCGCAGGGACTCATTCTCTAATATTAGCCAACACAGACTCTGAGGTGCCCCCAGCACCCAGCACATGGCCAGCATTCAGTTTCTAAGGTAATAAATATCCGTGGGGTGAATGCACGAATGAACGGGTCCGAGTCAGGATTCAAACCCAGGTCTGCCAGCCTCCAAAGTCAGTCCTTCCTTCCAGGACTGAGACGCAAGGGCCAGGGCACCCTGGACGGTGGTTTGTGTCACAGCGTGTCTTGACAGGAAGCCCGCGTCCCAAGGACAGGCTGCCCGAGGAAACTTCTAGGTGGGGAGGAGCTTGGCCACAGTCACCGGGAGGAGGGCGCTGCTGTCAGCCTCAGGCTTTCGTGAGCCCAGCTGTGCCCCGCCCCCCTCGTTCTAGTTTTTATTTTTAGAGGCGAGTTTTTGGGCACAGTGAACTCTCCTTAGGAAAAGTCCAGCAAGAGGTTGAGGGAGGAGGTTTTGAAATCCGGTGGGAAAGTAGGTCAGGCCGGGCTGCTGGCCGGAGTCCAGACGATAAGGCCTCCGTGGAAGTTTAATAACGTGAGCGGCCGTATCCATGACATAATTCATAACTGAGAGGAAATAGCAATTAAGGGGCAATTGTGCAATGTGGGACAAGCCTCCTTCGCAGCTCATAAAAGCAGGAGGAGGGAGAGGTGACGCTGTCATGCTGGGGCCACTGGGGGCCGGGCAGGCGGCCTGAAGGGACTGGGGGCTGCGTTTCCACACTGGGGGTTTACACCCCCTGTCCTCTCCCCCTCAGGCCTTAGGGAAATGGGAGGACACAGAAGGCAGGGGCTCCCTTCAGCAAACACCTACTAGGTGCTGGCTGGGCTCAGGGCTGGGGTGAGAGCCAGAAGGATGGCATTTTGCTGCCGTTGAGGGACTGGGGTGCAGCTGCACTCTTTTGATGCTACCTTGTCAAAACGGAAAATCGCTTTGATTATCGCATGAACTGTCCAGCAGACTCCCTGGCACTTATTCCGTGTCTCCCTCCCCCTACTCCAGTTACTGTGGATTTTCAGTTTTTTTCTTTATTCATTCTCTATTGTTCCACCTTTTCGTGAGCACTCTTTGCTTTTGTCATCAGTCACACACATGCACACACACATTAAATCCGCACTGGCCCTTTTTCTGTTTCTTGAACCAGCCAAGTATGCACTCACCCCCGGGCATTTGCACTTGCTGTGCCCTCTGCCTGGAATGCTCTTCCCCTAGACAGCCTCCTGGCTCAGCCCTTATCTCCTTCAGGTCTTCACTCAAACATCACCTTCCCATTGAAGTCTTAGCTGACCAAGCTTTTTAAAGCAGCAAACCCATCTGTTGTTCTCTAACTACCTCTCCTACTTTGTTTTTCTCTACAAACCTACCACCAATTAACCCTCTCCATCTGCTGTTCATTTTTTATTGCCTGCTTGGCCGCACTGGTATGTTAGAGCCACCAGCAAAGGGATTTTTGTCCATCTTATTGTTTGGTTGTCCATCTTATTTTTTGGTTGCATCCCAGTGTTGGGAACTGTGCCTAGAACACTGTAGGTGCACAGGAAGTACTGGTGGATGAATGAATGAGTAAATGTTTGCAATTATTACTGACTGATAAAGAGGCTGACCATTTGCTGGTTTGGTTGGGGGGCTGCCTCAGAATGCCTGTCTTGGATGCTACTGATGGAATCACTCAGAAGTTGGGGTCCCTAAGACCCATTTGGCTGGGAATTAACAGGAATTAACAGCTGGCACCTGTTCTGATCAGTCAGTGCTCAGTGTGAAGATCACACCTCCTCCCTCCTACCCAGGAGCTCCTTGGCTATTTCAAAGTCAAGATTCTAAATGCATCGACTGCTGACCCCACCCATCCATGAACAAGCTCCATATGCAAAAGGGGCTCCTCGCAGAACTTTTCACAATAGCGTGACTGCGCACGCACACACTCACACAATCAGGGATACACATGCTCCCACGCACACACTCAGACAGACCCTGACCTTGAGATCCAGACCGAAGGACGCACACTCACACACGCAAACAATTAAACGCACACAAACTCGTTGTGTCATTCACACACCCAGACACATGCTCATGTGCCAGAGCATGTTTGCACACTCAGCCATAGAGTGGCTGGCACCCTCACACACAGCACACAGATACCTACCCACTCACAGGCACACACACAATCACACACACATGCGCATATATGCACACTCATTCACCTTCTTAAAGCCATGCTTTCACATGCTGACACATCCTTTCGCAGACACCTCTTAGACATGAATACAGTAGAGTCCCCCGGATATCCTCAACCACACCTCCTGGGACAAACACTGCCGGCCCTTCCTGCAGGCTGAGGCCCTGGGAAGCCAGTCCTTGGCTGTGCTTTGAGGACCAGGAGCAGACCATGTGCCCTGACCATGGTCCCACCTGGATCTCTCCATGCTGACCCCGGGCAACCCTGAAGCCACTCAGCGTGAGCAAGTCGGGCCAGAGCCATCTCCGTAAGCAGCGGGTGCATGATGCCCACATCAGCTCTGACTGTGCCGCCTCAGGGCACACCTGCCCTGCTCATCGGTGCCCAGGGCACCCGCCCACTTCCTCCCCATCAGAGGGCGGGCTGGCCCACTGACATCAGGTGGTTTCTGGGCCTGCCTGGCACCTAGAACAGAGGAAGGAAGCGATCTGTCCCAGGCATGGGGGCCAAGACATGTGTGGCAGCTCCATGGCCCAGGTTTGCTGAGGCTGCGCTGGCTGCCCCTCCACCTGCAGGGACACCGTAACCCAGGCTGGAGCCAGAGTCCACAGGAAGGGCTCTCTGAATTAGTGTCTGAGGTTGTGGGCACCTTCTTCCATCCCTGAGAATAATGACAACAGCAATGTGTATTCACAGAGCACTCACCAGCGTGCTAAGCAGCATCCTAACTCACTGTGGATGATCCCACTAAACCCCCAAACGCTAGCCCCATTGACAGATGTTATCATCATCCTAGTTTTACAAATGAAGAAACTGAGCCCAGAGAGGTTAAGGACTCAAGGAGTTTAGGGACTCAAGGAGCAGGATTTGTCCGCCTGCCAGTGGTCTGGCTCCAGAGCCCTCCCTCTCCTAGTCACCCCATCTCTTCCAGCTTCTCTGTTTTGTTTGCTTTTTTGTTTTTGTGAGCCTCCAACATCTAGTCCGCCACCGCTCACATTTCCTGAATTGAATCCTGGCAATAATCTCATGCACAAGGCACCCATATTAGCTTCATTGAACAGGTGAGGCAATGGAGGTTTAAACGACCCACCCGAGGCAGCCGGCAAGGACGAGGCAGAGCCAGATTGGCCACTGGGTTTGAGGGCTCTTTCTGCAAAGTCAGGCTACCTCCTTCATGGGCCAGAGACCTTGGATGGGCCCAAAGGCAGGGAGAAGAGGGCTGGGGGAGTCTTATTGGCCATATAACAGAGAAATAATAATACATTTATGACAATGACAACCATTTTTTCTACCCTTTAAAGGAAGTGGGAAATAATGAACACACGATAAAATGCACAGATGTTTATGGGTTCCTTCTGAAGAGTTCTTACCGAGGCGCTCAGGTATCCACCACCTAAAACACCATACAAGCATTTCTTCAACCAAGTTCCTTCATGCTCCTTTCCAAACAACCCTCTGCTAGTTCAGCCCCAGGGAACCACTCATCTGGGCATTGTCATGCTAGGTCACCCTGTTTCACATCATAGGTTAGTTTTGTTCCATCGAGAGTTTCAGACAGAGGGACTCACGCAATATGGGCTCTTTGGCTTCTGGCTCCTGACACTTAACATAACACCTGCACGATCCACTGTGCTGTTGCCAACACCAGCAGAGGTTCCTCTATGGCTGAGTAATGCTCCACTGCGAGAACGCTCCACAGCCTGTTTCTCCAGCCTCCAGGAGACAGGGTCGGAGTTTCCAGCTGTTGTAAACGTCCCTGCACACTGAGCACCAACTCTGAGCCAATCACGTTCCCAACCTAGGGTCCTTTGCAGGCACCACGCCTGTTAATCCCTACCCAGGTAGTTATCACTGTCCTTGCTTTGGGGTAGGAGGAAACACAAGCTCAGGGCAAGAAACCCAAAGACACATGGCTCACGGTGGCCAAGGCAGATGAGCCACACTGAGCAAGGGGCAGATGGAGACAGGGTGATGGCAGGAGGCCGTGGCCTTGGGAGCACCTGTTTAGTGGAAACTAAGCTGGAGCGACAGCAGTGAGGGCAGTGGCTTGCATTTATTAGGCACCCCTCAGTTCCCTTGTACGAGTCAACCCTTTCAGTCCTCCCCCAAACCTGTTACCCTTTTTCACAACTGGGGAAACTGAGGCACAGGAGGATGAGTCCTATTCCCAGGGCCACATAGCTAGTGAGAGGTAGAGCTGAATTTGGACTCAGTGGCCTAGCACTGCGTGATTCTCTTACTACAATCTACACCCATCTGCCCTCCCATTTACTCAGGGCCCCTAGTGGGGCAGTCTCAGGTCTTGTCTTACCCAGAGGCATTTCCACTCATGGGCATCTTCCTGCTCAACTGACAGCTCTCCAAGTCTGGTCAGTTTAGGATCCAAGGGCCTGGTGCTAGGAATGCAAGCAACAGCATGGAAGGTCAAGAGTAGGACTCTGAGGTCAGCCTTTGAATCCCAGCTGTGCCATTTTTGGGCTGTGTGACCTTGGATCAGTCACCTAACTTCTCTGAGCTTCCATTTCCTTATCTATAAAATCAAAGATGATGATGATGACAGTGACCTCACAAGGATTCAGTGAGATGGGCATGGAATCCTTAGAACAGATATCCACTTGCCTGGGGCCTCTTAACGCTTAAACCAATTTCATAGCAACATTGCAAAGGAGATTCCCATTTTTCAGATAAAGAAACTAAGTCTCTAAATACCATGCCCATGCTCAAAATATCCAAATATACGTCTCCTGCCAGGATGTCTCACCTGAACTCGGGCTTGAATATCCAGCTGCAACTCCACATGCCTGATTGCCAGCTCAGCCTCCAGGTAAAAAACTGAACTTTTTAACCTCCCTCCATGACCCCACCCCTCCTGCAGTCTTCACTTTGGAAAATGCCACCTCTGTCTTTCCAAGGGCTCAGGCCAAAAACTTTGCTGTCCTCACTGACTCCTCTATTTCTTGACCCCCCACGGCCCTCCTTCACATCTGTCAGCATCCAGATCCGATCTCTTCCTCCCCCCTACCCCACCTCCACAGCCCCACCCTGGCATGAGTCACTAAGCCCTTGCCTGGATTATTGAGGTGTCCTCCATTGTCTCCCCCATCCTGCCATTTCTCCCTACCCGAAGGAAGTCAGATCACGTCTTGCCTCTGCTCAACACCCTGCTGTGGCTCCCACGTTACCCACGGTAAAAGACAAGGTCCTGGCAGTGGCCGATACAGTCCACCCCTGCCTTCTCTCTCTGACCACTCTGACCACTCCTTTTCAGCCACACTGGCCTGCTCCCTGCTCCTGGAACACGCCAAGCACTCTGCAGCCCCAGAGCCTCTGCACTCGCTGCTCCTTCTGCCCAGGACTCACTTCCAGAGACAGCCCTGCAGCTCCTTTCTCACCTCCTTCAGGTCTTTGCTCAGATATGAATGTATCCAGGGCCTTCTGTGATCACCCTGCAGTGAACAAACCCCTCTTCATCAGCACACCTTGGCCCCCTCCCTCTACGGCCCCCATGACCAACTGACATGTGGAATTTTATTAATATTATTATCATTATTTGGAAGAATGCCATGCACTGTGTCCCACAAGGGCAGGACTATTTCTGGGGTGTCCATCGTAGCATCCTCAGCACCTTGGGGCCTGGTATAGAGTGCTTGCCCAACAAATGTTTACTGAATTCATGTATGGGAATCAGGAGGGGTTAACTGCCTTCCCTAAGGCCACCAGGCTAAGACACGTTGGAGCCAGAATTTGAACTTGAGGGTCCAAGTCCTAAGCTGTGTCCTTAACTTCCTGGGGCCTGGTTCTAGATCAGCACCCCAGAGATGGCGGCTGTCACCATGATGAATTTTAAGGCAATAAGCCCACCCTT
Organism: Phacochoerus africanus; assembly: GCF_016906955.1. Taxonomy (NCBI): domain Eukaryota; kingdom Metazoa; phylum Chordata; class Mammalia; order Artiodactyla; family Suidae; genus Phacochoerus; species Phacochoerus africanus. Next base: position 11,233,283 of record NC_062546.1, read on the forward strand.
CCCCCCCCCCCAAGAGGAGGCTGGGGGTGGTGCAAGAAGGAGAGGTCAGGTCGGCTGTGGCCTCCAACCAGTAGGTGATGATTCATCAACCCCGTGATGACAGGTGACATTCCATCCCCTTCCCTGAGGAACTTTGGCCCGAGATAAAGAGAGAACCCTGATTCTGGGAAGAGGAGGACAAACAAGAGGAGGGCCAGGCGACTGCCTGGGGGGGTTGCATGTCTGGGCTGGAGGGCCACAGGGTCTATTCATGAAGTGGGGACAGCCCAGCCTGACCTCTGAGCCCCCCTTCCAGGATCAGAGGCACAGTCTGGGTCCTCTTATCGGGAAATTGGCACTTTCTCTGTGAAGTCAATGCCCCAGCCTCTCCCTCAGGCTGTCCGGGGAAAGCCTCCTGGTGCACCTCCATTTCCCCTTGGCATTTTCACATGTGTCAGAAGAGCTTGAGCCAATCAGCAAACACTTTTTGAAAAGGAACATCAAGGGGCCGTAGACTCTAGCCAGATGGGCTATGTTTGATTTATATTTTAATTTTAAAAACTCCTGACTTCATACTTAAATATAATATGTTGCAAAAGACTCAAGTAACACACTCCCTATAGTGAGTTAATTGTATCTCTAGGATTGGATTTGGCTGCAAGTAACAAGTAACAGACTCCAATGGCTTTGATAGCTGGAGGTTCCATTTTTCTTGTGTAAAAAAGAGTCCAGAGGAAGATTGGTTCAGGGATGTCACAATGACCAGCTCCCCTGTTTCCCTCTTTGGTGCATGACTTTCAAACTCATGGCTGAAGAGCGCTGCTTCACTGCCTGAATCCTGTTCTCAGGGGCAAGATGTGGGCCAAGTCCCCCTCAGATCAAAAACATGGTGGGCTTTCAGAGTTCCCGTCATGGCATAGTGGAAATGAATCCGACTAGGAACCATGAGGTTGTGGGTTCCATCCCTAGCCTTGCTCAGTGGGTTAAGGATCCAGTGTTGCCGTGAGCTGTGGTGTAGGTCACAGATGTGGCTCAGATACCACATTGCTGTGGCTGTGGCATAGGCTGGCAGCTGTAGCTCTGATTGGACCCCTAGCCTGGGAACCTCCACGTGCCACGGGTGCAGCCCTAAAAATCAAAAAACAACAACAAACAACAACAAAAACCAAAATCAAACATGGTAGGCTTTCTCAAATCCGCACCTGGTTAGATTTGTATTTACATCTCATTGACCAGAATTGAGTTATGTGGCCACCCTACTGCACCTATGCGCCTGCAAGGTGGGCTCGCAATATGATCATTTTATTTTGGCTCATTGCTATCCCACTCAAAACTGGGGTCTTAATAGTGAGAAGAAGGGGTAATGGATGATGGTTGATGGTATCTGCCACAGATTTGTTTTGTGCTATCTGAATAGAAACAGACTGTAAATGTGGTTTCTCAGTTTGCTTTTTCATTTTTCACCTAAAAGTATGCACTTAGAGATGTGCCTTATCATTATTTCAGTGGGCTGTGTCGTCCTCCATGGGATGGATGTACCACAGTTTATTTTTCTCATCCCACGTGCAGGGATATTTAATTTCCCTCCCCCATCAAATGTTTACTATTTGAAACAATGTCTCAGTGAATGTCCTCAGGAAGCAGTCCTTCTGCCCAGTGTGCATTTCTACACAGTGTAACTGGAACTGCAGGTAGACGGGCGCGTCTGTTTCAAGTCAGGAAATGTCCCCAGATCAACATTAGGGTTTTGCCAGTTTACACTCCCTCCAACCTTGTGTGAGAGGACCTGCCTCCCTCACACTCACCAGATGGCATATGACACTCACCAGACGGCATACGATCACTTAAATTTTTTTCCCCATGTTATGGGGGAAAGTTTTTATTTGTATTGTAATTTGCATTTCCCTGATAGCACTGAGGTGAAGCCCCTTATCAATTATGCATTGGCTATTTGTGTTTTCTAATGTGTTAATTTGCCATTTAAAATCATCTGGCATTGTCTTCCACTGGATTTCGTTTTTCCTTTCTGATTGCTGTAAGTCCTTTTCCATTTAGGCTACAAATCTTCCTTTTAAGTCAACTTTATTGAGGTGTAATTTATGTTAAAAAAATTGCATCTATTTAAGGTAGGGTTTCTCAATCTTGGTACTATTGACATTTTGGGTCAGATAATTCTATGTTTAGGGGTCATTCTGTGCACTGTAGAATGTTTAACAGCACCCTTGGCCTCCACCCCTAGATGTCAGTAGCACATCCCCCTGGTCATGACAACCCCAAACTGTCAGGACATTTCCAAAGTCTCCTGGGAGCAAAATGATCCCCAGTTGAGAGCCTCCAATTTAAAGTTGTAGCATTGATGAGCTTTTGCATTTGGGTTGCAAATATTTCCCTCGGTCTGAGGCTTCGCTTCCAATCCAACACCTGCCCCTCTCTATTGGAGTGATCTCAGTATCATTTCTTTGCTCTGAACCTCAGTCTCCCCAGCTGTGAAACAGGGATAATAATTCTGACCTGGCAGTGATGTTATGAGTCTTGACGGCAATAGTGAATGTGGCTGGTATGTAGTAGGTGCTCAATTAAAGCTAGTTACCCTGCCCTTTCTCCCTCCGTCTGTATTCATTTAATAGCTAGATACTTACTGAGCATCTCCTATGTGCCAGGCGCTGTGGTAGGCTCTGGATACAGTGGTGAACAAGACAAACAAGCAAAGTCCATGTGATGCATTGGAGGAGATGGAGAAGAAATGAGCAAGCAATGAAGGAATAAGAACAACCTTCCTATAATGATGCTGATTAGTGCTGGGAAGTCAATCAGATGGCACTGAGTGGTAGGCACCTGGGTGGTAGTTCTTTGGGAAAACAAGGAGGTGACTTCTAAGTGGAGACCAGAAGGAGAAGCTGAAGCAGAAAGAGAAGCTGGGGAAGCAGGGAAGGGAAATCTAGGCAAAGGGAGCATGCAAGTATGAAGGCAGTGAAGCTGGAGCCAGTTGGATACCTTTGAGGACCAGCAAGGAGTGAGGGTGGCTGGGACTGAGTGATTAGGGGAAGGGGCAGAGGTGAGACTCAAGGTCAAAGAGGTCAGGGCCTTGGGCACCATGGATAGGAATTCTATTCTATTTAATTTGCAGTGAGAAGTCAGTGGACAGGTTTTAGCTCAGAAAGGTATCGATTCCTCCACTCACCAAGCACAGGGTCTCACTCTGCACTGTGGCCTGCAGTTGGTACACTGGAGTATAGTTTGCCCACCTCTCTAGGCCTCTGCTTACGGCTACCCTACAAATAACACTGATCTTTACAACACTAATAACCAGCTTTTCTCAGTGGGACCCAAGCCTCAAGGCCCCTTCACATCCATTTTGTCGCCTGAGTCTTCTACGAACCCTGAGAAGCCAACCTGGGATGAGATTGCACATTTCACAGATACGGAAGCTGAAGTGAAGCCACACAGCTGGAAAGCATCAAGCTAGGACTCGAACCCAGGGTTCTTTCAGCTAAGCCTGCTTCTCTTGACCCCAGATCCCAGCCCTTAGGGTAGAGGGTCAGGGGAGCGTTTCCTCTCTCTCTTCCTAAGACAGCCCTTGGATCTGGGACTGAGTCTGCAGGCCTTTCCCACGGTGAGACTCCTGGGCTGTTCACGGAGAGGGGAGCCCCAGGCTCAGCCCTTTCTCAGGAGAGCAGGGAAGACAAGCTCAGGGCTGGGCCTAAGGCCAGATAAAGTTGGGGCGGGGCAGGAAGTGCAGCAGGCCCAGAGCCAGGTGGGATCAGGATTCAGGACCTGCCCCACCTGGGGGTACTCATGGGGCCTCCTCCTTCTGGCTGGGGACTCTACCCTGTTCCCGAACCAGTTCCTGGGACTCCTCAGCCCCCTCATCAGGTGTGGTCTTACAGCCCCTGACCCAGTGTTTGTTGGGATACTGCTGGGCCGGAGCAGCCTCTCTGCCCGCTGGTCACCTCAATGGGGCTGTGAGTCCCAGGATCTTATGCGAAATAGGCACTCAGGAAACAGGTGTGGCGCTGAATTAGGGCCTGCCTCAGTTTCTCCAGCTTGTGCCTCCGGCCTCTGCCATTCATTCTCATTTGCCGTGTGCCAGGCACACTGCTAGTTGCTTGGGATACAGTCATGACCACCGTACATGTGGTCCTGTCCTCAAAGGACCTTGCAGTCTGGCTAGACTAACAGATGAGTGACACTGTAACCAGACAACACCGTGCTCAGCACAGAGGTGAGGGTGTCAGAGACTACCAGTGTCCAACAACTTCCATCATCTTTTTCCTCATAATGAGAGAATTTTGGGGTGCTATCAGGGTGTATGCTGCTTAGAGAGAGATGATACTTCCCAGCCTCCTTTGCAGTTAGGTGTGGTCATATGACAAAGTTCTGCCCAATGGGATGTAAGTAGAAGTGATGTGAAACCACTTTTGAGTCATGCCCCCCCAAAGCAATAACTCTTTCTCCCTTCCTGCTGACTGGAATGTACATGTGATGGAGGAGCTAAAGCAGCCATTTTGGAATCACTGGAAGCTGTGAAATGAAGATGGTAGAGCAACTAGATAGAAGGAATCAGCTTCTAGATTGAACTTGGAGAACTAAACCAGCCCACCAAACTTGAACCTTCCACTTCCATGCTGGAATTAAAATTCTGTCCCATTGAGCCTTTGTGGATCTCTATTATAGCAGCTCAGATGTAGCTGGACTTATACAAAGGGGTAAACACATGTTAGGGGAGCCTCAGAGGTGTTTAACCCAGGCTGGCAGGGATAGGTATGGAAGGCTTCCCAGAGGAGGCAACTTTAGAAGGAGGCTTGACTATGAGGAGGATTTTTCTAGACAAATTTTCCAGGCAGAGGCATAGCAAATGGGAAAATCTAGAGGCAAGAGGGAACTTGGGGCTTTCAAGATACCTAAAGGAGCTGAGGGGCTGGATCATAGGGAGTGACGGGGACAGGCAAAAATGGGGCTGGATGGACAGCAGATTTACCTTGAAAGCCCTGGCAAAACCAGGTTAAGCTCTTTGAATTTTTCCCTGAAGGTAAAAGGGAGCCATGGGAGGCTTGAAGTAGGAGGGTGAGGTGATTAGATTTGCTTCCTAGAAAGATCTCTCTGGCTGCATCATGGGAAATTGATTTATTCATTAAAAAAAAAAAAAAAACAAACCTGAGGCCGTGCTGCGTGCCAGGCACTGAGGGTTATCAGTGAACAAAACAGATTTGGTTCCTAGCCTTATGGAATTTGCAACCTGGTGGGGTGAGACATGAATCAAATAACCATGTAAATAAACACAAAGTGTGATAAGGCCAGTGAAGGGAGGTATGCAAGGCTGTGAGAAGATATAAAGTGGGGGGTTACTTGGGGGAGTCAAAAGAGCTTCTCTGGGAAAGGCGATGGAGGAAGAGCAGTGGGAATGGTTCCAGGCCAAGAGAATAAGCATGGGCACAGGAGCCCAGATGGCAACAGGGAGAACAAGGAGGGTCGAGCAGAAGCTGATGGTACAGGTGGAAACATCCAGGCACACGTGGTGAGGAGAAGCAGAGGCTCTCAAGGGCAAGCCAGCTTCTGACCTGAGCAAGGTGGGCAACACCAGAGAAGGATAGGGACAAGGAGGTAACTGGTAGTGAAGAACCCTGAGTTCAAATGGCCAGAGGAGCTCCCTGGCCAGTTGTAGCTGTGATCATCCTAGGCATGGATTCTAGGCCAAAGCTCACCCAATACTGGCCTTTGGGGTACTTACTGTATGCTAGGAATTATGCTTACAGTAGACATGGCAATTTCCCCAATCATGTCTTCTCAGCTAACAGGGCCCATTTTTGTTGGATGTGCATCATCCCAGATGCTCAGGGACAGTGGCTATTCCCCTCTCCAGGCTCAGAGTGAGTTATTATGGGTCTAAGCCAATTGTGGTCATTCTCATTTCTCTTGTCAGTGATTGGTTTGGAATTGGGCAAGTGATGCAATCTTGGTCAATGGGACGTCTTCAGGGTGGACTTCTGGGACAATTGTCTCTCTCACAAAAGGGGATGTATGGGAGGAGATGCCTTTCCTCTTCTTTACTTGATGATATTATATCTGTGTGTGATGCCTGGAGCTGCAGCAGCCATATTGTAACCATGAGGCGAGCCATCAATAAACTGCTGAGAATGGCAGAGCAGGAAGATGGAAAGAATGTGAGTTTTTATTTATATCTTCTTGCCTTCAAATTAAACAACCTTGGTAGATGAAATTATGAATCCTCCTTCTCTTTTTTACCATCTTCAGTTATGTTCTATTCCTTATGGCTGAACATATTCTAAAAAAGTACTTCATATTATTGCTTTATTTAATCCTCTCAATAATCCTCTGATGTCGGTACTATTACAGCCATTTTATAAGTGAAGAAACAGGTTCAGGGCAGGTAAGTGACTTTCCCAAGATCACAAAGATAGTAAGTTATAGAGTTGGGATTTGAGTCAAGACTGATGCGATTCCAGAGTACAGCTGGGCTAAAGCCACAATCTCCATTTAAGAGTCTTTCCCTTAACACATTTTTAGTAGGAAACCATAGCTGTGTTCTTATTCTTCCCTGGAAAACTGTTATTATGGTTGGTGGGAAATTTAGAGTGGGCTGCATTTCTTTGTACACAGTTAATGGCTTTGATTATATGTTTCTGGCTTCTTCATTCTGAGAAAGGCTGCCATTGGTTGTACAACATAATCAAATCATTTCTTATGTAAACAGCCATCTGGCACAGAGTCAGCGGCAGTTCCATCAGGGAGAAGGTGAAAATGAAACTGTGTTCCCAGCTCCGGAAAGCAATCTGCTATTCAGCAGGAAAAGATCAAGGGTTAATGACATGGAGTTGGGCAAAGGCTGCTGCTCTGGCTCTGAGCATTATCAGGAGGCGGGAACAAAGAAGGGTTGTTAAATGGGTTTGTTACAAAAGTTATTTCCTAACGTAATTCATGAAATGCTTGTCAGAACATTAGGCACATCCTTCGAAAGCACAAGAGAACTTTAAAAAAAGAAGAAAGGAAAGAAAAAAGGCTTCTGAAGTCAATTATGGAATTCTTAGAAAGGGTTAATATCCTTAATATACAAAGAGTTTCTGCAAAACAATAGGAAAAAGTAAACACCTTATTATAAAATAGACTATTCACAAGTGAAGAAATACAAAAGGCAGGCCTATGTATGAAGAAAGACCCACTCTGCCTGTAACCCAGGAAACGCAAATAAGCAAGCATTCTCTATGGACAAGGGTGTTCACTGCAGCATTATTGATCATAGTGAAAAATTGGGGAAAACCCAGAAATGCCAAACTATAGAGGATTTATTAAGTAAACAGTGGTAAATGTAATAAAATATTGTATTAAAAAGTAAGTTGTATTAAATACCTAAAATTGTATTAAACCGTATTAAAATACTAATTAGAAATGGCAGCATAGAGAGATGCCCCGACAAATTGTAGAGAAAATTTTTTTCACATGCATGATCTAACTTACACTAAGTCATGTGTACACGAGCACAAGTATTAAAGAGAGTATCCCAAAGGATGTTTACCAAAATGGCAGTAGTGTTTATTTCTAGGTTGTAATTTTTCCTTTCATTTAAGGCAGTTTCTCAACCTTGGCACTACTGACATTTTGGGTCAGATAACTTTTTGTTTCAGCTGACTGTTCTGTGCATTGTGGGATATTTAGTAGCATCCTTGGCCTCCACTCACCAGAGGCCAGCAGTACCCCTGACCACCCCCCATTCCCCCAGTCATAACAACCAAAAATGTATCCAGACATTGCTACATGTCTCCTGGGGGACAAAACCACAGTCGGTGGAGAACCACTGTTTTAGATACTGTTCTGCATTATTTAAATATTTTAACAGCAAGCATGTATTGTTATCATAATCAGAAAAAAATAAACACATCAAAAAAATATTCAGTTAAGTCATTTGTGGCTTTGTGAATTGGCTGTGGGTTTAGTCAATGGAATTCAATCAGAGAGTAAAAAATTCTGTTATCTCCTTGCCTTTGATTCAAGGTTCTGGTGAAATATCTAGACACTTGGCAAAGTTTTCCCTGGATTGGTCTTTGCTCAAAGAACAACTTATTTTTTCCTCCAGATTGTAACGTAATTAAATTCTCGGAGTGGATGTTTTGCTCTCTTGCCCTTCTCTTGTTCGTCTCTTGGTGACTGCTCCAATTTTGGGGACTGCCACCCTCCTCTCGTGCTAGCCCTCCTTTTGAAGGCAGCCAACTGTCCTCCTGGCTCCCAAACCAAGCTAATTTTCTAACTCTCATCCTCTGGTCATAGCCACTGGCTTAAGTATGGACATGTAACCAGTTTGGTTCATTGAGTTTCTAGAGGTAACTCAATGTTGTGGGCAAAGATGTGTTCCAAGTATTCTGAGAAGCCTCTCAAAGAGACCTCCTACATCTGAAGAGATTGAGGCCTGGAATTACTGTGTCCAGTCTAAAACCACAAAGAAAGCCAATTGAAAAAATCAACACATAGAAGCAAGAGAACTGGGTGAAACAGAAAAAGATTGGAGCCCTGATCAAACCAAGCCTGAAGCTCACGCTTCTGCTAGGCTTTTTGTTTATGAGAGCCAATAAATCTCTATCATTAATCTCCTATGTTTCTATTACCAACAGCCCCAAACAAACTGATACAACCCCCTGTGATGACAGAAGTCCCTCCCAAACTCTACTTCCATATCATTTCAGCAAATATGTATTACACATATTGGATGCCAGTCCAATGCTTGATCCTAGAAGAGCGAAGATGACACAATCCCTTCCCTGACAAATGTGCATGCAAACCTGGTTGGGTGGGGAGGGGGAATGGAGAAAGGACAACAAATAGGCAATGTGATCTGTGCTGTGATGACAGGGACACAGGGACACTGTCCAGGGATGGGGTGGAGAGAGGAAATCCTGACTGAGCCAGTCTTGAAGGGAGAGTGGGGAGAGGGAGCAGGATGTTTGGACAGAGGGAGCAGCATGTTTGCCAGCCTTGACATTTGAGAGATTGTGGGCTCAGGGTAAGAAATCACCTGAGGAAAGGGAAGAACTGTTGGGGGAGGGGAGGCGTGACCCCAGGGGACTTCAGGGGGCCCATGAAAGTGGCTGGGTGCCCAGGGAAAGCCCTGCAGCTTTGGGGCCTGGGCACTTGCCTCCTGCCATCCCTTGGGCAATCCAGCTGTTGACAAAGAAGGTCGGGGATTGGGAGGGGGCACCTGTCAAAGCCCAGCTTTTCCATTCCAAGGCTGGAAAAACCAAGCTACCAGTAAAGATGACACTTTATGACTAATAGTCTTTCAGCAACATTCATTCCACACAAGCACTGCTGTCATGCAGGGCAACAATCAACCCGGGCCTCAGCCTGGTGTGAGACAGATAATCGCCTAATGATTCTAAAAAATATAAACTTCAACCATGCTCTGGAATCCTCTGACAGAGGTGTTGGACATTTCTGGGAAGTCAGGGAAGGCTTCCTGAAGGAGATAGCACTTGAACTGAGAGCTGAAGGGTAAGAATGAGTTAGTTTCCTAGGCAAAGTCAGGGAGGAAGGGGTTTGGGGTAGAGGGAAGTGCCTGTGCAAAGGCCCTGGGGCAAGAAGGCATGTGTGAGAATAAAGGGCTGATATGCACAAGTCCTTCCCTTACACTATTCCTTTCATGGGTCCTGGCAGCAAGCATATGCTGTTATCATGCTGTAAGTTAGGTCTCCTTATTACCATTTTGTAGGTGAGGAAACTGAGGCATAGAGAAGCAAAGTGACATGCCCAAGGACACACAGCCAGGGAGCAGTGGAAATGGGAAGTGAATTCATGTTCTTAATCTACCCTGATGTATCTCCTCTGAGCATCAACCAGGAGAGGATATTTTTCTTTGAGGACTCAGCAGTTCTCAAAGTGTGGTCCAAGGAACCCTGGGGCGGGTGGGGGGGGGTCCCTGAGACTCTTTCACACAGTTCACAAGATGATTTGCCTTTTTCACTTTCATTTTCACAGGAGTGTAAAGAATTTGAAAAGCTCATGAATAGGTACTTAGATTCTACATTGTAACTAAACTTTAAGAAATTACCACTGGCAAGTTCTGGTGTAGCATTAAAGATATTCACAATACTACAATATTCCCCTCCTTCCAAAGATGCATTTCCATAAAGCTGGGTGGGTTTTTTTTTTTTTTTTCCAGATACGCCAACCCAAACAAAAGATCACAACAGATGGAATGCAGGAGCAGATATGAGATCCAGATGTCTTCTATTAGGCTAGCCATTTGAGAGGGTTGCAAAAAATGTAAACAGTGCCACTAATGCCACTTTCCTCACTACATTTCTTGTGTGAAACATAGTTACTTATTATAAAACATGTTAATGATATTCACATGTACTTTATTATTATTAAGTGAATAAAATAAACATTTTATAAACTTTAGTTTTAATTTCTAATATGAACATCAGCTGATATAATCCACATAAACAAAAGCTCCTTGGGGGTCTTCAATAATTTTTTTAAATGATTTAAAAATCCTAGGACCAGGGGAGTTCCTGTCATGGCTTACCGAAAATGAATCTGACTGGTATCCATGAGGACGCAGCTTTGAACCCTGGCCTCGCTCAGTGGGTTAAAGATCTGGGGTTGCTGTTGTCTGTGTGGTACAGGTCACAGACGCAGCTCAGATCTGGCATTGCTGTGGCTGTGGTGCAGGCTGGCAGCTGTAGCTCCGATTAACCGCTAGCCTGGGAACCTCCATATGCCCCGGGTGTGGCCCTAAAAAGACAAAAAATAATAATAAAAATAAATAAATAAATAAAAATTCCTGAGACCAAATGTTTGGGAATGCTGCCTTAACTAATGGATAATTCCTCCCTCTTCCTCATGCCCCCGATGCCCCCTTAACCTGACTCCTGCCCCCCCCCCCGTCTCCCCTGAGCCCCTCCCCCACGTAGAGCATCCCTGAGCCGGTCTGAGCTCAGTGCCTCTGGGAAGGGGTGAGACACCAGATGCTGGGACCCCAGGAGCCTTAATGGCTTTGGGGTTTCCAAACCAAGGGGAGCAGGAGGAACATATTTGTAAAAGAGCATCTTATGCAGAGCAAGCTTCCCCCTTCCAGAACCAGCGGCAGGGTTCCAGGGTGGAGATAAAGAGGGGAGTGGCAAGGGTGGTCCCCTCCCTGGGGTTGAGCCCAGAGAAGCCTGACTCAGGCAGGAATGGCTTCTCTGGGATTCTGGAAAGTTCCTTGGGAGTGGCCAGGAAACAGCCAAAGGACCCCAGGACACAGCTTTGGGGAAGAGACAGACACAACACTCCATGGGGTCACAAACAGCCCATCCCGGACTCATGTCAATGCTCTCACTCCTGTCCTCAACACCTCAGCCCCACAAAAGGCTGGGAATCCAGAGTAGGGAAGCGGCAGGGGAGAGGCGGGAATCAACCATCAGATGGCTTCCACCAGCTGCCAGAATGATGGCACAGGAGGAAAAGTAAGTTCAGTAGCAAAAAACCAAAGTCCATACAGCTCATACCCACCTCATGTAAAAGCCTTACTTATGTGGGATGCGACCTCCTGGCCAGGTCCCTTTCTCTGAGTATCAGAGAGATGAAGTCATTGGCTCAAGGCTGCACAGCAGGAAGCAGCTCATGGGATTTGCGCTCAGGCCCTGGCTCCTGTCCCCATGCCCTTGACCACCAAGCTGTACTGTTAAGGGAGGGTGTTCATCCCCAAGGCTTGGGGCAGCCTCTGCCAGAATGTAGGGCTCAGAGTCTGAGGCTGGGCCTGGGGTCACAGCCTCTCGGATTGGAGACTTGGCCCCAGGGCCCTCAGGTGGGCAGAGGGCTGGTCGTCAGTACAGGGCGTGAGGGGCTAAGCTAGGTTCTCTTGCGCAGGCCTTGCGCCAGCTGACCCTCTGCCTGCTGAGTACCCAGGAGGGGCGGGTGAGGCCAGCAGGACAGGTTCTTCAAGGTTCTCCGCCTGAGCTGGTGGCTTCCCGCACCCTCACGCTCTTCCTGGAGAGGATGCTTAGATGCTCTGGAAACAGGCCCCAGGCCCAGAGAAGCCAAGAAATTGGCCAGGAGTCACCCAAGGAGTTGTGGGAGAGCCTCGGCCACATCTGAGAGAGCCAGGAGGGAAAGCACAGACCCTGGAGGCAGAGCTGGGTCCTTGCACCAGCCTCCCCTTGGTGGAGGACCCTGGGGGATGCAGGGACAAGGTTCCAGGTGGGTCCCTGACCTAGACTGCTAGGTCATTGTCCTTGATGCTCCCCCCCCCCATCTAAACCACCATAATGGTGAGTTTTATGCCCTAAATATCTCTCAAATTGGACCACGTCTCCTCATCTCCACAACCATTCCCAGAGCCATGCCACCATCCTCTCCCACCTAAACTGTGGCAGCTGCCTCCTCCCTGTGCTCCCTGCTCACTGACAGCCTCTTCTCCACATGCAGCCAGAGGGATCCTGATAGAACCCAAGTCGTATACTGTCCTTCCACTGTCTACAACCTGCCATGGTGCTCAAGTCACTTAGGAAAAATACAAACTCCTTACTGTGGCCACAGGCCCCTGCCCAGCCCTCCCGTCTATCATCACTGTCCACCACTGCCGCCTGCCCCCTCCAACCTGTGGCTCCAGCCAGATGAAGTAATTTGCAATTTCTTAATGCCCTGTCCAGAATCAAGGCAGATTCTTTTCTTTCTTTTTTTTTTTAATTTAATTTTTTGCTTTTGAGGGCTGCATCTGTGGCATATGGAAGTTCCCAGGCTAGGGGGCAAATCAGAGCTGCAGCTGCCTGCCTACACCACAGCCACAGCAACACCAGATCCGAGCCACATCTGTGACCTACAGCACAACTCATGGCAATGCTGGATCCTTAACCCACTGAGAGCGGCCAGGGATTGAACCCGCATCCTCACGGATACTAGTTGGGTTCGTAACCTGCTGAGCCTTAATGGGAACTCCCCAGATTCTTTTCAATATCTCTGGCATCTGCACAGTACTTGGACTTGGGACAGGTTTGTTGAGAGACTAAATAACTGTCAGGATGAATGAGGACGGAGAGGCAGAAAGACAGTAAAGCAGTGTGAAATGTAGACTGAGTCCCTACTCCGTGAATAGACAGACACTGTGCCTCTCCTCGAGGAGCTGACATCCTGGTGCGAGGGGATGGGGGGTGAGGGGGAGACAAGCAACTTTACAATTACACCTAGAAGACTTCTGGGGCTGGGCAGGCTGCTCATGGGAGGCATCAAAAGGAACCTGAACTACAGAGAGGAGTGAAAGGATGAGGGCAGAGGGCTGGGAGGGTTGTTCCCCAAAGAGAACAGCATGGACACATCCAAACCCAGTGGTTCCCACCCAAGGGCCACTTTGCTCTCCCCAGGAAGTCGGGCAGTATCTGGAGATTTTCTGGGTTGGCCCAACTAGGGAGCAGTAGTGGCAGGGGCCAGGGATACTGCTAAATGCCACAGTGCACATGACATCCCCCACCACCGAGAATGTTCCCACCCAGGTTGAGCAACCCTGGCCTAGAGGCTGGCCCTTGAGGAAACCAGAAGTTGAGTCTGACTGGAGCGAGGATGCAAGAAGAGCTCAGTAAGGGGGAGGCTTCAAAGAGGCTTGGGCAGCCGCAGCCTCGTCCAGGGCACTCAGGGATGGTGGGGAGAGGATTTAGGCTGGGGAGGACCTTGCTCAGACTGGGGTTCAGAAAAGCACCTCTGGCTGGACCCTAGGAGTGCCGGGGTGGGATGTGGGAGGGACAGGTTGTACTGCTTCAGGTTCTAACTGGATGCCTCTGCCTGCTCGTGGAGAATGATCACCGGGGCAAGAGCAGAAGCAGGGGAACCGGGGAGGAGACAGCTGCAGTGGTCCAGGTGAGCAGCGAAGGGGCTGGGCACAGGTGGGGGCAGGAGATAGAGGAAGTTATTTAGGAGGGGTGGCACTGGGGTTGATGGGAGGATGAGAGGCACAGTGATGGAGAGCTGTCCAGAAGCTTCTAGCTTGTTAAGATGCCTGGACATGAGTCCCATGGGGGTTTCTTTTCACATCATGGCTCTTGAGGGATGAGAAAAGGGTGGGCTGCCAGGAAAAGTCCAAAGTTCCAAAATTATTTCTCAGAAGCATGAGTTTCTTCTGTCTGACAGGCCCAGGTTCAAATCCTGCCTCTACCACCACTCAGCTGTGTCACTTTGGGTGGGTCCTTCATTGCTCAGAGCCTCAGGCCCCTCATCAGTCAAGTAGGCATAACAGAGGCTTCCTCAGAAGATTGGTGTAAATTTTAAAATAAGATAATATGTGGAAAGTCCCTGGCACATAGCTATAGCATACAATAATTGCCTGTTAACATTATTATCACGATGGTATTATTATTATCACTTGGGCACAGAAAACAATTCACTTTAGATCCCCTCCCTACTGGAAGGGCTGGTTTGGGCTTCAAATCACCTGGGCATAACAGAGCCAATGCAGGACCACACACAGAGCCCAGAGCCAAGCTCCCAGGAGGATAAACCATGGAGATGTTTCTGTCACAATCAACAGTTTGAAAAAAAAATTGTTGTTTGCAGGACGCTTTCATGGAAAAGGGAGGGCTTTGGAGCTGCAGGAGCTGAGCACCAACACCCATCCCTTATTTAGTTGCTGTGGGAATGCGAGCAAGTTTCAAGCCTCTCAAAGCCTCAGTCTCCCCATCCATCAAATGGAACTTTCTAATTTCCTGCACAGGTTTCCAGGACGTGAAATTGCACCTTCTCTGCTCTACTCCTGAGACACAGTAAGTGACAGCATCCTGGCCTCTTTGAGAGCTGAGGGTTCCTTGGTGCCAGGCACTTGCCACTATTATCCCATGGATCTTCACACTGACCCACAAATGTCCTCCCCACCACAGAAGAGAATGAAGGACTTGGCCTCACAGTGCTGAGGCCTTGCCAGGCTTGGCCCCCTCCCAGCCAGGGTGCCCCTTCAGTCCTTAAAGACAGTCACTAGGCTCTGTCATCCCAAGGCAGGAAGTGGGGCCAGATGATGGCAGATCCACAGGCATCTGTTACATGATCAAGAAGGAGTTCCCGTTGGCGCTCAGGGGTAATGAGCCTGACTAGTATCCATGAGAATGCAGATTCAATCCCTGGCCTCGCTCAGTGGGTTAAGGATCTGGTGTTGCCATAAGCTGTAGTGTAGGTCACAGAAGCGGCTCAGATTCCACTTGGCTGTGGCTGTTGTGTAGGCTGGCAGCTGCAGCTCTGATTCAACCCCTGGCCTGGGAACTTCCCTATGCCACAGGTGCAACCCTAAAAAGAAAAAAAAGGGGAGTGGACATTGTCTGTAATTAAATAAATAAGGAAACCATGACAGCAGCGGCCAGTGCACAGCTGGGGAGGCTGCCCCTCTAGTAGCCTAGAAGATTCTGGCTGGGGTATGGGGGCACGAAGCCTGAAGAACGCCTGCCACCTGGGTGCCTCCTCCATACATCCCCAGTGCCACCTCTGCCAGCTGCATGCCTCGGGTGTGGCCCTTCCTCACTGTGTGCCCGCAGCAAGAGCAGGGCTTAACCAGTTCTGTCTCATCAGTGCCCACCTCAGGGCCTTTGCACTTCGGTTCTCGTTGCCTAGAAGGTGCTTCCCACCCCAGATCTTTAGGAAGGCCTCTCCTCCTTCTTCAAGACACAGCTCGATGCTTCTTCTTCATGGACCCCTCTCAACCACCATGTCACTGTCCCATCACCTATTCTGTTTTCTCCAGAGCGCTCACCATCCGAAATCGTCTTGTTTACCTCTGTGTTGACACACCTGTTGCCCATCCCTGCACTGGAATGTCAGCTCCCAGGAGACAGGGAGTCCGTCACATTCGGTGCTGCATCCACAGTGCCTTGCTCAGTGCCCAGCACGCAGTAGTTGCTCGATAAGTTAAATAGACAAAGGCTCCTGTGATGCTTTGTCCCTTCTTAGCTGTCTCTCTTCATTCTACAGCTGGGAGGCCATTACACAGATGAGAAAAACTGAGGCAGGTGAAAGGGGGCACACCTTGCCAGGGATAATCTCCACAAATAAAGCACCTACCACACGACAGTCACTGTGCCTTAGCTCATAATCCACAATTTTGGGGCCCCAGGGGCAGGCTGCCTGGGTTCAAATCTCAGCTCTGCCACTCTCTGGCTGGGTGGCCTTAGATGAATGACTGTGCCTCTCTGTGCTTCAGTCTCCTCATCTATAGAAATGAGATGGTCATACTCAACTTCCAGGGTTATCACTGAGAGGGTCAGATGAGTTAACACCTAAAAAGTGTGGAGGTATTCAATGAATGTCAGCTATGGTGTTCCATAAGATATGTGTTGACTTAAGAAGATGCCATAACTGTCCCATTTCACAGATGGGAAAATGGAGGCACAGGGAGATGAAGCTAATTAAGCTGTGGAAGTATGTAAGAAGCCCACGTCTGCTCAACTCTCAAGGCCACCCTTGGGCAAAGGGGAAAATGCTGGGGGGAACTCTAGGTCCCAGGTGATGGAAACCCAATGACTAGAGCCTAGGGCCCTGCCCCGGGGGGTGGCAGGCACTGGAGACAGCCTGCTCACAGTGCCTGGCCAGTGCCTGTTTCCTACTGAGAAGCCCCTGTCCTCCATTCTCAGTCCAGGGAGTGTGAGCGGATTTGACCCCAGCCCTGGCCTCAAGGATGGTCATGTAAACCTTGTCACAGAACCTGGCCATGGCCACAGGGTGTGGTTCAGAGATGGCCACACAAGCCCACCTAAGCCAACGAGAACCTGTTTTGGTTCTTTTATAGGAATAGTTGAGAAAGAGCACTCACTTTTTCTGGGTTACTGGTCTGATAAAGTACCAGGAGTAGGAGTAGCAGTAGCAGTAATAGCAGTAGTAGTAATAAAACAATAGCTAATATTATAGAGCATTAAGTGTATTGGGTGGTGTTTAGTACTTTGCAAACATTAATTAGCTCCATTCATCTTCCAGAGAGACATGGAAAACTGATGACATCATGCATGCACCTGGATCCAGCTATGTCTGAAGCAAGATCACCCTTGAATTGTTTTTTACGTGACCCAATAAATTCTCTTTTGCTTAAACCGGTTTGAGTTAGGTTTCTGTCCCTGACTAATCCACCTGCCTTCCGGACATTATCTAAGCTTCTATCTCTCCATCATTACTGTAGCTGCAGTGGCACACCCATTAACTGTTTTATGCCTGTCGCTGACTCACTGGTTTCCACTGTAGTTCTTAGTCCCTCCTGCCCATACAGAGGCCACGGGTCTGCCCCCTTTCCCATGCACCCCAAGAGGAAGACTGGGCCTGTGGGGGATATGCACATCATTGTTCCAGGAAGGAGCTCAGGGGGTTTGCTTGGCCCCAAAACAGACCTCGTCATTAGTGTGATGACTGTTAATAAACAGTCCCAGCTCCCGTGCCAGGCCAGCTGCTTTGCATGCGTGGTGATCTCATCTAGCCCTCCTGACGCCCCTGCGAGGCAGGCATTGTCATCCCCATTTTAAAGATGAGGAAAACGAGGGTCAGAGAAGCAAGGGCTGAGTCACACAGCCCCTGAGCCGCAGAGCCCACACACCCCAGCTCACAGCTGTGCCCCTTCCAGGATACGAGGCTCACTGCCCTGGGTGTTAGAACTCAAGGATGACTTGCTTTATCATGCCTGTGTTGAGTCTGTATGCATGGAAAATACATTTATGTAGGTGTTACTTAGGCGTGTAATCTATCTGTATGTAGAATGTGTGTGTAAAATATACGCGTAGACTCTATAGATAAATACGTGCATATAGTCTTTCTAGAGACTACATAAATGTGGAATGTATGTGTGTAGATTCCATACGCACGTAGAATACACTATGTGTGTATTCAGTATGAAAAGGCCTATAAACATGTGGAATATGTGTATATATGGAATATATATATACAAGTGGAATATATATGTAATATACATGTAAAATCTATATGTACACAGAATATATATATATACAAAATCTGTATGTATGTAGAAGATATGAATATATGCAGATAAGGCATGGAAAGAGTCTATACATATGTAGAACCTATATGTATATAATACATGTGTAAAATCTGTATGAATGTAGAATATATGTACATGTGTATATATGCGTAAAATCTATATGTATGTAGACTATATGAATATATATCTATAATATAGGTGTGAGATTTATACATATGTAGAATATATAGTATAGGTGTGAGATTTATATGTATGTAGAATATATGAATATGTGTATATAATACAGGTGTGAGATCTATATGTATGTCGAATATATGTGTGAGATCTATACGTATGTAGAATATATGAATATATATCTATAATATAGGTGTGAGATCTGTATGTATATAGACTCTACGTATATGTGTGTGTAATCTATATGTACGGAGAGAGAGAGAGAGAGTATGTGTGTGTGTGTGTGTGTGTGTGTGTGTGTGGAATCTCCTTGGTTGGCCTGGCCTGTCTCTCTAGGCAGTTGGTAGGTTGTGCAGTGAGAGAAAAGAGTGACCACCTCGCCTCACCTCTATCATCACTATCTTGGTCCAGCCACTGTCATCTCCTCTCTGGACTACTGCAGTCACCTCCTCCCTGGCTTCCCTGCTTCTGCTCCTTCCCCAAGCCTGCAGTCCATTCTCTGCCTTGGGCCAGAGGTGTCCTGTTAGAACCTAGAGCAGGTCAGACTTCACAGCTCCCACCTCAGAGGAAAACCAAAGTCCTCACAAGAGCCCTCAAGGCCCTGCGTGGTCTGGTCCCTTGTGACATCCTTGACCTTATCAAGCTTCCTCCTCGGGCCCTCGCTGCAGTGTTCTGGGTCGTGTCAGGTATCCTCCCGCCTCCGGGCCTTTGCACTTGCCGTTCTTCTGCCTCAGATGCGACTTCTCTCAAGTTTCAGCTGAAATGCCACCTCCTCAGAGAGGTCTTCCCTGACCATCCCATCCAAAACACCACCCTGATTCACTCCAGCTTCTCACCCGGCTTTGATGTCCTGAAGATTCTCCCGCTGTGGCATTCTGTGCTGGGTGTATAGCTCATCTTTCACTGCCCATCTCTCCCACTGGAAGTCCAACTCTGTGATCGCAGAGACCCTGCCTCCCACCGCCACCTCACTGAGCATACTAAGTACTCAGCCAGTGGTCCATGAGTGACGGAACGATAGCCAGTCACAGACCAAGCCAGGATCAGGTCACCTCTTGCCTTGTCGAATCTCCTCTAGGGACATCCAGGATTTTTACAGCCTCACTTGGTTGCTCTCCACCAGTGTCTTCTCTCCACTGTCCCATCCTTGACCATGAGACCCTCTATCTCACCCCCAGAAAAGGCTCAAACTTCCCCCGGGGGGCCCCCGGTGTCCTTCCTAAGTCCCGGCCTGATTGTGGGGGGCTGTTATCGCTCCAGGTGCACAGGGTGGAAGAGCGGTGGCCCCGCAGGCCTCCCGGGCCGTCCTCTGCCTCTGGGATCACCATGCCTTTCCTGTGCTCAAAAGGTTTCTGTCTCCTCTTCACTTTACCCACAGAGCTGAGGCCGGGAGGAGGAAGAGGTCAGGGAAGCAGCCCCTATCCTGCCACACACACGCACCGGATTCCAGAAACTTCACAGACAGACACAGCAGAAGAGGCTGGGCCTGGTCTGCGAGACTCTGGAGCTGGTCTGAACCACAGGCTCACCGGGCTCTGTTTCCTTCTCGTTTGGGGTGGAGGTTAACAAACAGAACTTTTCTCTGCTTGCATTTAATTGTTTATTTTTAAAGGAGCAAAAAGGGAAGTGTCCTGAGCAACCCCCACTCCAGGGCAGTTCTCTATGGCTGCGGGGCCCCATGGGGAAATTCTGCTTTCTGGGGCAGTCCCACATGCTCTGCGGGAACCTGGCGTTCCAGGTGGCCGTATATCCGGGTAGCTGAGGATGACCTTCTCATCGAGGGAACGGAAGAGTGTGGCCTGTGGTTGACTCTGACCAGCCCAGGAGCGCTCATTCATTGGCTGGTTACATCTTAGCAGCCTTGTTGAGATACAATCCACATACCATACAATTCACCCACTTAAAGTGTACAATTCAATGCTTTTGAGTATGTTCACGGAGTGATGCAAGCATCCCACCACAATCCATTTAACCTCGCAAATACTCTGGGCCTGTTAGCAGTCATTTCCCATTCCCCTGAATCCGACCCCCGGCAACTACTGATCGACTTTCTGTTTCTATAGATCTGCCTGTTCTGGACATTTCAAGTAAATGGAATCATACAGCACATGGCCCTTTTTGTCTGATTTTTTTTCACTTGGTATAATATTCTCAAGGTTCATCCACATTGTAGTATGAATCAATACTTCACTCCTTCTTATTGTTGAAGAGTTTTCCATTGTGTGGCCAAACTACATTCATCGATCCATTCCTCTGTTGATGACCACTCGGGGTGCTTCTACTTTTTGGGTGACTATGAAGAATGGCATCGTGAAAATTCAGGTGTAAGCTCTTGTGTATTCACAGGTTTTTGGTTCTCTTGGGGATATACCCAGGAGCAGAATTCCTGAGTCATTTGGTAACTCTGCATTTAACCTTTCAAGGAAGTGCCTGACTGTTTTCCAAAGTGGCTGCAGTGTTTTTACAATCCCTCCAGCAGAGTGTGAGGATTCCAACTGCTCCACACCCTTGCTAACACTTGCTACTATCTGTCTTTTTGATCACAGCCATCCTAGAAGGTGTGGAGGAGGTAGGCCAATGCTTTTTCTTAGTCAGAAACATTTAAAAATTGAAAGAGTTGAGGACTTCCCGTCGTGGTGCAGTGGTAACGAATCCCACTAGGAACCATGAGGTTGCGGGTTCGGTCCCTGCCCTTGCTCAGTGGGTTAAGGATCCAGTGTTGCCGTGAGCTGTGGTGTAGATCGCAGACGTGGCTCAGATCCTGCATTGCTGTGGCTGTGGCATAGGCCGGTGGCTACAGCTCCGATGAGACCCCAAGCCTGGGAACCTCCATATGCCGTGGGAGCGGCCCTAGAAAAAGCAAAAAGACCAAAAAAAAAAAAAATTTGAGAGAGTTGATAGCAAGGTCTGGATTTCTGACTTCTCTTGAGGACAATGGCTTTCTGGCATAACTGAGGCGTGTCCACCATGGAAGGTGACTCACGGCCATCCCTCCAGGTCACCACAGTCCTCACCCAGCCACCTCCTTGTTGAAAGGACATCGGCTCCTCTGCCAGTTGGGTCTGTAATGTTCGTCTGAGTCCAGCTGAGGTTTGCAAAGCCGACAAACCTTCATCATTTGGCCTTTCTGGAATCCTCTTCCCACGAGCCAACAAGGAGGTAAACTGCAAAGGCATTTTAACTCATAGTGTTCCACACGGACACACCACATCCTCATGATGGTGCTGGAAGGAGTCACTGTCCCTATTTCCAGATGGGGACATGGAGGCTGCCAGAGGAGAGGAGACATGACCTGCACTGGGTCACAGGCTGGTGAGTCCAGGGGTCAGCAGTCTGACCCCAAAACCCTGTATCTCCAGTGACATCACAAGGTCTATCAGGGTCCTTTGCTCTTTGCGCCTCACATCCTAACGTCCTAACTTAAGGCGAGACCCTGGGTCAAGAGCTCTTTCTGGAAAGAATTGTATTTGAACAAAAAAGCCTAGAAAGGCCACAATCTTTCCACCACAGAGTCTCATACAGTCCTTATCTGTACAGGTACAGGCAGCTCTGAGTTCACGTGTTCTGATCCTCGATTGACTGACAGTATTCACTGGATCCCTGAGCTCCAGAGGGCAAGGATCTGCCCTATTTGTCCACTTTCATGTCCCCTGTGAAAAGCACCAGCTGACACACACTATCTACTACATAAATACCTGGTGGATGAATTAATAAACCTATGATACATTTTAAAACAGAGCATCCAATGTTTTTCTTCCTAACTTTTCCTTCTACAAAGGTGCTTTAATATTGAAATTGAAACTGTGGCTAAAAAAACTTCCAACAAACAAAAGTCCAGGACCAGATAGCTTCACAGGCAAATTCTATCAAACATTTAGAGAAGAGCTAACACCTCTCTTTCTGAAACTATTCCAAAATATTGCAGAGGAAGGAACACTCCAAACTCACTCAATAAAGCCACCATCACCCTGATACCAAAACCAGACAAAGATACCACAAAAAAAGAAAATTACAGGCCAATTTCACTGAGGAACATACATTCAAAAATCCTCAACAAAATACTAGCAAACTGAATCCAACAATATATTAAAAGGATTGCACATCATGATCAAGTGGGATTTATCCCAGGGATGCAAGGATTCTTTCTTCCATACCCATAAATCAATCAGTGTGATACACTGCATTAACAAACTGAAGAATAAAAACCAAATGATCCTCTCAATAGATGCAGAAAAAGCCTTTGACAAAACCCAACACCCATTTATGATTAAAAAAAAAACCTCCAGAAAGTGGGCATAGAGGGAACCTACCTCAATATAATAAAGGCCATATATGACAAACCCAGAGCTAACATCATTCTCAATGGTGAAAAGCTGAAAGAATTCTTGCTGAGATCAGGAACAAGACAAGGATGTCCACTCTCCCCACTACTCTTCAACATAGTTTTAGAAGTCCTAGCCACAGCAATCAGAGAAGAAAGAGAAATAAAAGGAATCCAAATTGGAAAGGAAGAAGTAAAACTATCACTGTTTGCAGATGACATGATACTATACCTAGAAAATCTTAAAGATGCTACCAGAAAACTGTTAGAGCTCATTAATGAATTTGGCAAAGTCACAGGATACAAAATTAACATATGGAAATCAACTGCATTTCTGTATTGACAGTGAAAGATCAGAAAGAAATCAGGAAAGGAATCCCATTTACCATCACATCAAAAAGAATAAAATACTTTGGAATAAACCTACCTAAAGAGACAAAAGACCTGTACCTTGAAAACTATAAGATGCCAATGAGAGAAATCAAAGATGACACAAATAGGTGGAAAGACATTCAATGCTCTTGGATTGGAAGAATCAATATTATCAAAATGACTATACTACCCAAGACAATCTACAGATTTAATGCAATCCCCATCAAATTACCAAGGACATTTTTCACAGAACTGGAACAAAATAGTTTAAAGTTTGTTTGGAAGCACAAAAGACCCAGAATAGCCAAAGACATCCAGAGAAAGAAAAATGGAGCTGGAGGAATCAGGCTCCCTGACTTCAGACTATACTACAAAGATACAGTCATCAGAACTGTATGGTACTGGCACAAAGACAGAAATATAGATCAGTGGAATAGGATAGAAAGCCCAGAATTAAACCCACACACCTACAGTCAACTAATCTATAACAAAGGAGGCAAGACTATGCTATGGAGAAAAGACAGCCCCTTCAATAAATGGTGCTGGGAAAACTGGACAGCCACATGGAAAAGAATGAAATTAGAACACTCCCTAACACTGTACACAAAAATAAACTCAAAATGGATTAAAGACCTAAATATAAGACCAGATACTATAAAACTCTTAGAGGAAAACATAGACCAAACACTCTCTGACGAAAACCACAGCAACATCTTCTCAGATCCACCTCCTAGAGTAATTACAATAAAAACAAAAATAAACAAATGGGACTTAATTAAACTTAAAAGTTTCTGCACAGCAAAGGAAATCCTAAACAAAATGAAAACACAACCCACAGAATGGGAGAAAATCTTTGCAAATAAAGTGACTGACAAGGGATTAATCTCCAAAATTTATAAACGCCTCTGCAGCTCCATAACAAAAAAAACAAACAACCCATAAAAAGTGGGCAGAAGATCTAAACAGACAATTCTCCAAAGGAGACATACAGATGGCCAAAAAAAACACATGAAAAGATGTTCAACATCACTCATTATTAGAGATACAAATCAAAACCACTCTGAGGTACCACTTTACACGGGCCAGAATGGCCATCATCAAAAAGTCTACAAACAATAAGTGCTGGAGAGGGTGTGAAGGAAAGGGAACCTCTTACACTGTTGGTGAGAATGTAATTTGGTGCAACCACTGTGGAAAACAGTATGGAGATTCTTCAGAAAACTGAAAATGGAACTACCATCTGATTCAGCAATCCCACTCCTAGGCATCCATCCAGAGAAAACCATGATTCAAAAAGATATATGTACTCCAATGTTTACTGCAGCACTATATTCAACAGCCAAGACATGGAAACAATCTAAATGTCCATTGACGGAGGAGTGGATAAAGAAGATGTGGTACATATACACAATAGAATATTACTCAGCCATGAAAAGGAAAGAAATAATGGCATTTGCAGCAACATGGAAAGACCTAGAAATTATCATGCTAAGTGAGGTCAGTTAGACAATGAGACACCATCATGTGCTATCACTTACATGTGGAATCTTAAAAAAAAAAAAAAAAGACACAATGAACTTCTTTGCAGAACAGATACCAACTCAGAAACTTTGAAAAAATTATGGTTTCCAAATGAGATAGTTTGCGGGGGTCGGGGAGGGGATGCACTGGGGATTTGAGATGGAAATGCTGTAAAATTCGGTTGTGATGATTGTTGTACAACTATGACTGTAATAAAAATTTTTGAGTAATTAAAAAAAAAAAGGAAAAAAGTAGTCATAGGAAAAAAAGTGCTTTGATAAATGTCTTACTAAACATGGCTAAATTTCCATACCAGACTGCTTGAGTTCAAATTGTGGCTCCTTCACTTATTAGCACATTTTCTCCGGGCCTTGTTTTCCTCATTTAGGAAATTGGGATAAGCAAGTTATCTATCCCAAAGTTAGTTGCCGCGAGCTGTGGTGTAGATCGCGGACGTGGCTCGGATCCCGCATTGCTGTGGCTGTGGCACTCAGGACGCCGCTGGCATTGGTGGCTATCATCGCCATCATCATCACCATCATCGTCACATCATCATCACCACCACCATTAGCAGCAGCATCATTTCTGTTTCTATCTGTGAAACCGGCCAGGGGCTTCCAGGACAAGGGTGAGTGGAGGTACTATCTCAGGGTGACTCAGGTTCCTGGCTTCAAGGCGAAGAGTTCACAGGAAGGGACACAGTGTCCCCAAGAAATGACAAGGAACCAACTGGTCGATGAGAGTGAGAGGAAGTGAATGAATGGTGGTTAGCACGAGCTGCAAAATGCCTGTTTGCCTAAGTTGCTCAATTCATCCTGTGACAGGGAAGCCCTTAGATTTCCTGGGTGGTGGTGGTGGGGGGGGCAGGTAGGGATCCTGGGGCTAGGGAGGTGTTCCGGGCACAGTGTGGAGGTGTTGGGGAGTCTGGCCACCAAGGCTGAAGGCACTGGAAAGCATGAGAGGATCCTTGTGGCTTCTGGCTCCAAAAGCCTTCGGCAGTAGTGATGTTTCAGTAACTCTGGAAGGAGGAGAGAAGGCTGCCTTGGCTATTTCTGGCTTACCTCCAGGGTGTTCCTCAACCTCCCACCTTTCTGAGACCCCTCTCCCTTCACTTATAAGGAAGAAGGAGTTTTTTTTTCTCAAGATGGAGACTGTGGAGTTCCCGCTGTGGTGCTGTGGGTTAAGAACCTGACTGCAGTGGCTCAGGTAGCTATGGAGTCTCACGTTCGACCCTCACCTGGCACAGTAGGTTATAGGATCTAGTGTTGCCACGGCTGTAGCTCATATTCAATCCCTAGCTTGGGAACGTCCATATGCCACAAGTGTGGCTGTTTAAAAAAAAAAAAAAAAAAGGTGGGGACTGTGGTGGCTCTCTGCACCTCAGGAGACTCTCGGGGCTCACATTTCTCCTTGAAGTTTCTTTACCTGCTTTGGTCCAATCCTCTATTTCCACTCCAGTCTCTCCTCTTGAGGCTGCCAGTCTCCCTCTGCACCCAGCACCCACATTGGGTCAACCCAAGTTCTCTCATCCCTCCAAGTAATAATAACAATGGCAATAATAGCGATCGCTCACATTTGTTGAGCACTTACCATTGTGCCTGTTATTTTAAGGAAATAACTCATTTATTTATGGGGAAACCAAGGCCCAGAGAGGCAGAGTTTAAACCCCACGGAGGAAATGGCAGGTGGTCTCCTGGATGACCTCCTGCCTGAGCCCTGAGTGCACCTCTAGGCCACTGAAAACATCTGGCAGCCAGGTGAAAACCTGGGCATCCGACTTCTCTGGCAGAAAGAGTCCCTCCGCATTATTTCAAAGGCAGGCAGGACATGTCAAGAGCAATTTGGGAGCAACAACGTCTCTGTGGGATTTGGCACATTGATCCAGTGCGCTTGGCTACAAGGAATAAAAACTCTATCTAAAGAGGGTTTAAAATAAGGAAATTATTATCTCATAGATAGGAAGTTTGAAAGTGATAGGGAAAGTGGCCATCACTAACAAGTCAACAAACAACAAATGCTGGAGAGGATGTGGAGAAAGGGGAACCCTCCTACACTGTTGGTGGGAATGTAAATTGGTACCAGCACTATGGAAAACAGTATGGAGGTTCCTCAGAAAACTAAATGTAGAACTACCATATGACCCAGCAATCCCACTCTTGGGCACATACCCAGACAAAATTTTCATTGAAAAAGACACATGTACCCGTACGTTCACTGCAGCACTATTCACAATAGCCAAGTCATGGAAACAACCTAAATGTCCATCCATCAACAGATGAATGGATTAAGAAGATGTGGTACATATATACAATAAAATACTACTCAGCTATAAAAAAGAACAAAATAATGCCATTTGCAGCAACACAGATAGAACTAGAGATGCTCATACTAAGTGAAGTAAGTCAGAAAGAGAAAGACAAATACCATATAATATCACTTATATCTGGAATTTAATATACAGCACAAACAAACCTTTCCACAGAAAAGAAACTCATGGACTGGAAGAATAGACTCGTGGTTGCCAAGGGGGAGGGAGTGGGATGGACTGGGAGTTTGGGGTTAATAGATGCAAACTATTGCATTGGGAGTGGGTAAGCAATGAGATATATAGCACAGAGAAACATAGCTAGTCACTTGTGATGGAACATAATGGAGGATAATGTGAGAAAAAGAATATGTATATATATGTGTGACTGGGTCACTTGGCTCTACAGAAGAAATTGACAACATTGTAAATCAACTATAATGGAAAAAACAAAAAATCATTAGAAAGAGAAAGTGATAGGGAATCAGGGACTGGCTAATTCGGCAGCTTAATAACATCAACACTGGTCCTGGGACTTGGTTTTTGCCCTCTGACTGGCTCTCCGCAATGACTCAAGGTGACTGCAAACATCATGTCCCCTCCTCAACAAGTCTAGAGGGAAAATAGCCTGTTCCTTCTTTTCCCTTCATCTAAGAACTTTCATATATAAAATTTTTTTAATGTTGGTATCATTAGGAACTCCACATAGTGTTGTTTTATAAATGCTCTTTTTTAATCATAGTGAAAGTATTAAACATGAGATCTATCCTTTCAACACATTTTTTTTTTTTGGTCTTTTTAGGGCTGCACCTGTAGCACATGGAAGTTCCCAGGTTACAGGTCAAATCAGAGCTGCAGCTGCCAGTCTACACCACAGCCACAGCAACACCAGATCCAAGCAGCGTCTGTGACCTACACCACAGCTCATGGCCATGCCAGTTCCTTAACCCACTGGAGCAAAGCCAGGGCTAGAACCCACGTCCTTACGGATAGTAGTCAGGTTTATTACCATTGAGCCACAATGGGAACTCCCCTTTCAACACATTTTTAAGTGTACAACACAACATTGTTAACTATAAATACCCTATTAATAGCTGGGCAGATCTCTAGATCTAAATTCATCTTACATAACTGAAACTTTATACCTACTAAAGAGCAACTCCCCATTTCCCCCTCCCTCTAGACCCTGATAAACCATCATTCTAGCCTCTGCTTCTTTACTTTACCACTTTAAATACTTTATTATTATTATTATTATTATTTTTGTCTTTTCCTTTTTCTAGGGCCACACCCGTGGCATATGAAGGTTCCCAGGCTAGGGGTCTAATCAGAGCTGTAGCCACCGGCCTACGCCAGAGCCACAGCAATGAGGGATCTGAGCCACGTCTGGGACCTACACCACAGCTCACGGCAATGCCGGATCCTTAACCCACTGAGCAAGGCCAAGGATCGAACCCGCAACCCCATGGTTCCTAGTCGGATTCGTTAACCACTGTGCCATAATGGGAACTCCTAAATACTTTATATAAGTGGAATCATGCAGTATTTGTCCTTCAGTGACTAGTTTATTTCACTTAGCATAACGATCCAGCAATCCCCCTTCTGGATGTTTATCCAAAAGAATTGAAATCAGGATCTTAATGAGATACTTGCACTCCCTTGTTCTTTTCAGCAATATTCACAATTGCCAAGATGTGAAAACCACCCAAGCATCCATCCACAGGTGAGTGGAGAAAGCAAATGTGGTATACATACGCCATGGAACGTAACTGAATCATAAAAAAGGGAAGGAATCCTGTATTATGCTAAGTGAAATAAGCTTCTGTCTCTTTTGAAGAGCAAGAAAACATTTCCCGGAAACTCCCAACAGATTTGCCAACATGTACCATTGGCCAGAATCGTGTTCCATGCCCAGCCTAAACCAATCACTGGCCAGAGGAAAGGAGCTTAGGGTAACTGGGACCTACCCCTCTGAGCATCATGGAGTCCATGACAGAGAAGGTGGGTGGGTGTCTGGGCAAAATGGGCCTGTTAGGAAGGAGGAAGCAGGAGGAATGGCTGAATGAGGCCACCGGCTCATCTGCCTTGTACTACTGGTCTCTTGGAACAGCCTCTGTTTCTGTGCTTTTTTTGACCTCATTCTCCCCTTTCCTTATAAATTCCGTAAGTTCACCATGTTCCTCCAATAAAGTCCCTTCCTGCTTAATTTAGGTAGATCTGACTGTCAATGAGACACTTGAATTTCCTAAATGATCATCAGCACATAATTATCACCACATAATTATTGCTGGTATTTATTGAGCACTTGCTATGTGTGAAGTCCTATAAAGCTCTGTACCTCCACCAGGAGGTCTCGGTCGGGGTGATTTTGCCCCACAGGGGTCTTTCGACAATGTCTGAAGACATGTGTGGTTGTCACCACTCAGGGGGTGCCACCTGCATGTAGCAGGTGGAAAAGTAAGGACTGCTACTAAACTATCCTGCGGTGCACAGGATGGCCTGGCAGCGAAGAATGAGCTGGCTCCAAATGCCAGTACTATGAAGGCTGAGAAAGCCTCTCCTAACCAATTCCGGAGGGCGGACTCCTGAATATGGTACTTCAGAGAGAACTTCTGGTCCAGAATGCCCATCAGGCCCAGGCTGAAAACCCTTGCCTTACACTGTCAAGCAGAGAAGGCTTGCTGTGTGCTCAGGTCCATGCTGAGCAGCTATGGGGCCAGAGGCCCAGCCTTCACCCTCAGGAGCTTCAGCCCATTTTACTTCTTTAGGTTATTCTATTTGACCCTGCCTTGTTCCAAAAGTTGCTTGAGGCAGCTAGAACCTGGGATCATTATCCAGGAAAGAGAAAAGAGACAAATGCTACATCAGCTCCGCAGATAAATATACAAAGCAGTTCTTCATGAGGGAATTCCACTTGGGGCTTTGGAGGGATGGGTAGTGAGATGGCAAGAGATTTATTTAGGAGAAAGCTCATGTATTTCTCAGGAGTTCTCATAGCTGCAAGCAATGGAAATCCAACCCAAAGTTGATTTTTAAAAGAAAGAATGAGAAAGAAAAACAAATATATTTCTATAATGGAAAAGTTCAGGGCTATGTCAGCTTCAGATACAGCTAGATGCAGGAGGATGTTTTTAGAACTCAGGCTGTTCCTACCTCTCTGCCTCTCTGTGTTAGCTGTATTTTTAGGCAGTCTTTGTTCTCATGGTGGCACAGTAGCCATGGCTGCTCCAGGCTAAGATTCCACGAGTGTAGGTACCTCAAGGCAACAGCATCTTCTCTTCTGTTTCACAGGATTGAGTTCTGTTGGCTTTCATTGGATCAATCAATGTAGCCAGGGGCCTGGGAAGTTGGCTTTTTTTGGTTCTTTTCTTTTTTAGGGCCACGCCTGTGGCATATGGAAGTTCTCAGGCTAGGGGTCAAATTGGAGCTGCAGCAACGTGGGATCTGAGCTGCATCTGCGACCTACACCACAGCTCCTGGCACTGCCGGATCCTTAACCCACTGAGAGAGGCCAGGGATTGAACCCACATCCTCATGAATACTAGTCAGATTCTTAACCTGCTGAGCATGACAGGAACTCCTGGGAAGTTTTGACTGGCCAGGCCTGAGCCATGAATCTACCCCTGGGGGTGAGGCCAACTCCCCAGAAGGAGAATCAGAGTCTTCTCCAGAAGAAGGGGGAACAGGCACTGGGTGGGCCCAGACCACTGGGAATGCAGCATCTTCAATGGTTCACCCACCGAATCTGACAAGGACCTGCTCTGAGCCTGGCATCAAGCCCAGAAATAAATCTGGCATCTTTCTGCCCTCTGGGAGGAGGGGGAGATATAAATAAGTGTAATTTAAAGCACTGTGTGATCTGTTCTGGGAGAAAGAAACAAACAAAAGACTATAGACATCAGAGGCAAGGCCTTTACACTCATCTCTACGTTGAGAAAGGGCACTCAGCTGGCAGGAACAGCTCAGGAACGGCTGAGGTGGTGGGAAGGGACAGGGTGTGTATGAGGAACTAAGGGTCCTCTGCTCGGTTGGCCATGTGGGGGATGAGGCTGCAGAAGTCAGGGTAGCTGGTGCAGGGCTGAGATAACCCAGTTGAGGTTTTTAGACTTTATCCAGGTGGCAGTGGGGAGCCACTGATGGTTCCAGAGCAGAGCCAAAGATGGGCTCTCGAATGGGCTGGAGCAGGGAAAGGCTGGGAGGAAAACTGGATGGCTGTTGTACTTGTCCTGGGGCAGTCTGGGCACTGGAACCAGGACACAGGCCTTGGGGAGATGGCAGGCCATGGCTTTCCTTGTTCATCTGCCCACAAAACACCTCAACTCAGTGCACCCTGAACTGAGTGCAGCATCTGCCCCACATCCCCACTACAGGAAATGCTCCCGCCAGCCGCCCAGTTGCTTGGACCAGAACCCTGGGGTGATCCTGGACTCCTCTCTTTCCTCTGTGACCTCCCCTACCCCCATCCTGTTTTTCTGTTGGCTCCAACTTTCAAAGTACACCCCGAAGGCCACTTCTCACCACCTCCGTGCCCATCTCCCTGGGTCGGGTTCCTCCTGCCTGGCCCTCATCCTCACTCTGGCTCCCTACCCCCACTCCAGTGTATTCTTCCCAGAGCAGCCTGAGGGAGCCTTTAAAAAGACAAAGCCCCTTTTGTAACATGAATTTAAAAGGCACTTCCTGCACTGTCCCGCTCAGAGCCCTCCAGTGGGACTTCAGCACATTAGAAGGAAATCCAAAATTCCCTGGCCTGGAGGCCCTGCACCATCTGACCCCACGACTCCTAACCCTCCCCTCCTGGCCTCTCCCCTTGCTCACTCGGCTCCAGCCGCACTTGCCTCCTCCCTGTTCTGCACACAGGCCAAGCTCTTCCCTACTCTAAGCCTTTTCACCATCCCCCAGGGATGGGACACACAGTAGGTGCTTAATAAATGGGGGGGGGGGGTGAATGGAGGACTGGGAGACAAAAGCCTGAACCCTGTTGGTGGCATGACAGGTTGGGGGCCCATGGGTGGACACCAAGGCTACCCAGTTATGCTGAGCAATGCCCCAGCTGGTCCCCGAGGAAGGGACCATGGCTACCCTGGTCAGCCCCAGGCCCCACTTCTGACCAGCCCTGGTGCCCACCACAGACCCCAGGCCAGGGCTGGGAGTCAGGAGAAAGGAGGAAGGCAATAAGAAGACAGGAGCCTTGTTCTTTGCCTGGCCCAGTCCCCCTCTCCAGCTCCAGGCCCTCCTCATGATGCAGGGACACTGGGTATAGGGAGCCCAAGCTGATGACCAGGGGGCAGCGGGCTGGACACTATGACCTTGTGAGGTCATCATGCCACCCAACTGGCCTCTCCTTTCATTCTTTCTTAGAAAGATTGAAAGATCACGAAGCCATCTCCTTAACAAATAATGCTGGGCTCAGCAAATATTTGACCCAACAGCTCCTTGTGCCATTGACAGGATGTTTTTGCCAGAGCTGCCACCTGGACTTGCTCCCACCCCAACCAGAGGGTTCTGCTTGATGTTACCAATGAGGGGACGGGGCTCCTGGGAAGTCAGGTGGTGGGGCCCCCGTATTTGGGAATATCCTGAGGGTGTGGAGGCCATTCCAGCTGCTGCCTGAGCCAGAGGAGGAAACCAAATCACTAATTCCTCTCAGGGGCATGAAACCACCAGGGCACAGTACCTGCCAGAGTCAGCCTGCCCTTGAACCATGGAGAACAAAGACAGCAGACGTCAGGGCTGGCGAGGGCTTGGCAGATCTGGAAGTGCAGGGCAAAGGGCAGAACAGGGAGTGGAACCCCAATTCCAGGGCAGACTGACTGAGATTTTGTGCTTCCAAACGCTCATCTCCAAGGATGATGATAACAGCCATTCCCAGGATGATAATAACAGCCAGCACTCGTGTTTCCCTTACTATGTGCCAGGCTCTGGTCCAGTACTTTATATGCATTATCTAGTTACATTCATTCGACAAAAATGCACCAACACTATTCTAGATATTAGTAATGAGCAAAACACCCAAACTTCCTGCTTTCTTGGAAATGACACTCTAGTGCCACAGGACATAAATATAACATGTTGTTCGTTAGAAAGTGATAAGGGTCTCGGAGAGAAATTAAGTAGAGGAGGGGTCCTGTCTTAGGAAGGTAATCAGTGGCATCACACTTTAAAGGTGAATCTTATCATTATCCCTATTTTGCAGATGAGGAAACTGGGGCACAGAGAGGCTATGTGACTTACCCAAGGTCACACAGCTATTAAGTGGCAGATAGGATCTGAACCCAAGCCCTCTGGCTTGAGAGTCCTGGTTCATGAAAAGACAAGGACACCAGGTCCTCTGTCTTTAGCCCCAGCACCCCCATAGCCTTGAGACAGGAAGGCACTTGGGGAGGGACAGGCAGCCAAGATGACAAGCCTGAAAGCTAGCTTTGGCATTGGAATGGCTCCCAAATTTTCAGCTTTGGATGGCATTTCTCCTCCCTAGACCTCGGTTCCCACATCTGCAAAATGGGGAGCTACAATTCTTGCCTGGGGTGAGGACAGCCCGAGGTGTCCACCAACAGATTTCGTGCTTGCTCTGCAATCCATTCTCTACCTGTAGCCAGAGGCATCGCCGTAAAAGACCTTGTGGCTCCCTAATGCAAACCCTTGGACAGCTCCAAAGCCATGCTTCTGCTCACAGGTGGCCCCATGTCCTCTCCCTCACCCCCTCTGCAACAGCTGCCCTGGCCTCCAGTTGCCTCACCCATTCCATGGCTCAGTCCTGCCTCCCAGTCAGTGGGCCTGCTGGTTGCTTTGCCTGGAACACCTTTCCTCACATATAGGCAGCAAGTGGAGCTCGGCCCACACCCCTAACCGAGCACTGCCGTCCCCTTGGTGTCAAGATGCTTCACAGACAGATCCAGATGGAGGGGGAGACGCTGCCACATGCAGAGGACAGCAGCCTCTCTCGACACACTGGAGCAGACATGGAAGGTACACGGAGTCGGAGACACACGCAGAAGCAGATACACAAACAGAGCTGCCCAGGAAGGCACGCTTGGACAGAGCCGTAGACACAGAAAGCCACAAGCGTGCTCAGACACTCCACCAGTGTGCAAGGCATGTGCGGGCACACTTAGAGACAGTGTCAGACACATGTGCCCTTCCGTACACACATGCACACGCACATACACATATTCCACCATCATGCACGCACACGCGCATACACATATTCCACCATTACACACACACATGCGCATGCACACACCTCCCTCAGGCACCCGGAACAGCCCTCTGCCAAGTGTCCTGGGACGGGGACGGCCCGCAACCAGCCATGGCAAGAAGGTGTCCTGGAGAACAATGCCTCCCCTCCCCACCACCTGCGCAGACAAAAGGAGCCATTGTTAGGCTGGCGCACACCACAGGGCAGCCTCTCAACAGGCTCTCCTGGCTGCTGTGCCCATGTGTGGGGGCGGAAGGCTGGCAGCTCCCCAGGCCCACCTGCTCCCATCTGCCCACCTGAGATCCCACCTCCCCCAGAGCCTCCTGCCCGGTCCTGCAGACCCTAAGGGGCCTAAACCCTGGCCCACCTCTTCTTTGGGACAGATTAACTTTCCTCGAGGGGAGGTCAGGGTCATCAGGGGCGGGGCTAGCTGGTCAGAATATGGAATGTAGGTCCAAACACATATGCTGTGTGACCCTGAGCAAGGAACTTCACCTCTCTGAGCCTCAGTTACCTTGGGGGTAACTGCCCATGGGTTAAATGGGATAAAGCCACCAGCTACCTCACAGGGTTGGAGGGAGGGTAAACTGAGTCAGAACAAACAAAATGCCAAGGCAGTGGGTACAGCCTGAGAGCTAGGAGGCCTGGGCTCCAGTGCCAGCCCTGCTGCTTCCTTGCCACAAGGCCTTGGGCAATTGCTGTTCCTTCTCCACACCACGGTCTTCTCACCATGGAGAGGGGATGATCAGCGTCCCCTCTCCGAGCTGGTGTCCACTCCAGCTTGGGGAGGGTCCGGCACACAGCAGGCACTCAATCGATGCCATGATCCACGATCTTACATGGACGGGAGCTTTATTATTCGTTATCCCTTCCCTTCATTCATCTGACCACTATTTTCCGCATACCTACTATGTGCCAAGACTGGTGCTGAGCACCTCAACCTGAAGTCGCTCTGTCCCACACGGCCTCAGGGGGCACCTGATAGATGTTTGTTGCCTGACTGAATGAGAGAAGGCAATTCAGTGACCATCACCACCCCCAAGCACCCCAAGGACACCAGCTCAGCGTGGTCACATGGCCTGGATCAGCCTCTTAGGGGCTTGTGACATCCATCCAGAGCCCTTGGTCTATAAAATGGGAACAGGACCACTGATACTGACTTCATAAGCGAGCCTATGGTGAGGACAAAGGGTGGAAAGAGGGAGAGTGCCACTCAGTGAGCAACTATGATGTGGGGACCACCCTTTCAGGGGCACCCCGATCTTTTCAGGACCCATGCCTTCTCATGCTTAGGTCTCTCCTCAAGCAGAACCTCCCCCCAGGCTGCTGCATCCACTTTCTGATCCCCATTGCCACAGTCTGATTAGTTTCATCAGAAAACGCTTAGCACCCCCTGACTTCAGAGCAGGCGTTCATTGGCTTGTTTGGTTTACCATCTCCCCCAGGCCAGGGTTTCTCAATCTTGGCACTCCTGACACTGCGCCCAGGTTACTCTTTGCCGTGAAGCGCTGTCCTGTGCCCATTGGATGTTTCACAGCATCCCTGGCCTCTGCCCACTGGGGCCAATATCATCCGCTCCCCACCCACATTCGCTGGGACACCAGAAATGCCTCAAACATTGCCAAGTGTCCCTGAGGAATAAAACAGTACCTAACTGAGAAGCGCTGGCTGAATGAGCTCAAGGAGGGCAGAGATTTTTATCCGTCTGGTTTCATGCTGTATGCCCCAGTGTATACAGTAAGCATTCCGTACATACTTACTGAGTGAATCTTAAAAAGATTAATCCCATGGACATGTGCTGTTCTCTTTCCCAGAATGCTTTTCCACCCCTTGGTCTAGTGAACTCCTATTCATACTTCAAGACCGTGGTAGGCAAAATGTACGAGAAAAGTGGGCTGAGGGTAAAGAGGAGCGCACCTACCATGAGCCCCTCGGAAAGGGGCATGTTGGTCAGCTCCAGCCTTTCTGTGCCCTGCAGGAATGTGAACTCAGTACAGTCAGTGATTCCCATTTCTCAAGAGAGCCAGAGAAATGGATGTTATTTGAAATCCTCTGGTACCTCAAAAGTTGGAAAAAACTACAACAAGGCACAAATCAAACATATCCCTGGGCTGGATTTGGCTGGCAGGTGATTGGTCAGCAAGGTCCATGCTGGAGGTTTCGCGGTTAGGGTCACCTTTAGGTGTGGTAAAGTGTTAGGAGACAGTTCTTCCTCATGTCTCACTCGCATCCCCTTTGCTATAGCATGTGGGAGGGGGTCCGCATACAGCTGGGGCTGCAGATGGGCAGAGGTAAAACCCTCAGGCGAGACAAGATTCAGAGGCAATTGCCCAGCCCACTGTAAAGCAGCTGTAAACCCAACTCAACCTGGGGTCCAGGGTGAAGGTGAAGGAGGAAGGTCCCATCCTGGGGACCCTGAGAGGCCAGTTTGTGGCTCTAAAGTTTCCTCATGCCAGGCCATATTGGGGCTGTTCACCCCCAGATTCCTTGGCCTCTCTAAGATGTTAGAACAGGGAAACCAAGGCGGGGCTGGGCCTCCTGGAGACCTTGGCTTGCAGTCTCTTGGACTGGCTCTGGAGGGAGCCAGGAGGCAGACCTCTCTGGAAAGTCCCTCTGCTTCGGGAACTGGCTGGGCGCCGGGGAGAGAGGACACCCAGGGTCTCCCAGTCTCTGAGGCTCCAGCCACATCCAGCAGCTCCTCCAGAGTCCGCCCTTCCTGGACAGAACTTTCCAGAAACAGAAAATTGAAAAAGCCCCTCTCTGCAAGCCCTGGGCCCCCCTGATGGGAACTATAGGACAGCAGGGCAAGGGCATGAACCCCAGTCCCAAGGCCCAATGTTGGCTGGAGACCTGAAGCCACAACCAGCTTCCCCTCTGCCCACAGCCTTCTCAAGGGTCTAAAAGGCCCCATTAGCCATTTCCCTCAGCCAGACCCCAAAAGAGCCAGGTCCGGGTCCCATCAGGTGCTGCCACCAGTATCCAGGAGGCCAAGAGTCCCGTAGACCAGACTTCAAAACCTCTCCCCACTGAGTGAGCTGGGAGAAATAGCGGGCTCTCCAGCCTTGGTTCTGAATCTATAAAAGGCATCCTTCGGTTACAGGAAGTCAAGCATGTGGTGCATGGCTGGTGCTGGGAAGGGAGAAAAGGAAGTAATGTTTAGTGAGCAAGTACTCTGCTGGTCTGAACCATCTACACACACCCCTCTTCATCTTCACCATGTAACCCAGCATCTGCTCAGTCCACAAACATTTGGTGAGCACGTGCTATGAGCCAGGCTCTAAGAATTTAATAGAGAATAACACAGAACTGCACTCTGTCCCCTTGGAGCTTATAGTCTGGAGGATGGGGTGTAATAAACTCCCCAAATCATGGCAAGTAGTAGGGAAAAATAAACACAAGGTAAAGGGATAACAAGCAACAGGGAGCAACTTAAAAGAGGTCAGAGCTCCCTCCTGAGGGCGTTTGAAAACAGAGACCCCAACAGGGTGAAGAGAGGTATCTGGAGGAAGGATGGTGCAGGCAAAGGGAAGAGCATGTGCAAAGGCCCTGGGGCAGGGGTGTATTTAGCAACAACAAGGAGCCTGGAGTGGCTGGAGAGGAGAGAATGAGAGTGAAGAGAAGGAGATGAGGTTGCAAGGAGCAGAGGGGTGATCACGGAGGGCCTGGTGGGCCACGGGAGGATTTTGGTTTTTCCTGCCATGTGAGGTGGGAGCCATGTGAAGATTCTGAGCAGAGGAGGGTCGAGACTTCCTGTTATTATTCCCATGTTAGAGAGATGAGACAACTGAGGCTCGGAGAAGTAAAATCACTTGCCCAAGGTCACACGGGCTGTGAATGGCACCGGTGGAGGTGGGTGGAGGTGGAACCCATATCTATGTGACTCTCGGTCTCTCCATTCCCTGACGGGCCCCTGGTTCTAGTGTGAGTCAGGAGGCTGGATCAGGCCACGAGAGAAGAGATGTCTTAGAGCTGCTCTTTACACCCTCCGCCGCCACCACCCGACTCCACATCTCCTCCTCACTTGTGCCCTCACCCTCGCCCCAGCCATTCCTCAACTACCCAGACCCTGGGGGAGCTCCCAACAGTTAAGACCATTCTCTCCCAGAGACAGATCGGCTTTCCAGTGCTGGATAAGAGGGCCCATTCAGTGTATCCCAGCACTCACAGAGCGGTGACAGGTAAGGACCTGGAGCTTCTGGGGCCGCTATCACTCTGCTCTAATGTGCAGAGTGGCCAGGGCAAGTCCCTGGCCTCCAAAGTCATGCTTGCTTCGAGGACAATCACTTTCTTTTTCTTGTAAAAAGAAGAGAAATTGTCAGCCCTTCAGTTTCACTCTGAGCTTGTCAATGTCTTTCCAGTAACTGAAGAACAAGGGGCTGGACCTCTGCCCGGAGGCAGCCTGTGGTTGATGCCACCTGGCCCCCCTTGCATCACCCCTCTCTCCACACTCCTCCTGCCTCCTCCAAAAATTGCGGTATTTGGTTTCCCTTCAATACTAAATGCAAAACTCTGCTGGAGGTAACACAGAAAGGAATCTGTGTGAATCTCTGAACTGTGGTTGAATGGAGGTATTCTTAGGCGCCTGCTTGCAAGGGTGATGAACTTGTGGTGCTAAAAGCAGAATTGCTTTTCAGTAAATGTTATTACTCAAAAGGAAGTTGTCACCACTACCGCACCTCGAGCCTCTTCCAACTGCCACACTGTCTGTCAGGCCCCAGGCGGGAGGGGGTCTCTGCGTGGTTCCCCGTGACCCAGTCAAGTCCCCAGGGGAAGCTCTGGTTGTCTCAGCTGACCCTGGCCAGCTGAAGCTGACGTTCAAATGCCCACAGCCTGCCTTGGCAGCCTATCTCAAGGTACCAATTGTTTGCTTGCTCAGCATTTCCGCCTCCAAGCTTGCGTGGTCTCAGCTGTGCCAAGCTGGAGCTGAGGGTGGGGTCTGGGGCACAAGGAAAAGCTGTTGGTTGACTATTTTTTTCAAAAACTATTGCCCATCTTGTCAGTTCATGTCTCTTAATCTTTATTCCCTCTTCTCTAAAACGGGAGAGGGGTCGATGGCACCCCAATGTAAAGAGCTAAGCATAGCAGTTGGCCATAGTAGATGCTTCGTAAATGGTAAGGTTATTATTCGTAGTCAAAATGACATTGAATTTAAATCAGACTGTGGCTCAGATTTCAGCTCCACTATCTCCTAGTTGCATGACTTTGGGCAAGTCCATTCACCACTCTGAGCCTCAGCTTCCTCTTATATAAAGTAGAAATAATAATACCTATTTGCAAGATTGTTGGGAGAATTCAGTGAGCTGGAGCAAGTAAGTCATCAGGCACACACTAGGTATGCAGTAAGCATTCCTTCTATTTCTTCTATTTGTTGCCTCACAGAAGCGAGTCCCTGAGCTGGTATTCCCCCAGAGCAGCCCAGCCCACAGGAACCAGCTGTGTCCTTCCTTCACTGAGAAAAGTCCTTGAAAGTATATACCAGAGTCCAGAGAACAGACGAGAGCCAACCAGACCAACCTCAGGGCAACTGTTCAGGACACACCCCCGATGAGAAAGGAGTCAAAACAAACCTCAGAATGGTGGGTCACCATCCCAACCTAGAGAGCTAGCAAAGATGCTAGCAAAGATGCCCTGAGGTCCGTTCCCCCACATGTTGCAGCCCTGACAAGTGACAATTAAATTGCAGAGCAGCATCTGCACAGGAGCGCTGGGCTCTGCGTGATTGACAAATCGCGTTTCACCACTCATAGGGTCTCTGCATCATCCCCTCAAGGTCGGGCCTCTCATTGCTCAGACACTTGCAGGGATGGAAACCGAGGCTGAGGTAGGTGAGCGGTCTGGCAGTCTGAGATTTGAACCCAGGCCGTCCCATTGTCAAACCACACACTTAACCACCGCACTACATCCGCTGCTGGAGATTCTGATGGTGCATCTATGCTATCAGAGATACAATTACATTCAGAAGTGTCTGGGTAGAAAAAAAGATGTATTTGCATTCTTTATCAAGTTTCTTATAAGGAGATTAGTGTAGATTCAGGGGCAGTGGTAAGAAATAAGCAGAAAGATCCCGTGTACCTCTCCTCGGTGTGCCCCAATGATAACGTCTTTAGACTAGAGTGGTACAATGATGGTACAACCAGGATGTTGACAGGGATACAGCCAAGATGCAGAACATTTCCATCACCATAAGGACCCATCGTGTGGTTCTTTCACGGCCACGCCCACCTCCCACCCCCAACGCTGTTCAGCCCTGGCAACCACTAATCTGTTCTCCATTTCAATCACTGTGTGAGTTCATGAGTATTATATAAATGGAATCATATGGTATGTAACCCTTTGGGACTCACTTTTTTTACTAGGTGTAATTCCCTTAAGAGTCATCCAAACTGTTGCATGTATCCATATTTTGTTCCTTTTTATGCTAAGTAGCATTTCAATGTACGGCTGCACCAGTTTCTTTATTCCCTGTTGAAGGCATCCAGGTTGTTTCCACGTTTTGCCTAGTATGACTCAAACTGCTATGAACACATGTGTACAGGTTTTTGTGTGACTTGAGGTTTTTATTTCTAGGTCCAGGAGCACAATTTCTGGGTCATGTGGTAGTTTTTAAGAAATTGCCTAACTGTTTTCCAGAATACTGTACCATTTTACATTCCCACTAGGAATGCATGAGTGATTCAGTTTCTCCAGTCCTCGCCAGCATTTAGTGTTCTCATCATTTTTCATTTTAGTCATTTGGATGGGTGTGTAGTAATACCTTATTGTGGTCTTAATTTGCATTTCCCTAATGGCTAATGACATTAAACATCTTTTCATGTTTTATTTGCAGCTGTGTATCCGCTCCCATAAAATATCTGTTCCTGTCTTTTGTCATTTTCTAATTGGATTTTTTTCATTGCTGGGTTTTGAGAGTTCTTGATACATTCTAGACACTAGTCCTTGTCAGATATACGATTTTCAAATATTTTCTGCCAATGTGTAACTTCCTCTTAACAGGGCTTTTCACAGAGCAGAAAAAAAAATTTAATTTTGATTAGGCACAATTTATCATTTTTTCCCTTGGTGTTCAAAGTCTTAACAATTCTTTGGCTAGCCTTAGATCCTGAAGATTTTCTCCTACTAAAAAAAAAAAATGTTTCGTAGTTTCATGTTTTACATTTAAGTCCATGATCCATTTAGCTTTTGTTATAAAGCTTGAAGTTTGGGTCAAGGTAAAGGATCTTTTTTTTGCCTGTGAATGTCCAGTTGCTACAGCACTGTTTATTAGAACGGTTATCCTCCCATGGAATTGCTTTTGCACTTTTGTCAAAAACCAGCTGATGTATTTGTATGGGTCTATTTCTGGGCCCTCTCTTCTATTCCACTGATTGTTGGTCTATCCCTCTACCAATACTACATTCTCTTGATTACTGTAGCTGTGTAGGAAAGCTTAATTTGGGGTAATATTGGGGTGATTCCTCCTAGTTTGTAGAAAATTGCCTACCCTATTTTAATTGCATGATAAATGGGGCGGCAAAGCTCTGCTCCTCAGTTTACTTATTTAAAAAGAAACGATTAAGGCAGAGATAGCCAAGTATCCATCAAAGATTTATGCTCTTCTAGGAAAGTGTAGAGGTGTAGCTAAGTGGCTGCCTAGCCAGGGAATTGCATTTCCCACCTGCCTTTGCATCAGGGTGGAACCATGTGACTAGCTCTGGCCAGTGGAATGTGGGGGGGAAATACATACGTACATCACTCTGGGCTGATGGCTACCTTCTCCACCATCTCCTTTCTCTAGCTGCATGTTGATCCCCCAGGTGGCTTTGAACACGGCAGAGCCCCTAGCAGTTGGAATACCTAAGTGACTATGTGAATCAGAGCGCCTCCTCCCCGTGGTCACCCCAATGAATAAAAGCATCTGCATTTATAAATGAAATACTGTAAAAACTGTTAAATTTTAAACGAACTTGAAATATCCATCTATGTACAATTTAAAACCATTTCATATACCTCGGTATATTCACAGTTTGGGAAATACATACCCTAACCCTGTGTTAGAAATTAGTCCACACTCCTACAACTAGAAAAACCGAGGCCCAGAGAGGGAAGGGATTTGTTCAGGGTCACAGAGCAAATCCAGGGCTGAGCCCAAGTAATTCCACTAGTTAAGTATAACTGACTTCATGAACCTTTGATTCCTTCTTTTAAAGGATGGGCAAGTCTGCGCATGTGTCATCTGAGACTCCAAGTGGACGATTATAAAAACAAATCGTAATTAATAATTCCTTATGAGGCAGGTCAGAGAGCTTCTGGGGCAGGGTGGCGCCTCTGAGGGCTGCTTTTGGAGAGAAGTCATTTTAAGACTTCCCGCCTTTCATGGGGGATGGGGGAGCAATTCAAAGTAAGCCTAATAAACACGGCCCATACAGCTCTGGCCCACAGAATGAAGCTCTCGCCTCCAGAAGCCACTCCGCCTGTGTGATGTGGGATTTGTCTGTGTGCTGAGGTTAAAGAGGAAAAAAAAATGGCCACGAGGGATTTATGGGGGAAAAACAACATCAACAACAACTGAGTGGGTCAGTTCCTTGTGGTTGCTGAACGAGTGGGTCAAAAGGCATCAGAAAGAGCAACTTTGAAAGAGGCAGGAGGGGATCGAGCAAGGGTTCTGATGTCAGACTCGCAGACCCAGGTACAAGCCTGCTCTGCTGCTGAACAGCTATGAGTGCTCAGCCATTGACTTCACCACTCTGTGCCTCAGTTTCTCCATCTGTGAAACGGGGGTTATAAAAGTACCTACCACCCATGGCTATTTGAGAGTAAAGTGAGGTGTGCAAATTTCCTACACAGTGCCTGCCACACAATAGGTCCTTATTCCATCATTACTGGATAAATTACCCTTTCAGGACAAAGAATTGAGATAATCATACTTCTGTGTTCCATGGTTCTCTGCCCAGGCTTCACATTTTTAGAGCAGTGGTTCCTGGAACCCACCCCTGAGATCCTGCTGCGGTGGTCTGGGGGTAGGGAGGGCACCAGGTTACCAGGTCGTTCCAGCGGGCAGGTTTAAGAGCCCTCACCTATGGGACAGCACATAGATGCGGATCCGAGTAAATGTACATCACACAGCGTGAAACCACCAGCTGATTTTTTTCCATTTCTTCACTTGGCACTTTCTCAGCTCTAACCATATGGCCACATATACATCTAGCTCATCTCTTCTAATTTCTAGTTTCTGCATCCTCCCCATTTCTCACGGTCCCTCTCCCAGCACAGACTCCAGGTTCCCCTGCTCCGACCCTGTCCACCTTCACACCCGACACTGTGACAAACTCTCTCCTTGAACACCCCTCATGTGGGGAATTTCTCTGAGACTTCCTATTATCATTAAAGTTTAACCTAGCAGTTCCAACGACTGAATCTGAATCCCTGGGTGGGCCTCAGACTCTGAAATTTTCTAAATGTTCTCCAGGTGATCCTGAGGAGGAATAATAAGGATTGAGACCCACGGGCTTAACCAAAATCTCCATAATCAAAAAACCAGGAAACTTCAGGAGAAAGAAGGAATGTCAGTGAGCTAAAAACATAATTTCAATGTCTTCACCTGTACATTTACTGAAGGCCCAATGACAGTCAGGTCCTGGAATGCAAATATGGTGACTAGAGTTAGCTTCAGAATGGCCAAGAGAGTGGAAATCAGGCCTGCGTGACACCCACCAGCACGTCCTACATTCCAAGATGTAGCCCCTGCACTCAAGACATTCACTCCCTCATGGGGCAGGCAGAGGTCTAAAAGGGTAATCACAATCCATTGTGATAAATGCAAGTACTAGAAGTACTTGCAAGGGATGAGGTGAAGTGATTGGCTGATTTAAGATGATCAAGGAAGTTTTCCCTGGGGGAGTGAAGGATGGGTTTTAAAGGATGAATAGGAGTCTTCTGGAAAAAGATCAGGAGCCAGTAAACATTTATAGCAGATGCTATGGGTGCCCACCCACATTCCCTAGGTGCTCATTCCTGCTTATTGCAAATACCTACAATTTTCCACTTGAGATCTTTGCTCTGGTTGTGGGTACGTGTATAACCAGAAGTTGCAGAAAGTTGATGCCCCTGGAATTAGCCCTCAGTGGACCACTAACAGGGAGCTGGAGGATACATGACTGGTTTCCCTTTCCCTTGGCTGGAATAACTCTGGGGTGCATTTCGACACTGGTTCCCTGAGTTCCCCAGTGGGTTTGAGATCCAGGTGCTCAAAGCGGTGACTGGTTCAATAACCATCTGTTTTATTTGCTTCCTTCCCCATCTCGCTCATGCACCCTGCTATTGGTGCTTCCTGGCATCACTTTCCAAATATACTCCTTGCACTTGAATCTTGTCTCAGGGTTTGTTTCTGTGGGAACTCAGACCAAGTCAGCATCCTTGATGGAGGAGACAGCATGGGCAAAGGCAGAGGCAGGAAACCATGTGCTCAATGCACAGGGCGCAAACTGGAGAAGAGTTTGAAGGCCAGGAGCAGCCACGCAGGCCTCAAATGCCATACCAAGGTCCCAGACCTCTTCCCAGGTTCTCTGCTCAGGCTGTGGGAACTGGGCTCCAGAACAGGCAGGGAAATTAGCTG
The DNA here is from genome assembly GCF_016906955.1 of Phacochoerus africanus. Taxonomy (NCBI): domain Eukaryota; kingdom Metazoa; phylum Chordata; class Mammalia; order Artiodactyla; family Suidae; genus Phacochoerus; species Phacochoerus africanus. Next base: position 11,277,676 of record NC_062546.1, read on the forward strand.
ATTATTCAACTTCCTCACGAATGTTCTGGTGAGGTTATTGGGCTTGAGGGTGCTAGATTCTCTAAACACTGTTTCTTTTTTTTTTTCCTTTTTTTTTGGTCTTTTTGCTATTTCTTTGGGCCACTCCCGTGGCATATGGAGATTCCCAGGCTAGGGGTCTAATCAGAGCTGTAGCCACCAGCCTACGCCAGAGCCACAGCAACGCGGGATCCGAGCCGCGTCTGCAACCTACACCACAGCTCACGGCAACACCGGATCCTTAACCCACTGAGCAGGGGCAGGGATCGAACCCGCAAGCTCATGGTTCCTAGTCGGATTCGTTAACCGCTGTGCCACGATGGGAACTCCCTCTAAACACTGTTTCTATGATCCACTGGCCTTGGGGTTTATTTGAATAAGATCCAGTTCTGACCACGACAAAGGCAGGAAGAGACTGACAAAAGGCTACTGTCTTTGATTGGCAGAGACAGTCCAGCCGGGTAATGGCTGCCGATCTGTTTGGCTTTCAACTGCCCATGCTAGCTAGTCTCTCTGCGCCTCAGTTTCCTTCTCTGTGCAATGGGGATTATGATGGCTCCACCTTCATGGGACCACTGTAGCACTAAGTGAAGGCCCCTTCTCTCGCCCCTCTGCCCTATGGGTACAACTTGGGGGGACAAGAACACTATCCCAAGCTGTCTATAGAGATTCCAGAGCTAACTTTGTCTCGTAGCTCCCCGACACACCTCCAAAAATCAACCTCTCGGGAAGACACTAGCTCCCACCCAGGTAAGTATCATCTGTGTGATTTGGCCCCAGTGTGCCCAGCTCCAGTATGGACCACAGGAGCCCCTGGGCCCAGCTAGACTGGTTAAACCCCCAAATTAAGTTGCAGCAAAGTTAAGTTGCTGGCTTGCCAACAAGTTCCCACCCACAGCTATAGAGGGGCTAGACAGGGGAGGGAGAACAAAGGCTTTTGTTTGGCCAGCCTCAGAGGAAGATGAGAAATAGCAATTCCTGCCTGATCCTGTAGAAGCCCCCAGAGCTGCCTGCTCAGGCTTGGAGCCAAAGGAGGCAAGCCAGAACAGCCAGGTGGGAGACCCAAAGCCCAGGGTCGAGAAATGAAATTGAAAGAAATGTCTACACATCCACCCATCCATGCATCCATCAGTCATGTATGTATGTATGTATGTGTGTATGTATGTATGTATGCATGTATGTATCTATCTATCTATCCATCACCTACCAATCCATCCACCCATCCATTCACCCATCCATCATTCATCCATCGAGCATTACGACGGGCCAGGCCTTAGGCTGGGCAACAAGAAAAGAGCTGTAAATAAAGTCCCTGCCCTCAAGGGACTGATATTCGAAGCAGGAGATGGACAATAAACAACAATATAAGTATTTAATATAATGACAGGGGACAAAAAGTGCTAGGCAGAAAAATAAATCAAAATAGGAAGAGCGAGCACAGGGCTGTCAAGGAAGGCAAAAAAAGAAGTGATGGACCAGATCTGGTAGGAGAACAGCAAGTGCAAAGGCCTTGAGGCAGGATTGAGAGTGGCATATTGGAGCAACAACCTAGAGGCCAGTCAGGGCATCATGAAAGATGGGGAGGAAGGGTGTGGCGGGGAATAAGGGCATAAAGCTGGAAGGGCCCTGGGAGTAGGGGGTCCCAGCTCCAGTTCTGGACCTTAGAATTTCCATCTATATAATGAAAGCCTAGGTGGGATTGTCTTTTCCCATCTGGGGCTCTGTCATTTAAAAAAAAAAAAAAAAAGATGCTTTCGCCTTGAGAGCTAGAAGAGCAGGTTACAAGGGTAAAGATTACAGGCCCTGGAATCAAGGTATTTAATATCTCTGAGCCTCAGTGGTCCCAGCCATAAAATGGGAATAATAATACCCCTGCACAGGGCTCTTACCAGCAGTCGCTGGGGTGGTGCAGAGAAAGCATTTACTCAGGGTGCCTTCCTTAGCCACTGTTATATTAGAATTAGATAAGACAGTGATGGTAGATTTTGCTGACCCTCCGTCTCAGAGGCAAAGAGTGTAAAGCCCTCAGACGTTCCTCTGTGGTGCTGCTGGCCTTGGCTGGCAGGGTGAGACTGACACAAGCCTGGGGGCTGGGTCTCCAATGCTCAGTTCTAACCATAGAGGGGTTGCCGGAAAGGAATGTGGATAAAACCCTTTAAGCAGCTCAGAGGCCTCCACCCCAGACAGGCAGGCAGCTCAGCACTAGCACATACCCTTTTGGGGACAAGCAGCAGAGGCTCCCACCTGGTTCCACCACGTCCAGTGCTATGCCTTTGAGCTATGCTGTTCCCTCTCCAGGCCTCACTTTCCAAAAGCACTGCTTGAGTTATCATCCCACCTCCTCCAACTCGTTCCTACTTCAGAGCCTTTGCACTTGCTGAGTTGGCCACCTGATATGCTCCTTCCAAAGCCAGCTTCTCTTCTCCTTTAGGACTCAGCTCAAATGTCACCTCAGAGAGGCCTTCTCTGACCAATCAATCCAACACAACCCCACATCTCCATTCATTCTTTGTCTCCATGCTGGTTTCTTTTCTTCAGAGTACTCCTTAACACTCTCTGAAATTACCTGCTAAGATGTTTGCTTCTTTATTGCCAGATTCCTTCACAATGATGTCAGCAGCACAAGGATAGAGGCTGCCCATCTTACCCACTCTGTCTCCAGCAGCTAGCACATAGCAGGTCCTCAGTCAATATTTGATGAAAGAATAATGGGGACTTAACAATTCCTTTATTTAAAAAAAAAAAGGTTTCCCACTTAAAAATTAACTTTAATTACATAATTAACATTATTACACTCTTCGCTCTTACAGCTTATGGCTAAAATTCCCTTTGACCTCCACCCTGGACACTCCCTAAGGTGGCCATGTAACAGGTTTGGCCGTATCCTTCCAGACTTATTCCTGCGCACATACACACATAGAAAAATGCATCACATTGCTGTTGATATTGTGTGTATGCACGCACGCATGCATGTGTGTGTTTATGGAAATGGTGGCTTAGGGCTCCAAAGTGCAAACAACGTAAACAACTCTGAGTAATTGGATGGTTAAATTTTATGTGTCGACTCAACTAGGTTATTGTGCCCGGCTGTTTGGTCAAACATTAGTCTGAGTGTTGCTATGAAGGTATTCTGTAAATGCGATTAACATCTACACTCAGTGGACTTTAAATAAGGGAAAGTATCCTGGGTAATGTGAGTGGGCCAATCAGTTAAAGGCCTTGAGAGTAAAAACTGAGGCTTCTTGAAAAAGAAGGAACTCTGCCTCAAGGTTGTAACACAGAAATCCTGCCTGGGTTTGTGGCCTGTCATCCTGCCCTATATGTGTCAAACTTGCCAACCTCTACAATTGCAAGAGCCAATTCCTAAAAAATAGATGATCGATAAATAGATACATGATACACAGATACATAGATAATCTCCTCTTTTGTTTCCCTGCAGAACCCTACGTGATAATAGTCATTTAAACAGAGACAAAAATCTGTTAAAAAAATACAATACTTGGAGTTCCCGTCGTGGCGCAGTGGTTAATGAATCCGACTAGGAACCATGAGGTTGCGGGTTCCGTCCCTGGCCTTGCTCAGTGGGTTAAGGATCCAGTGTTGCCGTGAGCTGTGGTGTAGGTCGCAGACGCGGCTCGGATCCCACATTGCCGTGGCTCTGGCGTAGGCTGGCAGCTCAGCTCCGATTCGACCCCTAGCCTGGGAACCTCCATATGCCGCAGGAGCAGCCCAAGAGATGGCAAAAAAAAAGACCAAAAAATAAATAAATAAATAAAAATAAAGGCATTAGTTTAAAAAAAAAATACAATACTTTGGGGGGAAAAGGATGATCAGTCCAGGAGACAGAAAGGGCAAAGAGTTGCGCAGGCATTTCACAAAAGGAGGTACCAAATGACCAGTAAACACACAAAGGGACTTAACATCATTGATCACCAGGGAAATACAAATTGAAACCACAGTGGGATAATACTGTACACCCAAGTGGATGGCTAAAGTGAAAAAGAAAATACTAAGAGTTGATGAGGAGACGGAAAATCTGGAGGAAACTCATACAAGGCTGGTAGGAATGAAAAATGATGCAGACACTTTGTAAAACTGGCCACTCTAATAAAATGAAACATGCACTTACCATATGACCCAGTAATAGGTCTATACTCAACAGTAATAAAGATTTTCACCAAAAGACATGCTAAGAATATTCATAGCAGCTTTATTCATAAATGGCCCCTACTTAGAAAGCACCCACATACCCGTCAGTAGGAGAGTGAATGGATGAACTGAGCCACATTCAGACAATGGAATAGTGCTCCGGAATAAGAACGAATGATCTGAACCACATGCAACAACAAATACATTAATATTAAAAGATGGAGCCAGAAATTTCCGTGGTGGTTCAGTGGGTTAAGAACCCAACTAGTATCCACAAGAACATGGGTTCCATCCCTAGCCTCACTCAGTGGGTTAAGGATCTGGTACTGCTGCAAGCTGTGGCGTAGGTCACAGAGGTGGCTCGGATTTGGTGTGGCCATGGCTGTGGTGTAGGGTGGCAGCTGCAGCTCTGATTTGAGCCCTAGCTTAGGAACTTCCATATGCCACAGGTGTGGCCCTAGAAAAAAATAAATAAATAAAAATAAATAAATAATAAAAGATGGAGCCAGACACAAAGATATACTATTTGATTCTATTTAGGTAAAGGACTAAAAACAGACACACTACCCTTGGTTACCCTTGGGGAGGTTGTGACTGACAGAAGGCATAAGGTGAGATTCTGGGAGACTGGAATGTTCTGATTCTTGATGTGGGGCTGGTTACACAGATGTGCTCACTTAAGATTCATCAAATTATCACTCACGATCTGTGCATTTTTTCTGTACATATTCTACACGAGTAAAATTTTCAAATTAAAATAGGGGGCTGGGGGAGTCTGAGAGAGTTGGAGAACTAGATTTCAAAGCCAGCAGGGATGGTGCCCCAAATCACTCTACAGGACTGGGCCAGGTAAAACATCTCAGCTGCCACTAGACTATCCTTTATTCCAAGTTTGGGTTGTTGTGTCTGATAGGTGGAGCCTGGGTCATGTGACCACCCCCTAGCTGCAAGGGAGGCTGGGAAGAGAGAGCATCTAGCAGGTTCAGCATCAGTGGTGGAGGTGGGCAGGTACGGCCTCAAAAGATGGGCAGTCCTCAGACCACTGCAAAGTATTGAACCCTTCCCCAATCAATGTATATTTAGGTTGTTTTCAATAACTATCTTGGCCCATACTCTTTATGCCTGATGTTTCTCTAAGGGAGCTGCCAAACAATGGAATTGCTGAGTTCTAGAAAATATGAATTTTGGATACTGTAAAATTGTTTTCCTGAGAGGCTATTCCAATTCATACTTCAGCTAGCAGAATATGAGTCTCTTGAATATATTATCAGTATTTTATTTTTGTCAGACAGAGGAATCCAAATGTTATTTAATTTTTTTTATAGTTTGTATTTGCCTGATCACCAGCAAGACTGGACATCCTGCATGTTTATTTGCCATATGTGTTTCCTTCTCTGTAAATTGCCTGTCCCATTCTACTACCCGTTATTCTGGTGGGTTAAGGTGTTTTTTTGGGTTTTTTTGTGGTTTTTTTTTTCCTTGTTGCTCTGCAGGGATTCTTTAGATATTATGAAAATAAATCATTTGCCTACACTTACATTGCAAATATTTTTACCCAGGTTGTCATTTGTCTTTTAACTTGGGAGTGACCACATGTTGTTCCCCCAGGTTCACAATTTTTCTGAGGCCAGGAAATTGGCATGGAGGGCAAGGGGGTGGGGATAAAGAGGAAAGGGGATCTTTCCAACCTCACCCCCATTTTGTTCCCAAAATGTGCCCTGAGGACATTTTGTAATATCTCTACCGGTCATCCTTTCATTTCCTTATTCTTGTCACCAATAGGAAATAGTATTAGAGCTGTAGCCAGACGACTACTTAACTTTTACTTTACAATTTTTTTTTTCAAGCCAGAATTTTACGGAACTTGGGGTGGAGAAGAGTAATTCCCAGGGCCCTTTGCACTTTCAGTGTCCCTGGTGGGGAGTCAGCCAGGCTGAGCACCTCTCTCGTGGACATCATTCATTTATTGACTATGTGAATAAAGGAATTAGATCAATGTCAGGAACTTGCAAATTCCTTCAGAAGCTGCCATTAGCAGACAAAGGGGTAAATGATGTGTAGGGTGTGTGATAGCAAATGGTGTGGAGGTGAAAGAAGCAGTGGTTGAAAGTATCCTTGAAAATCCATTGTCATTCACAAAAAGGCAAGAGACAGTGGGTTTGGTAACTACGAATACATTTAAAATGCACAAAGTCAGCCTTTGACAAACTACAGCCTTGGGCCAAATCCTGCCCTCCACCTGTTTTTGTAAATAAAGTTTTATTGGCACACAGCCACACCCATTAGTTTCATATTGTCTGTGGCTGTTTTCCAGCTACCACAGCAGAACTGCGTAGTTGCAAAAGAGACCATATGGCCACACAGCCTAAAACATTCATTATCTGGTACCTTTACAGGAAAAGATTCCTGACCCCTGAACAAAGTAATTAAAAAGATACGTTATAATTTCACAGTATTTTTAGATATATAAAATTTTTAAATAAAAAAATTATTTTTAAAAATGTTTGGATAAACATGTATGGCTGGATCTTTTCTAAGTTAAATACATAGAAGGTATAATCCACTGCATAACATGGTTAAGAGCAGGACTCTGGGTCCAAATATATATATTTTTTTATTCTGCTGCTTCCTAGCTGAATAATCTATGCAAATTACTCAACCTCAATATTCTCACCTGTAAAATGGGAGTGATAATAGTTCTTACCTCAAGGGATTGTATGGGTATTTAGTGAGTAAGTACAGGTGAGGCAGATCCTTAGAACAGTGCCTTAGAATATAATGAGTGCTATGTAATTATTTGTTGTTGTTATTATCATCATTGCTGCACACAGACAGATTGATGTCCTGACTACGCTACTTCCCAGCTGTGTTGCCTTGAGCACATGGCTTCCCGCCCCAAAACTTCAGTCTCCTTATCCATAGATGGGATCATAATGGTTTCCATCACGTGGAGCTGCTGTTAAGGGCTGTGCTTAGCACAGCATCTGGCACACAGTAGGCATTCCACACATGGTAGATATTATTGCCACTGTTCTCATTATTCTGAGTTCCTTTCTGACCCCAAAGCCTCCGCACTGTCTGGAGCTTAGCCCTCCTCCTGCTGTGCAAGGCAGGTCATGGCTCTGGACCCACTGTGTACCAGCACTGACTGTTTCCACCCAGTGGTTGTTTATTTAACTGTCCTCTTAAGTAACTCTCCAGCCATCAAAGGACTGTTTACAAACCCCACAATTAGCCTTCCTGGAACAACAAATAAACAGAAACCTAATTAGGCATGTTTCTCCTGGCTCAAGGCACAGTGATCTGAAGGCTTGGACACAGCAGCCATCAGTTAAGTAAATATTTGTGAGATGTATGGATGAGTGGATGAATGGTTGGATAGATGGATAGAAGAATGTAGGGGAGATGGATGGATAAGATAATGTTTAAGATGACAGATGAATGGAAGGACAGATAGAAAGAAGGCAGAAGGATAGAAGGATAGGTGGATGGACGTGTGGAAGGTTGGCTGGAGGGTGGATGAAAGGGACGGAATAATGGAAGAATGGGTGGACAGATGACTGGATGGCGGAGAAGTGAGTGGGTAGATGGTATATGGATAGGTGAGTGGAGGTTAGTGGAGAGATGGAGGGAGAGGGCAGTATGAACTGAAGTTCTGGCTCTTTCTGACATCCAGGCCCTGCCCTGTTCTTCACTGAGATGCTATGTCACCACTCACTAGAAGGGACTCTGGCCTTGTGATGTCGGAACGGTCCTGAGTTTGAATTCAGCTTCTGCCACATCCTAGCTCTGTGACCTCGAGCAAATCCTGTTATTCTCCGGACCGTAGTCTCCTCCTCTAGATAATGGATGCCAGTAACTGGCCCCACTTCACCAGGTTGCTGGGCAGGTTAAGTGTCCAGGCCACGGTCCCTGTTTGGCCCGTGTAAGTTCCCTTTCAGCTGCTGTGGGTGGGTTGCCCAGAGCGTGCACTCTGAGGAGTCACCACAACAGAGGGACCGAAAACCAGCCTGTACCCTGATGAGAGGGGCTGGCTCCCACTGTGGGGAAAGGGTGCTAAGACAGAACCCAGAACTTAGGCTATCTCCCTCCCAGCTCCCTGGATTCTAGCTTCAGGGGTCTCCACTTGGCTGTCCAGGTCTGGGGGATGAAAATAGTGGGGTGACATCCAGACTCCCTCGATTCAAATCCCTGGTTGCCTTGGGCTAGGCACTAACCTCTCTGTCTTGGAGAAATGAAAGTCGCTACCTCATAAGGTTACCGTGAGGGTTGAATGAATTAACACAATAAAGTGTTTAGTACAGTGCCTGGCACGTGGTAAGCACAGCTAGCTGCTAGTCGTTACTATCATTGCTACTATTATCACCTCTCCCCTGACCACCTTGCCCTTCTGGCCAAAGGAATCCTGACATTACCCAGAGGAAGGTGGTCTTCAGGCCTGACTTGAAGGAACAGAAGGCCTCAGGCAGAAGGGCACTGCCAGGCAAGGCACAGCTTGGGCATAGAAGGGAAAGCTCCCTGGGAGCAAAGCTGGAGCGTCTCTGGCCAGAGGGAGGTGTGACTTCCAGTGGCAGAGGCTGGGTGCGGTGAGGTGAGTCAGTGTTTGGCCCAGCCAGGCCCTAGCAGCCCTGTTTCCCATCAAGGGGCCGGGCGGGGCCGCCATGGCTCCCTCTGGCCAGGGGTGAGGGTCTGAGTCAGCTCAAGTCAGGTAAGTGGAGGAGGACATGGGACTTTCCCACCTGTACCCTGGAAGCCCGTGTCAGCCAGGCCGGGCGCCTCCCATGGGGGCGTGGGCAGAGTCCTCTGCGCCAGGCACAGTTGAGTGCTGCCTGTCGCCACAGCTGACTCTGGCCCCCAAGTCCAGAAAGAGGCCTGGGAGCCACTCCTCTCCCAAGATGCAGGGTGGGACCCAGGACCCCCGCCAAGGGCCTTCCTTAAGGGAGGAAGAGAGCTTCGGAGCCCAATGAGGCCTGGGAAGCCAGGGGAAACCTGAACAGGGGATATTTGGGCCAAGGCCTGAAGGAGGGGAGGAAACACGCAGTGGGTGATGTCTGGGGAAGAGTGTCCTCAGTAAAGGGAACAGCAGATGCAAAGGTCCAGAGGCGGAGACCTGAGCAACCAAGAGGAGACTTGTGGTTGCAGCCCAGAGGGGGACAGTGTGGGAGATGAGAGCGGAGAGGCGATAGCGGGGGTGGGGAGAGTGGGACGCAGATCATGCAGGACCTTGTGGGCCACGTGGAGAACTTCAGCTTTTTCTCTGAGTGAGGTGGGAGCCTTGGGCAGGCTCTGAGCGGGGACAGATCCGACTTAGGGTTCTAATGAGGTCCCTCTAGCTGCATGCAGAGAATGACTGGAGGCGGGGGGGAGGATAGGACAGAAGCCAGGTGAACGGCAATGGTCCAGGTGAGTGATGAAAGAGGCTGGACAGGGTGGGGACAGTGAAGGTGGAGAGAAGAGGCATGATTTCAGGAATTCCCTTGAGCGAGAGTCAACACGTCCTTCTTGGGGACCCACTGCATGAGCCCTGTGTGGGAAGTGTGGACAAAGCGATCGTGAAGGCTGAGCCTTTTTTACAGTCCAGGAAACAAGAGGCAAATAAATTAACATGGTGTTGATGAGTGCTCAAAGCCAGGTGTGCATCAAGGGCACCCACTCTACCTTGTGAGATAAGAATGATCATGAAACCCCACTTTACAGATGAGGAAACTGGGGCCCCTTTGGGGAGGTTAAGCGATGTGTCCAAAGTTAAGAGACTCCCCTCCACCAAAAGTTTTGCCCCGGGGTCTGAAGAGCTGAAGGACTGGGCCCACCTGACCGCTCTGGTCACCCAGTGGGCCTATGTAATCAGGGAGGGCTTCCTGCAGAGCTGAGACTAAGCCTGGGTTCCCAGGAACGGGCAGGATTCCATGGTTCCCAGGAATGGGCAGGATTCCACGGATGAGCATTCCAGGCATGAACCAGGGCCTAAAGGTGAGACTGGTCCTCTTAGCCAGTTCTCCCAAACCACACTTAAAATCATCTTTAAAGCCATGCATACTTTTTATTAAGTTAATTGATTTTTTGTTTGCTTGGTTGGTTTTTAAAAAATAATTTACTGGGGTGAAATTCACGTAACATCAAATTAACCATTTCAAAGTGAACAATTCAGTGGCATTTGGTATTCACAATGGTATGTGCAACGTTGTGCAACTACCACTTCTAACTAGTTGCAAAACATTTTCATTACCCCAAAAGGAGACCCTCATACCCACTAAGCAGTTGCTCTACCCCAGCACCCAGCAACCACCGATCTGCCTTCTGTCTCTAAGCTTTATCTACTCTGGGTATCTCATAGAAAGGGGATCTTAGAATAGGTGACCTTCAGTGTCTGAATTCCTTTGCTTAGCATAATGTTTTGGAGGTTCATTCTCATTGTAGTGTGTGTCAGTCAAACGATTTTTAAAGGAAATTCTGCATTGTTACCAGAAAGAGAAAACAAGTAATCATTTCTATAGATGGAAAGTAACCTTCACAGCAACGACCACAAAAAAATTATGAAATTCTAGATGGATTCTTCGACCAGCTGAGGCTTCTGGGCCCAGGTCGGCTCTGCGTCCGAATGGGCAGAGCATTCATAGTTTCCCTCTACACTATTTACTCTTTTTCTTTAAGTCAACTCACTTTTAAAATTTGTATGTCGGAGTTCCCGCTGTGGCGCAACAGAAACGAATCCGACTAGGAACCATGGGGTTGCAGGTTCCATCCCTGGCCTTGCTCAGCAGGTTAAGGATCCGGCGTTGCCGTGAGCTGTGGTGTAGGTCGCAGACGCGGCTGGGATCTGGCGTTGCTGTGGCTGTGGTGTAGGCCAGTAGCTGGAGCTCCGACTGGACCCCTCAGCCCGCTGGCACCCGCACCCCAGCCCCACCCCCAGTGGATAACGCAGAGGTTATCCGCACCTGCTGTAACATTTCTCAGCTCCTCGGCAGGATGCGCCCCAGGTGCCCACAGTGGTTACCCACAGTGGATACTCTCTGCATTGGAAGCCCTCCCTTTCTAGTCTCACTTTCCCGCACCCTACTGGTGTTCTCTGGGATCACCTCCCAAATAAGTTACTTGCCTTTGAATTATTTTTCTTAGAGATCTGCTTCTAGGGGAGCCCAACCAAAGGCACTTGCTGTTAAATTGAAGATACTCAGCAAATTGTACAAAGAAGTGAAACAAAGTCAGATATTACTGCTGGTGTTGGCTTGGCATTAGGGTCTGTTCTATGTTTCTTTTTTTTTTCTTTCTTTCTTTTTTTTTTTTTCCTTTGGTGCTTTTTATGGCTGCACCTGCAGCATATGGAGGTTCCCAGGCTAGGGGTTGAATTGAAGCTACAGCTGTCAGCCTACACCACAGCCACAGCAATGCCAGATCTGAGCCTCCTCTGCGACCTACACCACAGCTCATGGCAACGCCAGATCCCTAACCCACTGAGCAAGGCCAGGGATTGAATCCGAATCCTCATGGATCCTGGTCAGGTTCATTAACCACTGAGCCATGAAGGGAACTCCCAGCTCTATGTTTCTTAAAAGAACATGTAGTAGGAAGATGATACAGACACACAGGCCTCAAGTGGCAAGTGGAACTGTCCTCCTGATTCTTCCCTGTGGCAGAATCAGGAGGACAGAAAGAGAACAGAAATGGCTTTCATGGCAAGTTGATGGGATTCCATGCAGGGTCCCTGGAGCCCACATAGCTATCTCCAGCCCCTTCCATGACCCTTAGTTGGTGAGGTTCTAGGGAACAATTTCCAACGGGCCAGTTCCAAGGATGGTGGAATGCCCCTCAGGCTGGGCAGCTGGCAGGACACAAGCCTGGTGGACCCAGTGGACAGCAATCAGCAATCAGTACTGGGCCCGGCAAAAGCGCCAGACAGGGGCCAGGAGGACATGTGGTCCCAATCTGAAGGGGCCCAGAGGGCCATTAGCCTATGGGCTGATGGGCTCAACTTTGCTTTGAGTGCATCTTGAGAAGGGAGACATCATTCATTCATTCAACAAATGTTTACTGAACATCTGCTATACTTTGGGCACTGTGCCAGGGACTGGGAAGACAGAAGAACAGATCAAAATCCCTCATGGTACTGACAGTCTAATGAGGGACACAGACAAGAAACAAATGAATATACAAATAAACTCTGAGAGTCCTTGGTGCTACAAAGAAAATAAACAGAATGATAGGAGAAAAAATAGAAACGAGAGAGGCTTTGGATAGTGTGGCCTGGGAGGGCCTTTGAGGAGGAGGTGGCTCAAGCTCAGAAGTAAACATGGAGAAGGAGCCAAACAGGCAAAGAACTAGAAAGAGTGTCCCAGATAGAGGGAAGAGCAAGTGCAAAGGCCCAGGGGTGGGAATGAGCTTGGTGTGTTGGAGGAACAGAAGCAGGCTCCTGTGCTGGAGTGGAGGGGTGGGGGGCGGGGGGGTGCAAGGCCAGGGTGAAGTCATCAATGGGGCCAGGTCAGAACACAGAGGTGCCTGATAAGTGTTTGAGGGATCAGTGAGTACCAGGGAAGGCATCCGTGGGCACTGGATAGGGAACAAAGAAGGGAACTGAAGCCACTGGGCTTGGGAGGCTTTTTTTCTTGGTGTCTTTGTCAGTGGATGGGGAGGCCAAGAAGAATGACTTTGGTTTGCATGGCACCAGCCCAGACCACAGTGGAGAGGGGCTTCAGGCCACTGCATCTGCACGGAACTGGATGATTCAATCAGTCAGTTCAGCATCTCATAATAGCGTCTACTTCATGAGATGCTATTTTTCGAGAACCTATGCACCGGGCTCTATGCAACCTGCTCAGAGGCTGCCAAACACACCCCCTTCTCAGGAAGATGCTCACAGAAACAGAAAATTGCAATACGATGTAGTGAGTGTTCTAAGGAACGCTGGACAGAGGAAAGGTCATTCAAGGTGGCTTTTGAAGGATGAAGAAGAGCTCGCTAGAGAGAAAGCATCACCAAAAGGGCAGAAACTGTTCCTCCTGTTCGCCTCTGTGTCCCCAGCACCTAAGACAGAGCCTGGCACATAGTAGGTGCTCAATCCATATTTGCTGATGGAATGAATCAGAGCTGCCCACACTTTGGTTCTTCAGGTACCTGCCTTCATGATTTTTGTGCAGTCTGCTTTCCACTACTTCGACTATTGCTTAATATTTTTCTTCAAGTTGACTTACCTTTTTATCTAAATAAATTTATTTTAAAAGGAAACATTTGATATGATCACTAAGTTTGAAAAAAACAAAGAACACTTGCCACAGATCAAAAATAACCAGAAAAACCATCACAATGAAAACAAAACAATGTTATTAAAGTCAGCCTGTTAAGAGAACAAAAAGGCAAAGCCACAGACTGGGAGAAAATATTTGCAAATCACATATCTGATGAAGGGCTGACAGATCCAGAATATATAAAGAACTCTCCAAATCCATTAATAAGAAAATAATCTGATTTTTTTAAAGGCCGAAAAGTTTGAACAGACACTACACCAAAGAAAATACATAAACGAGCAAATAAGCACATAAAAAGATGTTCAACATCATTAGTCATTAGAGAAAGGCAAATTTAACACCAAAATGCTGTACAGCATACACCTATTAGAATACCTACCATTTAAAGAAAACTGGTGCAGATGGGAAGCAACTGAAACTTTGATGCACTGCTGCTGGGAATGCAAAATATACAGATACTTTGGAAAACAGTTCAGCAGTTTCTGATTAAGTCAGACATAGAGTTACCATATGATCCAGCAATTCTACTCCTAGAAATTTCCCCAATATAAATAAAAATTTACATAAACACCTATTTGCAAGGAGTTCCCATCTTGGCTCAGTGAGAACCCAAGTAGTATCCATGAGAATGCGTGTTCCATCCCCGGCCTCGCTCAGTGGGTTAAGGATCCGGTGTTACCGTGAGCTGTGGTATAGGTTGCAGACTCCACCTGGATCCTGCGTTGCTTTGGCTGTGGTGTAGGCTGGGAGCTGCAGCTCCAATTCGACCCCTAGCCTTGGAACTTCCATATGCCTCGGGTGTGGCCCTAAAAAGACACACACACACACACACACACACACACACACAATTTGCAAATGTTTAGAGCAGCTTTATTTATAATCAGTAAATCTGGAAACAGCCCACATACCCTCAGCTGGTGAATGGAATACTATTCAGCAACAGCAAGGAAGAGTGGACTGATAATATACAGGGAAATGAATGCATCTCAGACCCAAAAGGCAATGCACTGCAGTATCCACTTATACGACATTCTGGAAAAGGCAAATTTATGGAAAACAGATCAGACACAAAGTTCAAACGCAAGTGATACCGACCTATGGCGATAAAAGTCAGGATAGTAATGCCTGTAGGAAGGGAAGTAACAGAGGAGAAAGAGAAGGGCTCCGGGGGCGGTGAAGGTCTAACTGTTCCTTTGGGTGCTAATTACATGGCTGTGAAACTTCAAGTTGAGCCCTTCTTTTGTGTATGCCACAGCTCGATCCAAAGTCTTCTAAAAGTCCAGCTAGATAAAGCTGTGCCAAAGTATGGAGCCTGGGACCTGCTCTCTCTTTTTTTACGAAGGGGGATTAGCAGGTATCCAATGCTAGAGACAGGTTAGCACCAAACCGAGGCTCTTCACCATGTAAAGGAAGGACTGTAAAAGGTTTGCAAAGGGAATAACTATCCGGATGTGACCCGATGCGAGCTGATGCCCGTGCAGCCTATAAAATGAAGATGGGTGGCCCCAGTGGTGCCCATCACCAATGAGGAAAGCATTCGAGTATCTGAGACAGCATGCAGGCAGGGCACAGCAGAGACAAGGGCATGGAGGCGTGGTGGCTCAGCTCCGAAAGCAGAAGAGGCCACATTTAGCTGGAGCGGTTAAGGAGTAGCTGGATTCAATTTTGCCATTTTCATTTCTGTGTTCCTTGGCACCCAATACAAGCCTGGCAAATGGTTAGTTTTCACTAACTAGTCACTCATCCAAGCTTTCACACTGGTTGTGCCCTCTGCTGGAGACACTCCCCTCTCCCACCTTGACCACCTGACAAACCCCTAACATCCTCCTTCTCCCTGTTTGAATGTCTGTTGGCATCGCTGCTTCCGTGTCACCATGCATGCTATTTCCTCTGCCTGGAGTGGCTTCCCTTCCCTCTTCCCCGGGTCAAATAGTACATTTTGTGTGCAAGTGACAGAAAACTAGCCCAAATTGTTTTCAGTCAAAAATGGGAAATGTGGTGGCTCATGAAACGAAAATATCCCAGGGGATCTCATTTCAGGTATGGCTGAATCCAGGGGTTCCAACCCTGTCCAGCTTTGTGTTGATCTCTCCCAGGCAGGTTTTTCTCCCGTGATGTCCCCTTGCTCACTCTCAATCCAATGAAAAAGCTGCAACTCTTTTCACAAATAATTCTCAGCAACCAAAGTCCAAGGAACAAATTTCACTAGGCAGGCTTAGTCACATACCCATCCTTGGACCAATCACTGATGCCAGGCTTGGTCCCATGTCCACCCCTGAAGACAGAGTCCTAGGGCAACCCACCCCAACCTCATGCACTGAGACGGGGAAAAGGAGGTTCTCTTGTATGAAATTGGGGTCCTATTACTAGAAAACAGGAGATGGATACTGATCCCACCTTCTCTTGGCAAATTCTAGCTCATCCCAGCATGCTGTGTGACCTCAGGCCAACCCCTTTCCCTCTCTGGGCCTCATGTTCCTCCTCTGAAGAAGACACGAGGTCGTTTGAATTCCAACATTCCAGAATTCTGGGACAGCTTCCAGGACTGGCGGCTGCTCTCTAAATCCCAGGAACGTTTCTGTACTTCTGGGGACGGAAGTGGAGCGTCAGCCAGAGCCTTCCCTGGCCCCCTGGCCTGGGAACATGCTTAGAAGATGACAATTGGGCTCCCTTCAGCCTAAATTCCACTCCTGTGGGGGCCTTGCCAAGGAAAACAAGCCCAAGAACCAGGCATTAAAGGTGAGCATATTTGACAAGTTTTAAGATGACAAATTATTTACACAGGTGTGGGAACCGTCCTCGCACCCTGCTTTCTTTTCTTTCTCTTCCTCCCCTTTCCAAATTCCTTCCCCTAAGGGCGCTGACAGACATGCCAAGGGAGGGGGTGGCTGGTCGAGGGGACCTGCCTGGAGTGAGTCCAGAAACCGGAGGCAACAGGGGAGGGGATGGAGGAGAAGGAAAGAGGGTGTCTCCACTGGGGGGTTGGGGGTGCGTCTCCCTTCACCTACTTTCTTGCTCTCAACTCCCATTACCTGGGGAGATAAGAGGTCGAGGACCTGGCAATTTCAAAGCTACACGAGTCCTTCAAGAGGATGGTGCTCAGCCCATCCTTCACTGACAAGGGGGCCTGGGGGGAAGCACTGGTGAGGGACACACATCCAGTTAGCAGCTGACCTTGGAGCTAGCAAGGACAGAGGTGAAAGAAAAAATCGTTTCTTAAGCACGTACTGTGTGCCTGACACTGAGCTGAGCTCTGAGAATGCATTGTGAATGAAACGGATAAAAATCCCTGCCCTGGTAGAGCTGACAGGGAAACAAACAAGGTATCTTAAGAGGTACCTTCATAAATACTTTAAGAAAATAAAACAGGGAGTTCCCATTGTGGCACCATGGAAATGAACCTGACTAGTATCCATGAGGTGCGGGTTCGATCCCTAGCCTCGCTCAGTGGGTTAAGGATCTGGCGTTGCCATGAGCTGTGGTGCAGGTC
This sequence comes from Phacochoerus africanus, assembly GCF_016906955.1. Lineage (NCBI taxonomy): Eukaryota > Metazoa > Chordata > Mammalia > Artiodactyla > Suidae > Phacochoerus > Phacochoerus africanus. The sequence goes on from NC_062546.1 coordinate 11,294,572, forward strand.
GCAGACAAGGCTCAGACCCTGAGTTCCTGTGGCTGTGGTGTAGGCCGGCAGCTGTAGCTCCAATTCAACCCCTAGCCTAGGAACCTCCATATGCTGTGGGTGTAGAAGAAAGAAAGAAGGGAAGGAAGGAAGAAAGGGAGGAAGGAAGGAAAAATAAGACAGGGTAAGGGGTTGGGGCAGGGGTTGGGGGATTCTAAGTTTAGGAGGTGACATTTGAGCTGAGAAAGCTGAGAAGGACATGCCCAGGAGAAATCCGAAGAAAGAACGTTCCAAGCAGATGGCACTGCACATGCAAAGGCCCTAAGATAGGAAGTGGTTTGAGTGTTCAAAGAACAGTGAGGAGGCCAGTGTGGACAGAGCCAGGAGAGGGGGTAGAGCTGGATCAGAGGGAGACTCTACACTTTCTGCTCAGGACAAACCCATGAGGTGGGTTTGATCATCCCCATTTTACAGAGGCGGAAACTGAGGCCCAGAGAAGGACAGTTACTTGCCCAAGGTCACACAGCAGAGTCAGATCCCATCTTCCTCCATGTGGTCTCAAGCCCATGCTCCTGGCTTTTACCAGGTGAGAGGGCAGGAATAAGGAGTGTTCGGGACCTGCCGGGTCTCTGGCCCGCAGCTCAGCACTCACGGGAGGAGGTATCTGGGGGCAAGCAAGCCCTCTGCTAGGTGGGAAAAAAGTGGAAACTGATTTAGCCACTGAGTCTTGGGGGTACAACAGGCTCCCAGGCCGCAATGGGCCCTGCCTCAGTTTACCCACCTGTAAAAAAAAAGTAAGTTTAATAACATGTCTGCCTCTAGTACTTCAGAGGGGTGCTCTGAGGGCTAATTACTCTCTGGCAGTTCCGGGAGCCATGATGAAAGGTGACGGGAAGTGGGCTCTGTTAACCTGGGAAGGTAATTACTCCCAGCCTGAGGGAGAAGAGGGGTTGCACCTGATCTGACTCAGGCCAGTTACCTTTCCAGATGTGTAGAGGCCCAACACGCCATAGCATCTGGCGTTGACCGCCTGGCCCCAAGGCCCCCCAGGACCAGGCGGAGCTAGAGCTGTGAGCGGTCGCAGACCAGGGTTGAAATCGCATCTCTGCCCCTCCCCGGCAGGAAGACCAGGGCAACGCTGCTCCCCTCCCAGGGCCTCAGTTTCTTCCTCTGCACGGTGGGGTTGAGAACGTGGCCTCACCCACAGGGGCTGTGGTTGTTTCCCACACGTACACAGACACTGTACTTTGACCATTTCATCGCCCCAGCTGCCTGTTTAGGAGAAAAAGGGACACGTCAGGCCACAGCCTCCCATGCCATCAGCCATCCTGCCCTCCACGACCTGATGGGACATGGTAAAGGATTTTTCTAGGAACAAATAATTTTTAAAATGCTCTTTGGAATTACCGAATAGGCCTCATGTCGCTCACACCTCTTGATCCCAAGAACCAAGCTCCAACTACCCTCTGCTCCTGTAAGCCCATGCCTCCCACCAGGCTGGAGGCAGAGAAGAAAGGATAGATACCGAAGCCAAGCTCCCTCTTCCTCCTTTCGTTAATTAAATTTTTTGTTTTATGTTATTTTATTTTTGGCCACACCCACGACACGCAGAAGCTCCCTCAGGAGCCAGGAATCGAACCTGAGCCGCAGCAATAACAATGCCAAATTCCCAACCTCTAGACCACCAGGGAACTCTCCTTACTACTATTTTTAATTGCGGTCATACTGACTTGGAACGTTATATGTTTCGTGTGTGGAGCGTTGTTTCTACTTCTGTGCACCCCAGACGTGCTCAACAACGAACACTGACCCTTTACCATCTCACCCTTCACCTGCCCTGCCTCCCCTTTCCCTCTGGTAACCACCACTCTGTTCTCTGTATCTACATGTTAGTTTGTTCTTTTATTTTGTTTTGTTTATTAGTTTAATTTATTTTAGGGCCGCACCCGTGGCATATGGAAGTTCCCAGGCTAGGGGTGGAATCGGAGTTACAGCTGTCGGCCTACACCACAGCCACAGCAACGCGGGATCCAAGCCACATCTGTGACCTACACCACAGCTCACGGCAATGCTGGATCCTTAACCACCAAGCGAGGCCAGGGATTGAACCCACATCCTCATGGATACTAATTGGGTTCGTTAACCACTGAGCCTCGACGGGAACTCCTGTTAGTTTTTTATATTCCACATATGAGTGAACTCATACAGTATTTGTCTTTCTCTGCTCTATTTATTTCACTGAGCATAAAACCCTCAAGGTCCACTTGAGTTGCTGCAAATGGAAAGATTTCGGTTTTATTCCTGGCTGAGTGGTATTCCATATGTCACTCCAGCAACATATGCATCTCACAGGACACTGAGGCTCTTGGTTGTAAACGCCAGAGCCCTGAGCTAGGAAGAGGCAGGGAGGTTCACACTCAGGGAGGGAGTCAGGGTCCCAGCTGAAGTCTTAGCATGGCACATGGCCCTATGTGGTGACCCCAGAGATGAGGTTTTTCACGCCAGTGGGCAGCTCCCAGGCCTGGGGCCCCCAGGAAGGACACCTTTGCATGCTGGCTTCTTCTCTTTGTTCAGGTCTCTGCTGAAAGGTCACCTCAGAGGAGGAGCCCTTCCCAGCCTTTCTCCATTACACCTCCTGCTTCATTTCCTTCGGAGCCCTGATCACTCTCTGAAATGACCTCAAATTTCTGATTCCCTCACTGCGATATAGACTCCTTGAGAAGAGAGGGGGTTTTTTGGTTTGTTTTTGTATTTGTACTCACTGTTGTATCTTTGGGACCTGGTAGAACACAGTGGTGCTCAAGAAATATTTGTTAATGTAATAAAGAAGTTGTTACAAATAAGAATAATTTGTGTCAGGAGGAGAGGGGTGGATATTCAGGGGCAGCAGGGGTGGGGGGTGGGGGGGAGTGAGGAAATGTCACCCGAAGGAAGGAATGATTCTCCGGGGTCTTAGAGTGATGCCAAGAGCTTCGACGTCACGGCGGCAATAACAGTGTTTGTTAGGCACTAACTGTGCTAACCAGGACACAGATCATCTCACTTAATCCTTGCATCCTTGCACTGACCCCCTGCAGTCAGTCCTATGATTATCCCCACTCCCCAGATGAGGGAACTGTGGTTTAGAAAGGTGAAGGGACTTGTTCCAGCTCACCAGCCACCATCACGCCCTCCCCCCAGCCTTCTAGACCTTCAATTCCCCTCCAGAAAACCCTACCCCTTGAGCCTAGAGAGGTTATGTGTCCTGCCTGACGCCCCTCAGCTGGTCAGCAGCCCCGAGGGATGATCCCTGGCTCCCTGGCAGCCACTCGGCCCATGGGGAGGATGGGCAGGCTTGGCGGTTGTCATGTCCTGGGGACGCTGGGCAGCCAGGAGTTCTCTCCCCGGACTTACTGTACATGATTCAGCACCAGGCCCAGTTGTGAAATCTGGGAATCTTGTGGGCAAGGCCAGGCCCGGGGGATGGCTGTCTGGGAAAGAGAGGCTGGGAAGGGGTTAAGGGGGGCGGCGCCCCCCCCCACCCTCCGGGAGGCACGGGGCCAGGCCAGCAGGGAGCACACCATTAGCACTGGGCTGGCCACCGCCTGTGGCCTGTCTCTGACATCACAGCTGCGTCAGCCCAGCCTGTCCCAGCCCCCCACTTCCTTCCCTCCATCAGCTGCATCCCCAGCCACCTCTCCAGCTTCACTGTCCTCTCCTGAGAAGCCGGCGGCACCCAATCTTCTCTCCTGGGAGGCAGGGGTGGCCAGGGAGAGGGAGATGACAAACATTACTTTGCAAATAGGAGGCACTTCCTAAGTGACAGCTGGGATGGGTTTGAGCCAAACCATAATCCAGTAATGAGCTAGACAAGGCAGATAAGAAGTTATCATACCCACTGTAGAGAACTGGAGACCAAGGGTCTGAGAAGGGAAGGGACTTGCCCGAGGTCATTCAGCTACAGGATCATAATTATTTGAATTGTTAATAAGACCCTGTTGCTTGTCCTCTGCTTTTTATTAGAAGCACATGTATCTCTCACTGCTGTTGGGTTGCAGTAAATGTCTGGAGGCTGGGAATTTACTTCCATATCTCATTTGTTTTGTTAAACTTGATTAAACTAAATGGAAAATTGTTTGACTAGAGAGATGATAAAAGGTTTCATAGGAACTATTCACAGATCAGTAATGACTTAATGATGTTACATTAAATGAATTCTACATTTGAAATTTTAAGGAAAGTCACTGAGTGCATAAGCTGCTCTGGATACCATTTACACGTTTTAGACTCAATCCTCATGGAAACTCCATGAGGACAGCAGTACTATCACCCATCTCACAGAGGAGAAAACTGAGGCACAGGGAGCCCCCGCAGCTGGTAAACAGAGTAACAATAGTAATATAATATTAATAACTAGCCATTGGTAAGGTGCTTACTCCATGGGCTGAGTGTATTATTTACATCATTTCACTGGCCTCTCCTTTCATTGTCGGCGGTAAATCCTACTACCCTCCCCATTTCACAGATGAGGAAACTGAGGGGATAACTCACCTAGATAACAGAACTACTAAGCAGGAGAGTTGGAATTTGAACCCAGGCCTTCTGGCCTCTGTCCCTCTCCAGGCACAGAAAGGGGGTTGGACACATAGTGGTTGCTTAGCTAACCCAAGGATAGCCAAGCTGGAGATCCTGGGGCTGCCAAGGGATCCCTCCCCCAGGATTTCCCTGCCACCAGCTCAGGGCCATCCTGCAAGGGCCTGGCACAGCTGGAAAAAGACACGTGTTCCCATCTTCTCCCAGAATGCCATCACTCCCACGGTTGCAACAGCCCCCAAATGCACAGACACCATTGTCTGAACTACCTATGAGGAGGTTCATTATTCTCTCCATTGTATAGAGAAGAAAAAACAAGGCCCAGAGAGGGCATGTGACTTGCTCAAGGTCACACAGCAAGCAAGAGTGGGCTACAGCCCCGCTTTTAACTCCCGAACCTGCCCTTAGCTGGCAGAGGCGCTGGAGTGTATTTGGGGAGGAGGGAGATAAGGTCTGCCCCCACTGCCCCTCCTTGGGAAGAAGGCTTCCTTTTTCTCACCTGCTAACTCCTCCTAACTGAGCTACACATAAGCTGGATCACAAAGCAAGGACAGGAAGGACATTCCTGGCAGAGGGAACAGCACAGGAAAAGGAGGAACAGCTCATAGAGCTGGAAGAAGAGTCTAGTTGGGCTGAGGTGGAGAAAGCGAGGGGCTGGAGGTGGGAATAACCAGGCCAGGTCAGGTAATGGGAGGCTTGAATGTCATGCCACGGAGTTCGGGCTTCTCTAGGGGCAACGGGGAGCCATGAAGGCTCCAGAGCAGGGGAGAAACATAATTACTAACTGGAAGACCAACTATTGCAGTACCTCCCCCATTTTTCCTGCTTTTGTCCTGGCCTCTAGAGTCCATTTTCCACTTGCAGCCAGATGAACCCTGTGAAAACCCAAATCAGACCGTGCCCCTCCTCTGCTCTGAACCTGCCATGGCTCCCGCCTCACGCGGAGAAAAGATGACACACAGTGTGGGTCCGCATGTTCTGCCCCATCCCCTCCCTGCCCTCACCTCCCTCCCTCCCTCCCTCTGCTCCAGCCACCCTGGCCTCTTCCTTGCAGCACCCACCTCAGGGCCTTTGCACTGACTGCCTGTTCCCACTGCCTGGAAACTTCTTATCCCTGACGGCTCCCTCCCTCGCCTTTTACAGACAATCTCTCAGATGTCACCTGCTTGGTGAGGCTGTCCCTGACCCACTTATTTACCCCCCAGCACACCCCATCTCCTTTTCTTGCTTTATTTCTGTCTATAGCACTGGTCCTCTCAAATATAATATCCAACTTATTTATCTCGTTGATTGCTCACCCCACAAAAGTGTGCACTCCACATGGGCAGAGACCTCTCTGTATCGTGTCCTCCTATGTCCCCACTGCCTGACACATAGGAAGTGCCCAATACATGCGTTAATTTTGTTAATTTGTTGAATGCATTCTCTTCTCCCTCAAAATAATCAGCTGAGAGTTTAGCTGGAACAGAGCTTATGGCCTTTGCTCCAGGCCCTGATAGAGAAGTGACTTGCCCAGGGTCAGGCGGCTTAAAAATGGCTAGTTGATCTGGTCACAAAGTCTGTGATTTTTTTTTTTCTTCATTCCAGGCCCCTTCTGGGATTTAGGCTCCACATCAACCGCATCACCACTGCTGGGGGCCCTCTTTGGTGCCACCTTAAGCTGGAGGCTCAAAGAAGTGAAGTGACTTGGCCAAGGTCACAGAGAAACGAAGGGTGTGAATTCAGGCCTTTCTGCCCCCTGTATTTTGGGGCTAACTAACGCGGCTCTGTCTCTCTCCCCTTTTCCTTTCCTCTTTTCAGCCAATGCCTTTGCCACTGAAATATCAGGACGCCTGCGTGTAGCCTTGACATACACCACATCCCGGGCCTGGCCCCACCCGCCACCCTGGCCCAGCCACAAGCACAGAGCCTGGTCCCACATGCCTCAGGGATGAGCTACAGAGAGTGTGACCAGGCCCAGCTGACACATCTCAGAGCAGATGTGGGTCTGCCTCCCACAGGTCCAGCTGGGCCCAGCCAAGTCTCAGCCCATCCCCCATCCCCCAGGGCCTGCTGGAGCAAGGGGAGAGGAGAGCAGTGACCCTGAAGAGTTCACATTAGGCAGAGATTAGGGGGCTCGGGGCAGCAACCAGGGTCAAGGCCTTGGTGGTTATGGAGGGAAGAAAGAGACAGGTCTCCATGGCAGAAAACTCAGTGCCACCAGGGACCAGGCAGGAATTTTAAATGAGTGAAGTGGGCCAGAGTAAGACAATAAATAGTTACTATTCCTTGGCCTTAGTTTCAGAGAGACAAGAGGGTGTGGTGGGGACTGGGGCATGTGCCCTGTCTAAAGCTGAGTGGGGAATGGGGACCCAGTGCAATCAGATCCTCAGATCATCTGATTTTCCAGTAGAAACCATAAACACAGGGTTTTTGTCTAATTTCTACAGGATTGGTTTTTTGTTTTTGTTTTTGTTTTTTTTTTTAGTGTTGGCTCCATTCATTTATAGATTCTGCGTGGGGAGAACATAGCCAACCCAAGGGCCAGATTCAGTCCCCTGGTTCTCTAGTTTGCAACCTCTGCTTGGCCAAGCAGTGTAGCCAGAGAAGGAGCAGATCACAGCCTGATCCTGAGTCAGGATCTGAAGGTTGGGACAGGGGCCAGAACCCAGTGCCAGCAGCTCTGAGGGACTGTGAAAAAGGTTCCTGTCATCTGGTCCCCCTCCTCCATCTCATGGGGATGAGCCTCTCCCACCCTCCTGCCTGCTCCAGCTGGCTGTGGGGTGGAAGGGGGCCTGGATGGGGACTAAGGTCTCCCTTCCCATATGGGACACAGCTGTGGATGTGTTTGCCAGGCAGATCCCAACTTCTCTCTCCTGCCCCCAAGACCCTGCAACCCCAGGAAGATGGCAGTTCTGTGCCCCCCGATCATCCCCTAAAACCCAGATCATCCCTCAGCAGCCAGTTCACATCCCTGTCCCAACCCCCACACTCCAAGCTACACGCTTCCACAGCCATCACTTTGAATCATCACCACGTCCTTTCATGACCAATTTTCAGATGAGGAAACTGAGGCTCAGGGAGGGAAAATGACTGGCCTAGGGCCCTATGATGAGCATGCAGAGGGGCTGGACCCAAGCTCAGGCCTCCCATTCTGGATCATAGAGGCCTCACCTCCTCTCTTCCTGCTAGAACCCAGCTCATCCCCCAAGGCTCAATCCAGTGTTTCCTCCTGGTTTATTTAACAAGCAGCCTGGTCCTAGGCCAGGTACTGGGTAGTCAGAAATGAATAGATAGGGTGTGTCTCAGGCTCCCCCATGGTGTTTATCAAATGAATATTTCACCTACTCCCTGGGAATCTCATTTTCCCCAGAGTGGTCGGCCCTGTCCACATCCAATCTGCTTGTCTCAGCCCTGGCATCTCCTTTCCCTGCCCACATGCCTGCATGCTTCCCAGATGTCTACCCCTGCATGGTCCCCAGGCATGCTCCACATCAATGCACCCAAAGTGAACTCAGCAGCTTCCTCCAACTGCTCTTCTGCCTCCATCTCCCTACTCACAGAAGGCCCTACCATCTGCCCAATGGCCAAAGCCAGAAGCCTGGGTACCATCAGAATTACCTCTGCCTCCACACCCTCAACTCAAGTGGTCAGCAAGGCCGGGGGGCTAGTCTTCAATATCCTTCAGATCCATCTGCCTTTCCCCTCTTCCCTGAGTGACCACACTCTCCTTCCTGTCTGCCCTGCTGGGGAACTCTGTCTTCCTCAAATCCAGCTTTCCCCAGCAGCTGGGTGACATTTACGATTTTCTGCAGCTATCAGATATAGCTCCCCATCACCTTCAAAAGGCAGTTCTTGGCCAGCCTTAAAATTCCTGCTTGGTCCAGGACATTGCCCCATCCCTACACATTCCAGCCAACCAGGACTCCTCTCACTTTTCCAATATGCTATATTCTCTCTCATCTGAGCTTTTGCACAGGCTGTTCTTTCTGCCTGGAATTTTCTCTCCTCCCCCTTCTCATCTCTTGTCTGACTACTCCAAAAATGCCCTGCAGGACTCAACTTAGGTGTCATGAGCTTCATAAAACTTCCCTGACCGCCTAAGCCTGGTTTAGATAACCCAACCCCCAGGGTCCTGCGGCCCTTTCCATACGAGTGAGATTACAGCTGCAGGAACCAGAAACCCCTCCAGTGATTCTATACAGAAAGGATGGAATACAGGGAACTGGGCACTCACGAAATCACTAGGAAGGCTGGAGGGGCTCCAGAATGACAAGCAGAACTGGCCCACTGCTATGGGCTGCCACCTCAGCTAGTCAGGATGGTGGGGAACAAGTGGGCCACCCCAGGGACTGTTGGCTTTGAGATCACACCCGCAGAGCAGTGATCCCGAGATGAAGAGGCCCCTACCACCACTTCTGGACCCTCGATACTGGTAACCAGGCATGGTATGCTGCCACAAAAAACACAATCATGACCATATTCATTAGCAGAAAGAGAGCCCTTCTGAATCTCATGGGAGAGCATCTGACTGGCATCACCTAAGGAGCAAGCAGACCCCTAACTGCCGAGGAGACGGGGAAATGTGGCTTAAAGCTTTCCAGTCTCTGCATTCTCTAGCTAGAAGGAGGTGTTAATGTAAACGGATGCCAAGTACCAATGGACCCTAAATGTGATGACTCAGGATTCCCTACCTCAGCCCCGATCGGCTCATGTTTACTTGTCTGCCTTTCTTACCAGACTGGCAGCCCTTTCAGGAAGACACTTTAAGGGACACTTTAAGGTACCCATGTCCACCAGCATTTATTGAGCAATTACTATGTCCTAAGCGCTAGGCTATGTGCCTTTCACACTTGTTTACATATTTATATCCAATAGGGTTGGGGTTATTGCTAACCCTATTTTTTACAAGAAGAGGAAGAGGCCCAGAAAGATGAAGTAATTTTCCTAAGGTCACCCCGCCAGTAAGTATTAGAGATGAGATTAAAAATGAAATCTGTTTGACTTTAAGCTTTAAACACTTGCCACTATAGTAGGCAGTTTTGTCTTCTCACAGGGATCTCCTCCCAGGCATCCAGAAAAGTCACAGTAATGCTGTGCAATGAACAAATGAATACCCAAGTGCTCCCCTCCACTGGGACACCCTCTGTCCCCGCCTCAGCTGCCTTCATCCCTCTGGGTCTGGGTTCCTTTCCATAGACAGGCCTTGAGAAATAAAAAGAAACTAATTATGGAGTTCCCATCGTGGCGCAGTGGTTAACGAATCCGACTAGGAACCATGAGGTTGCGGGTTCAATCCCTGTCCTTGCTCAGTGGGTTAACGATCCAGCGTTGCCATGAGCTGTGGTGTAGGTCGCAGACACAGCTCGAATCCCATGTTGCTGTGGCTCTGGCGTAGGCTAGCAGCTACAGCTCCGATTAGACCCCTAGCCTGGGAACCTCCAAATGTCACGGGAGCTGCCCAAGAAATGGCAAAACAACAAAAAAAAAAAAAAAAGAAAAGAAAAGAAAAGAAAGAAAGAAAGAAAAGAAAAAGAAACTAATTGTGCTATAACTCCTCACCTAGGGTGTGTATGTGGCTGCTCAGCTTGATGGCCACCACAGTCTTAAAACTGCTGACATTTTGTATATATGCATAGTTTTCTGGAGATATGGATCATAGCTTTCATTAAACTCTCAAGCTACAAAAATTTGATTAACTACTACATCAGGGAAGGATGCAGGGATATTTATGATATTGCGTGCATTCACTTGTGCAACTATCCATTCACCTACCCAGCCAACTGCTCCCCCATCCACCTATCTATCTGTCCCTTCCTACATTTTTCTCCCACCCTGCCATTTATCCATCCATTCATCCATGCATCCACTTTATCATTTATCCATCCATCAATCTGCCCATTGTTTTGTTCCTGAACTCACTATCGATCCATCTATCCATTTATCCCTTATGTATTTATTCATCAAGCCATCTATTAATTTGTCCATCATTTTATTTATTATGTATTTACTCAATTATATGTTTATCTATTCATTCATTCATCAATAGTTCATAGCATTCAAACATGAAATTATCTATATTATCCATCTCATAATTTACCATCCATTATCCATTTATTTATTCAACCATCCATCCTTAATCTATCTATTCACATATCCACTAATTTCTTTATTCTTCCATCTATCCACCCATCCATCCAAGTCAGTTCTTCGTTATTTCATTCATTAATTCACCTGTCCTTCATTTATCAACCTCCTCATCTGTTTCATACATCTATAAAGAGTTCCCTCATCCATCTACCCGTGTACCCAGCCATAAATCGTTCATTCAAACACCACCCATTCATCAAATCATCACTCATCCTTCCACCCATTAAATTCTCCATACACTCATTCTGTTCCCTGCACCAGGACCAAGAAATGAATCAGAGCTGGTCCCTCCCTCAGGAAGCTCACAGTCTAGCGATGGGAACAGATAGTTACAACTAAAGGTGGAAAATATTAAGAGGTTATAGGCTCTAGGCAGGTTTCTTCACAAGAGGGGTCTCAGGTCCATCTGGGGATTCAAAGAAAGTTAAGGAAGAGATGGCATCTAAACCAGGATTCACAAAAACAGCAAACAAGTTCCCTTAGATAGCTCAGAAGGTGACTTAAAGAATACCCACCCACCTAGATGCTCACTGAGCTTGTTAAGACATTAAAGACTCTGAGAAGTCCTGCAACAAATGTTAACATTGCTAAACACAGTAATTCTCAAACTTGTTGGACCCTGAACCCCTTTTTCCCACTTCATTCCCATTAATATCCCAGAGAATCTGTGTCCTTTGGAATCCCATTTGAGAAATGCTGGTCTGGTCCAAACTCCTTGATTCCACAACTAAGAAAACAAGGTTTCAAAAAACAGTCTCTGTCCTCAAATTTTTTTCCATCAGAAGATAAGATGCAATGTACTACATTATTTTTTTTAATCCCTAGAGCTGAGTACATTGCCTGGCATACAGTATGTATTAATAAGCACTGCAAAAAGAATGGTATTGAAAGAGGCACTCCAAAATGACCCCTGGTTCTTAAGCTCGCCTCATTCCTAGTGACCCCTGTATGACCTCAGCCAACCCCACAGCACCCAGCCTCAGTTTTTCAGTCAGGGAAATGGCCAATAAAATCATCTCGGCAGGACCGACGCAGAAAGCACATGCTTATGCTCAGCTTTTGTGGCAGGCTCTGTCTGGGGGTATAGCTCTGACCATCCCTGCCACTTTCTCATGCAGGCAAGTTGAGTTTCCAGGCAGCAATGAGACCTCTGGGCCTTGCTGAGCCTTTGTGGCCAAGGCTGGAACCTACCTGGAAACCACCTGAGTAATTCCGTGGCATCCCTGCCCAGCTGATGGGGCCTGAACTGGAAATTCCCTATAATATCTGCTAATTAAATGATTCCTCCTCCCTCCTTCTCCTTTTACCCCTCCTCCCGCTCTCCCTTACTCAGCTCCCTAAGCGCCTCCAGAAATCTCTGCAAAAGGAGTCTGACTGGTTTGGGGAGGGCTGGGCAGCTACTTCCCCTTCCCACCGCCCACCTGCCCGCCCACTGCCCGGAGCCCAGGCTGTGAGCTGTGTGATGGAACAGGAGATGGGGCCTGTGCAGTTCAAAAACAAGGAGGCGGATGCCCACACCAGATAAAGGGGCCACTAAGTGCCTCCTCGGCCCAAGCCCAACCCTTGTGCAATTCGGGTCTTTGTTCCACAAAGACAGCCACAGGGATGAACGGATGTGTTTATCTGATGGGGCCACGATGCCTCCAGATCATCCCAGGGGCTGTTTTTGCAGTCAGTCTTTGCAGTCCTCTCTGCCGAGCAACTGGGTCTGCTCTTCCCCAACTTGGGCACATCCTCATCCTTCTTCCAGTTGTCCGACACTTATTAGGCACTTCCTGTATGCCCAGCCCCATGCTGGGTGCTGGGGACATAGAGATAAATAAGGCAAAGTCCTTGTCCCATGGAGCTCACAGTCTGATGGGAAGGGGGCATATACCTAAAAAAATAAGTCACAATAACATGGTTCAATCTCAGAATCATGATGCTGAGGGAAAGAAGCGTAACGAAGAAGAACATACTATGTGACTCCACTCACAAAAAATTCTAGAGAACACGGACTAATCTACAGCCACAGAAAGCTGATCAGCAGTTACCTGGCAATGGGAGTGGGGATGGGATGTGGGTGGGTGGAGATGGACGACAAAAGGACACAAGGAAACCCTCGGAGGTGATGGATATGTTTACCGTCTTGGTTGCGCTGGTGGCTTTATGAGCGTGTACAGATGTCAAAACTCATCGAAGTGCACACTAGAAGATGAGCTAGTTGTATGTCTCTTAAAACCTCAATAAAGCTGCTTAAAAAGAGAGAGCCTTGTGGGGCAGTGTGATCAGTGCAGCAAAGGGGAAACTCAGGAAGGGCATGGGAGAAGGGTTGGGAGGGTAGTTGGGGAAGGCTTCCTGGAGAAGGGGACTGTGGAGCAAATTTCTGAAGATGAAAATGAGTCCCACCATCAGGAAAGAAGAGAGTGGTGTGGTCAGATGGCCTGAGATCAAAACCTGACCCCTCTGTGTATGGGCTGTGCGGCTTTCGGCAAGAGACTCGACTTCTTAGACTCTGTTTCTTCTTCTGTAAAATGGATCCTATAATTGTATGTATCTCCTAGGGCTGGTGGGAGATGTAAATTTTGGAAAACGCTTTGCCTGATGTCCACTGGTCATAGCATCTAGGAAAGCCCTGAAGCAGAAATAATAAAGAAGTAAAGAACAATAGTAAAGAAGCCTAAGTGTCTTCATGAGAAAGAGGGAGGGAGAGGCCTCAGGGGGAGCTGTTTCATGGTCAAGCCTGTCCTCTCACCAAAGTCACTCCGATTTTTTTTTTTTTAATTATAGCTGGGAAACTAAGGCTCAAACAGAGAAAGATTGGGCCAAGTTCCTGTGGAATCACAGCACTTGAAGGGAAGTGGTCTCTCATTCACCCAAACCCCAATAAGCAGATGAAGAACTAATATCTGAATCTGCCCACATGCCTCCAGTGATGGGGAACTCACTATCTAAACTGCTGGGCAGTTCTTCCTGTAGGGCTCAATTAAGACAGGCCTCCCAAATTGGCTCCAGCTTCTCCCTCTAACCCTGCCTATATACCAACTGCTCCTCTGGCCAGAGCCACACTGAGAGGAGCCCAGTGGACAGTGGAGGAAGTAGGAAGAGATGAGTTATGACGGAGACGTCCTGAGTGCTGCCACAAGCCCCTGGGACATACTCTTTCCTTCTCTGGCCTTCAGTTTCTCTAAGCAGAGGCGCTCCTTGCTCCACAGTCTCCTTCCAGCTCTCAGAAACAGACGTGGCCTGCACAGGTGCCTGGAGGAGGTGGGGCTGGGGCAGGCACAGGGGGTTCACCAGTCCCGCCCATCCATTCCTCCATCTCTGGAGGGCCAGGTTGGACCTCGGGGCAGGAGGGCCAGGCAGGCCTGTCTGGGGATAAAGGCAGGTGCCCCAGGGTACAGCCGGCTTAATAACAGGCTCCAGGATCCCAGGGGTTTGAACCCAGGAGAATAGGTTCAAACACAAATTGAGGAGCAGCCCACGTTCCTGTCGGTAGCTCTGAAAGCTGATGATTCCCACACCCAGTGGGCCTGGCCCCAACTCTCTTCAAACCTATTCACCCTGAGGGTGCCTCCTCTGTGTGCCTACCATGTGCCGAGCTTCTCACTATACTCAGCATAAGATCCACACTCCTGACCCTGGCCCTACTCACACCTGACCTCTCCTCCGACCCCCCACCTCAATCACTTCTCTGCCCAGGGCCTCCCTGATGTGCCACAATCATGCTAAGCTGGTGCTGCCTCAGGGCCTTTGCACGGGCTGTCCCTCCTGCCCATCCTATCATGGCAGCTCATCCTTCAGGCCTCAGCTCCAAGGTCACCTTCCTGGAGAGGCCCTCCCTGACCACATCCTGGTGCTCTCCCTCATCATCCTGCCTTATTTTCCTCCACCGCTGGATCATCTACACAAACCCTCTCACCCCCACACGGAGGGACTGGAGGATGCCTACACTGGTATACTGACCCACTGCGCCCCTGTACACACCTGTACATGTGCACATATACACTGTCACCACTGCCACCACCACCACCGCCCCAGGACCCCAGCATCTGCTGCCTCGTCCTCCATACCAGCCCCTGGCACCCAAACTTCTCAACTTTCCTTCCTTTCTCCAGGCTCCAGCTGGCCCCGTGCCGGGTCCTCTCCCCCAGCCTGCCTGCCTGCCCTGGGCACCAGACTTGTAAAGGACGAGGAAGGGCCTGGGGTGGGCTGGCTGGGTGCCATGTGAATGCAGTCCCTGGGGCTCTCATCTCCCCCTGAGTTGCCAGACACCTGTATAATGAGTGTCATTACTGGGGACCCGCCGGGCAGGCCCTGGCTCGCCCCCAGCTACCCAGGCTATGAACAACATTGGGGATGGGGCGCGGGGAACATGAGGGGCGAGGGGCTGGTGGGGAATGTCTCTCTTCTCCCCAGCCCCAAAGTTCAGTGCTGGATTTCTGGATCAACAAAGACAGGCTCCCATCTTCCACAAGGTCTCCCAAACCTTAGGTTCCTATTATGGTGAAAGCTCAGCTCTGAAGGGGACAGAAGAGAAGAAACATTTATTGAGTACCGACTGTATGCCCACTTGAGCATAAGCATGGAGAACATTCTTTGAGCACCTAGGTTCAAGATCTGTGCTAAATGCATGTATTAACCCATGAGTCCTTAAAATAGCCCTATGAAGCGGGTATATAATTGCTCCATTTTATAGATGAGGCTCAGAGAGGTAAGGCAACTCATCCAAAGCCACACAATTGATATGTGGTGAGCCAGGAGCTAACCCAGGCCATCTGGCTCCAGAATCCACGTTCCTGATTGCTTGCTACTCCAGACAACCTCTTCCATCAGAGCAGGACATTTTGTCAATGCTGTGTTGTCCCCAGCGCTCAGTCTAGGGCCTGACAGAGTAGGTTCTCAAAAAATAGTGAATGAATGAATGAATTTACTGAGTTTGGACAATATCTTTCTAGATGATATTTACAGATGAGGAAACCAAGTCTCAGACAGATAAAGTGATTTGCCACAGAACACATAGTGAAGACGTCCCAAAACTTAGATTTGAACCTCAAGCGTTTTTTGTAAAAGCCAGGGTGGCTTTTACACATCCCTCCACCCCCACCCGCGCCCCCTTGTGGCCCTTTTCCTTCTCTGGGCTGCCCCCACCTTTGGACCATGGCCCGGAAGGATGAACGTGTGTCTGTCTCGGTGTTCCTACGGTCCAGCCTGGGCCTGGCCCATAATAGGCCTTCATAATGAAATTATATCTCCTCTCCTGAGCTCCAAAGCCTCCCAGTATCAGGATCCTGACATTACCCCACTGTCACCTCGCCCCAATCCTGCCTCCTAAACAGTGATGAATTTCCCAAACATACCCTACTGTCCCTTACCTCTGGGCCTCCCTATATGCTGTTCCCTCTACCAGGAGCACTCTTCCAGCACCTCTGCCCCAAATTCAGCTTCAAGGTCACCTCCACTCCCAGGAAGCTCACAGCTCTTAGGGCTCTGCAAGGGCTTCCACTATGCTGACCCATGGGCCATCTGGCCCTTAGCTCATGTTCTGACTTCCCTCTTCTTAAGGGGAGTTGTCCTGAACTGGCTGTCCAACCACCTCGGTTTCATCCCCACCCTGTCACTGACCTTCTGGGTGAACTTGGCCTGGGCCATAGCTCATCTGTCAGGTGGGTAGAAAATGTGAATGTCACAGTAAGTGAAGCCTTGCTGTCCACCAAACTGGGTCACATCTGTCCCGTCCCCACTCGAACCCTGCGAGTGGTATTCAATCCACAACTCCCTAGAAGTTCTGACCCCTGCTGACGTCTCCCTCCCTCACTCCAGTCACCTGGCCTCCTTGCATTTCCTGGAACATTCCAAGCCCCAACCCACCCCAGGGCCTTTGCCCTTGCTGTTACCCCTGCTGGAAATCTCTTCCCCCAGGGTCCGTTCCTTCTCCTCCTTCAGAAGTCTCTCCAGGTCACCTCCTCAGAGAAGCCCTCTCTGACCTGTGCAGCTTCCAAACACCCCTGTTTATTTCTGCCATGAAATTATCTTATCTATTCCTGTGTTTGCTCACTGATCTCTCCTCCACCTGAATGCAGGCGGAAGCCTTGTTCGCTGCTGGGTCCCCTCGAGTCTGATACAATAGGTGCTCAAGCAGCAGCTGTGGAATGAAGAGAAGAGCATGCAAGTGCTGCCTTGCCCCTGTGCACCCCTGGCCCCAGCCTGAAGTTCAGGGGCTGGGAACCAGGAGGCTCCATTCCCGCCCCAGGCAGGTGCCCCTCTGAGCCCCAGAGCCTGTCTGGTTCCCAGCCCCATAAAATCCACCACCCTCAATTTGCCCTTGGGCAGCAAAGAGTGAAGGAGGAGGATGTGGGGCCCAGAGGTTGACCTGGGCGGGGAGAAGATGCAGATTTGAAAGTCAGTGTCCACGGGCAATTTCGATGCGGCCAAATGCTATTTAAACACCACAGCCCTCATGGCTGCTCTGCCAGGTCGGGACTACTACAGTCACCCCCTAGCAGTGAGGAAAGTGAGGTACAGCTGGGTGCAGCCACAGGCCCAAGGCCGAGGAGCCAGAGGAAGGTGCAGCCGAGGATCAACCCCAGCTCTGCATGATGCCAGGGTCTGTGCATGCTCTCACCCACGCTGGTCAGTGCACAGATAGTGCATGGGCACTAGCGGATATGCCAGGCACTGGTTCAGAGCACAGGTCCTGGAGGCGGAGCTCTGAGACCTCAGGCAGGGTACTCAGCCCCTCTATGCCTCGGTTTCCCTGCTGTGAATCAGACCCCAAGACCCCTCCCTTGCGGGGTTGCTGACCAACTGAAAGGAGAGCATCTGAGGCCCAAGAGAGCTGTTAGGATATCTTGCTGCCCTGAAATGTGGATGCCCTTGGTCCTCTCTCCGAGCCTCAGTTTCCCCATCTGGCATATGCTACTCTGCAGGGCTGTTTCGGGACTGGCATGAGCTGTTTGCCCCATGTCTTGCACACAGTGAATGCTTAAAAGTGCTCCCTGCTGTTTACTCCAAGCCTCTGGTCCTCATTCTCCTCATCTGTGACCCCAGAAGACAGTCCTGATCCCCCAAGACCTCTTCTAGGTCACTAGGGCAAAGAGCCAGGGGCCCCAGGGTGGCCCTGGCAGGGGGAGGGGGTCCTGGATACGGGGAGAGCCGCAGAGTGGCCAGGATCAGGAAGTTGCAGGAGGCCGGAGTGACTCACCGGCCAGCCCGGCTGAGGGGCTGGGCTGCGGCCCCCCACGCACCCCTCTGGGTCCTGCCTTGAGCCCAAAAGTGCTGTGTCATGCTCTGTCATGTGGCTCCGGGTCATTAATACTCAAGTTCTGGGAAGCTTGGGCCGAGTTCCCGGAAGGGGTCAGCCAGTTCAGTAAACAGATTGGCTGGTTGGTCGTCACAGCTGAGCCGGGCAGGCCTGCAGCTCGGGAGTCAGGAGGTGGGGACTAGTGGCCAAAGGGGGCACAGGAACCACCCCCATCCCTGTGCTGGGCTGGCGCCTCCCAGAGCAGCTTGGCCCAGCTCTGCAGATGAAAGGTGAACCTGAAGCTCAGAGAGGGCAAGGCACTTGCCAGAGGTCACACAGTGGGTCCTCTGTGTGGACCCACAAAGGGTTCAAACCCAGAAATCCGGACTCACTATCTAGTGCTCTCAGCAACTCCCTAACAATAAGCAACAGGCTCTGCATCCTCCTCACCCCCAAATCCTATCCCAGACTCTAAAGCCAGTTTGTTGGATAAAGAGAGAAACAAGTGGAAGGCAGTTTGGGAAGGAAGCTGGTTTGGGAGGATAACAGGCTGTCCCCTGCGATAGGTCCTCTAATAATAATAACACCTGCTAGCCTGTAATGAGCACCTACTACGTGCCCCTAGGCACTTAAGTGCTACTTGGACACTGAGCTAAGTGCCTTACATTAATTCACTCATGTAGTATTGCAGCCACCTTTACACAAATAATCATGGCATCCTTTTTAAAGCATCTACTAACTGCCAGGCACTGAGCTGGGTAACTGATTTGCACCACCTCTAATCCTCACATCCACCCAATTAGGTAGACATTGTCCTCACGCCCCCCATCAAATGAGAAAATAGGCCTGGGAAGACAAGCAGCTGTATCATTTGGTGGAAGAAAAGTGGACTCAGGGATTCAACCTTTGGCTTTGCCCCTTCCCACTGTATGACCTCACGCAAGTGATTTTCTCTCTCAGAGCCTCAGTTTACCCTCCTGATACACGGAATGATTATGGTATTCGGATCACAGGGAGCCAGACCTGGTGGGGGCACGTGACTGTCAGTGGTAGAACACAGGCTTTAAGCTGGGGCAGATCTGGGTTCTGATTTCATTCTGCTGCTTCTTGGCTGTGTGACCTTAGGAATACTGCTTAAGTTCTCTGGGCCTCCATGTCCTCTATAAAATGGATAACATGATAACACCTCCCTCATACAGCTGGCAGGAGAAATGAATGAGCTGACACTCCCAAAACCCTCCATGCAGGGCTGGGCATTCCATAGGTACTCAGCAGAGGTGACTTGTTCTTGTATTTCACTGAAGCTGACTGCTGGGACAAGGGGAAAGGGTGAGAGGCTGTGGACCCAAGGACGAGGCACCCATAGTCCTTGCTGCCCTTCTGCAGCCACAAGCAATTTGAACAGAGGAGGTGAGGTCCCAGTCCTCTTCACATGCTGTGCTCTCAGGCCTGGCTGTGCCCCTGACCTTTGCTTTTTGAATCTCTCTCTTTTTTTTCTTTTTTTTTTTTTGCTTTTTAGGGCCGCACTCGCGGCATACGGAGGTTCCCAGGCTAGGGGTTGAATTGGAGCTACAGCTGCTGGCCTGCACCACAGCCACAGCAACATGGAATCCAAGCCATGTCTGCGACCTACATCACAGCTCACAGCAACGCCGGATCCTTAACCCACTGAGCGAGGCCAGGGACCGAACCCGCAACCTCACAGTTCCTAGTCGGGTTCGTTTCCACTGCGCCACAGTGGGAACTCCCTGCTTTATTCTTACAGTCCCCTCTACCATGGCTAGCCCAGCCCCGACCCCTAAGTTCAGACTCTCACCTCATTATTCCCCCTTCACACTTTGTCACACTTTTGCATGTGTGTGGCCCTCCACCTGGCATGCGCTCATTACCCTAACTCACTTGCCTCTTCTGTATTTCACTCATCTTCTGCCACAGAGATTCAAAATCACCTCCTCCAGGGAGCCTGCCCTGATCCTCTCCCCAAAAGCAAACTCTCCCAGACTCTCTCTAAACCTCACTTACCCCTTTCTATCATTACACATCAGCTATTTTTGCACATGTCACCTCAAATTTTGGCTGCTGTGAGATGGAAAATTTGCAAGGGAGATTTGGAAAAAAAAATTGTCTTGCCTCTAAAATACTTAAAGAAACCTGCTAAATAGACATTAATAAAACCGTTCATTAATCCACTCAAACTTTACAATTAAGTATTAAATTTCTAATTTAGTATTTATGAAAATTTTCATGGCTTTTGAAAATAATCTGCAAATGAGAATGTTCCTTGTTGGGCAAACACTCCCTGGTGTACACAGAGATTGCCAAGAACCCAAAGCCAGTGGTAAAATAAATGAGCTGCTTGTTGCCAAACAATTTCCGAAGTGAAATTATTAATATTATTAAAATCCTTTTGTGATTTTTCTATCCCTGCAATCAGTGTGGCCTCTTCATTTATTTCCCCCATTATCACATCTCCTTTTTTTCCATGGGTTCAGCTCTTATCTCCCTCAACCTCGAAAACAGTCTTCATACCCCCACCTCCATGCTCTTGCTCACACTCCCCCACCTCCTGGAATGCCCTCTCCTCTTTTTGTTGTTGGAATCTGACTCTTCTTCAGAGCACAGTCCAAGCTCCTCCTTCCTCCCCGGTGCCCTGCCCCGCCCTAACCCGGGAGAACCCGCCCTTTGCCAGAGCAGCTAGACTTCTGAGTCCCCATCTGCAAACGGAGAGGGACAGAGTGGAACAGAGGCACCAACTTCACAACCCTCAGGCCAAATCTTTGGTTGTGTATTTATAGATTGGCCTCAACATTTAAAAACCAATCTGGGAGTTCCCGTCGTGGCGCAGGGGTTAACGAATCCGATGAGGAACCATGAGGTTGCAGGTTCATTCCCTGGCCTTGCTCGGTGGATTAAGGATCCAGTGTTGCTGAGAGCTGTGGTGCAGGTTGCAGACGCGGCTCAGATCCCGAGTTGCTGTGGCTCTGGCGTAGGCTGGCATCTACAGCTCTGATTGGACCCCTAGCCTGGGAACCTCCATGTGCCATGGGAGCGGCCCTAGAAAAGGCAAAAAGACCAAAAAAATAAAAATTAAAAAATTTTTTTAAATTAAAAAAAATAAAAACCAATCCAGATTTACACTTTCTCGTGAAAACCCAGAAGTCCTGGCCTGCCACATTGGGCTGAAACTGAGCAGTGCCCACGCTTCAGATGGGCCTGCCCCTCTCACCAGCCACTTTACCAAGTGTGCTGTTTTTTTGGCCCTGGAGGCACCTGAGTTTGCAACCCTCATACTAGAACAGAAGTCCTAAGGCTTCCTTCAGTCTCATAGCCCCATCTTGAACATCTAAGGTGAAATCTCCCAATCTGGTTGAAGTGAGGGACCCCCTGCCACCTGTCCCTGTTCTCGCACGTAGAAGAGACACTCCCATGCCTGCCATCAATGTACATCCTCTGGACACTTAAATTTCTTTGGATACTTGAGTTCCTGTCACGGCGCAGTGGAATCAAACCCGATTAGGAAGCATGAGGTTTCGGGAGGTCTGGGATGGGGCCCAACCTGGCCTTTGGTGATGCTGAGTTTTTCAAGCTATACTTCAAAGAATTTAAGTATCTGAAGATTTCTTTTTTTCTTTTTCTTTTTAGGGCCGCACCCATGGAATGTGGAGGTTCCCAGGCTAGGGGTCCAATTGGAGCTACAGCTGCCAGCCCACACCATGGCAACATCAGATCTGAGCTGCATCTGCGACCTACATCACAGCTTATGGTAACGCCAGATCTTTAACCCACTGAGTGAGGCCACGGATTGAACCCGAAACCTCATGCTTCCTAATCGGGCATCCAGAAAGAGAAACGTCCTAATGTAGCTCCCCCCTCCCAAACCAGCCCCCCTCTCAGGAAAAGGTAGCACCTTTACCCACCCCTGCTTGGACCAACAACACCTGCAAACTTTGCCTTCAGCGCAACCACTTCTCCCAGTTCCAGTTCTCCTCCCGTCCTGGAGTCCCTACCGACGGCTCTCCCCATTCCCAGCCAGAGGGATCCTGTTAGACCAGTAGGTCCCAGTTCACGGGTGACTTTTGTGCATTTGACAATGTCTGGAGATATTTTTAGTGGTCACCTTGGGTGGGAGGGAGGGGTGCTACTGGCATCCAGTGGGGAGAGGCCAGAGGTGCTGTTCAAACTCCTACAGTACGCAGGACTGCTCCCACGAGAGGCAATCATCTGGTCCAAACACTGGCAGGCCCATAGGTAGAGACCCTAAGTCAGACCCTGGGCTTCCTGTGCTCAGAACCCTCCAGGGGCTCTCAAATCACTTGCAGTACAATTCAAACTCCTCCTCCCGCCTTCCACCTGCTTTGGGTGGTCCGCATCCCTGCTGGCCTCTGGATCTTGGTCCCCCCCCACCATCCCTCCCACTGGCTCACTCAGCCAGACGACTCTCCTTATCTTCCCCCAACAGGGCAAGGTGTTTCCTACCTCAGGGCATTTGTATCTGCTATTCCCACATGTGGAACACTAGGCCCCAGACACCTAAAGGGATAGCCCCTCACTTCCCTCCAGGCTCCTGTCCCTTCTGTGATGGCCCATATGATACCTTAGCCCCACACTCCTCACCCCTCCTTTGCCCTTTATTTCACTACCTGACACACTCCATCTCATTCGTTCCTTGACGATCTCCCCTCCTCAAATGTAAGTGCCATGAAGGCAGAGAGTTTATCCATTTTTGTCCATTTTGTTCACTGTTCTCTCCCCCAGTGCTTGGCACACAATAGATGCTCAATAAATATTTACTGAATGAGCACATGACTTGGTCTACCAGGCCTCCCCTGCATTAGAATTCTAGAATTTAAGGGCTTAGTTGACTGAGGGCTGGTGACCCCTTCGTCCTGGCAGGAGCAGTTCTACAGTTGTGGGACTCCATGATCTTCAGCATCCAGTGAGCTTCCATTCCTGGCCAGGGCACTACCAAAGGGTAACCTAGGTCCTGGCTTAGAGAGGAAAAGACTGAAGGTCAAGAGAGGAGGAGAGGCAGCGGCTGGGCCCCAGCTTAGGCGGGGTCCCTGGCTACCCAGGACTGGAGACCCAGGCCCCTCACAGAACAAGAGCTATGCCTGGGAGTGTCGAGGAGGGCACTCCTGGAGACCTCCAGCAGGAGCTCAGAAGATAAAGGCGGACCATATGTTCTAGGAAAAAGCCACATAAAATGAATTCACTGAGAACCAGGGCCAAAACCTCAGGAAAAAAAAAAAAAAATCAACCTTCGAGAAATCTGACAAGGAACCTATCCCACAAAGTGAAAAAAAAGTGAAAATAAATTGATTTTCTCCTTGACCTAACACAATGGTGTGTGTGTGTGTGTATACAAATCCTTAGCATGATCAAAGTGAAGCGAGTATTGATACATCTAAATGTATTTAAACAAAATTGCATAACAGCACAGTGTAATGTCCTTTTCCTTGCATGCAACCAACACAACATATTCATGGAGTTATTCAGTCTGGGCAGCGGCCACTACCCTGCCCTAGTCACTGCCCCCTTAACTGGCCAGCCCACTGCAGCCTCTGGAAAAGTAGAGGAGGCTGTGGCCCCACCCGCCCCAGAATGGACAGCCAAGGACCCCTCCCAATCATTTGCAACTTCTCATTCATAAAACAGGCCCAGATGCGTCTGATTGGCGGGCACTGGTCACATGGCTATAAACAAGCTTCTGAGAAACAGCCCTCAGCCCCTCCTCACCCCTGACTGAGGGTCCTGCCTTCTTTCCCTCCCACAAAGTCCCCCCTCCTCAGCCTCTCACTGGCTCCCACAGGCCATTCCATACCCGGGAGGGGCCAGCTCAGCACCTCCGGTTTTTGAATGACTAAAGAATTATTGTGCCCCATTTTAGAAACAAATAACAAACCAGGAAACATATTTTTATGATTTTTTAACAATTAAGAGGCTTATTTTCCCATTATGAAGGTGGTCTCAAATAGATAAGACAAACACCCCATGGAGAAAATAACATAAAAACAAAAGTAGGTTGGGTACCCACTAGGCGCCAGATGCTGGGAATACAAAAGGGGACAGGCTGATGTCCTCCTGAGTATGTCGTCTGTGGGAGAAATGACTAAGAGGCCAGTCCACAACACTGCGGTGACCAGGGGCGCCCGGGGGCCTGTGGGACAGCAGGGACACACTCACATTCAAGGAATGGAGAGAACGATGAGGTGAGGAAGAGGGAAGAGTGCTCCAGGAAGAGGGAGCTGCTCAGACAAAGGTGTGGAGGGAGAAAGAACTCCAGCCACAGCTTCCAGAACCTTCCAAATCAGAGCTGTCCACAGAGTTGGGTTCTATGTGTTGTTTTTAATTTGATTGGTTGGCCAACATTTAAAAATCAGAACATTTCGCATATGACCTCGTATTTCTGGCTTTTCTTGATAAATTGAAAGATCTGGGCCCCATGCCGGCCACGAAGCAGCTGTCCCCTGAGGAGGGCCTGTTCTCTCTAGTTCACGGCAGTCACTACCCGGACCACCTCACTCATCACGCTGCCTCTTGGCCCCAAGGTGTCTGCGTTTTTGACTCCCTGTTCTAAAGCTTGCCAAGGAGGATGCTGGGGAATCAGGCTCAGAGAGCCTAAACAACTCTCCCAAGGTCACACAGCACACAGAACAAGACTACAGCCTGAGGACTCAGGACACGCAGTCCTACTTGGGACACTAAGTGCCTTTCCCCAGCAGTCTCAGAGACCCCACCTCCAGGAGCTGCTGACCCTGGCCCTGAGCCCTGGGGAACCAAGAGGCCTGGCCAGGGAAGGCCCCGTCCTGTTTAGGCTTTGTGGTCTCGTGAGTAACCGAGTGGAAAAAAACAAGCTTGAAAAGATAACAATTACAACGAAATTAAATCAAATCAGGCCCGTGACTCATTTATGGAGCCGTAAAAACAGAAAACAAAAACAAGCTGGTTCTGGAGGAGGGAGGCCAGGATGAGGAAGGGAGAAGTTGGGCAAGGGAAAAAAAATAAAGCAGCAGCAACAATCTCCTGGGGCTGTCAATTACCCCAACAAGGAGGCAACGGTGCCAGATGCCAGGCCGCTGTACAGGGCAAGGGCCCGGGGACTCAGAAGCCAGGAAGACCCAGAGAAGGGGCCAGAGGTCCTAGATGCCAGTGGGGTGGCTGGTCTGCCCTCCTGAACACCCCCATGAGCTGGGAACCACTGACATGCCATTCTGCATAAAGGAAACTGAGACTCAGAGGAACTGAGTGACAAGGCCAGGTCACACGGCCAGAAAGTGGGAGGCTGAGGTCCCAGCCTGGCCCCAAAGCCAGTATGAGCTTCAGCCTTGCCATCTGGAAAACAGGCTCCTGAGCCCCAGCCCTCTTCCAGAGGACAGCAGAGCCAGGGGCCCTGGAGTTTCCTCTGGACATTGCAGGAGCCCTGAAAACTAGCCACCCAACATGGCAGCCCGTCTCTAGACTCACTGTCCCCATTTACGCAATAATGGGGTCACATCAGGCAATGACGAAGGAAGGCCCAGGAGCTCAGTGGGTCTGACCCAGGGGAGCTTCAAAGCGCTGCTCTGCCCATTTCCCAGAAGCCTCTGCCCCCGGGGACGTAAGAGGAGCCAGAGGCAGAGCCTGAGGGAGCCCGACCCACAGGCCTACGATTCCCTAGAGGTCACCCTGACCCAGGGACGAGACTGGGCAGGCAGCAGCGAGCTGGGCCGGGGAGCTGAGCCGGGCCGGGAAAGCAGGAGCTTCAGGATAGTGAGGACAGGATTTGAGGGGGCCGAGAGGGAAGGAGCGCTGGCAAGCAGCTGCCAAAAATAACACCATTCACCACATTAGGACATTGGATGTTGAGTGGTTACTGTGGTCGGGGCACGGGCTAAGCACTTTACATGCAATCATTCGCACATTCATCCATTCTACCAGTCTTTATGGAGCATCTTCTTGTGCCAGGTGCCATGTTGGGGGCTAGGAACAGAACAGTGATCAAGAGAGACAAAAGCGAGGCGGCCATCCTGAACCGGGTAGCAGACAAGGAAAACCCAGGAATGCAACGGGAAGTGGTAAGAGCTAGAGAGTCAAATGAAGAGAGGAAGGGAGTGTCGGGAGTCCCTGAAGGCCTGGCTGAGCTGTGACATTTAAGCAGAGACCTGAAGGAGTGAGAGCAAGCCATCCTTGGGAGTGTGTTCCAGGCAGAGGGACGAGCAAGCACAAAGCCCCAGGGTAGGAGCACACCTGGCAAGTTGGAGAAACAGGAAGAGGGCCAGTGTGGCGGGAGCAGAGTAAACCTTCCCAACAGCCAGAGGGGCAGCTACTGCTATTATCTCCTCTTTTAGAAGAGGAAATTGAGGCTCAGAGACGGGGAAGTGACTTGCCCAGAGTCACAGAGTGAGGAAATGGCAGCACAAGAGGCAGAAGCACAAGTTGAACTGTGTGGGAAGAGGGGAGTACATGCCACAAGGCTGTAGGATCCAAGGGTGACACTCAGAGAGCATGTGTCACCTGCCTTGGTCATAGCCATGGAAGTTGTGATTGTGCAACCAGAGCCATGCAAGGAGCCTCAGCCCCGCCCTCACCCTGCCTCCTCGGCCCACTGGGTCTAAGGGCACTGGGTAGCCTAGAATCCAGGGAACTCATTCAGGCTAAGTTGTGAGGGACTGCGAGCAGTTTCTGGCTTATCCTATCCCTGAGATGACCTTTAACCAGGTCATAGAAGCAGTTCTGCAGCCTTAGTTTCCCCATTTGTCAAATGATGGGACTGCTTAGGTGGTCTCTAACAGCAGTTGAGGATTCTTGGGTCCAGAGAGAGGCATGGCTTTCCAAAGTCACACAGCCACGGAATGACAGAGCTAGGGGACCCCAGCCTGGTAACTGACGGCCCAGAGCTCTTCTCCCTCCGGCCGGGATGACACCTGGGCCTCTTACCCTGCTCTGCTGTCTTCGTCAATCTCCCCCTCATCTGCCGCCCTGCACCCCTCGCACTGTTCATACTTCCAAGCCTTGGCACATGCCATCCTCTGCTTGGGGGTCCCTTCCCCTATGCCATCTTCTCTACCCACAAAGGAAAAATAAAGCAGGATCAGAGTATTATAGAGAGAGGGTTTAGGTGGAGAATGTTTAAGCTGCCAAAGGTGGGAGGCTCAGAGAAGGCTACTCTGAAGAGTGACATCTGAGTTGTGACTTGAAGGAGGTGAGGGGGAAAGTCATGGGAATACATGGTAGATAAGGATTCCAGGCAGAAGGAAAAGCATGTGCAAAGGCCCTGTGGTAGAAAGATCCGTAATTTATCAGAGGAACAGCAAGGAGGCCATTAGGCTTGAAGGGAGTAAGCAAGGGGGAAAGTGGGGGAGTTAAGATCATCAGAGATATTCAGTTTTCTAGGATTGGGGGCAGGGGTCACAATGTGGCCATGGGGCGGGGTCGGGGGGACTTTGACATTTACTCTGAGTGAGGTGGGAGCCATGGGAGGTCTCTGAGGAGAGGAGGGACAGGATCTGACTTAGGTTCTAAGGAGATCCCTCTGGCTCTTTGCAGAGAACAGACTGTAGGGGTGAGGTCCCCAGATAGGTGATGCTGGTGGCATGGACCATGGCAGAGGCAGTGGAGCTGGGGAGATGCAGGCTGATGCTAGGTGTATTCTGAAGGTGGAGCTGACAGGATGTGGTGAGCAGTCAGACACCTGGCCAGGGAGAACCAAGGGTAGAGGACAACTCCCAGGTTTGGGGGGGAGTGCCTAGAGAATGGAGGGGCAGTAAACTGCGCTGGGTTGTGGTTGGTTCCTGTCAGTCATCCCAGTGGCGAGGGGAGAGTGGGGCCTTAGGTCTGGAGTCAGGGAAATGTCCGGGTTGGAGAGAGGCATTTGGAAGTCACCAGCATTTAGATGAGGACAAGAACTGTCTTTGGCATCTTTGTCCCCCTCTTCCCCTCACTCCAGCACCAGGGTGGCCTCGGGGAGCATCCAGGAGACCCTCGGATAAACCCCTAAGCATGTGTACTGAGTGCCCACCACGCTCAGGGTCAAGCACCCCCTCTCACTGACTCACTTCATTCTCACAGCGTCTGACAGGGTAGGTACCTACCACCAGAGCCCATTTACAGAGCTGAGGGTGAAGGAATTTGCCCAAGGTGTCACTTAGCATTGGGAAAATAGTAAATTATTCATTCTAGAAGGCTGCTCCAACAGAAGTAGAGCAGGCCTTGGGCAAGGCCATCGGGGGAGAGTTAAGTGCCTTTCTCAGCAGCCCCTGATCACTACTCAGGGCAGGGCGCTGGGATGGGGAAGCCAGAGGCTCCTGAGTTACCTCCTCCAGGCGGTGGGAAGGATTGCCTCTTAGTGATTTGGGGTCCCCTGGAAAAAGGCTGAGGGAAAACCTGGAGCTCCCCAACCTCAGCAGGAGGGAGGCTGGAAAAGGAGCTTGAGAGAGATGAAGGAGGGAGCTACAGTCAAGAAGCAGATTGAGGCCTCAAGCCAGGTAGAGAGACGAAGATTTCAGGGCAGGCTTAGGGGACCGTGAGATCCCCTCACCACTTGTGTGGAACTCTAGAAAGCCTCTCCTTAGCCTGTAAGTGCTCTTCCTCTGATGCCTCAGGCTCCACCATTCACTGCAGCCATAAGAGCCATCAGGCCAATGGCTGTGATTTGCAAAAATTCCTCCCCTCCTCCCCATAACCTGGATGGAGTCTGAAAGAAAGCTGAGGGTCGCAGCAGGGTGTGAGACAAGATTCAAACTCAGATCTATCTGACCCTCAAACAGTATTCTTTCCACTGTAGGGTTTGTCTTGTCCACTTGGCAGCCATGCAAGATGGGAACGAGATTTGGGAGGGTCCCTAAGGGGCAGGGAGGAGGAATAAGACCCAGATACTGTTTATCAAGACCCAGCCTTGTGAGAGTCACTGGCAAAGACTTTAGTTTCTAATTTGTAAAATCAAAGTTACAATCCCTTTTTCCTCTCAGGGTTGTGATGGGTTAATCCAGGGATTGGCAAACTTTTTCTGTAAAAAAACAGGTAGTAAATATTTTCACCTTTGGGGGTAGTATGGTCTCTCTCATAGCCACTCAACACTGTAGTTGTAGGGTGAAAGCAGTAACAGATGATAAGTAAATGAATGGCCATGCCGTGTGCCAATAAAACTTTATTTACAAAACCAAGTTGTGGGACAGATTTGGCCTGAGGGCTATGGTTTGTCAACCCTGGGGATAATGAATGCAAATTAGAGACCTGGCACATAGTAAGTGCTCAATAATATTTGATGAAAGAGTGAAATGAGTCTGAGTCTCACTTTCTTCGCCTCCTAAAAAGAAAGCACTACAATTAGCTATTTGCTGAATGCATCCCTTGTTACTTGGGGTTTCAGGAAGCCAGAAATGGCCCTCACATCATTCCTCCTTATAAAACCCTATGAGATAGGGCTGTCTATGGTCCCATTTTACAGAAACTGAGGCTAAGTGACCAAGGCTGTGGAGCTGGGATATGACAAAGCTGGGATTTCTGAAACTGAGCCTGGGGCTCTTTATACTCTGAAATTTGGAGACTGAGACCAAGACCCTGGAGCTCACATTGGACCTGGAGCGGGGTCTGGCTCTAGATCCTCAGCTCAATCCTCCCCAAGCCAGGGGTTTGCCGCCTGCACCCGCTCCTGGACAGTGGGTCAAATATGCAAGAGATGGGGGCGGGGGGGGCAGAGAGGCAGAGAGAGATAAGACAAAGAGACAGAAGGGCCCAAGGAGACAAAAGAGAAACAGACACGAAGAGAGATGGATCTGGAGAGGAATAACACATCTCCCATCCTCTCTCCCTCCCTGGGACTCCTTCCCAGCCCCAACATGCTCTCTATCACCACTGACTCCTTCCAGGGAAAAAATTATCCATCCCCCATGCAGTTCTAGGTTGGAATCTTGGCTCAGGAACTGACCACTGTGTGATATTAGACAAGGGCTCCCCTTCTCTGAGCCTCATTCTCCCCATCTGTGAAATGAAGATGATGCTGACTTAGGACAGCCTCGCTGGCTGCTGGATCAGATGAAGCAGGGTCACCTGGTACCAACAAGCACATAAGGACCCTAGGTGCCCCACTCCCTGGGCCAGGGACGGGGGGGTGAGGACACACTGATCTCAGGGTCTGTGTTCCCCAAGGGGGTCATTATTTATTTATTCATTCATTCTTTCAACAAACATTTATTGAGCACCTACTGTTTGGCAGGTGCTGTGTAAGGTACAGGGTACACAGTCATGAAGAAGGCAAACAAAAGTCCCTGCCCCGGTACAGCTGATATTGTAAACGAGGAGGCAGACAGGCAACCAACAAGCAAATTAATACAAATGTACCAGGTGGTGAGGAGGGCAGGGGGAGAAATAACTTGGGGTACACAAGGAAAAAAATCCCCCCTACCAGCCCGGGGGTGGGAGGCTACCTGTTGTGTTCTTCCTGAGTGCAAGGCACTTTCATTGATTTTGTCACACTGAGTATCCTCAGCAATCCCAGGAAATAGGTACTCTTATTGTCCCATTTTCCAGATAAGGAAATAGGCTCAGAGAGGTGACGTGACTTGCTCAAGGTCGCGCATCTGTAAAGGGGCAGCGCCAGAACTCTAATGGGCCCTGAAATCCTGGGGACAATCAGAGGGGTTTGATCCACTGTGGGATAAGCTAATGCCTCCCCTGCAAGATCCTATGGCAGGGTCTTGAACAGGGCCCAGTCAGACAGAGAATAAGACTTGCATCAGAGGCCTCAGCCACCAGGAGGTTAAAGACCCAGGAATTGGGTCCTTGGGGTTCCCTGGCGGGGCTCCAGCTCCAGCTCCCGCCACCACAAGGCCCCAGATAGGATGACAGCCACACCCAGGCTCAGCCTCTGGCCCGCGCCGCCTGCTGGGAACACAGAGTCCTTGGGACTGGGAGGCTCAAAATAGAAAGCTCAGAGCCTGGGCTGGAGCCTGGAATGCCTGGGCAGACAGGCCGGGACTCCTGGACCAGCCCAAGTACTGCCCGGCCTGGGGCTGGCAGGGCAGCAGAATCATCAGGATCCACCGCTAGGGTCTAGGTCCTGGTTGTTATTCTCCTGAAGCAGCTTCCAAGATGCCAGCTCCAGGATCTAATGTGCCTGGATTCCTCTCCTGGTTTAATCCTGGACTAGCCATGTGGACTTGGGTTGGTCACCTACCCCCAGGGACCTTAGTGTCCTTATCTGCCAACAACTCATAGAGTTGTTCATTCAGTCATTCAACAAATGTTGTTTTATTATTTTTTTAAATTTTTTTTTTTTTTTTTGCTTTTTAGGGCCACCCCCGCAGCATATGGAGGTTTCCAGCTAGGGGTTGAATCAGAGCTGTAGCTGCTGGCCTACCCCACAGCCATGGCAACACCAGGTCCGAGCCACGTCTGTGACCTACACCACAGCTCACGGCAACGCTGGATCCTTAACCTACTGAGCAAGGCCAGGGATCAAACCTGTGTCCTCATGGATGCTAGTCAGGTTCACGTCTGCTGAGCCACAATGGGGACTCTGTCATTCAACAAATGTTTATCAAAAAAAAAAAAAAAAAAAAAAAGGAGTTCCCGTGGTGGCTCAGTGGTTAACAAATCTGCTAGGAATCAGGAGGTTGTGAGTTTGATCCCTGGCCTCGCTCAGTGGGTTAAGGATCTGGCATTGCTGTGGCTGTGGTGTAGGCCAGGGGCTACAGCTCCAATTAGACCCCTACCTGGGAACCTCCATATGTCACGGGTGCAGCCCTAGAAAAGACAAAAAAAAAACCGTTTATCAAGCACCTATTATATTCCAAGCACTGTGCTAGGCACTGGAGATATACCAGAGAATAAAACATAGAAAAATCCTTGTACTTATGGACAAGTAAAATCTACAGCATGTCAGAAGGTGATGAGCACCCCAGAGGAACATAAAGCATGGAAGAGGACATGGAATACTAGGTAGGAAGGGGAGAGGGACCTGTGGACACTCAGGAGAAGAGTGTTCCAGACAGAAGGAAAGCCAGTGCAAAGGTCCTGAGGCAGCATGAGCTTGGGTCATTTCAGAGACACAGGGAGACCAATATGACTGGAAGAGTGAATGAGGAGGGGAAGGCGAGGAGGGCCCTCTGATACAGGGCCTTGTGAGCCAAGGGAAGGACTTAAGGTTGACTGGCAGAGCACTGGGGATCTGCTCAGCAGTGGAGCAAGCGGGCACATCCACAGTTTTACAGGAGCCCATGGCTGAGTATAGAGGCAATTTCTAGAGGGCTGGGCTGGAAGCTTCTGGGCCAGTGTGGATGAGAGGTGATGGGGGCAGAAAGAAGGACTTGGAGGCCAGTCTGGGCCGCAGGAGGCCCAGCAGGAAGTTGGCAGACAGAAGGCCCAGCCTGGGACACCGACTGCTTTGTCCAGCCTGAAGCCTACGACCCCCATCCCCGTCTGTGCTGGCCTGTGGCAGCCTTAGGGCTGGGAAATGTGCCTGGAATGTCAGCCACGAGGCCTGGGCCGGACAGTGCCCGTGGGACCCGCCAGGAGACCAGGCGAGTACCCTGGCCACAGCCCTGCCCACACATGGAATCTCTCAAGCCCACTGACCAGGGTGAGTGGTAATTACAGGCCCTGGAGCAGAGGGGGAAGGGACTGCAAACCAGAGCCTCCCCCACAGCCAACCCCACTCCTATTTACTGAGCACCTATTATGGGCCAAGTCCTTACACACACTATCCCGTCCCATAGGCACCTCAATCCTTTGTTTCTGATACCTCCAAGTGACACATCTTGCAAGAAGGAAGCTGACTTGCTTACAGCCCCACAGCATAAGACAACACATGCGGAAACTGGGTTTTGCACCCAGGACCCCAAACTTGGCATGTCTTCTTTGTGGCTATACTGGCAACTCATTGCTCCAGAGACCAAGGTGAGTTAGGAGAAAGAACAGTAGACTGTGAGTCCCCTGGGGCTTTTCTGGACCTGAGCTGTCTCATCTGTCAAAGAACCATTCATTCATTCATTCATTTACAAGTGTTTATTGGGCACCTGCTCTGTACAGGCCATGGGCTGAAAGCTGAGTATAGCAATGAACAATACAGACATGACTCCCCCCAAATGATGGTGACATGCCAGTGGAAGAAGACAGACAAGAAATGGAATAAACAAGCTGGGTAGTCTTCCAGAATAAGCCCTAAGTCCTAGGGAGAAAATGAAACAGCATGAGGTGACAGAAATGAGGGGCTAGCCGGGGAGGGCCTCTCTAAGGGATGACTGTGAGAAGAGCCGCAGGGAGAGCTGAAGGAAGAGGGTTCTCTATTCCAGATGGAAGAGCAAGTGCAAAGGCCCTGAGGCAGCACAATTAGGAGTTTTGTGTTAGTGTGTTTGTGGCACAGGGAGGTCAGTGTGGCTACAGCTGAGCAGAAAATGTGGGAGAGCGAGTGAGCCAGGGTAGAAGAGGGAGTGAGGTTAGAGAGGTCTTGGAAGTGGCAGGGGTGAGGGGTGATCCCCCAGAGCCTTGTGGCTGCTCTAAGGACTTTGGCATCTCCTCTGAGAGCAGTGGGAGCCATGGAGGGTTCTGAGCAGAGGAGGGATAGGCTCTGTCTTGAGTTCTAAGGGACTCTCTCTGCCTTAGGAGGCAAGAACAGAGGCAGGAAGTCCAACAAAGAGGTAACCACAAAGGTCTCTCGGAAGAAAGTGGTGCTGGACCAGGGTGGGGTAGTGGAGGTGGCCCCCTGCAGATCTGGCAGCTCGTGTAGACTAGTCATGGGGCAGGAGAAGGAAACCCAGGTCTGGAGCCTGGGGAGCCAGGGAGCCGCAGTCACCATTAATCACTGCAGCAAGGAAGACCCCACGTTTGTGGTGAGAGCAGGGGGGCCCTTCTGGGCACAAGGCCCAACCCATGGTGCAAGAAACATCTCATCCCCTACACCCCTCAAGCACAGAATCAGTGAAGAGACCCCATGGACAGGTGGCCCTAGCATCTGGGACCCCAGGAACGAGATGCTGTCTCCCTGGCGAAAGCCCTGCAGATACAGCTCCCTTGACCCCCCCCCCAACCTCTCACCCCCAGTGAAGGAACTCATTCTTCTTTGCTGTACTCTAAGCATCCCCCTGGCTCCCTGGAATCCCCAGAGGCAGCAGAATTGTCTGTCCTTCCCCCACATCTACATCCCCTGCCAGCCAAACAGGGCTGAGGAGGACTCTCAGCCAGCTCTTCCTCCACACCTCTGTCCAGGCTGTTTCCTTTTCCCTCTTGCCCTGTCTACACCACCACCCAGCTCCTATTCATCCCACCTAGAAGCCTTCAGAGATGGTACCCAGCATCACCTGTGGGCCCCGTGGCTGGTCCTCATCATTTCACACTCCCCCATCCCTGTTGTCATCATTTGGTTCTCTGGTCCTTAGTTCCTGTTTCATAGATGAAGGAACTGAAGTTCCGAGAGAGGGGGAAGGTTCCCAGGGTCACAGGCAAGGTCAGTGGCAGTGCCAGGATTCAAACCTAGGCCTGTCTGATTCCAGACTTCTTAACCTCAGACCGGTACAGCTGCTGGCTTAGGAGGGTGAAGTCGGCCCAACACAAGGGTTTGGGTGCAGGCCGTTTATTTAGGAGACGATCCCAGAAACATCACTAGGGAGTGAGGAAGTGAGGCAAGGAAGGGGATGAGTAGATTGCTTCTGTGGGCTCAGCCCCCAGGAACCTGGGGGAGAAGGGGCAGAGCTGCCTTAGTGTTGCCCCACCCCAGGGTGAGGAAGCTGGGTTTTTACACATCAGTTCCCCCTCTGCTGGGGAGGCTCTCACTCTCCTGCAGCCAGAGGAAGCCCTCGGGCAGAGAGACTCAGGACAGCGGCCACAGGTATGACCTCCCAGGCGGGCACTGTGAGTACCCGGGACTGTGACCATCCCAGAAGTGTCCTCTATCCTCTCTCCCCTCCACACTGCCGACCCTGGCACTGCCCCAGACTCTCTGACCCACAAACATAAGCCTGAGAAACCAGAGCTGGCACAGGTGGGAAAACTGAGTCCCACAGAGGCCACCCACATGCCATGAGCTCCTGGGGTGGAGAGCGGCCAACTGCACCTCCCTTCTGGGCTCCCCAACTTCCAGAACAGTGCTGGCCCCAGGATACAGACAAGGTCCTTCAGTGGGATGTGGCTGAGCTGCATGATTGTGAGCACGTTCCTCCACCTCTCAGAGCCTCAGTTTCCTCATGTGAAGAAAGGGATCATTTAAAAAAACAGAACAACCTCATGAGGTTTTTGTGGGGACTCAATGGGACACTAGATATAAAAGACTTAGAACGGCACATGCAAGTCATAGTAGGTGCTTATATATATGTTTGCATTTCAATAAGATGCTGCCTATGTCACAAGTACTGAATAAATGAAGCCATTATTACTACAGTTATCAAGGTTGTTTGGGACCCTCCGTATAACAGCCCAAGCCCAGGCCTGCTCGGTTGGGACCAGATGTTGGCTGGGTGGCTTCCCCACATTTCCCAGGTCCCCCAGGCCCTTGCTCAAGGCCGTCTGTACTTTGGGGAAACAGAGGAGGAGAAGGAGGAGGAAGGGGTGGGGGCTAGGCCAGGCCTGCTGGCGGTAACTGCGGGCAGTGACCCTGCCCAAGAGGCCCCACTCACCCGTCCACCCATCCGCCAGAGCCGCTTGCCCATTCCACGCAGGGGACGCCTCATCTTGCACAAGACAGGAAGTGGGAGGCCTGGGGTGGCGGCGGGTGACGCCAGGACCCCATGTCCACCCGGCTGCAGACAGGATGGGCAAGGGAGGCCCCAGCCAGGCTTCCTGTGTGCTGAGTACACTGGGCAGAAAGGAGAAGTGGGGGCCAGGGTCACAGGGAGAGCCGGGCAGCATCTTCCTCTCCCCAGCCCAACTGTTCCGCCTGCCCTCCCTGGCTCAGGGGCCCTGAGTTCAAATCTCAGCTCTGCCATCTCTCAGCTGCGTGACTTTGGACAATGCAGCTCTCAGGGCCTCTGTTTCCAGTCACTACTGGGGAACAGGGTTGGGGCATTGTTGTCATCATTCCCATTTTATAGATAATGAAAGCAAGTCCCCATTTTACAGACAATGAAAGCAAGTCCACAAGGTATTTTCAAACAGTTTTTTTTTTTTTTTTGGTACAGCCTGTGGAAGTTCCTGGGCCAAAGACTGAAGCTGTGCAACAGCAGCCACTGAAGCTGCTGCAGAGACAACACCAGACCGATAACCCACTGGGCCACAAGGGAACTTCCCAAACAGCATCTATTGTACTTGAAGATTTAGGGCCACAATGGGAAAGGGCAGGCCTGAGGACCCACTGCACACTGGACGCACAAAGACTAGGCCAACATGAGCCTTATGAACATATCCTGGGCCCACAAGGCATTGCTAATCAATTATGATTCTCCCTCCTAGGAGCCCAGATGCAGTCTCAGAACCCTGCTCAACACCACTCTCGAACCACTGCCAATCCAAGCACCTGAGGCCTGAATAAGTAAGGAGAGTACGTGTTATCTGCTGCCTTATTTCAGCAACAGTCAGGATCAGAGGGGAACTTTCCCAAGAAAGAGGCTGCCCTCTAGCAATCCATCTCTGGATATTTCTCTATGATCAGGGACCCTGTCAGATCAGACTCTCAGCCCCCTGCCCCCAGCATATTGAGGGGACCACAAAGTCTGAGCTCTGGAAAAGACAATTACAGAGTAACTGGGCTGGGCTTGTCTTTGGAGAAGAAGAGTTGAGGTCCAGGACAGCAGGGAGGGGGCCAGAAGGAGGAAAGGCCAGATCACCAGCCTGCTGTGGACTCTACCGGCAGTGCTAGGGAAAGTCCAGTGACCCAGAGCCCCGAGTGGATTGTGTAAAAAGGAAAAATGAAACCAAATGCAGAGCCCTGGGCCTCCCGCCAGCCCTGGCCAACTAGCCCTGTGTTCACTGCCATCATCCTAGTCCAAGCCACCATTATCGCTTGCCTGGACATCTGCAGTTGTTTCCAACCTGGTCTCCCTGCTTCACCCTTGTCCCCTACACAACCTTTCCACATGGCAGCTGGAGAGATCAAAAATATTACCCCACCTAAGTCACTCCCCTGCTTTAATCCTCCAGGGACTGAAGGATATGCCTGACCAGATGCCTGACCCTGACCTCCAAGATCTGGACTTCTGGCCCCTTCCCCTTTTAAGCCCATATCCTACTTCTCTCCCCATCACTCATGCACCCCAGGAATTCCAAGCTTCTTAAATAGGTCAACCTGATTCTCACCTCCAAGCCTTTGCCCTTGCTGTTCCCTCCACCTATAGCCCTGTTTCCCTATAGTTTCCTTTGGTGGATGCATCTCATTAATTAGTTGTCAATAAATGCCAACCTCCTCCCAGAGCCCGCTGCCCACCTGCGCCACCCCAGATGCCTGCCCCGCACCCTCCACTGCACCCCTCTGGTTATGTTTTTGCAGCACCTATCCGTGTCTGGAAGTATCTACTGATTTGTTTACTTGTCTGTCTGTCTCCATCACCAGCATGCCAGCTTCATGAGGGCAAGCACTGTGCCCAACCTGGTCACCTGCTGTGTGCCCAGCACCTTCCACACAGCAGGTGCACAATATATATTTGTTGAAATAGACTGAAATGGCATAAACCACCAAGGGGAATTCTCACTGGGATCTTCCAAGTCCCCATTTGCTGCCCCTCTCTGAGAATGACAGGTTGGTCCCCCTCTAGTGCCATCCCCCAAACAGTATAGAGTTCTGGGGAAAATTCTGATTTCAGTGAGAATATGATTGATTATTGATGTCTGCCACAGACCAGGCAGGGCATTGGCAGGCATTTGCATCTGGTCTATTCGTTGCTATCTCAGCAATACCCAGGACAATGCCTGGAACATAGTGTTCAACATATATCTGTTGAAAGTCAAATACATGGGTTCTTTGTCTAATTGGCTACGTCTTTCCAGAAGAAAAAAACACCTTTAGCTGATTTACTAACCATTGGGGCAGCCATTCACGAGTCCCCAGTGTGTGCTAAACCTGAGAATAGCCTGGGGAGAGGTTCTGATCGTCTATTTACAGAGGAGGAAGCCAAGGTGACAAGATTTGACTGAGGTCACCCAGCTAGGTTAAGCTGACCCTGAAGTCCTCCAAGAAGCCAGACTCACAGTCTGGGGGAAGAGACGGAGGACTCCCCCCGAGCTCCTGCCCCCCCCCCCACCCCGGGCATCCCTAGCCCCCTCCCTAGGGTACAGGGGACGAAGAGAGGCAGCCTCTGCTTCCCTTTTGGGATATGTCACAGGGCTGTGGTTAAACGGAAGCAGGGCCCCTGCCCATCCCAGGCGTGGACCTCCGAGGGCCCCACCCTCCCCATTCCCAGCCCAGACTCTTCCCAGCTGACCATGGGGTGTCTGTTCCCTGTTCCTCTTTTCTCTGGGCAGGAGGAAGTGGGTGGGGCCATGAGAAGATCCAGAGACTCAGTTTCTTCATCTGCTAAGTAGGCTCAACCCCTGGCACCTTCAGAAGTTGCTCTGTGGTAGAGACTCGAGGAGGGAGTTCACAAAAGAGGCCGAGCCAGGCGGGAGTCAGGCGGGAAGGCAGAGGTAGGCACTGTCTCCCTGCTCAGGCTCCCAAGGCTCCCCATGCCCCCAGTGTAAGACCAGGCTACTCTCCCCATGGAGCCTGTGCAGCCCAGCTCTAAGCCTTCCTCACTCCCCACATCCAACTCACCTCACAGCTCCAACTACATGGTCTTTTAGATTCACTTTACTCACTCTGCTCTGTCCCACCACAGGGCCTTTGCACATGCTGTGCCCATTTGCTGACACATTTGTTCCTCCCTTTCTCATCTACTGAGCCTCAGCTCACTCTCCAGTTCTCAGTTCTCAGATTGGTTCTCTTCCAAACTCCTGACCTACCCAATCATGTCAACCCCCCTGCCCCATTACAGGCCCCCAAATTACCTCATACTTGTCAGTCCCAAATGGACATTTCTGAGGGAGATTTCATTAATGCCCATCTCCTACATTGGGCTATGAGCTCCCTGTGGGAAGAGATCACTATCTCCCCAGTGCCTGGCACAGAGCAGGTGCTTCATTAATGTTTGCTGAGTGAATGAATGATAAATGCAGAATGAATGGAGCTACAGGCAAGTCACACTCTCCAAACACCCTCTCCCAAATCTTGCTCTGATCTTGGGCCCAGCCCCACCTCTGCCCTTCCCACACCCCCTCCTCCAGGATGGCTGCTTCAACCACCTCCCACCTAGTCCCCAAAGCTTTGTCCCCCTCATCCCTCAGAGCCCTGCTTTCCTGGATGGAAACCAAAGGGATGGACCTCAGTCACGGGCTTTCATACTGGCCTCCCTTGAGTCTGGTATTCTAGGGATGGGCCTTGGAATTACCTTGGAAAAGAGGTCAAGGCAGGAGACCTCCCATCTCCAACATCAACCAGAATAGACCTCCTCTGCTTAAGTTATATTTAGGGCAGTCACGACTTGGGCACTTCACAGGAATTCAACTACACATGCTCAGCAAAAAATAAAAAGCCTCCGAGAGAAGAACTGATGGCCTGGTGGATATGCTGGGAGGGGGAGATGTGGGTTAGTAGTTCCCCTGGTGACTGAGTCTGCTCAGACACAGCCCTGCTCCCACTGCAGCCCCCAAACACAAGCCAGGCCTTCCCTGGACAGGACCCAATGCTGGGAGGATGGCGGGCTGATTTATGGAGACTGTACATCCGCCTCAGTTGGGGAGGGTTATGTCCTTCCTGTGGAATCCCTAAGGGGAACTTGGCCATGAGCAATTTCCACCTTAAAAACCAGATTTAGAGCTTGCCCTGGGGTGATGTGAGCCACAAACATGGGATCTTCTTTTGAACAATGGGTACCACAGCTCAGAAAAAAGAAAAAAAAAAATGAAAACCATTGGACAAGATGTTCCCAAAGGGAGCACTGAGGGTGAACCAAAAATTCCTAAATTCCGTTCCTGCCAACTGTCACTTCCCAGACTCTCGAAAGCCCCGTAATATTTTGATGAAGGTCTGGGCTCTGCTGCCCTTTGCTTCGAGCCAAATAGAAGCTGAGAGATCCCTTCCCCACCTCCTGGGACCCTGCCTCAGCCCGCACAGATCCAGGCAGCGCCCCTGGGTTGTGAGGGGCCCCTCAGCTCTCAGCCAGGGGTTACCTCAGCACCTAGATAGTGTCACCACAGGCTGCATCCCTGGAAGAAGCTGCCAAAACTGTTACCAAACATAGTGTTTTGTGCACTTACTCTGTGCCACGCTCCATGTGAATAAGACAATTCCCACTTCAGGGTGGGGTCAGGGTGAGCACAAAACACTGAACAAATGACCAAATAAATGGAGAAAGAGGCAGGATGACAAGTGCCCAGCAGAAATATAAATCAGGGTTGGGGACACAGAATGATAGAGGAGCTCCTACAGGGAGCACAGGCCTGAGTGGGGAGAGGAGCAGGTTAAAGATCCAGAAGAAACAGT
This sequence comes from Phacochoerus africanus, assembly GCF_016906955.1. Lineage (NCBI taxonomy): Eukaryota > Metazoa > Chordata > Mammalia > Artiodactyla > Suidae > Phacochoerus > Phacochoerus africanus. Next base: position 11,334,891 of record NC_062546.1, read on the forward strand.
ATTCAGGCAGAGTGAATGACGAACAGGGCAAAGGCAGAAAAAGAATGGGGAAAGCTTGGTGTATTTGAGGAGGAAGGAAGGTCCATGTGGCCGGAGGGGAAGAAGGAATGAGGAGGATGGACCAGGTGATGGCAGAGGAGGAGAGAGATCAGCCAGATTCTGGATACAGTCAGCAGGTAGAGCCGATGGGATTTGCTGATGAATGGGATGTGGGATTAGAGAGAGCGGAGTTGAGAGTAACTCCAGGGTCTTAACACCTGATCCCTTGGCTTGGCGGCTGTGCTATTTTCTGAGCAGGGGAAGACACAGGGGACTAAGTGACATCTACATCCCTAATTTGGTAAACTGAGCAAGACAGAGACCCAAGAGGAGGAAGAAGCTGGGCTCAGGGAGACCGTGTGGCCTGAGACTCCAATGGGCACAGTGACAGGGACTGAGGGACGCGGTGCCGCTGAGCTTGCCAGGCATGGGGTCAGGTGAAAGCAGAAGAGGGCTCCGCCCCACTTCAAGGGCCATATGTGAAGTCTGAGAAAGAACGGGCAGGGAGGTTAGAGGAGAACCAGGGAGGCCAGCCTCTGCAAGCCTGGAAAGGCAGTGCTTAATTAACAGGTAGTGGTCCAGGGGGGCAAGCCAGAGAAGTCCCAGAAAATCCAAGCCCACCTGTACAATCTAGATGTGTGATGTCAGTGAGACTAGAATTGGTGGCTATACCAGATGGGCCTCAACCACCTTAGAGCCCAAATTTCTCTGGGGTAGATGGACAGTCTGTGTCTTGACTGGTCTAAGTCAGTCTTGGGAATTCCTTTCTGTTTAAAGGTAGACATATGACTACCCTGTCACATGAGTCACCAGTAGGAATCTACTGTAACATTTAGAAAATATTTTCCTACCTGATATAAGAGTAAGATTCTAGATGAGAAAGATCCCTTTCCTGCCAGCCTCCCCCTTCCTTTCCTGAGTAGGATGTGGTCATGTGGGATGTGATGTCTGGTGCCACAGCAGCCCCTGGGGCCCATGAGGAAAAGAGAAGTGAATAGAAGTCAACTTAGAGCCCAGCTAACTGATCCTGGAACAGCCCCACATCCAGACTCTTGCTATAAGATTTAATTAAATATCTCCCAAAGCAACAGAAATAAAAGCAAAAATAAACCAATGGGATCTAATCAAATTGACAAGCTTTTGCACAGCCAAGGAAACCCAAAAGAAAACAAAAAGACAACTTACAGAATGGGAGAAAATAATTTCAAATGATGCAACTGAAAAGGGCTTAATCTCTAAAGTATACAAACAAATTATACTACTCAACAGCAAAAAACCCAACAACCCAATGGAAAAGTGGGCAAAAGAACTGAATAGACATTTCTCCAAAGAAGATATACAAATGACCTACAAGCACATGAAAAAATGCTCAACATCACTGATTATTAGAGAAATGCAAATTAAAACTACCATGAGATACCACCTCACACCAGTTAGAATGGCCATTATTAATAAGTCCACAAATAACAAATGCTGGTGGGGGTGTGGAGAAAAGGGAACCCTCCTGCATTGTTGGTGGGAATATAAGTTGGTACAACCGCTATAGAAAACAGTATTGAGGTACCTTAGAAAACTACACATAGAACTATACCATATGACCCAGAAATCCCACTCTTGGGCATCTACCCAGACAAAACTTTCCTTGAAAAAGACACATACACCTGCATGTTCATTGCAGCTCTATTCACAATAGCCAAAACATGGAAACAACCCAAATGTCCATCAACAGGTGATTGGATTAGGAAGATGTGGTATATATACACAATGGAATATTACACAGCCATAAAAATGAACAAAATAATGCCATTTGCAGCAACCTGGATGGAACTAGAGACTCTCATACTAAGTGAAGTCAGTCAGAAAGAGAAAGACAAATACTATATGATATCACTTATATCTGGAATCTAGTACATGGCACAAAAGAACCTTTCCACAGAAAAGAAAATCATAGACTTGGACAGTAGACTTGTGGTTGCCAAAGGGGAGGGGGAGGGAGTGGGATGGATTGGGAGCTTGGGGCTCATAGATGCAGATTATTGCCTTTGGAATGGATAAGCAATGAGGTCCTGCTGTGTAGCACTGGGAACTATGTCTAATCACTTATGATGGAGCATGATAATGTGAGAAAAAAGAATCTATACATGTATGTGTAACTGGGTCACCATGCTGCACAGTAGAAAACTGTAAACCAGCTATAATGAAAAAAATAAAAATCATTATATATTAAAAAAAGATTTAATTAAATATCTTTACGCTTCCGGGCATGGAAGATAACCTAATTGGGATAAGAAGAAAATGGGAAGGAACCCTGAGATAAGAGAAAATAGAGAGAGGAGGGATGAGAACGTCTTAAAAGAGTCTTTTGGAGGATTTCATTTAGGGCAGCAAGTTCTGAGAGGAAAAAAACAAATAGCCTTGCAGACTCTTAAACCCTCACCTAGAAGACGAGGATGCCATGGGTGCTATAGATGGGAAACTGAGTCCCAGGGAACTTAATAGCTCCCCAAGCCCACACAGCAGAGAAACACAGGCTCATGCACCCAGCCATGCTGACTGCCTCCCAGGCATGTCCTCATCTGCCAAAAGGGAGAAGAATGGCAGGTGTCCTTCTGAGGTATCATGGGTCTCAAAAATCCATGAACACTCAGCAAGGTGGCTGAGAGATAGTGAGAGCTCAAAAACGTCCAGACGCAGGGCCTGGGTACCTGGCAGTCTCCAAAAGTGTCAGCTACTATTTCTGCAGAGAGGAAACACTCCATGACGGGTGCTCTCATTCACTGAGCACCCACTCTATAACAGGCACATCTCTAATACAGAACACCTGTTAACCCGCTTAATCCCCACAACAGCCCAGGAGGCCTTATTCACACCCCAGCTTGCAGCTTCCATAGTCCCATGTTCAGTGAATCACCCTCAGTGAGCCCTAACTCCCCACTGTGTCCCCACTGCAATGCCATGGACTTCCCTCCACCTCTGCTTGCATGTCTCCTGGGACAGGCAGCTCACTCTCTGAGGGCCATATTTCCAAATTCTTGGTCTATCTGCAGCCCTAGGCAAGCGCCAAGGGTCTCTGTGGGCCTCACTTTCACATTTGTAAAAGGGCATTAATCACAGTCCCACATCCCAGGCTGGTTGTGAAGACCCAGGAAGGCCCTTGGCAGTAGTTAGTGCTCAATCAACATGAAGTATGGTCATTAGCCATTATTGTTGCATGTGGCTGGCTCTGCCACCTGCCTCATGCAGGAGCCCTGAGTCTGTCCACATTTGGGGGCCAAGGTGCCTGAAGTGACCCCAGGTCCTGACCCAGGAGCTAGAGGAAGGGGATAGAGCACCTGGTCTCTTGGACCTGCCTGCTGCCTTGCCCTGCAGCCCCTGGCTCTAGCTCATGCCCCACCCAGGGCCACCACCATCTCTGAAGACCCATTGTTCCTATCTGGCTCAGCTCCAGGGCCCTGGCCCTGCCCAGGCTCCTACTTCCCTCTAGGATAACCCACCGCCCCTGGGTCTCAGGCCTCCCAGATGAGACCCAAACGAGGGTGCCAAATATGGCTGCAACTCAGTCGTGGGATCATCGAGTTCAAATCCCAGCTCTGCCATTTCCCAGCTGTGGGACCTAAGCATGCCACCTCTCTTGGCTTCAGTTTCCTTCTTTGTTAAGTGGGCTGACAGGGTCTTACAGAGCTGTAGTGAGGATCCTGTGCGTTTGAGGATGGCAGAGTGCCCAGCATGTTGTGAGCCCAAGGGAACATTAGTCCCACCTCCTGTGCTCCCTGCAGGCCTAGAAGACAGAGCCAGGAAGAGCAAATGCAGGGGCAAAGAGGAAGCGAATGGCCCTGAAGTTGAGGGGCAGGAACTGCGAGCAGAGCACTGGATGAGGAGTCCAAGGCCAGGGTCCTGGCTCTGATCCTGCTGTGTGACCCTGGACAGACTGTGGACATCTCTGGGCCCCAGATGAGAGAAAAAAGAGGCTGAGATCCTTTCTCCCTCAGAAGCAAAGGAGAGGGGCGGAGTTAAGTTTTTTTTTTTTTTCTTTTTTCTTTTTTCCTTCAGCACAAAGGGCTTGAATGAAAACCAGCTGCAGAGACAGAGAATCCTATTGTGAAGGCACTGGAGACTCCCAAGCAGGCGGAAGAGGCAGCTCTTGGGTGTTACGCTGGGTAAACAGAGGTTGGGGTATTAGCCAGAGACACTAATAGGCAGGGGACAGCTACCCCTCCCTCAGCCTGCTAACCTGGAAGGCTGGGGCCCTCCCTGGGACATCTCTGGTTCAACAAATATCTCTGCTTCCAGACATGGGCCAGCCCTTTGGGCCTCTCAGAGCCTCCGTTTCCTCATCTGCAAGATGGGCACAGTAACAGCACTTCCCTCCTAAACAGCAAGAGGTGTGTTGAAACAGACTCAGGACAGGCTCCTCTCAGTCAGTCTTAGGTTTAATCCTGGCTCTGCCATTCACTGGCTGTGTGATTTGGGGTATCCACCTGATTTATTTATTTATTTTTGGCTTTTAAGGGCCATATCTGCGGCACATGGGAGTTCCCGGGCTAGCGGTCAAGTCAGAGCTACAGCTGCTGGCCTACACCACAGCCACAACAATGCCAGCTCCAAGTTGCATCTTCGACCTACACCACAGCTCATGGCAACACCGGATCCTTAACCCACTGAGCAAGGCCAGGGATCGAACACACATCCTCATGGATACTAGTCGGATTCATTACCACTGAGCCATGACAGGAACTCCCGGCGTATCCACTCTAACCAGTCTGTGCCTCAGCTCTCCCCAAGAATAGTACTAACCTGCCAGGAAGATGAATGGAAAGGATTCAGCATGGAGCTCAGAGCATAGTAAATAATACCAATTATTATTATTTTCTTATTATTATTATTGTCTCACGAGGTCAACCTGCCATGGCCCCATCCTCAGAAAGCCTTCTTTCCTCCGAGAACCATCATCTCAACAATCCCATCACGTACCTCTGAAGTGCCTACTATGTGCCATTCTAGGCAAAGCCAACATTCCAGAAAAGAGATGTAAAATGCAACACTTGTGTCTGAAGGACTTGGCACATAACCGGTGCCCAGGGATGCTATTCATCTAACACCTGGCCTCCGTGGCTGCTCTACGCTGGGCTCATGCTGGGCCTAGGGATGCAGACCTCTTGGGGGCCCCATTCAGAGGGTCCAGGTGGGGGTGGGAGATTGGCATGTGGAAAAGGCAACATTCTTTGACGGAGGAAGCCCAGGGGGCCTCAGGAGCCTGAGGAGGTCAGGGTGGACTTCCTGGAGGAAGTGGTTATGGGTAAAAATAACATCTATTGAATATTTTCTTTATGTGGCACATAATGTGGACGAGCTTGGCACTGTTCTCTTTACACTAGCCCTCTGAGGGAGACTTTCTTCTCACATACCCTTTCAATGGGTAAGAACCTGAGACCAGAGAGGTCCAGCGCCCCACCTGAAGTCACACAGAGATGTGATAAAGCTGAAATTTAACCTAGCAGTCTAACTCAGGCACTGCACTGCTCCCTAGACAGTCTCTCCTGCCCCCAGACCTTTGCTCTGCCTGCCCCTTCTGCCCAGGCCACATTCTCACCATCTCCCCTACGAGAAATCACCGCCAATACAGCCTTCTCTAAAGCCTGCCCTCACTCCACGAAGGCCCCCTGGAGGCCTTTCCACGTGGCCAACAAGGTGGTGGGCGAGGGACTGGGCATTCCTGTCCCTGTCCTACAAACTCCTCAAAGGCAGAGCCTGGGCCTTTATTCATCCTGGTAAAAAGAAAGGAAGAGAACAAGCATTTTCTGAGTCCTCCCTGTGCACCCACTACTCACTAATTTTCACAACTCAGTGAGGTCAGTTTATCCCCATTTCCCAGAAGAGAAAACAGAGGCAAGGAAGCGAGGAGGCCCGTGACCCTGCACCACCTCACGCCCCCTCGGCTAAAGGAATGAGGGGCACGGTCTCTGGGTGGGAAGGGGGGGTCCAAGTGTCTCTGAGCCTCCGTTTGCCTAGTTATGACTTGAGACCTGCCTCTCAGGGCTGCAGGGAGAAGTGAGGCACAGACAGACTTGTTCACCTGGGGCCCAGCCAGTGGGAAACACCCCACAGGCTGGCGGTGATTATTACCGCTCTCATTACTGCTATCGCCACGACACGCCCCCTGGGAGGGCTGGAACCTCTGTATGCAGTCCTTCCTGTAATGAAACCCTCCTGCCAAGGCCTCAGCCAGGGACCCTAATGGCTTATAATCTTTGGGGAAAAGCTACTAGGGGAGCTGCCTGTGTGGCTGCAGCCTACCGAGGGGTAACTTGACGCCCCTCAGCAGTCCGGCCTCCAGGCCTTTGTCTGAGTCCTGGCCAGATTATTCTCCTGTTTTTCTAACCCCAAACCCGAGCTGGCATGAACTCAATGCTCTGCATTGTCCTGGGAGCAGGCCCCCCAGGCCCCCAGGGCTGGGCCTCATCCTTCCTCCAGCTGGGGAGCCGGCCCCCAGGAGGCGTCGCAGGGGAAATCAGAGACCCAGCAGGCCCACTGGGGCTGCCTCCTGTGTGCCCGTCCTAGGCTTCTTGCATGTCACTTCACCAAACCTTCACAACTTCCCTGCACGGAGGGGCTCACACTGTGCCCATTTTCCAGATAGACAGTCTGAGCCCTGGAGAGTCGAATCATCCCTCAAGTGGATGCAGGGGGAAGTGGCAGAGGCTAGGTCAGCCTGAATCAGGACCCCTTCCCAGGCGGGGGCCTGGGCACCCCGGACCCTCAGCTGGAGCCAGACATCAGGAGGCCTCTGAAGGTGTTACCTCCCATCAGGAGGAAGCTCCTCCTGTGAACTCCACAGAGCAGAAAGGGAGGAAACCTGAACCACGGGGCAGAGAACACCATGGCTAAAGGGCTGGGATTTTCCCCCAAACTGCTCCAAGTTCAAGTCCCGCTCCAGGCCCTGCCTTGCACAAAGCCTTGCTTCTCTCCAAACCTTGCTTTGCTGAGTGGTAAAATGAGGTGGGAAGCTGCAAAGGGGAACTAAGTGTGAGGACCACCCTACACACACACACACACACACACACACACACACACACGCACGCACACCTTGTCACTCACACCCCAGGAGCCGGAACTGACGTCAGAGCAACTCCAAGGGCTACTATGGACTCAAGATGACCACTGGTGAGGAGGGAGGAAGAAAGTGATGCATGTGTCCCCTTTTGTTCCCTCCAGATCTCCTCTTTCCCCCGCTTAATCTGTGCCTGGGGAGCTGACCTGTGTGAATGCCACCAGCCCCACTCTCAGCTTCCCGTGGGGCTCTCTGAATGGAGGCACCGCCAGAGACAGGAGGGAGAGAGGAAAGTTGGGACAGCTCGGTCCCCCAGATGAAGGTCTCTCTCTGCAGCCCATCCTGGCAAACATCAGCTCGCTGCGGAGGCCAGCCCCACTCTGCACCTTTCCTCACTAATTCCATTAACCCTGCCCACACTTTTGAAAAGACTCTCTTTATTAAACCCTCTCCACGGTGCTCCATTTGAGAGGAGCTTATTTCCTGCCAGACCCTGACTGTCGCAGATCTGAAATAAACACAGCAAAATGCTTAAATTTGACAAAGCAGGTAATGAGGACCTGAGGCTCATTTTACTGGGTGGTTGAAATATTTTCTAGGAAAGAACAAGACAGCAGAGAGAAAGTAAGCTCAGCAGCCAGGAAGCCTAGCCTCTCTGGGATCCTGGGTGCACGCCCTAAGGTCAGTGGAGGTCACAGGTCCACACTCACCCACTTCTCTCTCCCTCTGGGCCCCTTCCCACTTTCAACTTGGCTTGCACCTCCCTGCAGGAAATGGGAACCACATGTGGAGATCACTGCAGAGGGGCCCCCAAGCAGGTCCACTGCGCCCCTCACAGGGAAGGGTCTGGCTCCCACCCACGGTCCCAGCCAGGGGTGGCAGCACTGAGGAAATCTGGCTCCAATGAAACCTGGCAATTGGGGGGTTGGTGGGGACTCTGGAGAACACACTCCTGGGAGTATCCTCTTCTCTTCCTACCTCAGTTTCTCTATCTCATCAGAAAATGTTCAAACCTTTTTGCAGAGAAAAGTTTGGGTGTTTTCTGTTTTGTTTTGTTTTTATATCAACATACACAATGGCTCAATCTCTAACTTGTCACACATGCCTAAATGGAATTATTTTGTGTGCACTCTTTCGGCTTGGCATCCGGCCTTTTTTTTTTTTTTTTTTTCCTTTGCTTTTCCTTCTCTGCAAAAGCCTTCTCTCTCCCCATGTTGACAGCTGAGACTGGGTTCTTGCATGAAAATCCTATGTAGACTCTGGCTGGTCGACAGATGTCTTTATCATTTCTTTTACAAATCAGGATCACAGCATATATCCTTCTCAGGATCTTGCTTTTCTCATTCAAGAATACCCACACAAAACAAGAACCTGTGCTCAAGTGTTCATAGCAGCATTATTCATAATTGCCAAAAGGTGAAAACACGTAAATGCCCATCAACAGATGAGTGGATAAACATAATATGGTGTGTCCACACAATAGAACATTATTTGGCCATAAAAAAAGGAGTGATACATGCTACATGAACCTCAAAAAAAATTATGCTAATTGAAAAGCCAGACACATGTATGATTCCATTTATACAAAATGTCCAGAATAGATAAACCCATAGAGACAGAAAGAAGATTAGTGGTTGCCAGAATCTGAGAGGAGGCTAGGACGAGGAGTAATTTGTTTGGGGAGTTCCCCTCGTGGCTCAATGGTTAACAAATCTGACTAGTATCCATGAGGACAGAGGTTCAATCCCTGGCCTTGCTCAGTGGGTTAAGGATCTGGCGTTGCCGTGAGCTGTGGTGTAGGTCACAGACACAGCTCGGATCCGGCGTTGCTGTGGCTATGGTGTAGGCCGGCAGCTGTAGCTCCAGTTCAACCCCTAGCCTGGGAACCTCCATATGCCGTGGATACAGCCCTAAAAAGCAAAAACAAAAACAAAACAAAACAAAAAAAGGAGTGACTTGTTTGGGTAGGGGTCTCTTTTAGAGTGATAAAAATGTTTTGGAACTATACAGACATGGTGGTTGCACAATATAATGAATGTACTAAAATGTCACTGAATTGTATACTTTAAAATTGTTAATTAATTAATGATTAAATGATTACTTTTGTTTGTGAATTCCATCTTAATTTTTAAACTATAAAAAATATGAATGTATATATTCTTCCCTTTTAGAACAAAGGTAAATACTACATACACTGTATTTTCCCTTGAATTGTTTAAGTTAAAAATCAACCCTAGGGGAATAAATATCTGTGTAATTAAGAACGTTTAAAACAAACAAAAAAGACTGACCACACAGGTGCCTGGGAAAACCATGAGCCATTCTTTTTAACAGCTGCATAATAGTCCACAGAGTGGCCAGAGCAGAATGGAGTCACCCATTTCTCCAAAATGATGAATGATGAGTTTTTTATTTTGGTTCTTCCCCACCCCCCTTTTTTACACACAGGATTTTATTTCACCCTTGCTCCAATTCCAGATTTTCTCTCATGTTTCAGGTAAGAAAACTTAGGCCTAGAAAGAAGAAATTCAGGAAGTGACTGAGCCAGAACTCCAAATCAGGCCCTTGTGACCCCAAAGCCATGTAGCCCAGGCTCACTCCTTGCTGGCGATATAGCAGGGAACTATACTGACCAAGGGACCTGCCATTGTAGTGGGGGAGACAGATGAGAAACAAGATGAATCAGTAACATGTGTGGCCTACTCCCAGGTCGCAAGGTTATAGGAAGAACTAAAGGAGGGAAGGGGAGAAGGGGTACTGGGGAGGTTAAAATTTTAAGTAGGGCAGTCAGGGAAGCTCTCACAGAAGGTAACATCTGGGCAAAGACATGAAAGTGGTGAGGGAATACCACTTGAGTCTTTCATCCATTTTTGGGGAGCAGTATTCAGAGCAGAGGGAACAGCAAGTGCTAAGTCTTGGAGGCAAGGAGCTGGGTGCTACTGGGGCATGAAAGAAAAGAGGCAAGGTCAGGCCATGGAGACCTTGTAGTCCAACTGAGGAGAGCTGGGCTTTATTGTGAGAATAATGGGGAGTCATGCAAGAGTTTATAGCAAGGCAAATTGGAGATTAGGTCTGGGGTGGGAAAAGCTCCCTCTGGATTCTCCAGGTGGGGCAGCAGGAGCAGGAGAGCCTATCAATGGTGGCTCAGGCCAGGAGGGGTTGTCATGGAGATGGAGATGGAGAAAAGCTATCTGGTGCTGAAGAGCAGGTCCAGGGGCTAGGAAGAGGCCCTGCCCACCTCCCTTCTACCTAGGCACCCTTGAATTTAATCACCCTTGGAGGAAGCCAGCTCTCAGCCTCTGCAGAGAAAGTGCCAAGAGAGGAAGAAGAACTTTGCTGACTCATGGGCCTGGGCCTCCCAACTTCCCTTGGGGGCAGGGGTGGAGGAAGGGGGGAATCTTAGCTCAAATGATGGGATAGGGAGGCTGTGGCAGCTGACAGCAAATAAATAAAGTAATTACAACTGTGCTAAGTGATGGAAAGTGGTTAACAGGGTGACCTAGCGTATGGGGGTGTCATCAGGGAGGGCTTCATGGAGGAGGCAGTGTTTAAGCCAGAATCAGAACAAGAAGTAGGAGTTTAACTAGACCAAGACAGAAGGAAGAGCGTCCCAAACAGATGGAACAGCACCTGCCAAGGCCTTGAGACTGGAAGCAGCCTAATGAGTTCAAGTTTCTAGACGGGAGGCCTGGCTGGGTAAAAAGAGCCCTGTGTGGCGAGCCCAGGATAGATAGTGACCTAAGCCAGGGAACACACCCAGCCTGGTCCCTCTCATGGTCAACTCCTGGCAAAAGATTGCTCCGGCTGCCATAGAGGCTGCATTGGTGAAGATCCCCCCACCCATAAACTTCTCTGAGCATCACCACAAGCCAATAAAATAATAGGCAGGTTTGGAAGAGAAATAAAGGAGGTCCCAGAAATTGTAAGGAAAATGGGGCCCAGAGAGATTATTGACTTTGACAAGTCACACAACGAAAAGGTTGCTGAGAGCTTCCACGCCCAGCTCCAGCCTCCCTGGGTCCATCCCTGCTCCTCACTGGACCACAGAACAGCTCAACCTTGTCACACTTGGAGGGAACCCTTCAGTGGGGCAGATGGCAGAAAAGCCATTTACAGCAGGAGCTGGGCCAGTACCCACAGAGGCTAAGGGAGGGGGAGGATGGAGAGGAGGGACAAGCAGAGACACAGAAAGAGAGACAGAGGACAAAGGTAAACAGAGAGGAAGGGGAGGAGAGGAGAGGAGAGAGGAGGAAGATAGGAGAGAGACATACAGAGAAAGACAGAGATGAAAACCCTCGGAGAGACAGAAAGAGGGGAGAGACAGTGAGAGGGAGGGGCTCAAGACTGAGCCAGACAGAGGAAGACACAGAGACAGAAGGAAACAGAGACAGAGAGGTGAACTGAGCAGGGCTGGAGGTTGGGGGGCAGGTGGACGCCAGAACCTCTGAGTCTCAGTGCCTCGAAGTCTGCAACTCTCCACTGTTGGAATTTTAAGAAACTTGCAAAGATTCCAAGGTCTGATTTTAAAGCACCAACGCTCACTCATTTGCCAAACATACATCAGCGCACCTGCTGGATGCTGCATACCAATACTGTTCCAGGAACTGAGATAAAGCCCCCAGACCCAGCCTTCCTGGAGCTGACACCCTGAGGGGACACAGGTATCTTTTTAAAATTTTTTTAATTACTCAATGAATTTATTACATTTATAGTTGTACAACGATCATTACAACCCTATTTTATAGCATTTCCATCCCAGACCCCCAGCCTGTCCCCCCACCCCCCAACCTGTCTCCTTTGGAAACCATAAGTTTTTCAAAGTCTGTGAGTCAGTATCTGTTCTGCAAAGAAGTTCATTGTGTCCTTTTTTTTGATTCCACATGTCAGTGACAGCATATGATGTTGGGGGACACGGGTATCTTCAAGTGAGCAGACCCACGAACGTGTTCCTCCAGAGATGAAAGCGTTGGAGAGTGAAGACAGGGAGCCATAAGCAGGTGTCACAGGAGGCCCCACTCCCAGAGGGTGGGCAGGGCAGGCTGCTGGGGGCCAGCTGACCCCTTGAGAGAGGGGGAGGAGCAGCCATGGGTATGGGGAGGGTACAGCAGTCAAAGTGCCGGAGCAGGATCCTGCATGGACAGAAAGGAGGCCAGCGTGCTGGAGCCGGTGTGGCAAGGGGGGTTCTGGGGGAGGCGAGCTAGAGTGGTGATGGGGTCTTGTAGGACCTCGCAGAGCCTCTGAGCAAGGTGGGACCCTGGGAGGGCTCTGGGCAGGGAAGGGTCATGGTCTGACTTAGTTCTAAGGGGATCCTCTGGCTCCCATGTGGAGAACCAACTGAGGGGCTCAGGGCAGAAGCAGGGAGGAGGTGACCACCACTGTCAGGGCAGGAGGTGAGGGGGTAGACTAGGCAGCATCTGAGGAGGAGGGAGAGGTGAAGGAGCCCGGGAACGCTGCACTGGAGACGGTGAGAAGACTGCAGGCAGGACCAGGGCCCTATTTTTTTTTTTTTTTTTTTTTTTTTTTTTTTTGAGATCTCAAGCAAGATTTATTGACCAGCAGAGTGGCCAGGAACAGCGAGCAAGAGGAACTCAGAGTCCCCACCATTGGGAGAGGATCAGGTTTTACAGGCAAGAGGTCATGTGCTGAGTTCTATAGGTCTGGGATGGCAGTTGAGATCATGGTACAAATTTAACTTTCTTCTTGGGGCTGTCTTCATCCTTGGGAAGTCAGCCACTTCACGAGCTTGGTTGTTTCGCCTCTGGAGGTCTGAAGGTAGAGACTGCAGGTCTGTGTCTGGGTGGGTCAATAAGTCACGGGGACTTACTCTTTTTTAGCCTTCATTTTAGTTTCCAACTAAGAGATGCTCCAAAAACACAGGGCAGCTGCTCGCCTCTCTGCCCGCTTCTCCCCAACAGGTGTATTCCTCACTTAAATAAATCTTCAATTTTCTTTCTCAATTTCCATTTTGTTTCTGAATTCTTTCCATGACGAGACAAGAACCTAACCTTCAGGGACACCTTTGTTCGACCTCTGAGCGTTGCTTGGTTGCATTGAGATATTTTAATTCTTTGCAAAGATTTGAGGCCCAGAGTCAGAGGCATGGATCTAGGAGTCTCTGTGAAGCAGCTGAGAGGGTGCAGCGCTAAGGTGAAACTGACAGTACTAACAGCCTGAACCTAGCCAGAACACAGACTGGGACTTGAACCCCTCTTCCTGGACTCGAACCTGGCCTAAACCCAGATTGGGACTTAAACCCACAGTTTTAAATTAGACTCACTCACCCTGTGTCTGGACTCACTGGGGTTCAGGTTCTTCATGACTCCGCGCAGAAGGAATTCAGTGAGAGACAAAGTGATAGGCAAGAAGTAGATTTATCAAGATAGGATGCTTGTGAGAGATGCAAGCGGGCAGGCGCGGAAGCTCTGCCAGGGCCCTATTTTAAGATCCATCCTCAAGCACTCTGTGAACTCCCTCTTTCTGACACAACAGGCTCTTCCTCCCCCCAACGCCCCACTTACATCACAAACTCCGGACAACTCACACATTCCCAATAGCCCTGAAACAAGACCTCCAGAATATGAGTTCTTCCTTCTGCTAAAGACTTTACAGATAGAGGAGTTCCCGTCGTGGCTCAGCGGTTAACGAATCTGACTAGCATCTGTGGGGAAGAAGGTTCTATCCACGGCCTCGCTCAGTGGGTTAAGGATCCGGCGTTGCTGTGAGCTGTGGTGTAGGTCGCAGATGTGGCTCGGATCTTGTGTTGCCATGGCTGTGGTGTAGACCAGTGGCTACAGCTCCGACTTGACTCCTAGGCTGGGAACCTCCATATGCCACAGGTGTGGCCCTAAAAAGACCAAAAAAAAAAAAAAGGAATTCACAAATAGAAAAGAAGAGAAGGGGGGCAGGATTGGGGAGGAGAAGGAAGAGGCACCTAACCTTGTCACAAACACACACATACTCACTCTACACACTCACCTTAGAAACCCTTAGAACGATGGGGCAGAAGAAAGGCCCTCCACCAGAGGTGTTAGCTAAGGCTCGGGTGGCAATCAGTTTGTGATATACAAGTGGATCCAATCAACGCATGGATCCCCTTAAATTTATACAGTATCATATATCAATCACTTCCCAGTGAAGCTAGAAAAAGAAAAGAAGAAGAAAGGCCCACCACAGTGGGACAAGGGCTCAAGGGTCCATTGCCTCTTTAGGAAACTTTAGACATGATTCATTCCTACCAGAAATGAGAAGAAATGATAATAATAGCAGTCACTGCTCCTACATACCAACATGCCCAAAGACTTTCCAGATATTCTATTTATATAAATTGTCATTGTGTATTTGGATTACAAAATTAAGAGACTCATTATAAAAAAAAAAAATGAGCAAAGAGGAAGGGAAGAAAAGGAGGAGAGGAATTCTAACATTACGGAAATAGACAGCTCACTCTCCTCCAGTCATTCTGGCCTTCTCACTGCCTCCCAAACACCCCAGGCCTGTGCCTGCCCCAGGGCCTTTGCACTTGCTGTTCTTGCTGTCCGGAATGCTCTTACGTCAGAGAGCCAGCCACATAGCTCATTCCCTTCCTGCTCACAGAGAAGACTTCCCTGATCAAGCAGCAACACCTCCACCAGGACTGCAGTTCTTCATGGAACCCAGTGCTACTTGATGCTGTATTGGTTTATGGCCCCTGAGCTACCACCAGAATGCCAGTCCCATGATAACAGGGACTTCTGTTTGTTTTGTTCATTTCCGTATCCTCTGTGTTCTGAACAATTCCTGACACACAGTAGGGTTCAATAAACATTTGTGATACAGGTGAATGAATAAGTAAATGAATGCGTGCATGAGTGAAACTCCTCTCCTCTCAGCTAGACCAGGAAGAGGAATTCTCTGAGGGCAGCCACTAGGTCTCGCATGTGTCTGGCACACAGTTGGCATTTGTGGAGAGAACAGATGGATGGCAGGGGCATTAGGAAATGAGAGATGCCAAAGCAAAGCAAAATAAGGAGGAAACCAAGGGAGAAAAGGAAATATTTATCCATTCTCCCTGAAAGCCTCTCCTGTCCTAAGCCTACACCAAGTGCTAGCTCACTTCAACATCACAAACCCCCACGTGGAAGCTTTTATTTTAAGCCCATTCTCCAGATTAGGAAACTGAGGCTGAGTGAGAAGAAATACTTTTTCCCAGGTCCCATGGCCAAGAAAGGGAAGGGCTGGCACTGAAAATCAGTCCTGTCTGCACCCAAAGCCAGGATTCCAAGCTGAGTGCATTTGGCCCATTCATGCTGTCAATAGTTGGCTGAGCACCTACTATGCACCAGGCAGAGTGCTGAGCCCACTGAGGCGGATGTGAGCTCAGGGCTGTCAAGCTTTCAACCTTTGTAAGAAAGGCTGGGTGTCCACATTTCCCCCTGAAATCTCTCGTTCTTCAATGCTAGCTACCAAATCAGAATTTTAGAAAACACCATTCAGGTTAAAGAACACATGTCTGTGGGCCACTAGTTTGAGACCCTTAGTCCAGGCTTGGAATTTCAGGGATCATGGACATCACGGAGGGTGGGACAAAGGAGGCTTCCTGGAGGAGGGAGAATGAGGCTGGCCTTGGGCCTGAGGAGAGTGGGGCCAGCCTGAGAGGAGGGGGCCTTGGTGAGGATAAGCAGGAGGGACCTTGGGCTGCCCTCGAGCCACACTGGGGGTCAGGGCAGGCTCCTGTCCAAGACTCCCCACCAAAGATGCCCAGCAGGTCAAACCAGATTGACACCAGGAACACCTGGGGGTCAGAGCACCAAGGCAGCCCACCCCATCCCTCCACCCATACTTCCTTTCCATCTTCCTTTGGCCCTCTGGGATCTGAGCTGCCTAGGACATGTCTCCCAGAAGTCTCTGTGTGCCTGCGAATTTCCCATGGGACTAGCTGGAGGGAGGTACTGAGAATGACCCAGCAGGGTGGCTGGGTGGACATGCCTAAGCTCTTTCATCCACTGGTCATTAGAGACAATAGAGCCTCAAGCAGAAAATGTCTGAAATCCAAAATATTATATTGGCTTCAAAGAATATCATGACATTTAAGTTAAATGTCTTCGAAATATAATACTGTATCAGCCAGTCAACTGTAAGACAATGGTGTCTTTCAGTTGTATATAAATTCTGTTTAATGCAAAATATAGATGCATTTTCATGTTTGACACAAAGTGAACCAAGTTTGACACCAATTTCACCACTTACTAGATGGGAGAATTTTTGGTCAGGATCTTAGGTTTTCTATGCCTCCAAAACCTCATCAGTAAAATGAGGTTGAGGGGTATAACCAAGGTCTGGGGCTGTCATGCAGCTTAAATGAGACAATGCTCATTAAACACTTAGAAAGTACTTAGCACATAATAATCACACAGTATGTAGCAGTGATAATTATGGTTATCAATAGAGTGACACACCACTACCTCAAACCTCATTAAAAACAATAGATTCTGGAGATAGCAGAATGAATTCATGTTTAGTGAAATGAAAATATACATGGCTACATATGGTAATATTTATAGATATCTGCATATGCATTTATATATAAGTAAATAGACATACACACACACACATATATATATAGAAGTTCCCATCATGGTGCAGTGGAAATGAATCTGACTAGGAACCATGAGGTTGCAGGTTCAATCCCTGGCCTCGCTCAGTGGGTTAAGGATCTGGTGTTGCCATGAGCTGTGGTGTAGGTCGCAGATGTGGCTCCGATCTGGCATTGATGTGGCCCTGGCGTAGGCTGGAGGCAACAGCTCCAACTAGACCCCTAGCCTGGGAACCTTCATATGCCGCAAGTGCAGCCCTAAAAAAAAAACCCCACTCCACTGCAGAGGCAACACTGTATCCTTAACCCGCTGTACCATAGAAGGAACTTCTATATTTCTTTTTTCTGTCAGCTGAGAAGGCCTAAAAGGAATAGACACACTGGTACCCAGATATTGGTTTCTAACACCACTCTCCAAATAAAGGAATCAGGGCTCCATGGTGAAACAGCTGATTCTAAGACTGGGGCAAGAAATATACAAGACGAGCCTGAAGCATCTTGTAGCACTAGAAGTAAGCAAGTGCTCAAAGAAAGAAAAAAAAAAAACTACATTGATGGTGGTACATCGGGGCCAAGGGAGCCAACTCAAAGAGCTCCTGTGGCCAAAGCTGCAACAATTTGAACAACAAAATTAATTAATATTGAATTATAACTCAAAGCGTAAATAAAATAGCCATGAGTCCATACTGATAGGATTGGATCAATAAGTCAATAGGGAGAACAGACAAATCTGGGCAGAAGAACTCTAAGTCATTTGTACACCACAGCAGAACCACCTCCTCCTTAGGTGAGGGCTACACAGAGTGACTTTTTTCCAAAGAGGACAGTAAGGGAAGAGGGGGGAAGAGGAACTCCCCAGGGGAGAAACCCGACAAACACCGCCTGAGCCAGGTGATCAAGGTCAGCATCAACAGTGATAAATCTTGTTGACAGACTGTATTCTTGATGCGACATGATAAAAATGGCACTCTACTTCTGAGAGCTTCCTCCTCATCACCCACAACCCCCACCCAACCAAGACGAAAACATCAGAAAATTCTTTCAAAAGAAGAGCAGCCGACGAAAAACCTGACCAGTACTCCCCAAAGCTGTCAAGTTCACCAAAAGCAAGGAAAGTCTGAGAAACTGTCACAGCCAAGAGGAACCTAAAAGGACATGACAACCAAAGGTGATATGGAATCTTAAATGGGATCTTGGAATAAACAAACAAAAATATTAGGCAAAAACTTTTAAAATCTGAATAAATTATGAACTTTAGTTAATAGTAATCCATCACCCCTGGTGCATTAACTGTAACAAATGTACCAGGACAATGTTAACGTGTTACTCATAGGGGAACCTGGGTGCAGGGTGCTACCTTTCCCATTTTTCTATAAATCTGATGCTGCTCTAAAAAATAAAGTCTATTCTTAAAAACTAGATACTTTTTCCAATATGCTTTCTTATATACTCTTATAGGTCATGGAATGATTTTTTTCCCCAAACCCAGCTGATGTACCTTGGTTTTCAGAAACTTTCTCGTTTCACTGTCCCTTCTGAGTTGCAGACCTCACACTTCCAGATCATGGTCTTTTCATCTCTACGTGAAACCCTTTCTGCTTGGAAATTGTGTTTTGAGCCAAAGGACCTATTCTCCTGACACTGGAGAAGTTCTTCGGTCAGTTCATCCTGGTGTTTGCCTGGTGTTTCGCTCAACATTCAGCAATTGCCATTGGCGGGTTATATCAATGGCAGGAGTCATTACTAATTTGGAGTTAAACTGCTTTCTCCCTTCGCCTTTTCCAGTTCTATGACTTTGAGAGGCATCCCTGTGGCTCTGTTTTCATCTGAGAAGTGGTCTGAAGGTGCCACACAGGACATCCACCACGACAGATAATGATCTGGTTCAAACACTAGTAGTGCTGCTGATGAGAAAGTGTGCATTGAGGAAGGGGTGGACCCCAAACCTCTGCCCCCCTGCTCCAAGTCTGCTCCCTGGCCCCAAGAGCAGCTGACACTGTCTGGGAGGAAAAAGCAAAGGGGAAGCTATGGCAAGACACCCATTTCTCAGAAAGTCTGGGTTGAAAGTCAGGGGGCCTGAGTTCAAGTCCTGCATCTGCCTCTGACTCACAGTGTCACCTTTGGCCGCTCACTTCCCCCTCGTCTGGACCTCAGGTTCCTCATCTGGGAGTCAGGGGGTTGGACCAGCTGATCTTCCAAGCCTTCCCCATTTGCCACGGCACTGTTGAAATCAGGGCAGGTGATATTACTGCCTCTCCTCAGCCCACTTCACTCTCCCAATAAGCACCAAAGTCCAGAGACTATGGCCACATTCACAACTAACAAACTCGCATCCCATCTGACAGGTGGCAATGACCTGTTACCTTTGTATTTCTTTAAAAAAGAAAAGCTGCAGAGGAGGGGTGCGCAGGTGCTTTTCTCTAAGGCGCCAGATCCAAAGGGCTCAAGCTCTGGGCTGGAAGTGAATCACGATGAGTTTGCACTTTGCATATTGTAGTCACTCATAACTTGGGTCTTTGTTTATAATAATCACCATTGGAATGAAATTCAAATTTCTCACCCTGCCTTCGATGCCCTGAAGGACCCACCTCCTTCCTCTCTCTCCGATCCTCTCCCTCACTCTGTTCATGCCACAGTGGCTGCCCTTCTGTTCTCCGAACCCCCAACTTGTTCTGACCTCAGGGCCTTTGCCTTTGCCGTTCCTTTCATCATCAACATCCCTCTCTCGGGTCACAGCTGCTTCTCAGGGAGGCACTCTCCAGTCACCCTATTTAAAGAAGCCCCTGGTCACTCTCCATCACTCCTCCCTGGGATATTTGCTCCCAAGCTTTTACCACGTTCTGAAATGATGCTGTTGGTTTACCTGCGCACTGACTGTGCAAAGGCAGGGATTCTTTTCTGTTTTGTGATGTGACTCCAACCTCCTGCCCAGGGCCTGACACAGGATAGGGTCTCAGCAAACACTGATGAAATGAATGTGTGGATGAAACTGGAATCATAGCAATCCTCAGCAGTGGAGTCTGCATTTTGTGAGCCCCGAGCCACCATGCTATCATTTCATCCCGAGGCAGGTGGTTTCCATCTTGCAGATGAGAAGGACAAGATTTTCGAGATTCAGAGCCTCAAAGGATAGAGCTGACCCTGCACTCAGTCTGGGGCCGTCAGCACTCGGGCTCCATCCACCCCACTAGGTTCCCCAATGAGAGAGACTGGGATAGGGGAGCTGAGCCCCGCCCTCCACGAACTTGCACCCTTTGTCCGATGCAGAGCCTCCTAAGCATCTCCCTGTCCCCACCGCCTGGTGGAGCCCCTGGGACCAGGATGGGAGCCAGGTGTGCAGGCGGCCTGGCCTTGTGCTTGTCAGCTCCAGAAACTGGCCTGGGGAGCAAAGAGTGTGGACCAGTCCAGGGGCAGGTGATGTGGGCGACTTGCCCCAACTGAGCTCCTGATGTTCGCTGGGGCTCAGAGGGTGGCAGTGGACACAGGGTCCTTCTGGGAGCCCAGGGCTCAGGTCCCCACCTGCCTTTCCCTGAAGGTAGAGCTAACCTCTGGGGTTCTGACCTAAGGAGGGCAGTGAGGAAGGCAAGTAAACAATAGCCAAAAGGCAGCCTGTAAATCCCTAGTGCTGATCCCTCCTTGAACACTTGCTGGCTGTGTGTTCTTGGACAAGTCGCTTAACCTCTCCGGACTTCCATCTTTGGCAGGTGGGTGGTGCTGCCGACTCAAATAGAGGCTCCCTGCATTCAAGGTCTGCTCTGGGATCAGGGAGGAAAGAGGAGACAGTTGGGGAGTTGGAGGACAGGCTCCCCCTCGGGTCAAGGAAGTCTCCCAGTCCACCTCCCACCCCCAGAGGAGATGCCTGCCCAGCCAGACCTGGAAAAGTGAGTGGGAGTTTGGCACAGAGAAGTAGAGAGAAGGGTGCTCCAGGCAGAAGGCACAGCCTGTGCAGACAGCAGGCATATTGCCTGGTGAGCCTCCTTTCTCCCCTTAGGTCTCAGCTCAGATATCACCTCCTCAGAGGGGCCCTCCTGCTACCTTGATGGGAGGGAGGTCCCACCCTGTGCCCTCCATCAAAGCAGCTTATTTTCCTTCGTGCACTTAGGACAATCTCGCTCATTTGTTTATTATTTGTCTCCCCTGCCAAGTTCCCCCAGGGCAGGGACAGTGACTGTCCTGCTTGCAGCTCTGTCCCAGAGTCTAGCACAGCACCTGGCACACAGCAGACACCAAACAACGTGCTTGGGCACAATTCGAACAAGTCAGTCCCTGCTCTGTGCCTCGGTTTCCTCAGCTGTGAAATGACCATCGTACCCACACTCACCTCACAGAGGTGTTGTAAGAATTAAATGAGTTAGTATTTGTGGGGCCCTTTGAACAAATCCTGGCCCACAGTTGGTGCTCTGCGTAAATGTGTAAATAAAAAATATAATAAGTGCATAAAGAGAATTATAGATGCATGGATTGGGAAGTCGTAATACTGCAAATCACCAAGTTGTATAACCTAATATGCTATGGCTTATGTTTACTTTACTCATTCTCTATTTTACTTTTTCCAATTTTTTATTTTTGACAAATTCCAAACTCAAAGAAAGTAAACAAAACAACACAACAAACACCTCAATTCACCAGTCACTGACTCTCCCCTTTGTGTGTGTCCCCTCTGGCTAGATAGAACAAGATGAACATCTATATTTTTATTCTCTTATTTTTTCTTTCTGACCCATATGGGAGCTGGTCAAAGACATTCAGATGATTTCCCTCTAAACTCTTCGGCTGCTGTGATTTTTTAAACTCTCTTGCTCAATGAATGAATTCTCTGGAAACAATTGTAACCTATTACCTGATTTTACAAATCTGTAATTCTACAATCCACTAATCTGTGAATCCTTCAGCCTGGAAACATTTGGTTCTAGAAACCACCCTCTGCTGGTTCTCAGAGTCCACACATGCTTGAGGTTCTACCTCTCACTCATCTGGGATTCCCGGAGCCCTGCCCCTGGGGTTCAGGAAATCAGCAAGGCGTTTGGTGCCTCTGAGCCCAGATTCCCACTTCCCAGAAGCCGGTGCCCGGGACTGAGCAAGGGGAAAACCCAGCCAGTCCCAGCTCCCAACACAATGCCAAGCCCCAAAGTTGCCAAGTGGCACAGGGGCCTGGGTCACAGGACCAGGGGTGAGACCCTGGCCCGGTCACACTCAGTGGCCCTGTGGGGCCTCCCTGGGGTGCCCAGGCCCTCCACAGGCCAGCCTGGTGAGGGGCAGACAGGAGGCCCCCACCTCCACCCTGCTCATGGAGCAATCCTCTGAGTCACCCCCACCTCATGACTCGCCTGCCCGCCACCACCGAGGCCTGTAATTAAGCCTCCTCCGAGGCTGGGTTTTATCGGCCCATCGGGCAGACCTGGGAGGGGGACGCCCCGGAGGTCCCCCACAGACACAGCCCATCCTGGGGCTCGGTGGCACGCCATCCGGGCGTGCCTCTGCCATAGGTGGCAGCTAGCCCCAGGTCCAGAGGCTCACTTTCCGCTCCCAGAATTCCCACTGTCCATTCCCCGAAACTCTGCCTCAAGTACCCACCATTCAAGCCATTTTCCTACTAAAATGTAAAGTGAGCACTCACATTTCAGAATGAATTTTCCAAAGCCCAGCAAGGGAACCAGCTCTGCTAGGCACCCTAGAGGTTAAGGATGTCTTAGTGGAAAGATGCCTGCGGTGGTGACGGTCGGACAGGCCTTGCAGTGGGTGCTGGAGAAGAGAGGAAAGACAAGCTATCTCCTTACCTCCTCCCCTTGTCGGCTGCCCTGACCCTGGAGGAAGTTACTCTGCTGCCCATTCTGTAGATGAGAAGACTGAGGTCCTGAGAAGCTTCAGACCAACTCCCATCCTCTAGGGTGTGGCATCGGGGATTGTGCTGATGTTGAGGGAGTGGGTAAGGGCCTTTTCCAGGGAGGGGGATCCCTCCACCCCCAGCAGAGAGGACAGCAAGAGCAGTCAAGCTGCGGTCAGCACCCTGAGTTCAAATCCCACTTAAAACCCCTGTGCCTCAGTTTCCTCAACTGTCAACTACAGATAAAAAAAAAAAACAGCATCTGAATTAAATACAGCACGTAGTGAGATGCCTCCCAAAGACAAGAGTAGGCCCTTTCCCTTCTCCTCTTGATGTTGGCAGATCCCTCCTAACCTGGGTTGATGGGAGGCAGGGAGGCCAAGGTGTACGGAGAGGCTAACTCTGTGCCTCCCATCCCCTCACCCCCACCCCACTACAGGCCCCTGGAGGCTGCAGCGGATCCCTAGGCTGAGCCCCTGCTCCAGGATGGGGTCCCTAGGATTAGCATTCCCAACCCCACACCTGCAAAGACACACAAAGACACATCTCAAGGCCTGCAGCAGGGCTAGTTGCTTCGCAATTATTAATAATTTCCTCCCTCCATCCCCCCCTCCCCCAGACCTGCTCAACCAGTCTCCCCACAGACAGCAGAGCTGGCCTGACATTTGAACCAACTATTATTCTCTCGCTTCTGAGAGAAGCAAGAGGAAACGTGGGACCTGTGTCTTGATTCTGGGGGTGGGGGAGCACCCAGGCCATCCATAGGTCCCCCTTGATCCTGAGGCCATGGGCACAGCATTCAAGCTCCCCAGGGCAATGGGATCATTGTCCCTTTCCTGAAGACCAGGTAAGACAGAGATCAAGCCCCTGCCAAGGGGCAGACTGGAGAATCCTCTTGAATGGGGGCAGGAGTGTGTGGATGGTTGAGTCAAAACTTGGGGCTGCAGTCATGTCCTGGCTCTGCCTTTATCTGCTGTGTGGCCTTGGGCAACTCTTTGCCCTTTGTGAACCTCCATTTTCTCATCTGCGAAATGGGGTGACGAATCCCCACATCGTAGGGTCAGTGGAATTTAAAAAGCCCCAGACCTAGAGCCCACCTATTTCTCTGGGGCCAGGGTCTGCTAATATTCTTACCTCCTGGGAACCCTGCAGGGAGCTGGGCCAAGGTGCGACTCCTGAAACTGAGCCCTGAGGCCTGGGGAAACCAAAACCTCAAGGCCCATTTCCAGCCACATCTCAAATCCACCAATGGGGACAGGCCAAGGTACCTGCCCCCCAGTTACTCCCTGGATCCATAATTAGCATTTGGGCTTCTTTCTGACAGGCAGTGCCTGCAGCACCCAGCACACAAGGTCAGACCAGAAAGGTCTGGTGCTGCCCAAGACACCCACACTGGCCAGAGGAACAAAGGGTGGCTCTGGGGCCATGGGGAACCTCGAAGGCCTCTGAGCACGGACAGGACCTGAGCTGGGAAGTTCAGAAGGTTGAGGATGAACATTCAGCACCTCACCGGCTCTCCCCCTTACACTTTGGAATATTAGAATAGCCAAGAGTGCAGGCTGCCTGTGTTCAAATCTAGATGTAATACCTGTCGCAAGTGACTATGCTCTGTATGTTGGTTTCCACCTATAAAATAGGGGTGATAATAGCCTAGAAGTGTAGGAAATTTAAATGAAGCAATGACTTATAAAGCAGAGATCGTGATGGTACCTGGCACATAGTAGGTAATTAATAAATGCAAGCTGGTAATCATTTCTACATCTACCAAGTAGTTTCACTCTTTGTGCTGTTCCCTCTACCTAATCGGCCCATCTCCATGGTCTCATATGAACTCCTATGCATCCCCTAAGACCCCACCTAAATAGTCCCTCCTTTGAGAAGGCATCCCTGACCCCTTATACACACACACACACACACACACTCACACACACATACGAAGTCCTCTCCTCTAGGTTCCCTGACACCACACATGGGTGCCTCCTCCCACAGCCTGGCCACACTACTAGATGAGCTAGTACTATGGGGTTCACCATTAGATCACCAGTACCTGGTATGAGGCACGTGGGTGGAAGGTGTTCCTTCTCTCTCTTACTCACTCACTCTTTCTCTCCCTCTCACTCCCTCTCTTTCCTTCTTTCATTTCTTTTACAATTTTGACCAAAAGCAGACTCAAAAACCCCCACAGATATAGGAAAAGCTTATAGTTTCCAGGCAAACTTGGAAAATTTTTCTCAGGCCACCACAAAAGCAAAGGACAGTAAAAAGTCCAAAAAGTTAAATTCAAGATTGAAAAGCCCTTTAATCAAATGTATTATAGATTTAAAAAAAAAAAAGGAATACCATGTGATAAGGTAAGAAGAAGGGAACAGATCTGTGTGTGCTGATCTGGAACAGTGCCCATGGTAAGCTGTTAAGTCAAACAAAAATAAAATGAGGGGCAGGATGGCATATGAAATACATTGGCTACCATTTGTGTGGGTAGGAGGGAGACAGGAAAGGGCAATTTATATATTTGCTTATATTACATAAATTAGCTTAGGAGAAAAGAAATTGGTAAACAGAGGCTACTTCTTAGGAGAGAAAGTTGGAGACTGGGGGTCAGGAAGGGTGGAGACTTACTTTTCAGTCTATGCTCTTTTGTACTTCTTGGATTTTGTACCTTTTGCTCACGGTAGCTGTTTAAAAATAAGCGCACGAATAAAGTTTAGGGCTTTGGAAGACAACTACTCCAGCACCAGGTCCCACCTGATGCAGGAACATTCCTTGCCACCCCTGGCAGACTATCCTACCTTGAATGCTCCCAGTAATGGGGAGCTCAGTAACTCACCAGCCAGCTAGTCCACCCTGGGGTAGCTTGGAAGGATGGGTTTGGGCTCAATGAAAGAAGGCAGACACATGCTTCTGGGACTGCTAATAGATGCCCCTCTTTTGCCCCTGAGAGTGGGTAGAAATGTGAGTCCCTGATTAGGGACCTACTCCAAGGGCCTGCCTGTCCCAAGGCCCAGGCAGGAGGTGGGCAGGGTGGCAGGGTGTGCTCTACTGTGACTCAGGCCCCACGGGTGCCCGGGGCACAGACAGCTTCCCAGGACACAAGGCTGTGACTCAGGGCCAACCCAGGTGGCAGCTGGCAGGCCACCAGCACACCCGCGCCCTTCTCAGCCTCGAACCCCAGCAGGGCCTCGCTCCCAGGCATGCACCATCTGGCTCACCACTGCCCCTGTTGGCAGAGAGTGGGATGGGGGATTAAGGCTCTGGCGCCAGACAGCCTGGATTTAAACCCTGCCTCTGCCCTTCACTGGCTTGAGCCTCAGTCTCTCCATCTGCACAGGAGATAGCCATACTGCCCTCCTGCCTCAAGGGGCTGTCACAGAGACGCTCTGAATGCTTCCAGTGAGCATCCCGACCAGCCCCAGCAGAGTCTGCACTCAGTAAATGCCGGCTGTTACTACTGTGCGTTCCCAGGGAAGCTTGAGCCACCTTCCCCAGTTAACCTTTCATGTCTGATGAGCAGGCCCAGAAGGAGCAGGCCTCCAGGGGCACCTGGCTTCAGAAAGACCTACCAGTCAACCCCAAGGGAGTCCTAGGGCCCCTGACAGATTGTCGATTCTACGAGGGCAGAGGCTTTTCTCTGTTTCATTAGCTCTGTCCCAGGCCTGGAGTAGTGCCTGGCACACAGTCAGGGTGGGCTTCACGGAAATGCTCCCCTGGGCACCACACTCAGAAGTTCCCATGCTGGCGCCGTCTTGTATTCTTAATTTTGAATGAGGGGCACTGCACTTAATATTGCACAGGACCCCCAAGTTCTATAACCAGTCCTGTACACAGCTGACACTTGGTATGGATTTCTGAACACATGAACAGCCAGGTGAATGCTGCCTTGTGCCATCACTTCTCTCCTTTCACCTCTAGAGTCATGGATTCAAGCCTCCATTTACAGCCAGACACACTGAAGCTCAGGCAGGTGAACAGATGCACCCCAAACCCCCCAAAACTAGAATCCAGACCTGTCCGGCCCCAAAGCCCTGGTGTCCACAGCCTCCTCAAGCACAGCCAGGTGGCTTCTCTGTGCCCAAGAAGGGCCCCAGCCCCATGGATCGCAGGGGAAACTGAGGCCCAGCTCAGGGTAGGAGCTGACCCAGCTTGGCGAGGGTGCCTGCCCAGGAGGCAGTCTGGCCAGGTGCCCGGTCAGGGGGCGGGGACCTCTGTGAATTGCTCCTCAGTCCCCGCCGACCACAAGCCGGTTGGGTGAAAGGCGGCTGCTCCCCGCCCGCTTCCCCGCCAACGTGGGCCCGAACAATAGGCCTTTGTGCCCAGGCGTGGGCGGGTTGTCAAGGTGCGCGGCCCTGGCCCTGAGCCCTGGCCTCAGCCTCCATGCAGGCAAGGGGGCCGGGCCAGGGGGTCTGCAGGGGCCGGGAAATCCAGCAGACAAGGAAGCAAGGCCTCCCTAGGACAATCACAGCAAAGGAAATCAGGGTACAGAGAAGATGTGCCAGGCACCCAGGGCCACACAGCACATGGGCATCAGAGGCAGGTCAGCAACCTGGGATACCAGCCTCCTTATTCACTGTGGCCTAAGTGTCCCTACCCCCCAGCAAGGGGCTAGGCTATCCTCGCTGCTGACACCTGGCCTCAGGGGGTCAGTAGAGCCAGAATCCCCCTTCCTCTCTTTCCTCACTGCCCCAGATCCCCTCTTCCAACAGGGCTTAGCCAGAAGTGACGAGCTTCCCCACCCCGCCTCTGGGGATCCCCCAGACAGCATCAGCCACAGCGCTGCTAGGAAAATGTTGCCCCTCACAGGGCCCCACCTGACCTGCAAGAGCTCTTTCTTGTTTTTGTTTTGTTGTCTTTTTAGGGCCGTACCTACAGCATATGGAGGTTCCCAGGTTAGGGGTGGAATCAGAACCACAGCTGTAGGCCTACACCACAGCCACAGCAACACCGGATCCTTAATCCACTGAGTGGGACCAGGGATTGAACCCACGTCTTCATGGATACTAGTCAGGTTTATTTCCGCTGAGCCACAACGGGGACTCCGCTTTCCTGTGTGAGGACCACGTGCATAGCAGGAAATCAACTAGTCAGGTAGACTCTACCCTGAGTTCCATTTTACGGGAGAAAATGAAGGCTCTGAGAGGGGGCTGGGCTTGCCCAAAGGCAGCTGCCGACGATGAAGCCATCATGTGCAATTAGACTCCAAATATTTCCAGTGACCTCCGGGAAGAGGATGGGGCAAAAGAGCAGGCCCTGCCCTCCCAGGACCCACCATCCAGTGAGAAAGTCAGGAGTCAACAACAACAACAACAGTAATAATAACGGATGGCTACCAGTTATCAAGCATTTACTAAGTGCTTTACGTCTGGAATCTCATTTCATTGTTGCACAGTCCCTGGCAGCTGGGTATTATTCTCATCTCCATTTTACAGATGAGGAAATTGAGGCTTGGATGAGGTAATTTCCCCAAAGTCAATCAGCTAATAAATGGATTCAGACCCTGCCCTCTAAATGTCTCTGCTCACTCACCCCTTGCCAGGCAGGGTGAATGATCCCAAATAACAGAAGAGGAAACCGAGGTTCTGAACAGCAAAGGGACAGGCCCAAGGTCACACAGAGAGAGGAGGCAGAAGGGATTCAACCCTGGGCTTCTGGCCCCAGAATCCAAGTCTTATTTCCTTCCTCCTCCACCTCACCGAAGTTCCCTAAATGTCCCTCGAAACCATCTGCACCGGCAGCCCCTCGTCCTCATCCCCCACCAACTGGATGCAACAGTCCCTCCACCCCCATCCTTGCTGGCCTCGCTCAACACGTAACAGATGCTTATGAAAATCCGGAAAGAGAATCCCAGTCAGGAAAAGGCTGAACGTCCATGTGCCAAAGCTTGGAGGAGAGCACTGTGGTCTGTTCGCAGGACGGATCCTACATCGAGAATAAATAGATGCACTTGAGCTGCTACACCAACAGGGATGGATCTTGAGAACAGAACACTGGGTAGAAAAAGCAAGATGCAAAAGCAAAAGTATAAGTGATGCCATCTGTAGTATCACACCCACAACCAAAACAGTCTCCCAAATCTCCAGGGGACACGTGTGTGTGTGTGTGTGTGTGTGTGTGTGTGTGTGTGTGTAAAAGCATAACGATGTGGTATAACCACTTTGGGAAACTGACTATAACTATAAAAACTAAATATGTGCATACGCCATCATCTAACAATCTCAATTTTGAACATATACTAAAAGTAATGCTTTTTTTTTGCTTTTTTCTTAGGGACACACCTGTGGCTTATGCAAGTTCCCAGGCTAGGGGTCAAATTGAAGCTGCAGCTGCTGGCCTACACCACAGCTCACGGAGATGCTGTATCCTTAACCTACTGATTGAACCCACATCCTCATGGACACCAGCTGGGTTCGTAACCCACTGAGCCACAAAGGGAACTCACAAGAAATGCATTATGTCTGTCTAAAGATATGTACAAGAATGTTCATAGCAGTACTATTCAAAATACTGGAAACTGGAAATAATGTACAGTTCCATGAACAGTAGACTTATTAAATGAACTGTGCTCTATTTAAACAGTGGACTACTACACAGCAGTGAAAAGGAATGAACCACTAACACAAATACAGATAGATCGCATGGGCATAACGCTGAGTGAAGGTGCCAGATACAAAAGAGCACACATAGAATGATTCCATTTGTGTGAATTTCAAGAATAGCAAAACCAAAGGCTATGAATGGCCTGTGACTCTACCCAAGTGGTGATCCCATGGGCCATCAAACTGCACAATTAAGATCTGTGCATTGTGCCTCTGCAGCAACATGGATGGAACTAGAGACTCTCATACTAAATGAAGTCAGTCAGAAAGAGAGAGACAGATACCATATGATGTCACTTATATCTGGAATCTAATATACAGCACAAATGAACCTTTCCACAGAAAAGAAACTCACAGACTTGGAGAATAGACTTGTGGTTGCCAAGGGGGAGGGGGAGGGAGTGGGATGGACTGGGAGTCTGCGGTTAATAGATGCAAATTATTGCACTTGGAGTGGATAAGCAATGAGATCCTGCTGTACAGCGCAGGGAGCTGTATCTAGTCACTTGTGGTGGAACATGATGGAGGATAATGTGAGAAAAAGAAAAAAATATGTGTGTGTGTGTATATATATATATATATATATATATATATATATATATATATATATATAAAATCGGGTCACTTTGCTGTACAGTAGAAACTGACAGAACACTGTAAATCAACTATAATGGAAAACATAAAAATCATTAAAAATTTTTTAAAAAAGATCTGTGCATCGCACTGTGTGTACTTCATACCTCCATGAAGCAAACCACAGGACACAGACACCTGTGGAATTGTAAATATCAAACCAGGTCTGCAGTAACTTCTAGGGGAATATACTTAGGAAGGGGCATTGGGGGAGGTATCACCTACACTGAGGCGTTTTCCTCTTAAGCTGAGTAATGGCTGCATGGAAGCTTATTATATTATCGTTTAAATTTTTTGAATGTCTAAAGTATGTCATTGAAAACAAAACCAAAACGAAAAACCATTTCCTCGGCTTCTCCTGCTCTGGAAGGCACAATGACTCCCGCTGCCTACAAGCTGAGGCCCACCCTCCTTTTGCATGCCACGCAAGGTCTCATCCTGGGCCTCAACCTGTCTTTCCAGACTCCTCTCTCACCCCTCCCCACCAGCCAAGCTGGTCTCCTCACTCTTCCCCTAACACGCCTTAAACATTCCCATCTCCACGCCTTTCCTCCCACCTGGAATGCCCTCCCCATTCCTGTCTACTTGCTCTGTGCCAGGCAATATGCCGAGTGCTTGAAGCTATTAACCCCTAAGTCAGCGGCTGAACTATGGAGAGATTGGAGCATTGCCTTCAGCCCAAAATAATCTCCATTGTCACACCCCCCCCAAAAGCTACCAAAATAATCCAAGCACAAAGAGTGGTCCTGCTATTCCAACAGTGTTGAGACAAATCCTCCCACATCCCATTTCCTGAGTCCCTCCAATAGAGAAATTCTAGCCCACCACTGGATTTAGTCTTCATTCATCCTTGAGGGTTGGCTCTTTTTTTTTTTTTTTCCTTGCTTGCTTATTTACTTACTTATTGCACAAATCTTTTTAAAATTGAAGAATAGGTGATTTACTATTATTATTTTTAATAGTTATTTCCCCAATACAATTTTTTTCCTGCGGTACAGCATGGTGACTCAGTTACACATACATGTACACATTCTATTTTCGCACATTCTCATGCTCCATCATAAGTGACTAGACATAGTTCCAAGTGCTACACAGCAGGATCTCATTGCTAATCCATTCCAAAGGCAATAGTCTGCATCTTTTAACCCCAAATTCCCAGTCCATCCCACTCCCTCCCCCTCCCCCTTGGCAACCACAAGGGTGCCATATATTATATCCCAGAGATAAGCATATCATACGGTATTTGTCTTACTCTTTCTGACTTATTTCACTCAGTATGAGAGTCTCTAGTTCCATCCATGTTGCTGCAAATGGCATTATTTCATTCTTTTTATGGCTGAGTAATATTCCATTGTGTACATATACCACATCTTCCTAATCCAATCATCTATTGATGGACATTTGGGTTGTTTCCATGTTTTGGCTATTGTGAATAGAGCTGAAATGAACATGCGGGTGTATGCATCTTTTTTAAAGAAAGTCTTGTCCGGATATATGCCCAA
The DNA here is from genome assembly GCF_016906955.1 of Phacochoerus africanus. Classification (NCBI taxonomy): domain Eukaryota; kingdom Metazoa; phylum Chordata; class Mammalia; order Artiodactyla; family Suidae; genus Phacochoerus; species Phacochoerus africanus. Next base: position 11,366,098 of record NC_062546.1, read on the forward strand.
GAGTGGGATTGCTGGGTCAGAGGGTTGGCTCTTAATCATTCTCGTTTTACACTGGGGGAAACCAAGGTTGTTCAAAACACTCAGCAAAGACTCTTGCTCCTGAGATCTTTTCATCCCCAGAAAGCTTCCAATCGTGACTGGCCCCAAGCTTTACCTGCCTCAGGGCCTTTGCACTGGCTCTTCTCTTTTCTGGAATGCTCATTTCCTAGATCTTCCTATGCCCCATTCCTTAACATCATTCTGGTTTCTAAATTCAGGTTAGAGGAACCTTCCCAGATCCCCCCAGTGTAAGGTAGTCCCACCCTTATCTTTCTCTATCACACGATCCATATTTTATTCTAACCACATAACACTATCTAAAATTGTTCTATTGGAGTTCCCATCGTGGCGCAGTGGAAACGAATCTGACTAGGAACTATGAGGTTGCAGGTTTGATCCCTGCCCTTGCTCAGTGGGTTAAAGATCCAGCGTTGCCATGAGCTGTGGTGTTGGTCGCAGACACAGCTCAGATCTGGCATGGCTGTGGTGTAGGCAAGCAGCTATAGCTCCGACTGGACCCCTAGCCTGGGAACTTCCATATGCCACGGGTGCGGCCCTAAAAAGCAAAATAAAATAAAATAGTTCTATTTATTCATTCATTTGTCTATTATTTACCACATGCACACCGCCAGGACATAAGCACCGTGAGGCAGGGCTTTTGTCTGTCTCATTCAATGTTGAGTACCAGGGTCTGACATAGTAGGTGCTCAGTAAATGAGCTAGAAAAACACAAATCGCTGACTGATAGTGTCTACCTGGGGTCACACAGCAAGCCTATGACAGAGAAGGGATTCAGTGACCATCTGGGGCCAGAATCCTTGCACTTCATCATTCAGCTATACCCAGGGCCAAGGCTGCACTAGATCCAAAGAAGTAGGAAAGAAAGGTGATGATGGGCCAGGCTGTGCAGCCCCCACCACAACCCACCAAACCGGTTGAAAGGGCCCCACAACCCACTGAAAACATAATTTCATTTTTCTTTTTTCAGCTGTCCTGCAGCATATGGAAGTTCTGTGCCAGGGATCAAATCTAAGCCGGAGCTTGACCTACCCCATAGCTACAGCAATGCTGGATCCTTAGCCCACTACTCTGGGCCAGGGATCAAATCGGGGCCTCCACAGAAACAAGATGGACAACGAGTTCCCATCGTGGTTTAGCAGTAATGAACCTAACTAGGATCCATGAGGATGCAGGTGTGATCCCTAGCCTCAATCAGTGGGCTAAGGATCTGGCATTGCTGTGAGCTGTGGTGTAGGTCACAGACATGGCTTGGATCCTGCATTGCTGTGGCTGTGGTGTAGGCCAGCAGCTGCAGCTCCAATTTGACCCCTAGCCTGAGAACTTCTATATGCCACAGGTACAGCCCTAAAAAAAAAAAAAGAAACAAAAGAAACAAGCTGGGTCATTAACCCACTGGGCTACAGTGGGAACTCCTGAAAACATACATTTTTTGTTAATATTTCTGAGTCTGTGTAATGGTATGATTTTGCCCTTATTATTGTTAATCTTTTTAGTTTGTACGATTTTTTTTCTTCTTTCTCTCTTTCTTTCTTTCTGCCTTTTAGGGCCACACGCATATGGAAGTTCCCAGGCTAGGGGTCAAATCAGAGCTACAGCTGTCAGCCTACCACAGTCACAACAATGCAGGATCCAAGCCACATCTGCGACCAACACCACAGCTCACTACAATGACGGATCCCCAAGCCACTAAGCAAGGCCGGGAATCAAACCCGTGTCCTCATGGATACTAGTCGGATTCATTTCCACAGGACCTCAACCAGAACTCCAACTTGTAGTTTTCACTTTGTACTGTAGCCCCATTTTCCCTGGTTTTTGGTATTTATATAGATACTTATAAAGTCTGTATGGCCCCATAGGGTAGACATAAAAACAGAGTCAGAGAGAGAGGGAGAAAGAGGCAGAAACAAAAGGAAGGACAACTGAGGTAGAAGAAAGTGTCAGATGGGGACAGAGAAAGAGACAGAGAAAATGATGATGACAGAGAGAGAGAGGAGAGATCAAAAGACAAAGAAATCTGACTCCCACATCTCCTTACATAATATGTTCCTTAATAACAACAATGTTTAATGAGCACTTATTATGTCCAAGCACATGCTAATACTTTTGCATGAATGATCATTGGATTCTCACAACAACCCTATGCGCTAAGTGTTACTTTCATTCCTATTTTAAAGATAGGAAACTGAGGCGCAGAGAGGTCACCCAGCTCACTCCCAGCCACACAGCCAGTGAATAGCGAAGCCAGTTTAGCCCCAGGTCTGCCCCTGACCTGAGGCTGAACCATTTCCTCCTCAGGAATGGGTCTTAGGGTTTCTGGATTTGTTTTGGGGCAGCTCTTCTCAAAACTGACCAGGCCAACCACAAACAGGACCTGATTCGATAGGACTGGGGTGGGGCTCAAGACCCTGCATTTCTAACAGCCTCTGAGGTGGGCCGGACACTATAGGTCCCAGACGATGTTCCAGGAGTGAGAGTTTAGAGGAGTCTGTTACTCTGCGGATCTGCTATCGCAGCCACTCCAACCACCACCCATCCCAAGGCCCTAGGGCTACACAGGCCCCTTTGGGTCCGTTTTTTCTCCTCAGCACTTCCTATTGAGCTGCCCTCAGATTCCCGGGAATTCCCCGTAAGCCAACTGCTCCTGCACACAGACAGCTGCACAAAGACGGTTGTTCACGGGAAAGACAAACTGGAACCACCTAAACATCCACCAGCTGGGGACTTTTAAATACACTGGGTTCATGCGGCCATTGAAAATGGTGGCACAGCAAAGCTGAAAATATATGTGACATCTGACCCACAATTCCACTTCTAGGAATATATCCTGCAAACTTGCACATGGGCACAAAGATGTTTGCACAAGGCTATCTGTTGCAATTTGTAGTGGTGAAAGCCTACAAGCACCTCAATATCCGTGAATGAGGAACTGGGTCACCAAACAGACCATTTCTACAAGGGACTACCACATTAAAAAAAAAAAAACAGGAAGGAGTCCTTACGCACCTATATGGACCCTCTCCGAGATCTCCTGCTCAGTGAAAGTAACAAGGCATAGAAATAGTGTCTATAGTCTTCTAATATCTGTAAGAAAAACAAGAGGAAAGAAAATATGGGAGTTCCCATTGTGGCTCAGCAGGTTAAGAACCTGACATAGTGTCCGTGAGGATGTAGGTTTGATCCCTGGCCTTGCACAGTGGGTTAAGGATCCAGCATTTGCCGCAAGTTGCTGTGGCTGTGGCATAGACCAGATTTGACCCTTAGCCTGGGAACTTCCATATGCTTCAGGTGTAGCCTTAAAAAGAAAAGAAAATGTTTTCATTTGTCTCCACATAGAACCCTTCTGAAAAGCAACCAAAAAAAATCTCAGTGAGGAACTGAGGGACAGGGGCAGAAAGGAGACAGACTTTCTTTACTGTAGATTTTTGTACCTTTGGTGTTTGGTATCATATGAATGTATTGTCTTTTGACAATACATATTTTTAGAAAATAAGTACATATTTTTAGAAAATAAATACATATTTTTAGAAAGTTTAAATGATAGAAGATGCTACATTTGGGGATGTGGGAAAATGCATATGATAAATCATTGAGGGGAAAAAAGCAGGTGACCCAATTTAAATAATAGAATGTTTACATAGATCCATGCATGTAGGTATAGAGAGAAATGCCTGGAAAGACAGTCACCAAACTTAACCTGAGTCTCCACTATTGATGCATTATATGCATTCATTCATTGATCCTCACAATCATGTGGGAGGTAGACAGGCTGATATTGTCCTCATTTCACAGATGGGGAGACTGAGGCCTGAGAGGTGAGGTCTGGCAAAGGTCACACAACCAGAGGGAGGCAGAGTGGTATTAAAACCACAACCATCAGACTGCAAGGCCCTCTCAATGCAAACTGGGTGATTTTTACTTTTTGCTTTAAATTGTTCAGCGTTGTTAGAAGTTGAAACAATGAACCTGTCTCTCTCTCTCTCTCTCCCCCTTCTTACCTCTCTCTCCTTTTAAACAAAGCTTGTAAGAAGAGGCCCTTGGGGAGTTCCCATTGTGGCTCAGAGGGAACAAATCTGACTAGTATCATGAGGATGCAGGTTCATTCCCTGGCCTCTCTCAGTGGGTTGTGGATCCGGCATTGCCGTGAGCTGTGGTGTAGGTCGCAGACGCAGCTCAGACCTGGTGTTGCTGTGGCTGTGGCTGTGGTGTAGACCGGCAGCTATAGCTCTAATTTGACCCCTAGCCTGGGAACTTGTGTATGCTGCACTTGCGGCCCAAAAAAGCAAAAAGAATGAAAGGAAAAGAAAGAAAGGAGAAGGGAAGGAAGGAAGGCAGGCAAGCAGGCAGGCAGGCAGGCAGGCAAGCAAAGCCCTCAGGACACACAGGTCCCCAGGTCAGCAGCCCCCTCCCCTGGCACTCACATCCCCCGGGACTTGCCCTTGAGCCCCAGGTACTGAGACACAAGAGGGCAATTTTTAAAAAGAGTACATTATGTATCTAAGCCACGGCAGAGAGAATGTTCCAGATAAAAGGACACCAAAGAGATGCTATCAAATGCAGGGCTTCGTCCGTGATTAAAGTCCAGACAAGAAAAATAAACACACACACACACACACATCTATCGAGGACACTTTGAAGCAATCTCAGTAATTTGGACACAGACTGGATGTTAAGTAATATGACTGAATCAATGCTAAATTTCTTGGGTGAGATGATGGCATTGGGGTTGTGTCTGGGAATGCCCTTGCTCTTCAGAGGTGCTTGCTGAAGTACTTAGGGTGAAGGGTCATGATGTCTGCAACTTACAACAGTTCAGCAAAAATCATGCAGAGAGGAAGAGAGAGAGAGAGAGAGACCAAGAATGCCCATGGGACCAAGGGCTGAAGTTGGGAAATCTAGGTGAATGCAATATAGGAGTTCATTGTAAGGTTTTTGCACTTTTCTCGAAAGTTTAAAAATGTTCAAAATAAAGAGTCGGGGGAGATCGATGGTTGTCAGTGGCTGGTGGTACTGAAAAAGACTGACTACAAGGGGCACCAAGGAACTTTCTGAAGAGATGGAAATATTCTATATCTTGATCATGGTGGTGGGTATACAACTATTTAAATTCATAGAACTGTACACCAAAAAAGAGTGAAGTTTATTTCATATTAATTATATTTCCCAAAAGGTGACTTTAAAAAAGGAAAGTTGGAGAAGACAAAGAGCCAGCAGGGCCCCAGCCCCCACGGGTTCTGTGAACACAGTCGGCCCTGCCTGGAACCAGTCTTGCCTGAGCATGTCCCACTGTGGACCCCAGGGGTTCAGCAACGCATAGAGGCTGGCCCTCCAGGTCCTGGGGCCCACAGTCTGACCTCTGGGAGGTTCCTCTTGAGCCTCCTCAGCCGGAGTGCAGGGCCCCAGTCTGCCAGGTACCAGCAGAGACATACTGAGTAACCTTCTCGCGTGTCCTGGAGAAAGCAGGTCTGGGTGCCCTTCACAAGGCATTCTCAGCCTCAGCAGAGACAGAGGGTCAGCAGGAGAGACCACGCAGTACCACTTGGTCCACCCCACCCCCACTGGGTACAGCCGAAGCTCCAGGGGCTCAGAGGAGGGAAGCAACTTACTCAAAGTGATGCAGCAAGTCAGGAAGCTCGGTCTGGGAAGGATCATTCCTAAACTAAGGCTCTGAGCCTGTGATTGTCACATCCAACCACCCCCATTTCTCAGCCTAAAAGACTGAGGCCCAGAATGCAGATTAGCAATGTCTTGGGAATCCCATACCCTGTTGCTGTGGTCCTGTTCGGTGTGGTTCCCACAGGCTTCTGGGGTGGGGGGCGCATAGGAGATGGGATGTGAACCTCCAGTCCTGACCACCATCCTGTCAACCCCACTGTCCCCTCACAAGCCTCCTCTGCTCCCAGCCCAGAGGGGCAGAGGGAGGACAGGGAGGAGACAGGGGTCCCACGCCCACCCCCCACCGCCCCAGGGAGCACCCACATGGCAAAGAGCCACAGATTCTGCCCAGCCCACGAAACTCACCTCACCCAGAACCTGTTTCAACTCCTCCAGCTCTCCTTGGCAGCTGTGGAGCCTCATTAAGTGATGCCAGTGCCTCCCACACACCACCTGAAGAAGGGGAGGGGGCACGCGCCAACAATGGAGCCCTGTGGCACCTTCCTCAGAGACCCCCAGGCCCCACGGAGGGCAGAAGCGGCACGATGCCCTGCCAGGCTGTACGTAGGGAACGGGGGCCTCACTGCGAGATGGCCAGGCCACCTTCTCCCTGAGCAGGCCTGTGTGGGTCCCATGGAGTTATTTAACCTCCTTAATTAACCAGCAGTGATTAAGAGGCCACCTTGGAAGGCCCCCGGGGGTTCGAGGAAGGCTGGGGGCTGGGAACTGGGGGCAGGGCCCCTCAGCCGTGGCAGGCTCAGAGGCTCCCCACTGAGTGGAACAGAGAAGAGGCCCCCTTCTCACACCAGAGACTTGAGAACAAAATGGCCCATCCTCCCCACATCAGCTGTGTGATGCTGGGAAAGTGGCCTCACCTCTCTGTGCCTCGGTTTCCACCCAGAGGAAGGGCAGGGTGGTGGTAAGATTTGATTAATGACTGTTTGTGAAAAGGTCCCAGAGATGCTGCTGATAACAGGCCCAGCTATTATTCTGGGAAGGCATCGAGGAGTGTCTGAGCCCATAATTACTGAGAGGATGAAAACAGTAAGGAACGAGGAGGCTTCGCCCCGTCCTGCCCACTGCCCCCCACATCCTCCCTCCTGCCCTGGCAGGGCTCCTTCCAAGGACAAGGGAACCTGGGGAAAGGAGGTACCAGACCCTAGCTTGAACCCTGAGCCTTCTGTTCCTCTTCTCAGCACTGAGGTTACTAAACAAGGTCTGTCTATTTCTTCATTCGTTCATTCCTCAAGTGCTTATTGAGCACCTACTATCTGCCAGGCAGTACAGCAGCAAACAAGATAGACACAGTCCCGGCTCACGAGAGCTCAGTCTACTAGAGGAGGTAAGTGATAAACAAAAATCCATCAAGGGAGCAGGATATTTTTTTAAAGTGATGTGATAGGGAACAAAGGGCAGAAACTTGAGCTCAAGGGCTCAGGGAAGGCTCCTCTGAGGAAGTGACATTAGAGCTGAGAACCAAAGGATGAGATGGAGCCACCATGGGAAGAGTGTTCCAAGCAGAGGGAGGTACATGTGCAAAGGCCCTGGGGTGAGAAATTGGTGTGTGGCAGGAGGCTGGAGCAGGGAACAAGAAGGGGAGGGCTGTGGGAGGTGAGGTCAGAAAGGCGGCCAGGGTGGGGGGCGGGTTAAGCAGGGCCTGATGCAGGGATGAGCCTTGACTGCACCCTCAGGACAGAAGCAGCTACGGGAGGCTTTGATGCAGGGGAGGGACCAGGCCAGGATCCTCTCCTCGGTGCAGTGGACAGGGCCCGCTCAGTGCACACACGCAAGTGAAATCAAAATCCAAATGGCGGAAGACCATAATGACGACCACTTTGCCTGTTTGTAGAACGCTGTCCAGATTCAGATCTTGGCCCTACCACTTCCTGGCTGTGTGACTCGGGGCCTCAGTTTCCTCTCCTGTGAAACAAAGATAACAGATTCTTCCTCTGAAATGGGGATAGGCACTCCCAACTCAAATGGAGACAATGGTTAAAATCCCCATAAACTCACAAAGCAAAAATTTCCTGAGCACCTATCATATGGAGCAGAAACCTGCAGGATGGACCTGCCTTAGAGGTTTGAAGGACGCCCAGCTGCTCCCAGGGGCTCTGGAGCATTAGTGCCTGAGTTCACACCCCAGCTCTGCCCCTTAGAAGCTGTGTGCCTTGGGCAAATGTCTTGGCCTCTCTGAGCCTCAGTTTCCTCATCTATAAAATAGGGTTAATAGTAGTACCTACCTCATGAGGTTGTTGGAAGGATTAAATTAGGATTAATATAAATTAATATTTATAAGACAAATAGACAAGGCCTGGTGCAGAGGAAGTGCTCAATTCCTGGTCATTTTTTTTTTCTTGGTCATTTTTTTATTATCCATTTTCTAAATTCTTTCTTTAAGCTCCCCACTTGTTTGGCCCCCTCCAACACACCAATGCTGGATTTCTCAGCTCAGTCACTGCCCATCAAGGCCAATCTCACCTTTGGACTGTTGCCTCCCAGCAACCGGAGGGATCCTTTAAATTACATTTCTTGGGAGTTCCCGTTGCAGCTCAACAGAAACGAATCTGACTAGGAACCATGAGGTTGCGGGTTCAATCCCTGGCCTCTCTCAGTGGGTTGGGGATCCAGCATTGCCGTGAGCTGTGCTGTGGGTCACAGACGTGGCTCGAATCTGGCATTGCTGGGGCTGTGGGGTAGGCCGGCAGCTGTAGCTCCAATTAGACTCCTAGCCTGGGAGCCTCCATATGCTGAGGGTGCGGCCCTAAAAATTCATTTTTAATTAAAATAAACAAACAAATAAATAAATAAATCATGTTTCTCCTCTGCTCAATGCTGCAGTGGCTCCTCACTGTCCTCAGGCCAGAGCCCCCACAAGGAGACTATGCATGTCCCCAGACACCTCTTATACCACCCTCAGCCTCCCACCCTGGGCCCAGCCCGAGCACTTCCAGTTTTCTGAATGTTTCATCCATCCTACCTCCGGCCCTTTGAACATGCTGTCCCTATTGCCTGGAAAATCCTTCCTCACAATATTCTGCCAGCGCCAACTCTTCCTCCTGTGGGAAGTCATTCGGGGCTCCCTAAGGCTGCCATAAGCTGCCCACCTATCACCCTATGCTTCCCTCATCAAAGCTCCTGTTGAAAGGACATGTCAGAGGCCCCAGCTAGACTGGGAGGACGCTGGCAGCAGAACAAGGTCTGAGGTGTCTTTCTTCCGCAAGGCCTGGAGGCTGTCAGTGGAGAGGGAAGTAGGAAATGGAGTAAGAATTTAAGGTGGGTTGAGGTGGGTGACTTGAGCCAAGTCAAGCTGAGTGGAGTTAAGTCAAGCTTAGACAAGGTGAGCAGAGGTGATGGGGCTGAGCTGAGTTGAGCGCTGAGTTGAGCACTGTGTTGAGAAGGGTTGACTTGAGGAAACTGAAGTAGATGAAATTGAGGTGAGGTGAAGTAAATTAAACTGAGTTGAACTGAGATAATGGAGTTGAGGTGAGGTGAGTTAGGACCAACTGAGTTCAATCAAATTCAAGTGAGTTTTAAACTGAGTTATATTGAATTGAGGTGCACAGAGTTAAAATGAGCTGAGATGAGCTGAGCTAAACTGAGTATAACTGAACTGAATGAAGTGAGTGTTGTTAAGTTGAGAAGCTGAGTCAAATCAAGTGTAGGTGAGTTTTAAACTGAATTGAGTTAAACCAGAGTTAATCAACTCTTTTTTTTTATTGCTGCCCCTTAAGGAGCATTTTTAGACATTTTTTTTTCCTAATTGCCCCGCCATGAAGTTTTGATGCCTTGTATTTTATTCACTATTATATATCAGGATATTTTTTGATATGTATATCTGTGCTTTACACATAAAAACATTAAGAGTTTTTCACCACTCAAGGATCGATTTCTCCCTTCTCAGGGCAGTATCACATCCACCGCAGCCACCCAGCAGCCCTTGAAAATGTGTAAGTTAGGCTGAGCTGAAGTGAACAGTTTCACCCCTTCAAAGGGGATCTGCTGTGTCTTCCTGGAGGCGGGAAACTCTGACAGGACTGAGACCTCTGCAAGGCTGACACAGAGGCCAGGTCACCTCTGTTCCAACTCCCCTTCCACCCTGCACAGTTGCCTTCAGCCTACTTCCTCACCTGAATAAAGGAAGGAAAAACAAGTACACAGCCCCTGAAGCAAGTATGAGCTCGGCGTATTGACTTTAGCTGAGAGAGGCTCATATGACTGAAGAAATAAGGAGGAGATGGATGGACAGAAGGAGGCGAGGTCCTTGTGGGACATGGGGAGGAGTTTGAATTTTATCCTAAGGGCAACTGGGAAGTCATGGAGGATTCTGAGCAGGGGAGGGACATGACCTGCATGAAGCTAGAGTGTTTGGACAGAGACAGAATGGACTCCCGCAGTCCAGGATGGTGCATCTGATTGGCCAAGCCAAGTCACATGCCCATACTCTAGCTGCAAGGGAGGCTGGAAACCTAGGCTCACGTTCCCAGTACTCTCTGTGGAAGGTAGAATCTGCTCATAGAGCAGGGAATTCTCCAAACATCAGAAGGAGATTCAAATTCTGGACAGTTGAAAAAAATGGCCCAAAGTGTCCAATAGTAACATACATACATACATACAGGTGAGAGGAGAAAGGTCCAGGCTGGGCCTGGTAAGGGCTGTCCCCATCCTAAGACCCCAAGCCAGACCTGATATATGCAAAACCACTCCCTGATACCAAGTCTGGGACAGAGACCCAGAAAACATGCTGCTGGACCCCAGAGTCCTGGTCCAGGTGTTGCCACTTTCACTGCTTTCTTTAACCACTAAAAGGCTGTTCTCTAAGGGGCCCAGGGGGACGCACACCCAGAGACATCCCCCCTCTTACAAAAAGACAGGCTCTAGAGCCAAATAGACTGAGGGTCCAACCTCTGACTAGTGACTTCACCTCCGTGAGCCTCAGTTTCCTCACCATGAAAGTGGTAAAAACATCCCTACTTCACAAGGGAAGGAAGTCACCTCCCACCTGGGATGTCAGGATGGCCTCAAACAGGTCCTCAGGGACACAAAGATCCTGATTTCATTCCCACTGAACACACACCTACTATGTGCCAAGCATCAGACTGTACACCCTACACCTACCATCCTAATCCCCACAGCGAGCCACAGAGGAGGGGCAGACTCAGACCCAGGACTGCCTGACACTCCATTCCTGCAATCATGTATCAAGCATTAGCTGTATGCCTGGCGCTGCTCTAGACACTTCACCCGCATCATCTCACTTAGTCCTAATGATATGAAGATATGATCATTATCTCACTTCCAAATGAAGAAACTGAGGCTCAGAGAGAAATGTGAATTTGACTACGTACACACAATGGGAAAGGGGCAGAGCTGATATTCAAGACCAAGTGAGCTGGCCCCAGGGCCCAGCCCTTCATCTCCCCTCTGCCCATCTGACAACTCAAGGCACACCTCCTCCATGAGGCATCTCCAAGCCCAACCCTACTGCCACCACACCCTTGCCCCCATCACCGCACACCCCCAGCAGTCAGCTTGGCTTTTCCCACATAGTTGTTCGCCATGGATGGTAAGCACCATCTTTCCTAGAATTTTTCCTTTGACATTCTCCTCTCCAGCTCCCCACCAGCCTGGCCCCCTACAGGGGATCCTGGACCAGCCAGAGCCCTACCTGCCCCATAATGATTAATTAAACCCCCAACTGTGACCAGCATTCTTGGTCCCAGCCTCACACCTAGTGACCTCAGATGGGCGTGGTGAGGGTGGGAGGTTTGGGAAGCAGTGGAGACATTCTGTAGGATGATGGGGTCTTCCCCTCCACCCGCCGCTCCCTGAGAGGAGCTTTGGCAATCAGAGAAGGCAGTGAGTTTACCAAGAAAAGGAGGAAGAAAACACAGGCAGGAGGCAAGAAGCTCATGGCATGGGTGAATCAACACCCAGTGGGCGGGTGGGGGCCTGGAGATGGGAATCCACAGAGCTGCTGGCCAAGGTGGGAGTCAACACCCCAGGAGAGGGCCCAAGGCATAAGGACTCCAGCAGAGAGAGGAGGGGTACCCATGTCCTGAGCATCTGTGTGTGGCTGTTATGCTCTCAGACCACCCTGACTCCACCCAGAAGCCCTGTGAGGCAGGTATCCACATCCCCATTTAATGTAGCAAGACTCTCAAGGTCAGAAACATGACATGCCCTAGGTCACATAGCATCTATGTAGAGGAGCTGGGATTCAAATCAACGTCCATGGCTCTGAAAAGGGGTTAAAAGAAAAAGCCTTTATAGTCAGGCCTGGATTCCACTGTGGGCTCCCCTGCTTATAACTATGCGGCCTTGGGTATGCCACGGTTCCTCTCTGGGTCCCGGCTTCTCTATCTGCACAATGAACATGGCAACACGCCAACCTCATAGATTGTCGGCTGACATCTATCAGCCAGCCCAGAGTTTGTCTCAAATCAAAGAGGGGTATTGTGGGGCTGGTGATGTGTACCCTATTTGAATTCCCCCATTGCTGGGGAACTCAGTCCCTTACAGAATTGATTTTCCAGCAATAAAACTTCTCCTTATTTTGAACTAAATAAAACCTGCCTTTCCCAGGACCATCCCAGGCTGGCTGTGGAGCCCTCTCTGCCCTCTGTTCCTCCTCTGACAAATGAAATGAGGCTGCTGACCTTGCAGAGAGGGCTCAGTCACTTGACAAACATTTACTGGGCTCCTACTGTGTGCCAAGCATTGGTCTTGGCACTGGGGACACAGCAGTAAACAAGACCAACAAAGTCTCCAATATCATGGAGCTGATGTTCTATGGAGAGGAGACTGACATTAACTATACGAACCCTTAAGGAATACAACAACTAGATAATTATTTATTGGGGAAATCTAAATATCAGAAGCATCCAAACAAGAGAGAGACATTTAGAACTTATTTTTCTCATCACCTTATTTTTAAACAACATCGCTGTATGCATCAGGTGATATACCCTCTCGGCTTAAAACCTTTCTGTGGCTTCCATCGTCTTCAGGATCAAGTCTACATGCTGTAATACAGCAATAGGGCTGCATATGATCCAGAGCCTGTGGCCCTCTGTGAACTCACCCCCTTGTCCACTCCACTCAAGCCACAATGGCCTCCTCACTGTTCCTTGAACATGCCAAGCTCTCTTTCAGTTCTCAGGCCTGCCACACATGCTATTCCCTCCACCTGAAGCTCTTCCTCTCACTCTCCAACTAGCCAGCTCAGGACAGTTGCCATCCTGTACCTCAGGGGAAACATATCTGAGCCCAGTCTTGCCTATCAGTTTGGCTCACTGGGCCTCCTTCCCCTTATCCCTGCAAAACTCCACGCAAAACGGAAAGAAAAATAGCCAGGAAAGACCGTGAGTCATTTGTTTACAGGCCAATTAATTACTAAGCTCAAAAACTTGATTTCCATTCTTCCCTTTTTTCCCCTCTCTGCCCTTTGAGAATGTTTGGAATCCACATTGTTTCCCAATGCAAAAGTATGTCAAGATTATTTTTAGCAAACGCACATGATGGCTGAGACTGTTATTCATCCCCCCGCGTCAGTGGGGAGCCATCCAGAGAGTATGCGGGCTGCTTAATGCTCTTCAGATGTGGCTTCTGGGAGGCCAGGATGTCTGCAATAAGCCTTGGTGGCACTGGGGTCAGTGGAACCCAAGTGGGGCCCAGGGCTGAGAAACTGGGGATAGAGGTGCTGGGCTGCAGTTTCTCCTCCTGACCAGGGGTGGCACTGTGTTGAGGAGGTGCAATTTTCCCCAAACTGGCTTATTTCCTGAACTAGCAGGTGGGGAACCTGGGTATTCCAGCGACTTGTCCCTCCACTTCTCATCTTTTGAAGAGGAGTAGGAGAAACCTAATCCATTCACCTTTGGTTCAATCAGGATGGGAAAACCTGTTCTGTCTAGCTGATACTACTGTGGCTTCTCTGATCACTTCTCCACCCTCCTACCCCCACTCCCACCCTCCACCACTGTCAGCCAAACCTGGCCACCCCTCGCATTCTCTAAGAGCCCAGGTTGGGAAGTAGGTGCAGCCTTGTGGTGGGAACTCTTCCAAGGGCTTCCTTCCAGGATGGCTGCTTCTTGTCCCTGTCCCAGGAGCTGTAAGAAATCAACTTCCAGCAACCTCAAGGGAGTAAGAAAGGACTTGTCTCCAACAGAGACTGTTACCCAGCAATACAGGTGACATTATGGCTGTGGAGTAGAAGACTGTCACCTCCAGAAGGACGGAGAGTATCTCTCATGGTCTGTGTCCCCAGGGCCTGGTCTATAGTGGGTGCTCAGTAAAGACTTAACTAAACGATTGCGACCTGAGTTCCAGGCTCAGTGTGCAAACCAGTGTTGTCACCCGTTTTTCTCAACCTCGATATCCCATCTTGCAAATAGGTAACTGACCCCTAACCCTACAGGGAGGTTTGCCAGCTCAGCTGCCTACAAGAGCCAGGCAGGGGCATAAAAGTGAAACGGGTCAGGGGCAGCTATACTGTCTGGGGGAGCAGCCATTCCTCAGCTCTAGCACACAGCACTTACAAGCCCAGAGTACCTGGATCTTTTCATTTCTCAAGGGAAGCCAGAAATCTGGATGTTTGCATGCAACATCCTAAATTTTCAGTGTTGGCAACTCATTTTAACTTTCAGCAAAAGCATAACACAGGCCAAACCCAACACGCCTCGAGGCCGACCCGGCCCATGGGCCGCCAGTTTGAGTCCTTGGTGGTTAGCGTTTGTGGCTCACTAGGCCTTGAACAGGCCTGTCACACCCAAGCCTGGGACAGGGGGTTGGGATGGAGAAGGCAGCACAAGCCTCACCCCATGTGGGAGTAGCTATTATCCCAGCTTATGGGAGGGCCGGGCCGGACTCGTTGGTGCTGGGGCTGTGGGCATTGCCTGCAGAGCTCTGCCTTCCACTTAATTAAGGAAGCTGATAATAATCTAGGTGGAGCGTGGAGATAGGTCGAGAATGAGTTAGCAAACTACGGCCGGTTGATTGTATCTATTGTAAAGAGCCCAGATATAATATCAGATTAGTACACTTTGTGTGCCTATTATAACACCATGTCATTATGGGACGTGTTATAATTAAGGCCCCAGCGGGCCCCCTTCTCTCCCTGACTTTGCAGATCCAGGCACAGCATCTCCTCTTAACTCCTTCCTGGCCACGACTGGCCCTGCTAATGGGGCTTTCGATGCAAACCTTGATCAACCAGGCATTGACACGTCCCAAGGGGCGCCAGACCCCATGCTGGGCACTGCGTGAAGAGCAGCGGAACCAAGGCAGACTAGGTTCTGTTCTCAGAGAACTCAGAGTCTGGGAGGTGGAGGGCTGATAAAAGACATGAACGTAAACAAAATAAGTCAAGTTCATGACGAGTACTGTCAGGGAGCTAGGTAGAGGGCCTGGATGGGAGGAATGGGACAGTCAGGGGGCCATTCAACAGGGTGGACAGAGAAGCCTCCCCCCCCACCACCAAATGCAACCTGAAGGAGGGTGAAGTGTGCTCTGGGCACTAACTTCAAGCCATCAGCCAGAGAAAGGGCGATTGGTGAGCTTTGCTGAGGTATAATCTAGGCTGATGTGGCCCCTCCTGCCCACTCATTCCCTGATTCAGCAAACCTTTGTGGAGCACCTACTGTGTGCCAGGCCTGAGCTGAGTGCCAGGAAAGCACTGTGAACAAAACAGACAACAGTCCCTGCCCTGAGGAAGGGGCTATTCTAAGGAAGGAGACGGACATTAAACAAATAAACAAATATATAATATGATGGCGAGTCAGGAAGAAAGATGAAAGGACGGGGTGGGGGGGGACAGTAGAGATGACACTTTAGCAGAGTAGCCAGGGAAGGCTTCCCTGAGGCAGTGACATTGAGATGAGATCTGAATGAAGTGAGGGATCTATCTGCACGACAGAGCTGGGGGAAGAGCATTCCAGGCAGCTGGAACAGCAAGTGCAAAGGCCCTGGGGTTAGATCATGCCTGGTGTGTTGGAGGAAGAGGGAGGAGGCCACTGGGCTGGAGCAAAGGAAGCAGGGGAGAGAGAACAGTGGAGATGATGTCAGAAAGGCAGTGGGGCCAGATGAGGCAGGGCCCGGTGGGCCTTGCAAACACTTATGCTCTGAGACGTGAGCCCTGAAGGGTTCTAAGCAGAGGGACAAGACCTGATTCAGGAGCCACCTGATTGAACAGGGTCCCTTTGGCTGTTTGGCGAACGGCAAGACCAGCAGGGAAGTGCTTCGAATCCAGGTGTAGAAACGGAGGGGGAAATCTGTGTGGTTCTGGGTATATTTAAAAGGTAGAGCTGGCAGAATTTCCCACCAAGTTTTGGATGTGGGACAAGAGATGAATTAAGTGACCCCAAGGTTTGAGCCTGAGCACCTGAAAGGATGGAGCTGCCATTTCCTGAGAGCAGAGAGCTGTGTGTGGGTGGACCCAGTGCCCTGGTCCATCCTCTGCCCACCCACCAAAAGCCCCCTGCTGACCCCCACCCCGGCCTCTGCTGGGTCAGGGCCATAAAGGGAGAAAGTGAGGCCCCACCCAGGCCTCCAGGCAGGAAAGGGGCACTCAGGGCCTGGCCGCAGGATGACACAACACAATAATTTTGCCGCTGAGTTTTGCAATGGGCACCCTTTATCAACTGGTAAAGGGAGAGGGGTTTTGCAACCACCCCAACGGGTGATAGTGGCTAATGCCATGACAGAGGGATATCAGCCAGGATATGGGCATCTCCTTGACCCAGAGGGACTGAGTCTCCAACAGGCCATCCTGGAGGCGTGGAGAGCAGGCAGTGAGTGCCGGCCTCAGAGCCCACTGGGTTCAAATCTCAGCTCCTCCGCTTGGCTGGGGACCTTGGGCAAGTCACTTCCCCCCTCTGGATCTCAGCTCTTCCTCTGAAAAGAGGGGAGCAATTAAAGGAGTTATTTTTAAATTGCTTAAAACTGTCACCCAACCTACCATTTAACACATTGAACACTTAACTATGTGCCTGGTCTCAGGCTGGACGCTTCCTGTACATCATCTCATTTAATTCTCATGTCCTTAAATCCTTTAAACTGCTATTTTCCTATTTTACAAAAGGGGAAACTGAGATTGAGAGAGAGGAGGTAACTGCCCCCAGATCACACAGCCTGTCAGGCACAGAGCAAGGATGCCAACCCAGGCCTGACTCCAACCTCCAACTCTGTTGTTAGGAAGTCACTGCCGTTCTCTGAAGCTGTTTTTGCATCTATAAAATAGGGATTACAAAATCAATAGAATTAAGCAGGACCTCCCTCATGGGGTTGGTGTCTGGCATTTGGGGGGCCCTA
This sequence comes from Phacochoerus africanus, assembly GCF_016906955.1. Lineage (NCBI taxonomy): Eukaryota > Metazoa > Chordata > Mammalia > Artiodactyla > Suidae > Phacochoerus > Phacochoerus africanus. The sequence goes on from NC_062546.1 coordinate 11,383,114, forward strand.
GGAACACAGTAGCCATAATTATTATTACCAGAATTGTTGTTACTGACCAGCACCACCCCTACGGGTGCCAGGCAGCCAGGGTACACCCGCTCCCTGCCCCATCTAGCCCTGTGGGGCCCAGACAGGATACAGATTTTCACAGCTCAGATCCCTCCTGCCTTCCTGCTGTGACTCTGGGCACGTCTCCTCTGTCCACTGGGGCAACAATTCCCAAACACTCCAGGCCATTTACAGGCCAAAGGAGGCCACTGGGTCAATGATAATCCCGGCATGTTGAGCCCTTAGGACAGTCCTGTGGAAGAGGGTCATTTACCCCATCTGGCAGAGGAGGACACCAAGGCTCAGACTGGATGTGACTTGCCTGGAATATTAAGCCAGAGAAGGGGACAGGGAAGTAACTCCCACCATGACAGGGCCTCTGTCCGCCCACGGCGATGATGCAGAAGCCTTCCTGGCAAAGTCTCTGTTTCTCTCTCCTTCTTTATCTCCCTGCCTCTCTGTTTCCCTCTGTGTCTTTGTGTCTCTCTGTTTCTCCCTCAGTGTCTCTCCATCTCTCCATCATTTCTTTCTGTCCCTCCTTCGGTATCTCTGGCCCAGGCTGCCTCTTCCTAACACACCCTCTGGGCCCACCTACCTCCTCTCCAATTCCTGGCTCCATACATATTTACTGAGGTGAAGGTGCCTGGCTGCCTAATTGCTTGAAACCCTCACCCAGCCCTACCTTTCCTCACACAGCCACCACCCAAGGGTTCCCTAGAGAGGGAAGGCAGGTGAGGGATCCACAGTCTCAAGGATGCTTGAAATGCCCCCAGTTCAGGGGCCCACAGCTGAAAGCCAGATCTGGCCCCAGCCGGATTCCCTCTTACTGGCAAGGGCAGACTCTGCCCACAGCACTCTGGGGTGGGGGTGGGGGGGGTGAATGCTGATTGACGCAAGCCAAACACGGCCCCCTCCCTCCCCTTGCACTGATTGTCTGAGGCTAGACGTGGAATGCATCCGTGGGCCAGTGAGATGGGGAAGTGTCTGCCAAGGGACTTCTGGGAACAGTTTCTTCATTCTTAACAGGACATATGAAGGCCTTTTCCTGTCTTGGCTGGGGCTATGTCAGGAAGAAATGGTAGGAGCTTTGGCAGCCATCATGAAGCTATGAGGAATTGGGCTGAGAAGAGATGGCAGAACCATGAGGTGGGGAGAACCTGAGGCCTCAATGATGTCCAGCCTGCCCCAACCTCTAACTCACCAAGCCATTATTCTTTGCCATGTAGTAAATATTTATTTCACTCCTACTGTGTGTCAAGTTCTGTGAGGGGCACTGGAAATTCAGCAGGAAACAGAGCTGACATGATTCCTGCCTTGCATTCTGGAGTAGGGAACAGATCTCAATCAAATAATCATGTTAACAAGTGGAAAATATGTCCATAATAAAGGCTGCAAGGAGAGAGCCATGAAATGAGATGAGAAAGGGGGACCAGGGAAGGCACTCCGGGAATGTGAATGTGGGGAAGAGTGGCAGAAGATGGGGAGAGAAGGATCAGTCACTGTGCAAAACCTGCAGGTCATTGATTAGGAGGTGAATCCTTATTCTGAGGCCAGTGGGAACCATGGGAGACTGTTGACCAAGGGAAATGGCCAGTGATCCAGCTTAGGTTTTTAAGGCTCCATCTGGCTTCACATGGAGGATAGATATAAGAGTTGAGCAGGAGACCATTCAGAGGCTATTGTAATCATTCAGGTGAATCACCCAAACCTGCATGGTGCTGGGGTAGGAAGCATGGAGAAGTAGGGACAGGGTAAGGCAACACCTGGGGAGGTGATCATAATGGCAGTGGTTGATGGCTTCCCATTGAGAGCCAGGCACTGTTCCAAGCCCTTCACAGAGAGCCCTTCATTTAAGCACATCCCCATGAAGTAGAAACTCTTGTGACCCCTGCTTCACAATGAGGCAATGGAGGTGTGGTGGGATCAATGCCCAAGAAACGGCTCAAACCTTCACTTGCCAACACTTTCTACGCCACCTCAATGGGCCCCAGGACACTCGTAAGCCTCAGGCATCCACGGTATCTCTGGGGGGACTGCCCCCAACCCCAGATGGGGACACATGGGAATCCCACCATGTGTCACCCATCATATTCTCATTTCACTCTCCTTGAGAAGTCACTGTCATTATTAAAACCAAGGTCTCCCAGCCACAGGCTTCATTTCCACCAAGTTCCTCACTCACTCCTACGGGCAGGACCCCACCCTATGTGACTTGGCAACCCAGAAAGAGGCAAGAACTTGCCTGAGGCCACCTAGCATGTCCTTGTTGCAGGTGCCTGCAGCTGAGGTGAGGCCACCAGGGCCTGTGCTGTTATCTGCAGCCAGAGGCAAGAGGCCCAGTGGGACACCTGGGGCCCATGATTTGGTGGCCTGTGGTTCCAGCCTCCATGATGTCAGGCAGGCCATGCACAACCCCGAGATAATGGAGACCGGATTCTGGTCAGTGATTCATTACAACATCATGGCCAGGGCCACCTCACGGCTCTTGAAGACTCAGAGGCAGGATCTTCAGAGGCTGGGACTGAAAGTGGGGTGGGGACAGCTCAGGGAGACCCAGAAGTCAGCAAGGTCCCTTCCTAGGAGGAATGTACACATCGAAAAGTGTCCAGGACATTTCTTCATGGTCACTGGCTGGCTCATGGAATGCCTTCCTATGTCAGGTCCTGTGGGATACAGTGTTGACCAAGCAGACCTGGTACCTGTCCTCAGAAAGCCAACACTTGCATGAAGGAAGCAGGCATCCCATTAAAATAAAGGAGAGTACTGGGAAGGCAAGGTGCAGGGGAGGCCTCCCCAGGGAGGTGACTTTGAGCTGAGGCCAAAGGGAGCATGAAAAGAGAGCTCTGGGAAGAGGTAGAAGAAGAGTAAAATAGGAGTTCCCTTTGTGGTTCAGTGGTTAACGAACCTGAATAGGAACCATGAGGATACAGGTTCGATCCCTGGCCTCGCTCAGTGGGTTAAGGATCCAGCGTTGCCATGAGCTGTGGTGCAGGTCACAGACATGGCTCGGATCCCACGTTGCTGTGGCTGTGGCGTAGGCCGGCGGCTACAGCTCCAACTTGACCGCTAGCCTGGGAACCTCCATATGCTGCAGGTGTGGCCCTAAAATAGCAAAAAAAAACAAACAAATAAATAAAGAGTGAAATAGGAGGGAGACAGCATTTGCAAAGGTCCTGAGGTGGGCCAAGTGTGGACTGTTCAAGGGTAAGAGAGTAAAAAGAGGGTCAGAGGGGTGGGGCAGGAACAGGACGAGACCAGCAGGTGCCCTAGGCCAAGCTGAGGAGCTTGAGCTTGGATTTTAGCTTACAGGCCATCAGGGGCTATGGAAGCCTTCAGGCAGGGCTTAGGGTAGATGTGACCAGACAGGAGTCCACTGGATCTGCTCTACAGGATGGCCTGGAGGGGCCTGAGCGACTTCAGGGTCTAAGACCCGAGGATTCAGACCTGCTGGGTCTTTCCCCTTCCAGTATTCAGGGTTCTGGCAGCCGGCAGAGGCCTGGCTGGGCCAATCCCAGGGCCCCCTGGCTACCTGCCCCCACCTGGACCTCCTAGGGAACATTCCAGGCAGTGATTATCTCAGTTCTGAGCACTAATTAGGCCAGTTTCACCTCAGGCCCTCCCAGCTCTGCTCGGAGAGGGCCCCCTGAGGAGACAGCCTCCAGGGACAAGGTCCCAAGGGAGGACTAGAGGGACAAGTAGTAAGAGGCCCTGAGCTGGTTCCCAGGAATACGTAGAACAGCAGCTGCAACCCAGAGGTGTGGACAATGCTCCGCTGGGGATGCCTCCAGCACCCTCTGCCCCTGCCCCTGCCCCATACCCTCCCCCCAACCCCCTGCACTCTTGGAGCTTGGCCAGCCCCCACCCCACCCAGAGAGCTGTGAGTCTCTTCATCCTCCCTCAGCTTCTTTGCCTCTCTCAGCACGTAGGGCTGTGTGTGCGCGGGGTGGGGGGGGTCTTTCTCTTTCCTCCTGTGAGCTCTCTGTGTCTCTGTCTCCCTGCCTCCTTTCTCTTTCTCTCCCAGTCTCTCCTGCTCTCTGTCTCTCTCTCTCTCCCTGTCTCCCTATCTCCTTGCCCCCCCAATCCCAGCTCAAGACCCAGTCTTTCTCCCCTTCCCCCTAGTCTCCAGCCTGAAGCGTGAGCTGGGGGGATGCTCTTCTGGTCCCAGCCCCTTAGGGGGCAGGGGTGAGTATCCCTGAGAGCCTCCAGGCAGAGGAGTGAAGATGGTGCCTGCACAAACGGCTCCAACCCTGCCGGTTTTTCCAGCTCAGCCCCACCCTAGACTGGGCCACCCCGTCTCTGGGGACCCACCCTCCCTGGGCCGAGTGGGGCTGCTAGAAGATGAGGCCTGACCAGGAGCGTCCTGGAAAACAGAATTGGAAGCTGGATCAAGTTAGCCCTCCAGCTAGCTCAGGCTGGAGCTGGAAACTTAGAGTGCTATCAACCCATAGGGAAACGGAGACTCAGAGAAGGCTTTGGGTCACAGCTAACTAGTCCTAGGTCAGAATTTGAATCTAGGACTTAGGAAGACATTCAGACATAACCAAGGGTCTCTAGCTCCTGGTCCCGAGTTTCCTTCCCCAGAGGCTACCCTGGCCCCAATTTCTTGTGTTTCCTTCCAGAATCCATGCATACCCATATTTCTCTTCTTCTATGAATGTTTTCACACAAGTGGTGAAACAATAGGCACTATTCTGTACCTGCTTTTCCTCTGAACCATATCTTGGAGATCTGGTCCTATCAAAGCCTTCTTCCTTATTTCTAACGCCTGCTGGGTCCTGCAGGGAGTGGGCCAGCTTCAGTGGCCTTACCCAGCCCCACTGATGGACAAGCTGGTTGTCTCCAGTCCTTTATAAATGTACACTATCACAGCGACCTCCATCTTCCCAACACACACATGTGCACACATGCTTACACACACACTAGGCCGCTGACCTGTAGGATCCAGTTGTCCTGGAAGGTGGTACTGAGTCTTACCCAGGAATAAGCACTGAATCAGGGAGTAGAATTTGTTAAAACTACACATTTCTGGGCCTGCTCCAAAGCACCGAAGGCAGAAGCTTGGGTGAAGGGGCCCTGGAATCTGCATTTTTAGCCAACACTCCCAGAGAGGAGGGACTCATAGAGCCGGGGGCTGTGGCAAAATACTGGACTGTCTAGCTGGGTTTTCCAGCTGTGTTCCCAGCTCATAGGCCCTGGGGATCACCCTGACCCCCATCCCTGCATCTCCCTTTTATTCTGTTCATGTGAGGCTCCAAAAAAATTTTGAGGGGCATAAAAAGAGCTCTATGCGGTGAAATATAATATGCAATAATGAAGCTAAAAAATCATTAAATAGGGACACAGCAGCAAAGAGAAGCAATAAGACAAACCCCAGACTTCAAAGGCCCTGGTATTGATACATAGCCAGGCTGAACTTGAACCCAGGTCTTCTGACTCTTGGGCCGGGTTTTTTCTGCTGCATCCCACACCACCCTGGTCCTGCCTCCTGTCAGCTTGCCATTGCTCATGCTCCCTCCACCCCTCCCTCCTCCACCTGTTCACTGCTCACACCATCACCCAGCCCACTCCTACCCGTTCGGGACCATCCACCCATCTCTGTGTCCGTAGACACTCATCCAACCACCCATCCTCCATCCTCCATCCAGGATTCGAGCACCCAATAAGTGCCAGGCCACTCCAAGCACTGGGAGCACAGCATCCACACAATAGTTCTGTTCCCACCCCGGAATCTCAGTGCCTATGGAAGAGACTGACTATAGACAGATAATCATGCAAATACAGACCCCAAAAGAGAATGTTTAGGAATGGAGGGGAGAAAGTGGAAAGCCAGGGAAGGCCTCTTTGGGTGAAGACCCTCTCCTCTGAGAATTAAATAATAAGAGGCATGAACTTGGGGGAAAGAGGGAGTTCCCGTTGTGGCTCATTGGTTAACGAATCCGACTAGGAACCATGAGGTTGCGGGTTCGATCCCTGGCCTTCCTCAGTGGGTTAAGGATCCAGCGTTGCCATGAGCTGTGGTGTAGTGTGCAGACGCGGCTCGGATCCCGCGTTGCTGTGTCTCCGGTGTAGGCTGGCGTCTACAGCTCCGATTAGACCCCTAACCTGGGAATCTCCATATGCCGCGGGAGCGGCCCAAGAAATGGCAAAACGACCAAAAAAAAAAAACTTGGGGGAAAGAGAAGGGGAAGGCATTTGTTGAAGAGGGAATAGCATGGGCAAAGAGTAGAAAGAGCAACAAGTTGGAGGGATGGGGGGAGAGGAGAGAGGGCGGGAGGTGAGGAGAGGGTTGAGGTGTGGGGACACACTGGCCACAGTGAGGATGATTCCCGTTGGAACCCCAGTCACGTCACGGTGCAGGGGAGGGGGGAAGGGGGGTGTTGAGAGGATCACGGGACCTGGGGTAGGGGTACAGAGCAGAGACCACCAAGCCAGGAAACAGACTCCAGGAAGCCCACTGAGAAGAGGCACTGGGAAACCAGAAAGCTCCTCTCAGGACAGGTCTCCTTCCTGCCTCTCCCCCCAGGAGAAGCAGCCCCAGTCTGCCCACCCAGCTGGAATACTCTCCCCAGTGCGCCCACCAGCTCCCAGATTCCACCCCCCTGCCCAGGTGGCCAGGCCACCTCCTCCCACTTACCTGCCGATCCTGCCGCTGCAGGGGGTTGGGGGTGGGATCTTCCCCACTCCTGCCCCAGCTCATTAGGGGTTCCCATCAGGGGTCCCCTTAGGCACCACCTAGTCATCTAGGAACCCATTAAACTTAGCAGGTCATTCCATCCATCCAAAACCTCCACATAGCCTCTGCAGTAACACAATGCTATTAAGTGAGTGCCTGCTGTGTACCAGACTCTGGGTTCAGCACTTTCCAACAGTTCTTTCATTCTGATCTCTCCGCTCCCTGGATGCCACCACCCCATAACCCTGGGAAGAAGAAATCAGATCATATCCCTCCTCTGCTCAGAATTCCACTCTCATGACCACATCCACGCACCACCTTCCACTGTCTCACCTTCCTCTCTCCCCTCACTCACAGCAGCCCCCCCACAACACACACAGCCTCCCACCCCCACACACACTGGCCTGCCTCCCTCCTGCTCCTCGAACAGAAGCACGATCTCACCCCGGAGCCTTTGCGCTTGCTCTCCCCTGTTCCCCAGATATCCCTATGGCTCCTCTCTCTCACCTCCTTCAGGACTTTGGGTTGGTTGGTTGGTTGGTTTGATCAATTCTTTATTTAGGTAACAAATTGGTTATGTTCACTGTATTGTATGAAACATCACAATATCATACTGGAAAGGTACTACTATCAGTACAGGGTTGGATCAGAGAGGACAGTTTGAACAATAAACCATTTTGCATCCTTCATTCCCTATCTTTTAACAAACCCCCAAACCCAGTCAAGGGACAAATAGCTTTTAACATCATCACGTAAAGCACTTTTAACTTATGAGGCTAAAATCTAAAGAATAAATAAAATATGTTGTGGCAATAACAGGCCTTTGTTTAAATACAATCTCCTCTTGGAGTTCCCCTGTGGTGCAGGGGGTTAAATATCCAGCGTTGTCCCTCCTGTGGTTCTGGTTGCAGCCGTGACATGGGTTCTATCCCGGGAACTTCAATATGCCACAGGCACAGCCAAAAAAACCAAATAAATAAAATAAATACAGCCCTCTCTCACTGAGGCCCTCGCTGACCTCTGCATTTAAGCGCAACATCACACACAGACACACACACACCAGCACTCCTCCTCTCCTTCCTCTTCTTTCTTCGCCCTCACAGCACTCACCATCTGACCAACTGCACCCCTACCGTGAGGATGTAAACTCCACGAAGACAGGGTTGGAGCTGCCTTGTCTTCTGCTGTACTCTGGGGTTTATCCCAGTGCCGGGCACATGGCAAGTGCTCATTCCTGGAGCACATCTTTGAGAGTCTTCTGTGTGCCAGACTCGAGGTGGCAGATACAGGAAAGAACAATATGGGTGGAAAGCAGCATCAGAGGCCCTGGGTCAAGCACCTCACACAGCCACTTCTCAGCTGTGGGACCTCAGAAAAATATCAGCAGCCCGAGGCACAGCTGATCCCAACGACCAGCTCCCCACTCCAGCGCCATCCCACTGGCGCTTTCAGAGGATACCATGACATCCAGTGTCATCATCCTTCTCTGGAAAATGCTGCGCTCAGTGATACCATACGATCTGTGCTTTCACGTTTCACCAGAGACTCCAATTAACCCAACCCACCTCGACGGAACCCTCAAGGACCCAGAGCTGGGTTTTGCTGTTGTTTATTTGTGTCTTTCTTTTTACTTCCATTAGTTCATTTACCAGTCATTCACTTCCCAGGCACCAAGCTTGTGGCTCACATGGAATATCACGGATGCCCCACTTACAGACAGGACCGATACATACAGGGACTTGGAAACAAGGAGAAAGACGGGCTAGGAAACCAGGAGCGGGTATGAAGCCACAAGAAGACATAATCACTGAGTGGGCTTTCACTGGATGGGGTTGGTAAAAATGCATCTTCTCTTTTGGACCCAGGTTATACTTCCACAAAAACTTTACATTTTAAAAAGTATAAGAGAAAAAAAGGAAGGAAGGAGAAGACACATTAGCACACAGATTGAAGTAATGCATAGACAAGGGTCTGGAAGTTCACACCCCAAATCATAAAACCACCCTGGGAGGGTGAGGAAAGGCCCAGCCCTGGGGTGGGTGGTCCAAGATGGACTTTCTGTCTCATCAGAAATGTTTTCATGGGAGTTCCCGTCATGGCTCAGTGGAAAGGAATCTGACTAGTATCCATGAGGACGCAAGTTCAATCCCTGGCTTCGCTCAGTGGGTTAAGGATCCAGGTCACAGATGGGGCTTGGATCTGGCGTTACTGTGGCTATGGTGTAGGCCGGCGGCTATCGCTCCAATTGGACCCCTAGCCTGGAAACTTCCATATGCCACAGGTGTGGCCCTAAAAAGACCAAAAAAAAAGAAATGTTTTCATGATTTGAAAGAATGGATGTGTGTATTACTAGCATCATTTGACAACACAATTTAATCATAGAAAAGACAAAAAAAACAGGCCAGATAGGGAATCAAGGAGCAACGTATATCTATTGAGCACCTACTATGTGCTCCAGGGGCACACAGTTTGACCAGCCAAGTACTCATCTTCCCAGGTGTCACCTTAGCTCCACCAATGATGGAAGCTGGAAACAGGAGTCTGGGTTCCTCTCTGTCTCCCTGTGCCTTGCACAAAGTACTTCTCCCCACCTCCCAGATGAGGAAACAGGTGAGCAAGGTTAGTCATGGGGACACCAACACACAAAGAATGTTCCTGAACATTTAAGGAGAAACCCAGATGAAAGTGCTTAGTGACTTCACCGGATGCCTCAGGACCAGCTGCATGAAAATGCAGAGCCCCTCATCCTGAAATCACTAGGAATCTCGAGACGCAGCAGCAGGGCGTTAAGCCAAGGGCAGGGCCCTTCTGGACCCAGGGCCCTGTGCGCTTGCCCCGCTTGCTGGCCCATGAAGCCTGCACTAGTCTTGGTTTAGCCCACCGAGAACTTTCTCAAAACCCAGATTGAGAATTAAGGAAGTTTTCTGAGTACCTTCAGGCACTCTGAAAGCTCCTACCTCTGGAACTTTCCATTCCATGCCAACTATCTTCCATGCCAGCTGCCTTTTTATTATTATTATTATTATTTAGCTGCACTCACAGCACATGGAAGTTCCCAGGCCAGGGATCAAATCCAAGCCTCAGGAGTTCCCGTCATGGCGCAGTGGTTAACGAATCTGACTAGGAACCATGAGGTTGCGGGTTCGGTCCCTGCCCTTGCTCAGTGGGTTAACGATCTGGCGTTGCCGTGAGCTGTGGTGTAGGTTGCAGACGCGGCTCAGATCCTGCGTTGCTGTGGCTCTGGCGTAGGCTGGTGGCTACGGCTCCGATTAGACCCCTAGCCTGGGAACCTCCATATGCCACGGGAGTGGCCCAAGAAATAGCAAAAAGACAAAAAGTAAAATAAAATAAAATAAAAGCTTCCTTAAAAAAAAAAAAAAAATCCAAGCCTCAGCTGCGACCTATGCCACAGCTGCGGCAACAGCACATCCTTAACCCACTGTGCCATGGCAGGAACTCCACGCCAGCTCTCTTAATATGCTGGTGTTGGGAAGGCCTAAGAGCAACATAGGCTCCTCCTTCCCACAAGTAGCAATAAAAATAACAATAGCAGTTAATATTCCTGAGTACTTAGTGTGTGCAGGCATTGTGTTGGGGTTTGCACCCATCCAACTGCTCAAGTCCACTCATCAATGCTATTAGGTAGATGCTGTCATGGGCAGGCTCTGGAGGTGAACACTGAGGCACAAAGTGAGGAGCTGCTCAGCCCAAGTCACATAACCAGATGGGCTTCGTACCCAAGCCTGTGGGGCTCCAGAGCCCACACACTGGCCTAGGAAGGAAGGAAAAGGCCGGCAGGAGGCGGGTGGGTGGAGATTGGCAGGGCTGCCCTAGGCCAGGGAGCGAGGCTTCAGGATGGGAGCTGCAGGCGGGGCTGCCCTCTGTCCCACTGCCTCCCCTCCCCACTTGGAGCCCTGAGCTCAGGGCTGGAATGGCCTTTGCCAGGCAGTGGTTTCACCATTCCCTGCCAGGCCCTGGGGAGCCTCTGGGAGCCCAGCAGAGCTGTCCAGGCCAGACCACTGGGGAAGAAGCACACTCCAGGGTCACTGAGACCCAGGTTCAAATCCTGCCTCTGCCACTCACCCGCTGTGACCTCAGCCAAGATAATCCCCCTCTGTGTCCCTTTTGGTTTTTCCTTTGAACCTCAGGCACAAAGGGGCAAATTATCCAAGCCAGCTCCTCAATTCACATCATTTGTCATCATTGTCCACACAAGGTTCCTCTCTGGTTTCATTTATTCTCTTTAACACCACTCCCTGCCCACCTCATTCTCCTATATTCAATGTGCATCTTTTAGTAGTAGTAGTAGTAGCAGTATTTCACTTTGATTTTGAGGTTGACTGAGTATAAAGTACAGAAAAGGAACTTATCTCAAGGAATTTTTTATCTCAATATATGTTTATATATGTATAAATCCATGTGAACACCATCCAGATCAAAACATAGGGCTTTCACAGCAGCCCTGAAGGCTCCCGCATGCCCCTTCCCAGGCAATACTCTGCCCACAAAAGGAACCACTATTAGGACTTCTAGATTTATATGACCTGCTCTTGAACTTCCCATCAGAAGAATCACACAGTATATGGTCTTTTGTGTCTGGCTTCTTTCCCTCTACATGTGCTGTGAAGATTCATTCTCAATGTGTATGAATCAATAGCTTACTCCATGTTATTGCTAAATAGTATCCATTTATAGATGTACTACATTCTGCTGATCTCTTCACTTGCTGAAAGACATTTGAATTGTTTCCAGTTTGGGGCTATTTTAAATAAAATTTCTGTGAATATGCTTACAGGTCTTTTGCAGACATATATTTTCATTTCTCTTGGGTATACTGAAGGGCAAGTGTTTTGTGTTTTTTTTTTTAATTTACTTGGGTATAATTTCTGAACTTAACAGAAAAAAAATTACAAGAGTTACAGGGACTCTTCACCCAGGATACAGGATATCCTTCACCCAGATTGTTTATATTTCGTCCCACTTACTTTATCACGTCCTCTCCATTTATATTTCCCTCTTATCCTGAATTACTTGAAAGCCAGTTGTAGACATGATATCTTTTTACCCCTAAACCCTCCAGTCTGTATCTCCTGGCACACCCATTACACATGCGGTACTATTACCACATTCAGGACATTTATCAATACAGCACTATTATCGAATCCACACACCAATTCAATATTCCATAACTGTCCCCAGAAAGATCTTGAAGATTTTTTTCTGGTCCAGGTTCATATCTAGCTTCCCTCAGTTGTATGCAGGCTCTTTCAACAGTTCCTCAGCCTCTCCTGGATTTTCGTGTCCTGCTTTTGAGGATGACAGGCTAGCTATTTTGTAACACATCCTTCACATTGCATTTGTCTGATCTTTCCTCTTAGTTAGATTCAGGCTATGCATCTTTGCAGGGATATAATAGAAGTGATGCTGTATTCTTCTTGTGTGTCCTGTCAAGTGGCACACTATTGTGATTTGTTCCATTGCTGGAAAATTGGGATAATAAAAGCTCCCACCTCCTAGAGCTGCTACAGGGATTAAATCAGACACGACCTAGGGCCTGCTTTTGTAATTACTATCTCTCTTACATTTGGAGGGAGGACAGGCATGGGATAAAAGATCAAACATAGGGCTGTCCCCACCCAGACCTGTCTCCTGGGCCCTAATCCTCACCCTGCCTCCTAGAACTTGCAACCAGGATGCATAGAGAGACAGGAATGCACAGAAGCCAAAATTCTAGTCAGACCAGGCTGGAGGCCCCTTCATGCTGGCTCAGCCTAATCCCCTGCGTTTTGGGGACCCAAGGCCCAGTGTCATAGAGCAAGCCACTCAGCCTGTGAGGGGCTCTGGCTGCTGCACCCTCCATGCCAGGAATTTTTTTTTTTTCTCTCTCTCTCTTTTTAGGGCCACACCTGCAGCATATAGAGGTTCCCAGGCTAAGGGTCGAACTGGACCTGTAGCCGCTGTCTATGCCACAGCCACTCAGCCAGAGCCACACCAGATATGAGCCACATCTACTACCTGCACCACAGCTCATGGCAATGCTAGATCCCTAACCTACTGAGCGAGGCCAAGGATTGAACCTGCGAACTCACAGATACCAGTCAGATTCGATAACTCCAGGAATTTTCAACCTAGGGTGATTTTGTCACCCAAGAGACACTTTGCAATGCCTGGAGGCATTTGTGGTCGTCAAAGCTGGGGGCAGGGATGCTCCTGGCATCTAGTGGGTAGAGGTCAATGATGCTGCAATGCCTAAGACAGCACCCCACAGCAAAGAATGATCCTGTCCCACATGCCAACAGTACCAAGGTTGAGAAGCTCTGGTTCACAATGAATTGACAGAAGTCAAAGGGTGAGCCTCTGGCTAACTTATGCTGCCTGCTTTCTCACAGGGCCCAACTGGCTGCAAAGTAAAGGCAGCCTGGATCTTCAGCAGCATTTAGGACTTAAAGAGAGGAGTCCCCATTGCACAAACAGGGCTTTGCTGGCTGTGACTGTTCTTTCCCAAGTCAAGGAGGGTTCAGTTCAGTGCTTTTGAGGATGTCACAGCCTCTGGGGAGCTGGAGGGTGGGAGCTTACAGGGGTGTCTGGAGCCCTGGCCTGGAAATGCAGGAGGCAGGGTATCTTAAACCACCCCAGTAACAAGATTGCTAGGTGAGGGTGGTTACATCCTGAGATCACATCATCATTTCTGAGCTCTGATTTTATAAAATCTGAGGCTCCAGGTGGTTCTAGTTCCAGGCAGAGAGAAACAACTAACCCTGGCATGTAGCAGATTCTCAATAAATGACTTGTTGACAAAATGAATTGTAATAATAATTGATATTTATTGAATATTTACCATGTGCCAGGCACTGCTCTTAGCATTTTGCTTGTATCATCTCATTTAATCTCACCATGTCGATGCATTAGCTACTATTCTTGCCACCCCTGTTTTGCAGAAGAGAAAACTGAGGCACAGAGAAGTTAAGTCATTTGCCCAAAGTCACAAGCTGTTAAGTGGAACATAAATGAATGGATGAACAAATGAATGAATGAAATGAATACCAGTCCCCACCTAGATTAGCATTTTTCCTTCAAACATTACTAAATCAGAAATTCGGTTACGACTCTTCTTGGGCCATAACAACCCCAGCCCAACCACTCTGACTCCACTCCCCGGTCCTCTCTCTCACTGCTTTAAGGGGCTATGTCCCCAAACCTGGGCCTGAGGTAGAGATTTCCATCACAAAGGCCTGGGGATCCATCAGGGGCTTATTTCCCACCAAGCCCATGCTGTACAACAGTCAGGAATGTCAGAGACCCATTGCACAGATGCAGACACCGAGGCTTAGAAGGGGGAGGGTATTTATTCCAGGTCGAACATCTAAGTGACAAACATCTAGTGACCTGCATCCACTGTAGTACTGTCTGAGCTAAAAAATGGTTGGAAACAACTTAAATGTCCATTGAAAAGGCACCAGTTAAATGATTACTGTACATCCATGCAATGGAATATTATGTGATCATTTAAGAGACTGAGTCAGCTCTACAGACTGGTATGAACAACCCCCAAGATACACTTTTGAATTAAAAAAAAGCCAAGTACAAATCACAATGGAAAGTGGTATGATGTGATGCATGTAAATATTGTGTGTGTGCTCAAGCTCACACAGACCATCTGAAACAAGAAAGACTGCTCAGCTGGAGTTCCCTTTGTGGCTTGGTGGTTTAAGAACCGGACCTAGTATCCATGAAGATGCAAGTTCCATCCATGGCCTTGCTCAGTGGGTTAAGGATCCAGTGTTGCCACAAGCTGCAGCACAGGTGGCAGATGTGGTTCAGATCTGGCATTGCTGTGGCGTGGGCCGGCAGCTGCAGCTCAAAGTCAGCCCCTAGCCCAGGAACTTCCATAAGCTATGCAGGTGCAGAGGCGGCAAAGGGAAGAAAGAAAGAAAAGAAAAGAGGGAGGGATGGAAGGAGAGAGAAAGGGACAGGAGAAAGAAGGGAGGGAGGGAGGGAAGAAAGAAAGAAAGAAAGAGAGAGAGAGAGAGAGGAAGGAAGGAAGCAAGGAAGGAAGGAAGGAAGGAAGGAAGGAAAGAGAAAAACTGCTAGGAACTGCAGTGACATTGGGGAAGGGAACCAAGAGTCTAAGGACTAAAGTGGGAGGGAAACCAACCTTTCACTGCAAACCCTTTCACATCTTTTGGAATTTTTAACAATGAGCATACATTATATATTCAAATTAAATAAAATTAAAACTAAAAATGCATAGAGGCCATGCAGAAGTTGAACCGAAATCATTCATGAGAGGTGACACAGTGTGGGAGACAGAACAGGGTAAGGAGGACATCCAACTGGAGGGGAGGGGTGTGTGTGCAGAGGTAGGAAACTGGTTGCATACAGAGGACTGTCAAATAAGTAAATATATTGAGGACAATGGAAGCCAATTTTCTCACTGTTGCAAACACGGAAAGAGAGAAGATTAGAATAAACGTTATGGTGCTGGACTGGATCTAGAATTATCAGTTGTAAACTCACAGCTTTCTAAATAGATGTGGGGGGGGAGATAGGGGAATAATACGGCTATAAAAATACATATCTATGTATATATACACACATAGATCTCATAGAGCCTGTGCGTATGCCTGGGAGTACAATGGGCACACCTCCTGCTCATTGTACAGATGCTGTCTTCTAAATACCATTCTCTACTAAAAGAAGCCAGGGATCCTTGGAGAAATGGCTGATCCCAGGGCTGGAGCAGGGGAAGCACTAGCTCAACCTGGAACACCTCGTGCCAGAAGGTAAGGGGAAGTGCTCAAAGAAGGATGGGGATGTGTCAGAACGGCAAAGAAGCTAACAACAAATAGTCACTGAAAGTTTGATGAGGAACAGGCTATTTACATAGCTTCAAGTTACCTCCCCTCAAACCGTTACTAACTGCAAAGGGGGAAAAGGTAACTTTACAGATGTGAATTCTGGCAGATGTCTTCAACCCAGTGATCAAAGAGAATACCATCCTCATCACAGGGGGGAAAAAACGTGTAACATGTGAGGTGATGGATATTAACTAAATTTGTGATAATCATTTCATAAAATATACATGTATCAAATCATTCGGTTGTACACCTTACACTTACATCATGTTATATATCAATAAAACTGGGGTGGGGGAGTAAACACTATCAACAAGAGGACGAAGAGAAGAACACGGCATCACTTGTGTGGTTTATCTGCATGACCTGAAGATGCACGGCCTGAACGTAACCACAAGGAAACAACAGACAAACCCAAGGTGAGGGACATGCTACAAAATACAAAACAGGCCTGTCATCCTCACAAGAGTCAAGGTCATGAAAATTAAGGAAAGACTGAGGAACTGTTCTAGATTAAGGGAGACTAAAGAGACATGGCAACTAAACACAGATGTAATTTTGAACTGGATCCTTGTACTGGACACGCTTAGGTCAACTGGGGAAACCTGTAAACTCAGAACATGGTTATATTGTGATTTTATAGAAAGTGTCCTGTTTGTAGGACATCAAAGCATCAGGGGATGATCAGGCAACAGGTCAGCATCTGATTCTCAAATAATTTAGGAAAAGAATGTTCTTTGTACCATATTTATAACTTTTCTATAAATTTGAGATCTTTTTCAAAATAAAGTGTTACAGACTGATTAAGACCTCCAGGGAGTTCCCGTCGTGGCGCAGTGGTTAACGAATCCGACTAGGAACCATGAGGTTGCGGGTTCGGTCCCTGCCCTTGCTCAGTGGGTTAACGATCTGGCGTTGCCGTGAGCTGTGGTGTAGGTTGCAGATGCGGCTCGGATCCTGCGCTGCTGTGGCTCTGGCATAGGCCGGTGGCTACAGCTCTGATTCGACCCCTAGCCTGGGAACCTCCATATGCCGCGGGAGCGGCCCAAAGAAATAGCAAGAAGACAAAAAAAAAAAAAAAAACCCTCCAAAATTCATGTGTGGAAATAACTCTATGTTAGGGTGTTTGGAGGTAGGGTCTTTGGGAGGTGATCAGGCCCCTCAGGAATGGGATTAGTGCCTGATAAAAGAGACCCCAGAGAGCTCCCTTGCCCCTTCTGCCATGTGAGTTCACAGCATCCACGAATCAGGAAGCAGGACCTCTCCAGACACCAAATCTGCTGGCAACTTGATCTTGAACTTCTCAGCATCCAGAACTATGAGAGATAAATTTCTGTTGTTTATGAGCCACCCAGCCTAAGGTATTCTGTTATGGCAACCAAACTGACCAAGACAGAAAGTTTTTTTAAAACAGAAAAAAAGTAAGAAATAGAAAAAGATCCAGGATTGAATATGATTAACAGGAATTAAAACACATACTCATAGCATTTCCTGTGACTCAGCAAGACACTCCTTTGTATATGCACAACTAAAATATGTACATATGTTCACCAAAAGACGTGTATTCTAGAATGTTCATCATAGCCCAATTCTAAAGAGCCATTGGCTGGAAACAACTTAAATGTCCCTCAGCAATAAAATGGGTAATTATACTGTGGTATGGGCATGCAGTGAAATTCTATTCATTAACAAAAAGGAACAAACACTGATACACACAGCAACTTGGATCAATGTTACAGTTGCAGTACTGAATTAAGAGAAGTCAGACACAAAAGAATGCATATTGGAGTTCCCGTTGTGGCGCAGTGGTTAACGAATCCGACTAGGAACCATGAGGTTGCGGGTTCGGTCCCTGCCCTTGCTCAGTGGGTTAACGATCCGGCGTTGCCGTGAGCTGTGGTGTAGGCTGCAGACACAGCTCGGATCCCACGTTGCTGTGGCTCTGGCATAGGCTGGTGGCTACAGCTCCGATTAGACCCCTAGCCTGGGAACCTCCATATGCCGTGGGAGCGGCCCAAAGAAATAGCAAAAAAAGACCAAAAAAAAAAAAGAATGCATATTGTATGATTCCATTTATATGAAGTACAGAAACAGGCAAAATTCATGTTTTCTGTTAAGAAATCAGGATAAGGAATTCCCGCTGTGGCTTATTGGTAACAAATCCGACTAGTATCCATGAGGATGCCTGGCCTTCTCAGTGAGTTAGGGATCCGGGGTTGCCATGAGCTGTGGTGTAGGTTGCAGATGGGGCTCAGATCTGGCATTGCTGTGGCTGTGATGTAGGCCAGCAGCTGAAGCTCCAATTCAACCCCTAGCCTGGGAACCTCCATACGCTGCAGGTGTGGCCCTAAAAAAAAAAAAAAAAAATAGAAATCAGGATAATGATTGCCCTCAGGTGGTGGAGGAGCTTCTGGGGTTCTGGAATGGTCTGGTTTTGGATCTGGATGCGGGCTACATGCATGGGAAACCCCACTGAGCTGTATCCCTATGTTGTGTGCACTTTTCTCTGTGTGTATATTTCACTAGGAAGAAAAGACAAAAACGATGAGATGCATATATGACAGAGATCAAGCGCATTGGGGTGAGGGCTATGAGAAGTGAGTGAAATGGATATGGGGAGTAGGGACAGAGGCAGAAAATAAAACAAAATGCAATGAAGACCTTGAAAGGACTGATGGCAATCCCGTCCTAGGAACTGGGAAGCGTGACTAGCTAATGCCCTCCCCTGAGTCGAGACTAAAGGAAGGAAAGGGTCCCTATTAACCACATGTCCCTCACCAGTCCCAAGAGGGTCAGCGAGGTGAGCTTGATGACCGGCCCCATTCAGCATGAGAGGACTGAGGCCTGGCTTGGCAGCCCTGTCTCCTACCCCAGTTCTCTCTCTCCCCAGCCTACTGACCCCCACCTACCAGTTCTCAGAGGAATCCTTCTCCTCCCTGACTATCTCCGACCTCCAGGGCTCAGGAGGGCTAAGGCCTGTGAGGCAGGGATCTGGTGACAGCTATAAAAATAAACACCCGCCCAGCTCCCTGGCCTACAGACTCACCTCACAGAGATCTCAGCTGGGCTGGGCCCAGGCAGGCTGGCCAAGGTGCCTCCCAGGCCTGGCAGACCGAAGGCTCAGTGGAGCAGGTGGTGGCGGTGGCAGCATGGGGCAGAGGGGTTATCTGGGGTGGTGCGGGGTAACTGGTCCCAGTGCAGCTGCCAACGTGCTCTGCAAGCGACAACAGGGGCTGACCCTCTCCGTTTCCAAACTGAGGGCCTTCTTGGCAGATCACATATGGAGGCTGGGGAGCAGGATTGGGGCTCACTTAGCAGAAGAGATTCTGTCTGTTCCAAAGGCCTGATTCAAGCCTATCCCAACAGACAGTGAGATTTCAGAGTCTTAGAGGAGACACCTGAGGACAGGCAGAAAACTCATGGCTGAATGTCTTCTGCATTACTTCTGCAATTAAAATGAATTGAAAGAAATCCTTCCACCACATCTGATGGAAATCACTGTTCCTAAGCAAAGGGCAAGCCCTTTGTTTTGAGCTCATGTGCAGTAGTGTCAGTAGAACATTCTCAGACAAGGAAGCACTGGGGCATCACTAAGAAATGCAGGTCACAAAACAGCTCACACAGGTTGATTCCGTTTTGGCAAATGTATCAGTTAGAAATAGATTCAGCTGCCAGTAACAGGAAGCCAAAATGTCAGAGACCTCAATAGGCAGAGATTTATTTTTCTATCATATAAACAAATCCAGAGCAAGGCAGACAAGGACTGGTATGGCTGTTCTCTCACCATCAAGAACCCAAATGCCTTCTACCTTTTGGTTTCAACCCTCTCAGCACGTGGCCTGCACACAGTGTTTGCCTCATGTTCAAGATAGTCCCTGAAGTTCCAGCCATGACATGAGAAGTAGAAAGAAGTGGGAATTGGGGGGTTGCAAAGGAGGGAGACAAAAGTGAATGTATCCCACAGCTGAGTCAGCCCATTTTAAGGAGCTTTCCTGGTGCCCTCACCGACAACCTCTATTTTTATCTTATTGGTCATCCTGGCTGCAAGGGAAGCTGGGAAATGCAGTCTCCGTAGGGCATTTGCCCCCAACAGTAGAGAGGTCCCATTGTTAATGAGGAAAGGGGTGGGGTGGCCTGTGAATATCAGAGAGATAACATTTAGAGTTCCCATTGTGGCTCAGCAGGTTAAGAACCTGACAAAGTCTCCATGAGGATACGGGTTTGATCCCTGGCCTCGCTCAGAAGGTTAAGGATCTGGCATTGCTGCAAGCTGTGGCAGAGGTCACAGATGCGGCTCAGGCCCAGTATGGCTGTGGCGTAGACCTACAGCTGCAGCTCCAATTTGACCCCTAGTCCAGGAACTTCCATATGCTGCAGGTGGGGCCATAAAAAGAAAAAAAATAGACATTAGCTACAATGAAGAAAAATACCCTTGGAACAAAAATTCTGGAAGAAAATAACGACTGCTGCTCACAGAGCTCTCTTTCTACAATCACCCTGCATGAATTAGCCTGTCAAATCTTTACAAAACACCAAAACACTGTAAAGAATTTTATCTTCTTCCTCTTCTCCTTCCTTCTTCTACCCTCTCCTTTTTTTTAGGGCCACACCTGCAGCATCTATAAGTTCCCAAACTAGGGGTAGGATCAGAGCTGCAGCTGGAGCCTATGCCACAGCAACACCAAACCTGAGCCTCATCTGAAAACTACGTTGCAGCTTGCAGTAATGCCAAATCCTTAACCCACTGAGCAAAGCCAGGGATCAAACCCATATCCTCATGGATACTAGTTGGTTCTTAACCCTCTGAGCCACAACAGGAACTCTTTATTCTCTTATTATACTTACAGATATAGAAACTGAAGACAGCAAGATACAGTCACTTACCCCAAATCCCAAATCACACAGCCAGGAAATGGTGACTTCAGACCTAGAATACAGGCAGCCAAATTGTAGGATCTGGACTCTTAACCCAAGATGATAATGATGTTATTAATAATGATGATGGAAAAATAAAAATAAATTTTAAAAGAAAATGATGATGATGGCTGGCATTGCTCTAAATATGTTGCATGTACTAACTCACTTAATCCTCACAACAACTTTATGAGTCAGGTACTATTATTACTCCATTTTATAAACAAGGAAACTAAGGAACAGAGAGGTAAAGTGACTTGCCCAAGGCAACACAGTAAGTGTTAACAGAGCTTATTTCTAGGTTGAATTATTGGTGCTTTTGGGGAGTTCCCATCATGGCACAGCAGAAACGAATCCCACTAGGAACCATAAGGTTGCAGGTTCGATCCCTGGCCTCGATCAGTGGGTTAAGGATCCTGCGTTGCTGTGGCTGTGGTATAGGCCAGCAGCTGTAGCTCCAATTGGACCCCTAGCCTGGGAACCTCCATATGCTGCAGGTGCGGCCCTAAAAAGCAAAAAAAAAAAAAAAAACTAAAACTATGGGTGCTTTTATTCCCTTCTTTTATTGACACTCTGTATCCTCCAACCATCCTACCACGATTGTGCACTACTTAGGATATCAAATAAAATCAACCCCTCTTAGAGTCCAGCCTTCTGCCTTCCCCCTAACTGCCTACTACCCCACCCAGAGGCCTCAGGGAGGCCTGGTCCACCTCCCTCCCCAGCCTCCCCTCTCTCCCTCCTCAGTGCCCTCTCCCCTGCAATCACCACTTCCCAAAGAACTCTCCCTCTCTTGGCTCCCAGCCTGTGCTCCTCCCGTAGCCCGCTCCCGTAGCCCACTCCTGGCATGCCCTTCCCCTCATTCCTGCAGGGTGAACAGCTGCCTGTAGCTCCAGGCCCTGGGTCAGAGGTTCCTCACCCACAAGGTCTCCTGGGCCCAGGCAGGCAGCCTCCCTGTGCCCTTCACCCACTGCACTTTGCCTAATCCAGAGGCCAAGGGGCCCGTTTCATCCCATCAACAAATCTGTTAAAGCCCTGGCAGGGACACCTAGTCATTCATCCTCAAAACAACCTCTCTGAGCCCCACGCTGGGCTCCACTGCCCTGCATGAAGGACTGTGCCACCCCTCTGTCCTCCTCTTCCCACTCCACCCCAGATGCCTCTACTCTCACCATACTGGTTCTTCACTTTTTCCCTGACACAATGAGCTTGGTCCTGTCTCAGGGCCTTTGCACTGGCTGCTGCTTCTGCCTAGAATGCACTCTAAATGCTCTCCCCAGTCACCCTGTACCACTTTCCTCAAGGCCTTTATCACAATCTGAAATTAGCCTGCCAATCCATCATCCTGCCCCCCACCCCCACCCCACCAGAATGTCAGCCCCAGGGGTGTAGGGACTGTCTTGGGCCCACAGCAGGTGTTCATTTGATGATGGCTGACTTAACTATATGAGTGGAAGCTGGTACTGCTCTTTGTTCACGGGTGAGGAAGCCCAGGCCCAAAGTGGTCAAGCATCTTGCTGAAGGTCACCCAGCACATAAGGGACAAAGCTCAGAGGGGTTTTGCTCTGCATCTTACTCAAACATGAGTCCATCAAGGTCTCATCGGGGTCTGCCCCTCTGTTTCCCCAGGTACAGAAGGTAGGAGACAGGAAAGTAGCTTAGCCTGGGTCTAGACAGATATGGATTCACATTCCAAGTTTTCTGATTTCTGGGCAAGTCCCATCTCAGAACTTCAGGTCCTCACTCTATGAACCGGACCTATTGCTTGGTCTCAGAGGGCACCTGGGAAAGATGCAAACTCTCCCAAGAGCCTCGATTCCTCAGGCCACCCAAGCCTCCCTCCCCTGCACATGGCCACGGCCAATACAAGGTTGAAAACTCCCAAAGAAGGACAACCAGCTGGTGCACCAGCTGGAGCCACTGATTCTCCACTGCAAGCTACCCAGGCGATCATCCAGGCCAAGAAAGGACTAAGGGGTGGGGGCAGGAAGGAAAACCGAGCAGATGAGACGTTTGCGGCAGGGGGGCAGGGGGAGGCAGGAGGAGAAGGCCTCACGCTAGGCACTCACCAGCCACTGACCAGCACCTTCACGTCTCTGTGCCTCAATTTCCCCAACGAGGGAAAGGGGATGATAAATAGCACCCAAGTCATTGGATTATGGCAAGAGTAAAAGGCACGTAAAGCACACATGGTAACACCTGGTACAGACGGAGTGCTCAGGAAACCAAGGCTCCTCCCCCATCATACCTCACCTGGCTCAGGCCTCTGCTCAGATGCCACCTCCTTGAAGAGGCCTTCCCGGATCTCCCCACCCCTCCCTGCCCTGCTTTCCTGCCTTCAGAGCCCTTGTCCCCACCTGTCATTATCCTGTCTGGTTACTAGATACTCACTGTCTCTCCCCATAAATTGTCACCTCCATCGTGGTCTCCACATATCCCCAGCACCCAGCATAGGGCCTGGCACACAGCAGGTGTTCGATATACACTTACTGAATAAGTGGGGGAAAAAATAACTGGACAAATAAATATCTCAAAAACAACAAAGCAGTCCCAGGGAGGTCTGGCAGGACTTTGTGGGAGAAGGTAACATTCTTTAGGTGTTTAGATAGGGAAGTCCCCCTTCACTTTCCTACCCAGCTTCTACCATTCTTAGGTGTGCAGCCTTGGACAGGTCACTTCCCCTTTCTGAGCCTGCTTGTTTGGCAGGAAAATGCCAATAACAAAAGCCATGGTCTCCAAGAAGCTGATGAGCCAGCACACGCTGAGCACACGACCGGGCACCTGGCAGTGTCTCCAGCTTTTATTTCTGACACCCACTTCTCTCCTTGGTAAAATCACCAGACTGAGGCAATTACGTAAGATTATAAAGTGTAAATGCGTTCCGTCAACTCTCTTGTCCTGGGCAAACACTGGTTGGGGTTCCAGCTAGCCTCAGTGGTCAACGCCACTAAATGGGTCGGTGGTTATCATGACCAGCCTGCCCGGACAGATGGAAGAAACCAGCAAATCCATCTGTGTCAAGGTTTTGGTGTGCTGTTTTGTGCAGTGTGTAAGCACTGAACCTGCACCCACTGTCATTCTTACTTCTCAAGGTATGTCCCTGGCTTCCTCATGCTTCACTCCATCCAACTTTCTTGTTTGCCAGCTTTTGGATGGACTGGCCTCTCCTCCCTGCAAGCCCTTAGCCTTCCTAACCTAGTGATCCATGGGGTGGGTGTCCCCCCACCTATGACACTTCCCCAAGTCCTTGGGCACAGCTCTGTCCACAGACGCTTCCACAGGCCACCCAGACTGCCATCAGAGCCCTCAACCTGTTAACTACTTCTCCAAGGCCTCTTCAGGGGTACTCAGATGGGCTTAGGTTCAAATCCCCTTAATGTTGCTTACAAAGTGTGAAACCATAAGCAAGTCATTTAACTGGCACTTGGGGCGCCTGAGCTGGGGGCGGCACAGGGAGCCCTCCAGGCAGAGCCCAAGATTTCAGGTGGGGGCTGGGATTCCCAACCAGGCTCTCAGCCCCAAGCTTTCCCCAGAGACTCGGGAGTCCAACTTAGCTTTCTAACCAGCTCCACCCTTGTTCTACCTGAGCATTAACCCCACTATTGTGGACCTCAGTTTACTTTTGTAAAACAAGAGGAGCACTGTCCCTGGGTGCTCATGCAGATTGCAGCAAGTTGGGAGTGTGCAAAGAGCCACACTCAGCGCCGCCTCTGCCACAGCACTCAGGAAAGGGGAGCCTGGAGGTCACTCTTTGGCCAGGCTGCTCCCCTCTCACCTCCTTTGCACTGGTGACAAAACTGGGTGAGCCACAGCCACCAGGCAACCCTCAATGACCAAAGGAATGGGGATGGGAGAGGTTTGTTCCTAAACTGCAACTCCCCTCCCCACCCAAAGACTGAGCCACCTCCTTCCCTAGGTCTAGCCCCCCAGGCTCTGCCCTTCGGCAGCTAAATCCTAGAGGCCATTGAGCTGGTGTGCTGTTGCTGGTACTGGACCTTGAGGCTCCAGGTTCCCATCAGTCATCTGACTGCACAGGGTAAGGAGGAGACCTGTCTGGGGCCACACTGGAGGCCCAGGGCCAAAGTGAAGTTATTTGTGCCCAGTGTTCTGGACAGCCCTCAGGCCACAAACAGGAGACACTAGCGTCAGGAAGGTGGTGTTTGCCCTGATCTCTGTAATGGTGGGGGCTGAGTGTCTCTGTCTCCCATATCCCAGGCTCCTTCGGGGAAAGAACATCCAAGCCCCCAAAGGACAAGGGAGGGAAAAAGCACTCCCTGTTCTCAAACCCCAGTATCAGCAGCTGCTCCCAAGATCCAAAGCTGCCCCAAAGCCTGCAGCAAACGAATCTATAAAGCCCCCCCATTCCACCCGCCACCCCTGAATTCCTAGGGCAGGAGGATTCCAAAGCAGTTTCTCACCTTTAGGGATGTGACAGCCAAAAGGCTGCTCCACAGCTCTAAAGGCAGGCCTCGTAATGGCAGCAACCTTTCCAAAGGTTGTTGTGAGGTTTAAATGAGATGGGGCAGGTCCAGGGTTTACTGGACAACATCCCCTGGCAAGCACTGGCCACACTCGCACTGCACTGAAGACTCAAGTGCCAAATGCCAGGAGCCTCCCAGTGAAAATAATAACACGAGCAAATGCTTATATAACACCTCCTGCGTGCCAGGCACTGTGGGACGCTGTACGTGTATCCACTAACCCCTCCGTCTATATCCTCAACTCTCAGGAATGCTGTCCAGGGCTGGAATGGGGGTGGAGGTTCAGTGTTGAGGGACAGGCAGGGGGGTGGGCAGAGAAGCAAAGGCTTTGCTGGAGGCCCACTTCTGTCCCAGGGAATCAGGGACCACAGCCCTGGGTTTACACCTAGGCTCAGCCACCTTGAGCAAGCAGGTAAGGCTGGACCTCAGTGTCTAAACCTAGGCAAAGAGGACAAGCAGTACATCTCCCACCTCTAGAGAAAGGAGTGCAAGCACAAACCTTGGCCCACCTCCCCCACCTGGCCCAGATTCTCCCCACCGGCTGGCCAGGGACACACAAACACAAGCTCGCCCACACACCCAAGCTACTCTTAAAAATACATATGTACACATATACTATTTATTTAACAGCCTGCCCCCACTGCACTCACCAAAAGAATCTGCCAAGACTTGGGCTTGGCAGGACCAAGACCTGTACCCCTCCTCTTTCAGAGTCACTGTCCTGCTGGCTGGGTCCCCAAGTACTGTGCAGAGGTCACAGCTCTCCAGGCCCCTCGAAACCCAAGCCTAGCACTCAGGGCCAGCCAGAAACCCTGGACCCCCTCACCAAGCAGGGTTCCCAAACACTCCTCCCAGCACCCAGGGGCACTGAGTCATCCTGAAAGCCTGACCTAGCACTCCTCTGCCCCTCCCCCACCCCAGGCCTGGTACCCCCATCTCCAAGCACAGGCCCTGGGGGGAGAATCAGAGGAGAAAAAGCAGCTGCAACACCCCCACCCAACCACCTAAAAAGCCAAAAATAAGAGCAACTCATACACACAACAACCTCCCCCCCCCGCATACCAGAAAAGCAAATATAAAATCATAAATCCAAAATAAAAGGAAAAAAATCAAAAATCAACTACTGCCCCCAAAAGGCTTTTTAACCATTCTCAAAAAAAAAAAAAGTTTATTAAAAGTGTTCTTAATGCTCGAACGGAAAAGATTCCCAAATATACAGATGCCTCTTTTCTCATAGAAATAGATTATTTTTTATAATACAAAAAAAGACCAAAAAAACAACAACAAAAACAAAAACAACAGCAACAGAAACAACCTCGTAGGAACATCTTTAAGCGATTACTCAGGGCCCGGCTGACAGTTACACGTGGGTTGCGTCAGTCCCGTGTACACACGCGTTCAGCCATGTTTAAACCGATTGCATCAACTTCGAAACCGGCCCGCCCGCCGGCGCCTGGAGAGGGGGCAGAAGGAGAGGCAGAGTTTATCATTCATCTGTACACATAGACATTTCTTCTTTAAATAACACCACGGGCGGGCGCCTCATCTGCATGTGCGGTTGGTTTGGACAAAAATATAGATATATATAATAAAATATTAAAATTACCGACGAGCTCCCCGCGCTGCCAAGTGCCCCAGTGCCAAAGTTTTGCCGGCGCCACCGGGGGCGGGGGCGGGAGCGCGGGCGCTTCCCGGAGTCACTGTGGCCGCGGCGCGCCCGGCAGCGCGGAGGCCGGCGGGCCGGCAGGGGGACGCGCGCGGGGGCCGCGCTAGCAGTGGCCGGAGGAGGCGAGCAGGGGCTCGGGCAGCTGCTTGAACAAGTTCCGCAGGGTGCTGAGCTCGCGCGACAGCTGCTCCACCTTCTTCTGGAGCCGCTCGTTCTCGGCCGTGAGCTCCAGGACCTTATGCTGCGTCTCCAGGTTGCGCATCTTGGCCTTGTCGCGGCTCTTGCGCACCGCGATGTTGTTGCGCTCACGCCGGATCTTGTACTCGTCGCTGTGCTTATCCACGGTCTTCTTGGTCTTACTCTTGACCTGCGAGGGCGCCGGCGCCGCCCCCGCGTAGCAGGCGGCTGGGGGCGCCTTGGCGTCGGCGGGGCTCGGCGTGCCGGGCGGGCTGGACGACGAGGATGTGGACAGGCTCCCGCTGCTGCCGCTCGGCACCGCCTGGTAGCCGAGGTAGGCGCGCAGCGCATACGGGAAGCCAGCCGCCATGCCTGCGGCGCCGCCGCCCGGCGCTCCGGCCTCCTCCTTCCGCTTGCAGTCCGCGGGCTCGAAGCCCGGCTCCGCCTTGAGCTCGGCCGGCTGCGGCGGCGGCGGCGGGGGCGGCGGGTGTAGGGGCGCGAAGCAGCCCGGGTGCAGCGCGTTCTTGGCGGCCCCCAGACGCCCCAGGCTCACGTAGCCGTATTCGGCCGCCTTCTTGCAGTTCTTGCCCCCGTAGTCGTCGGAGAAGAGATCGGAGAGGAAGTCGTGGTGCTGCCCGGAGGAGGCGGGCGCGGGGGCGGGCGCGGGCGGAGCCGCCTCGAAGGTGTCGGTGGCCGTGGCCGGCGCCGGGGCCTGCGGCGCGCCCAGCGGCTCCAGGTACGGGCTGAAGTCGATGGCGCGCTCGTGGTCACCGATGCTACCCAGCTCGCCGGCGGGGGGGCGCGGCCCGGGTCTGGCCGCGGGGGGCGCCGCGGGGGCCGCCTTGCCGCCGTACGCAGCAGCCAAGCAGTCCGCCTCGTAGTAGAAGTTGGCCACTTCCATGGATTTAAAGGCAGGCGGCGGCGGCAGGGGGAGACATGCTGGGTCCCAGGCCACCAGGCGTTGCATGAACGCGGGTGCCCGGGGAGGGGGCCTGGGGCTGCCCGCTCCGGCCGGCCCGCAGGTGGCGCGGCCTCCTGGCTCCGAACTGTCGCTGCTGTGTCGCTGCTGCTGCTGTTGCTTTTGCCGCTGGATTGGCCGCTATTAGTGCGGGGGCTGGTAGCTGGACCCTCGGGTGGGTCCCCTTCCCGGTCCCGTGCGCGGCTCTGACTCGCTAAAGTTTCTCCAGAGCCCGGTTATTTATAAGGCGGGCCATGGCAACGGCTGCGTCACGCCTGGCGGCCGCCCCAACCCCTCCCCGGGCACGCAGAGGACACGCTGTGGCCGCCCGAGACCCCCGGGAGGGCGGCGGTGGGGCACCGTGACCTGACTGAAGATCTGGAGCGCGCCCTTGGGGGGTCCTCCGGCTTCGGGGGCCGCCACACGCCCCCTGCCCACCCCCACCCTTCGGACTCAGGATTGGAAGCGAGAAGAGGCGCGAACCCGCCCCCGGACCGCCCCCTCTGGGCTGGAGGCTGTACTAGAAGGGAGGGGGGAATCCTGGGAGGGGGCAACGCGATCGCCTTCCCCCACCCTAAACGCGGCCGCGGCCCGCCCCCTGCTGGAGGAGGCCGTGGCTTCAAGATCAGCGGCTCTCAGCCCCGACTCCTTAAGGAGGGGACGCGCCCCAGGCGGGATCCTGGAGACCCCAAACCCCTGCTCTGGCTATTGGAGAGGTAGCCCATCTCCAAAGCCCTTCCAGGGCCCGGCCCCGCCCCTAAACTTGCCCTCGTCCCCAACTTTTGGAAGGAGAGGATTTCACGCCTATAGAGACTTCCCTCCTAAATGCGAAGACTTGCGGTTGGGGGCTTTGGGAGTGCAAGTCTGGAGCAAGCTCCACTGGAGCATCTGCCAGGGGCCCGACCTTGCCCCTCTCCTAGCCCTGCCCAGCACAGCCGCCCGCCCCCTCAGACCAACACCCGGGTATTCTCCAGCCCCACCCCACTCCTACTTGGGCACCCAAAGGGTAGAAGGGGGTATAGGTGCTAAGCTCTGACACTGTGTCACCTTGGGCAGGTCACTTAGCTAACCTTCAATCCTTGAAGGTCTCAAAACTTATTATTAGTTGTATTATTGTCTCCACCACAGACTCCCAAACATAAGGCTTTCTGCTCTAAGATGCACAGCAGAAAGAAGGGCCTCTCCCAGGGTGTAAAGAGGCCCAGAGGGGGCATAGCACACCCCAGGTCAGATGGCCTCATGTCCCCCACTATTCTCAAAGAAAAGCCCTGGTCCCTACACTCTCAGACCTATTTGCCACCAGAAGGCCAAAACACCTGTTTCTGAGGCTTGTGCGACAGGAGTTCTGCCAGGCCCCAGTGGGGGCTATGCAGAGAGAAGGGACTCCCCTGTTTTTCCCAGGCACCTACTGTGTGATGTGGGCGGACCTGGCCCCAGAGTTTGCATTTTCACCCAGTGGAGACAATGCACTTACTCCTCTGGTTCACAGATGGGGAAACAAGGTGACCCACCTGGATCTGAAGGTAGGCCTGAGGCCCTCTCTGCTGAGTGGGCTCCAGCACCATTCCTAGGCCATTTAGGCAGCTCCTTGGGCCAACCCCTCTGCCACTCCTGGTCCAGACCGCCCAGGCAGGAGCTCCCAGCCTGCCTGGTCTGACCCCCAGCCCACTGACCCCAGCCCTGGCCCTGGCGGGCAGGCGGGCATTGCTCAACCTTCAGCGTTATCTGCTGAGCTGGAGTGACCTCCGCCCCAGAGAGCTGGAGAAATGACATCTCTGAGTGCCCTTGGGGGGTGGGGGGCAGGGAGGGACAGGATGAAACACTGGCCTAGCCTGCTGGGCCTTCCCAGCAGCCTCTGGGCCAGGGAGGGATCCAAGGCCCCAGGGCCACCCAGCCAAGCCTCCCAAGCTGCAAAATGGGACACTCAGGGCTGAGCTTGAGGGCCACTGCCTCCAAGAGGCCTCCCTGCCCCATCTACTGGTGAACTTCCTTCTCAGCCTTTATCTCCAGCCACCATTCTCCTAGTTGTCTATACCTCAGCCTCCCTCCAGACTCCAGTGCTACTACTGCATGAGCACTGACCCTCCTCCAGCATAGGTCGGGCATGCCTAAAATCTACCAGTGAGCGAATGCATTTGCTGTTACCTCTGGACCAAGAACACCGTTTCCCCAGCTCTGCCCAAGACGGCTCCTCAGCGCTCAGCCCAAAGGTTACCTCCTCCAAGAAGCCTTCCCTGACCTCCTTGTGGGAAGTCCTGGGCCCTCAATCACTCCTTTCACTCCCTCTGCTTCATGTCCTTTGCCATTATCATAGTTAACATTATCTCACCTACTCAGCGTGATTTCTGTCCCCATTGCCACTTCCCCTTTTCACCTCCACCGGGGCAAGGATTTTTGTTTTGTTCACTACTGTTCCCCCATCGCCTAGAACAGTGCCTTGCACACAGAGGTGCTTGATAAATGGAGGAGGCTGAGAAGAAGGTGAGGTCCTCCCCCTGTTAACTGGACTATGTGACCTCAGATAAGATGGATGGATCCCCTCTCTGAGCCTCAGCACACACCCCCCCCCCCCCAGGGTTCTAGGGAGATGCACCAAGATCTAGGGAGTCTGCAGCTAACCGAAAGATTTGCTGTGTGTCCTCAGGCCCATATTTCACCCTCTCTGAACCACATTTTAAGCTCTTTCCATGAATTAACTTATTTAATCCTCCCAATAATTGGTAGGAAGCAGGTCCTGTTATAATCTGCACTTTACAAATGAGAAAACTGAGGCCCAGCAGAGCTAGCCAAGTGTGCCTGTTCAAGGTCACATTCAAGGGGTAGGAAGGATTAAAGGCTTTCCAGTCTGACTTTCCTCTTTAGGTTCCCCCCCTTCTTGGGACTGTAATAAATCATAATAGGTCTGGCCATGTTAGCCCTATTCTGTGAATGGAAATGCTGAAACCCTGAGAAGGCAGTTGGGGTCACACAGTAAGTCAAGGGATAACCCAGACCCTGGGAACCAGCCCCCAAGGACCAGACTCGATCCCATCAAGGTCTTGCCTTTCTGTCCTCACCCACCAAATACCAAACCTTTTGCTTCCCACCCTGCCCTGGCCTGACGGTGAAATTAGTGGCAGTTGCCACCCCAGTGCCACCCCAGGTGTCCTGCAGAGAGGCTGCGTGCATGGGTGACGTAAGCCCTTGTTTTCACAAGGCTCATTGCTCAACTGGCCCTGCCTGCTGCCCCACCGTTAATGCTCAGCCTTCCCCCAAGGAGGGGGATGATGTGAGCTGAACCACTATGGCCCAGAGGCCTGGCGCATGCCCCAGTGGCCCTGCAGGCAGCAAGGGCCCAGAAGCCAGGATCCACCTGACACCACCTAAAACGACCTCTCCCAGTTACCGTCTGGACTAGGTGTTTGTAGGAACCTGGGGAGGAGTCCAGGGAGGGTCTCAAACTGGCAGCCAACAGCCAAATCCAGCCCAGACTCGTGTTCAGCTTGACCCCATGGTGTTTTGCTTCAGATTTTGTGTTTGTCTGGTGGGTTTTTTAATGCATTTATTGCCAATATTTTTAAATCAAGATACTCCACATCAAAATTCAAAATTCCAGCTTCTCTTTCAAAACCAGAAGCCGTGGGCTGGGCTCACATGGCTACGAGTGGTGGGCAGGAGCCAGGCAAGGACTGTGGAGGAACAGGCACTTTCTAACCCAGATATGCGCCACCCTCTGCACCCAAACTGCTTCCAGAATTCCTTCTCCCAGTCTCTGCAGCTTTTCCTTAGCCCCATTCCCAGGAGGAAAAAACCAAGGCAATTTGCCCAAAGGGATTCCCATTGTTGCTTCTTTGACAGAGTGGGGTAAAAGTGTTTGCAGGGGGGCTTTGAAATCAGCCAGCAGGTGGAAAAATAAGGCTGAAGGGAGAACCATCAGAGAGGGTCCAGAAGACTGTCTCTAGTGGACTTGGAGTTAGGGGATTGCAGGGTTAGACTTTTGTTTCTGCTCTGTACCCACCTGGCCCTTTGGTGATCTCTTAAATGAAGGTGATAATATCCCTTCTTTCTTGGGCCTTTGGGCTTACTGTTCCCCCACAAACACTGGCCTGCCTCAACACATGGGAGTGAATTATCTCTCCAGAACCCCCAAAAGGGTCTGACCACCCAAGTCATGAAAACCTCGCAAAGCAGGCAGTTGGGAAACAGGTCCAGAGGGGGTTAGGACTTAACCCCAGGATCACAGTGAACTGGTAGAAGAGACAAAAAAATACCAGATTCCAGGTGTTCCCATTGTGCTCAGCAGGCGCAAACCTGACTGGTATCCATGAGGATGTAGGTTCGATCTCTGGCCTCACTCAGTAGGTTAAGGATCCCAGGTTGCTGTGAGCTGTGGTGTAGGTCATAGATAAGGGCTCTGATCCCATGTGGCTGTGGTGTAGGCCAGCAGCTACAGCTCCAATTTGACCCCTAGTCTGGGAAATTCCATATGCCGCAAGTGCGGCCCTAAAAAGCAAAAAAGAAAAAAACAGATTCCCCTGATTCACATGTCCTAGATTTTTCCCGCCATGCCTCCTCTTTGAGGCCTCACTTTCCCCATCTGCCAAATGGTGCCTAGGTCAGATCCCTGAGGCCTGTCAGGTCCAGTGTCCTAGGATCCGGAATTTCGGAGTCAGGGAGAGGCTGGGAGTGGTGGGGGCGAGGTGGTGGGGGGATGGAGGGGTGCCTAGCTAGTGAAACTTGCTTGAGCATATGCTGCCACCAGGTGGCCAGCTCTGGGAAGGCAGGAGAGGTTTAAATGAAGCTCTTTGATTGAGGACCTACTAGATATTTTGCTTTTAGTATACAGAGGTCAGCACTGTGGATATAATTAGATGCTCAAAGGGTAAGAGCAAGATGCCACTGGAAGAAAGAAAAATGCCCAGTAAATAGACAAAAGGTACTTTCGTTTAGCCATTAATCACGTAGTTTTTAGCACCTGCTGTGGTTCATGCCCTAGAGACATATCTATGAACAAAACAGAAGAAATTCCTGCTCTTAAGAAGTTGATATTCCTTTTTGGGAAGACAAACAATAAACAAGATAAATGAGTAAAGCATGCACTGTGTTTATTCTGATAAGCACCGTGGAAAAAATGCTGTAAAGAAAGGTGATGGGGAGTGTGGGGATTTTATTTTAACTTTAGGTTAGAGCGGTCAGGAGAGACCTCATTTTTTTTTTTTTTTTTTGACTGCCCTGTGGCACATGGAGTTCCTGGGCCAGGGATTGAACCTGCGTCCCAGCGCTCCCAAAATGCCACCATTCCCATCGTGCTGCCAGGATAGGGCTCACTGAAGTGACAAGTGACCAAAATCATGAATGCACTGAGGGAGTGTGCCATGCAGATAGCAGCGGGATGAACAGTAAGTGCAAAGGCCCCAAGGTAGGAGCATGCCTGGCCCACGCATTTGCTATGGCCAGAATACAGGGGAAGTAGCAGGAAATTATCTCATAGAAATAGAGGGGCCATATCATACAAGGTTTTGTGACCCACTGTAAAGACTTTGGTTTTTACTCTGGGTTAGTGGGAGCCATGAAGAATTCTGAGCAGAGGAGTGACAGGGTCTGACTTAAGTTCTAATGGAATCCCTCTGGCTGCCTCCAAGGGACGGACTTGGCAATGGCAGAAGCAGGGAGCCCAGGGCGGAAGTAACTAGAGTCATTGATGACGGTAGATTCCACCAGGCCACGGAGGTGTTGATAAGTAGAGTCTGAATCTATTTTAAAAGTAGAAGCTTCAGGATTTGCTGATAGATCCAGTTACGGAAAAACCACACAATGGACACTCTAGAGCCATTTAAAGGAACAAGGTATATGACACCAAAAGCACTAGCAACCAACAGGAAAGAAGTAGATATATTTGACACATCAAAATTAAAAACTTCTGGGGAGCAAAAGATAAAACCAGCAGACCAGAAAGGCAGCCTACAAGATAGGAGAAAATACTGGCAAGTCACATTTCTGATAAGTGGTTAATATCCAGAAAATATGAAGAACGCCTACGACTCAACAACAGAAAAACAACCCAATTAAAAATGGACAAAGGAGTCCCCGTTGTGGCACAGTGGTTAACGAATCCAACTAGGAACCATGAGGTTTCGGGTTCGATCCCTGGCCTTGCTCAGTGGGTTAAGGATCCGGCATTGCCGTGAGCTGTGGTGTAGGTTGCAGACGTGGCTCCGATCCTACGTTGCTGTGGCTCTGATGTAGGCCGGTGGCTGCAGCTCGGATTGGACCCCTAGCCTGGCAACCTCCATATGCCACAGGAGCGGCCCTAGAAAAGGCAAAAAGACAAAAAAAAAAAAAAAAAGAGCAAAGGCTTGAAATAGATATTTCTCCAAAGATATGAATGGCCAATAACCACATGAAAAGATATTCAAAATCACTAATGATTAGGGAAATGCAAATCAAAACCACAATAAGAGACAACCTCACACCCAACAGGATGGCTACTGTCCAAAAAAAAAAAAAAGAAAATAACAAATGTTTTGAGTGAAGATACAGAGAAATTATAACCCTTGTGCAATGTTTGTGGGACTGTAAAATGGTACAGCCACTGTGGGAAACAGTAAGGTGAGTCCTCAAAAAACTAAAAACAGAATTACCACATGATCCAGCAATTCCACGCCTAAGCATATACCCCACCAAAACCAAAAGCAACTTTTTGCAGATTTATTTGTATACCCATGTTCACAGAAGCAGTTATTCACAATAGCCAAAAGGTGGAAGCAACCCAAGGGTCCACTGATATATGAATGGACAAACAAAATGTGGTCTCTACATACAAGGGAATATTGTTCAGCCTTTAAAAGGAGGGAAATTCTACCAGGTGCTACAACATGGATGAATCTTGAGGACATTATGCTAAGCGAAATATGCCAGGAACAAAAGGACAAATATCATCTATTCTACTTATATGAGGCACCTAGAGCAGTCAAACTCACAGAGACAGAAAGTAGAATGGTGGTTGCCAGAGGCTGGGGAGAAGGGGATGGGGAGTTGTTAAGTGGGTTCAGAGTTTCGGTTTGGGGAGATGAAAACATCCTGGAGATGGATGGTGGTGATGGTTGCACAACTGTGAGTACATTTAATGTCACTGAACTGTAGTTAAGACGGTAATTTTTTTTTATGACCACACCTGCAGCATATGGAAGTTCTCAGGCCAGGGACTGAATCTGAGGCACAGCTGTGGCAACGCCAGATTCTTTAGCCCACTGCACCAGGCTGAGGATTGAACCCGCACCTCCGCAGCAACCCAAGCTACTGCAGGTGGATTCTTAACCCACTGTGCCACAGCAAGAACTCCCAAATGGCAAATTTTTTTGAACATTTGTTTACTGCTGATTAATTTTAACTCTTTACTTTGTAACAGTTTTAGGTTTATAGAGGAGTTGTAAAGACAGTACAGCATTCCCATAAATTCTTTGTACAGCCTCCTTTATTACTAGCCTCTTACATAAGCATGGCACATTTATCAAAACTATGGAATTATAAGATGGTAAATTTTATAGAGCAAGCATATGATCCAGCAATCCCACTCCTGGGTATATATACAGAAAAGATGAAAGCTCTAATTTTAAAAGATACATGTGGGAGTTCCCTAGAGGGAACTGTGTGTCTTGGATTATGGCTGTGGCTCAGGTTTGATCCCTGGCCCAGAAACTACCCCATGCTGTGGATGTGGCCAAAAAGTAAAAATATACACACATCCCAGTATTCTTAGCAGCACTATTTACAATGGCCAAGACACGGAAACAACCTAAGTGCCCATCGACAGATGACTGGCTTAAGAAGATGTGGTATAATATATACAGTGGAGCATTACTCAGAAAAAGGAATGAAATAATGGCATTTGTGGCAACAGAGATGTACCTAGAGAATATTATACTTAGAGAAGTAAGTCAGATGAAGATATACTATATAATATCACTTATATGTGGAATCTAAAAAAAAAAAACAGAAATATATATACAAAACTGAAACAGACTCACAGATAGAAAACAAACGTATGGTTACCAAATGGGAAAGGCAGGGAGGGATGAATTAGATGTATGGGATTAAGAGACATACACTACTCTACACAAAATAGATAAGCAACAAGGATTGACTGTATAGCACAGGGAACTATATTCAGTATCTCATATTATTATTCAATATCTCATAATATTACTGAATCACATTGTTGTACACCTGAAACTAGCACAATATAGTAAATCAACTATACTTCCATTTATTTATTTATTTATTTATTTTTGGCCATGCCAATGGCATGTGGAAGTTCCCAGGCCAGGGACTGAGCCTGCACCACAGTAACAACCTGAGCCACAGCAGTGATAAAGCTGGATCCTTAACCTGCTGAGCCACTAGGGAACTCTAACTATACCTCAATTTTTTAAAAGATGGTAACATTTATGCTATGTGAATTTTACCACAACTTTTTTTTTTTTTTGGTCTTTTTAGGGCCACACCCGTGGCATGTGGAGGTTCCCAGGCTAGGGGTCCAATCAGAGCTGTAGCCACCGGCGTACGCCAGAGCCACAGCAACACAGGATCCAAGCCAAGTCTGCGACCTTCACCGAAGCTCATAGCAACACTGGGGATCCTTAACCCACTGATCAAGGCCAGGGATTGAACCCGAGTCCTTATGGATGCTAGTCAGGTCCGTTAACCACTGAGCCATGATGGGAACTCCACCACAACTTTTTTAAAGGACAAGGTAGATTTTCACATGTCAACATGGAGAGATGCCCAGTGGTGTTGTGAGATGAAAGAAGGGTGTGACAGAGCAGTCTCCCGGTAGAGTTCTGATTGTCTTGAAAACTTTCACCATTAGCTTAAAAAAAAAATTGTTAGTTCCACAAGGGGTTGATGAAGGTTTGGGAAAACAACATGTTTACACACTTTTAGTGACCTTGCAAGGTGCGTCAAACCTCAAGTTGTGCTTTGGCCATAGGTTATAAATGGGAAACGCCATTGAGCCGAGAAAGACTTGGCATTTATACTACAGAGACACACCTGCACAAAGACACATGGACATGCCATGGCAAAATCTCGTGATGGAACATCAGTGACTGTTGTTTCCAAGAAATACTCTGCAGATGCTAAAAAAAGAATGGGGCAGCTCTGCAGGAGATGCTCTAGACCAGCACTGTCCCCCAGAACCTTTGACTGAATACTTTCACTGAATGTCACTTTGACAGAGAAACAAATATTGAACTCTAGCTCCTGGTGTGCATGCTGAAGTGTTTTGGGGTGAGGCGCACTGGCGCCTGCAACTTACTCTGCATTTCACTGCCCTATCTCTTTGGTCTTCTTTATTGGGAACAGTTCCTTGGTCTGTCTTCCCTAAAAATTTAAGCTTGACTTTGACGCTTTTGAAAAGGTCAGTTATTTTGTAGCATGTCCCTCCTGTGGGTCTGTCTGTCTGAAGTTTCCTCATGGTTGGACTCAGGCTATGCAGGAACCACCCAAGTGGTAGTGTGTCCTGTGTTTCCCACCAGGTGGCACCTGAGAGCCACATGTCCTATTACTGGTGATGTTAATATAAATCAGTTGGAGTGATGGCTGCTGGGTTTCACCACTGTCAGGTTACTGCGTTTTCTCCTTGTAATGAATAACTATTTTTTTGTTTTGTTTTGTAAATAGATCATTTGTGTCATTTTTTTATTTTATTTTTTTTCCAATGTACAGCATGGGGACCAAATTACACATACATGTATACATAATTTTTCCTCCCATTATCGTGTTGCGACGTAAGTATCTAGATATAGTTCTCAATGCTACCCAGCAGGATCTCATTGTAAATCCATTCCAAGAGCAATAGATCCTGCTACCCAGCAGGATCTCACTGTAAATCCATTCCAAGAGCAATAGTTTGCATCCGTTAACCCCAAGCTCCCAATCCCTCCCACGCCCTCCCTCTCCCCCAGGGCAACCACAAGTCTATTCTCCAAGTCCATGATTTTCTTTTCTGTGGAAAGGTTCATTTGTGCTGTATATTAGATTCCAGATATAAGTGATATCATATGGTATTTGTCTTTCTCTTTCTGACTTCTTTCACTCAGTGTGAGAGTCTCTAGTCCCATCCATGTTGCTGCAAATGGCATTATGTCATTCTTTTTTATGGCTGAGTAGTATTCCATTGTGTATATAGACCACATCTTCCTAATCCAATCGTCTGTCGATGCACATTTGGGTTGTTTCCATGTCTTGGAATAACTATCCTGAGGGGAAATATTTTTAAACCATTTAAATATCCTATTACTCCTGCAACTTTCACAAATTTTTCACTATTTCACTAATTTTAGCATCCATTATGATGCTTGACCCAATCGATCTATTGTTATGTAATAACTCCACAAATTAGCAGCTTAAAACAATAATAATTCATTTTCTCACTGATTTTTGTGAGGCAGGAAATCATTAGTAGCTTGATTGACAGTTTCTGCCGTAGAGCCTCTCAGAAGTTTTCAGTCAAGATGTTGGCTGGAGCTTCAATCAGCTGGGCTGTCTAGCAGAAAGAGTAGAATGTAAGCCATAATGAGAACCCCATGTTTAATGTTTAATTTTATAGTAGTCACAGTTTATAAAGTAGAAAGGATGCAACTGGAATTAATTTTAGTAACATATTTTATCAAACCCAATATATCAGAAGTTCCCATTATGGCTCAGCAGGTTAAGAACCCAACTAGCATCCATGTGGATGTAGGTTTGATCCCTGGCCTCGCTCAGTGGGTTAAGGATCCAGTGTTGCTCTGGGCTGCAGCATAGGTCTCAGATGCAGGTCGGATCCCAAGTTGCTGTGGCTATGGCGTAGGGCTGCAGTTGCAACTCCAACTGGACCCCTAGCCTGGGAGCTTCCATATGCCACAGGCACATCCATAAACAGAAAAAATATATATATCTAAAATCTTCTCATTTCAACATGTTCTCAATATAAAAAATTATTAATGAGATATTTGACCTCCGTGGTTTTTTTCACATTATCTTTGAAATTCAGTGTGTGTTTAACAGAGTGCCTCCCAACTTGGACCAGCCACACTGCACGTGTAGCGGGTATCGCAGCAGACAGCTCAGTGCTAAGGGATCTACTTCCAAGATGACTCCCTTCTATGGCTGCTTTGGGCAGCCTCAGCTCCCCAGCATGCGGGCCTCTTCATAGGGCTGCTTGAACATCCAGGTGGAGGTTGTCCTCCTCAGAGAAAATGATCCAAGGGAGAGAGCAAGGAGAAAGCACAAGGCTTTTTTTTTTTCTTTTTTTTTTTAATGGCCACACCCACAGCATATAGAAGTTCCTGGGCTAGGGTTCAAATAGGAGCTGCAACTGCCAGCCACAGCCACAGCCACAGCCACAGCAATGCCAGATCCTTAACTCACTGAGCGAGGCCAGGGATCAAAACTGCAACCACTGGTTCCTAGTCGGATTCGTTTCCACTGCACCACGATGGGAACTCCCCGCTGGAAATCTTTAATCTGCTTTCTGTCTCTATGAATTTGACTACTCTAGGTATAAGTGAAATCATACGATATTTTTTCTTTTGTGACTGGCTTTTTCCCCTTAGCGTCTTGTTTTCAAGGTCCACCCACATTGTAGCATAGGACAAATTTTCATTCCTTTTTACTGCTGAATAGTATTCTATTCTGTGCGTATACAACTTCTATTAATTTTGTATTTTGCACTCCATGCTAAGTCCAGCTAGAATCTTTGTTTTCAGTGTGAGTTAAAGATTTAGTTTTATTTACGGCTACATTCCCAACACCATCATCTGAATGGTCTCTCCTCCACTGGGTCGTGGGGCTGTCTTTATTGCGTCTTTGGTCCTCATGCATCCAGATGCTCTGCAGTCACCACTCTGCCCCATCGGTCTGTTTCTCCCTGCATCAGCACCCCCACTGTTTCTGTTATAATGGCCTATGTCTTTTAACTGCTGATGGGGAATTCTCCTCTTTACTATTCTTTCTTGCAGGTTGTGGCTAAGTTCTTCCCAGGCCATATCTCATCAAATCCTCAAAACAGTCCTGTGTCAATGGGTACAACCATTATGCTCATATGACAGGTGAGAAACTGAGGCCTCAGACAAAAAGTGACTTGATGAAGTTTACCGAGCTGGCAAGTGACAGAATTAGGACAAAACAAGGCCTGTCTGATTCTCAGGCTGCCCCTTGATCCCCAGCATCCAGCTGCCTCTCCCATCTGTAGTTTGCCAGATTCTTATCTGTAAGAAGGGGGAAAAGGCTGGAAAGGCCTGCTGGGCTGGCCACTTGCTAGTCAGTTTTCGTATCAGGAAGGAAAACCACTCATATTATGAAAGGAAACCACTGAGCATTTAAAATAGAGAGACTTTCCAACAGGGAATTAGTTAGAAAGATGATGAGGAGTCCAGAAGCTACCAAGAAATTGTAAAGAAATTCAGAATCCACAGCATCACAAAGCCATTGCCACCTCTAGGCTGGAGGGATCAAGGGAGGAGGTCACATTACAGCAGCCTGGGGCCTGTGGACTCAGCAAAGCTGGAAACACAGTGGACTGTCCTGCAGGATCTGCAACCATGGAGAGTCTCAGTTGTTGATGGAGATGCAGCCCAAGGTATAAGGAGAAAGGGAAAAATACTCTGGCTCCTCCCTTCCTCAATCCTCCAATCTCCCACCAGGAGCCCCCATGTGCCAATGGGAAGTCAGCTGACCTGGAGCCTGGGACATGCAGCCTCCACAGACCAGCCCCTCTGTAACTCAGAGCAGAACAGGGGAAGGGCTGAATAGGGATCTGAGGGCAAAGAGGACCAGTCCCTCCCCAACAGGCCCTTCCTTCCTGGTCCCATTTCCCACCAGGCAGTCCCCACCATGGTTCCAACCCTGGCTTCTTGGATCCAGTGATACTACATCCTCCTTCTGTCCCTCTGGCCTCCAGCTGTAGCTCATCCTGGGTGCCTCATCCTGCCGTTTTGGCTTCTAGGCTCTTCTATCATCTGTATAAGCAATTCCCTGTATTTCATCTTCTGTTTTTTTGTTGTTGTTGTTTTGTTTTGTTGTCTTTTCTAGAGCTGCTCCCGTGGCATATGGAGGTTCCCAGGCTAGGGGTCCAGTCGGAGCTGTAGCCACCAGCCTACACCACAGCCACAGCAACGCAGGATCCGAGCTGCATCTGCAACCTACACCACAGCTCACAGCAACGCCGGATCCTTAACCCACTGAACAAGACCAGGGATTGAACCCGCAACCTCATGGTTCCTAGTCGGATTCATTAACCACTGAGCCACGACGGGAACTCCTCCATCTTCTGTTTTAAATGCCTAGAGTGGCCTCCATTTCCTAAACTGGGCCCTTGCTAATACAACCAAGCCATACATCACAGAAGGGCCACGGTAATACATGCCAAGTTTGTGGACTGACTGAGTAATGGACCAGAGGGGGGAGCAGAAATTAAGTGAGCTGAGTTCTCAAAGTAGGGCAGATCCCGGGCACACCATGGGCCAAGCTACAGAGTAACCACAGCAATCCCAAGGCTGACTCTGGGTCTACACAGACGCTGTGGATTCAAAAGTCAGGACCCAGGTATGGCTGAGAGGCTCCATCTGGCTCTGAGCCAAGGAAATCAGCTTCTATTAGGGGCTCCTGTGTGCCTCTCTGTATCCATACATCCCCACGTTAGATTTCTAGGCCTGCCATAAACTTTCTAGGGCTGCCAAGCACCACAGACTGGGTGGCTTGGAGGCTGGAAGTCCAAGATCAAGGTGTCCAGAGGGTTGTCTTCTTCTAAGTCCTCTCTCCTTGGCACACAGATGGCCATCCTCTCCCAGTGTCCTCATATCCTCTTTTCTCTGTGCATTTGTCTTATAAGGTCACTGGTCATACTGGATTAGGACCCAGCCTAATGACTGTGTTTTAACCTGATCATCTAAGACCTTATCTCCAAAACAGTCACATTTAGGGCCAAGACTTCAACATATGAACTGGGAGGGGAGCAATTCAGCCCACGACAACCCCCAGTCTCACGAGGTGGGTATTACCAGCCCTGCTTTCTAAATGAGGACATGGAGGCCCAGACAGTGATCAGCCCACGGCCACCTAGAGCTGAGTCAGCTCAGGTCCAAGCTGCCTCACCTACCAGGCCCCCAGGACTCTTCCCTCACTCTCTGTGACTGCCTAGCCCCTGGGAAATGGATTCTGGTCTTCCCTTTAATTTCTTTCTCTTGTGTCATCCAACACTGATCCAACACATGTTGAGCATTTATTACGGACCAGCTCTTCCACTGGCACTTTGTGTTTTTGTTTCTGTTTGTCTTTTGAGGGCCAACCCACAGCATATGGAGGTTCCCAGGCTAGGGGTCAAGTCAAAGCTACAGCTGATGGTATACACCCCAGCTACAGCAACTCAGGATCTGAGCCACGTCTGCAACCTACACCACAGCTCACAGCAATGCTGGATCCTTAACTCACTGAGCAAGGTCGGGGATGGAACCCAAGTCCTCATGGATAGTAGTCAGTTTTGTTAACCACTGAGTGAGCCATGATAGGAACTCCTCCACTGGCACTTTGTAATGTCTTCTATATACACGAGATGCCTCTCCCTCAATCTACTGCTCAAACCCCCACCAAGCACCTTATTTGTAATAATGCCTCTACCCACACAGATCCATCTCCTGCTTTATTTTCCCTTACAGTGTTATCAATGCCTGAAAGTCTCCTATGCACGCACGCGCACATGTGCATGTGTGTGTTTTATAGTATTCCCCCTACTAGACTCCCTGAGGGCAGGACCCAGGTCTTGGTGTACCCTCAGCGCCTAGATAAGATGCATCATAGGTGCTTAATGTTAATTCAATAAATAATCAAAGGAGTGAATGCTCTTCTCAAGTCTCACCAGACATCTGTAAGGTGAGGGCCCCAGGATCCTCATTCTATTGAAGAAGAAACTAAGGCTCGGAAACTAAGTCCAAAGATCACCCAGCCAGTAAGTAGTGAAGATGGAATTTGAACCCAAATCTCTGTTCTCAACTTTCACACTCAGGCCAGCCTCCTTGCCTTGGCCTTCTAAGTCTCTCTTTGCTGTGTGGCTTAACAGCTACCCTGAACCTCTTATTCTGCAAATTCCCAATTCCTCCCTGAACTGGGCTGCAGTATCACTTTGTGCCAGCAGGTGTCATCACAGAATTCCTCACGACCACAATTAGCTGTTAAGCACTCTAGAGCATGAACCTTCCACAGTTTATTTAATCACCTTTAAGGATATTTTCAAGTTTTTGCTACAAAAACCAGTCTGCAGCTACATCCCTGCACCTGTGTTCATGGCCTATTGGGTGATAATTTCTCTGGGGATGGATTCCTAGAAATGGAATTGCAGAGAGCAATGAACATTTTTTTTTTTGGTCTTTTTTTGCCTTTTCTAGGGCCGCTCCCACAGCATATGAAGGTTCCCAGGCTAGGGGTCTAATCAGAGCTGTAGCCACCAGCCTACGCCAGAGCCACAGCAATGTAGGATCGGAGCCACATCTGCGGCCTACACCACAGCTCACGGCAATGCCAGATCCTTAACCCACTGAGCAAGGCCAGGGATCAAACCTGCAACCTCATGGTTTCTAGTCAGATTCGTTAACCACTGCGCCACGATGGGAACTCCTGAACATCTTTAAATTGCACGGATTCCATGAACTTGCTAAGCCTGGTGTACAACTCAGGAGTGTGGGGCCCACAGAGGGCATGTGGGTTATCCAGGGGCATACAGCTAGCTAGTACAAGAGCCAGATTTGAAACTGGCTCCACTGGCCATGAACTTTTCCAATGCACTTGGAAGATATTTCCACCTAGGTTCAAGTGCTATGTTTATGCATTTTTATGTCTCTGGGCCTCGATCTGACTACTCCTTCCATCACTCAATCATCCGTTTGTTCATTTAACAAATGCACTGGTGAGATACAGGCTCAATGCTGTAAGAATGGCTCAAATAACACATGTCCTGGAGTTCCTGTTGTGGCTCAATAGGTTACAAACCCAACTATTATCCATGAGGATGCAAGTTTGAACCCTGGCCTCGCTCAGGAGGTTAAGGATCCAGCACTGCCATGAGCTGTGGAATAAGTCACAGACATGGCTTGGATCCCACATTGATGTGACTGTGGTGTAGGCCAGTAGCTGCAGCTCCAATCTGACCCCTAGTCAGGGAATCTCCATATGCCACAGGTGCAGTCCTGAAAAAAAATGTCTCCTAGACAAAAAAAATTAGTTTACATTTCCATTTTCACTTCAATCTGAATGAAAACAGTCCAGAGTTGGATGATGGCTTTGCGGTATCAGGGACTCAGACTCTTTCTATCTTAGAGCACTCCCATCTTCAACCAGTAGTTTTCATCTCATGGCCCAATATGGCTGCTTGAGCACTGCCATTGCACCTACAATACTACCAGTAGGAAGTAGAGAAAAAGAAGTAGAAGTCACCCTCTTTAGGACACAAACAAGAATGTTTTGTGCCGCTTCCACTCTCACCTTACTGGCTGGAATTAGGCGTATGTCCTATAATACTGCCAGAGAGGCTGGGAACAGTAGTCATTGGATAACATAGCTGGGCAGCCATCATGTTTTCCTCTAAAACTTGGGACTCTATTACCAATGAATATATTATCCATTCTCTGTCACTCATATATTTTCTGAGCACCCACCATGTGCAGAAGAAGGTGCAGCAGACTAGAAATAGCGTAAACTTCATAATTTGACTGTCTTGGGTTTGAATCCCAATTTTGTCTTTCCCAGCTGTATTTCATCACCTTTCTGAGCCTCAGTTTCCTCATTAATAATATGGAGACAAGAGAGTAAGCATGATCATCCCGTGCGGTAATTTTATGAGAGACACGATATAGACTTAGGACTGA
Organism: Phacochoerus africanus; assembly: GCF_016906955.1. NCBI lineage: Eukaryota > Metazoa > Chordata > Mammalia > Artiodactyla > Suidae > Phacochoerus > Phacochoerus africanus. The sequence goes on from NC_062546.1 coordinate 11,427,754, forward strand.
ACCTGATGTACAGATGGCACTAAGGAAACAGCAGTTGCATCAGACTCCAATGTGTATTTTATGCTGATAGCACATCTCAATTCAGACTAGCCACGTTTCAAGTTCTCAGTAGTCACTTGTACTATACTAGACAGCACAGATCTAAACCATCAAATAAAAAGATAAATGTTTTAAAAGAAAGACAGAAAACAAAAGAAATGGCAGCTGCTTTTAAAATCAGCCAGACCCTAAGCCAGACTTCCAGAGGCCAGAGGTGACTTAGCAGAGGCCCTGCCCTCGATTCCAGTGGAGAGACATTCCAGGGTGGCCTGCTGTCAATAAAAGCCCAGAGACATGTCTATGAATAATCCCAATGCATCAATCATGCATGAGTCAGAGCAGTTATACCCATAAGTCATAAAGCAGCAGCTGGGCCCAGGATTCCTGGCATCCTTCCAAGCCCATTTCCCCAACCCCATTTTCCAGAGGAGCAAACAGAGCCAAAGGGAAGAGTTGCAAGCACAGTGTGACTACACTGTTTTATTTTATCAGTCTCCTCCTAATGGGGCATGGGGGTTGGTTCCAGTTTGGAGTCACCATAAACAGACTTGGCCGGGCCTTCCCATACCTACAGGAGCAGGGATTTCCAGGGAGGCTGGGAAGAAGGAATTGCTGGGGTGAATTACAGATCTGTGGGGTGCTCCAACTGCAACGGAGGGAGACGACTCTCCCCAAGTTACTGACAGATCACAACCTCAGCACCACTGACATTCTGGGCCAGAGAATTCTCTGGTGTGGGGGCTGTTCTATGTCTGGGAGGCTGTTTGGCAGCTTTCCTGGCCTCTACCCACCACAAGATGCCAGGAGCATACCATCACCCCCAGTTGCGACAACCACAAATACCTGCAGACATTGCCAAATGTCCTCTGAGGGTAAAAAGCATCCCCAGTTGAGAAGCACTGCTCTCAAAGTACAGAGCCTGCCAGTAGGGTTTCTAAGCACAGATTCTTTATGCAGATTTGTGTATGTTACTGATTTTCTTCTCTTTGGAAAGGGTCTATGACCTTGCTAGTTACTAGTTTATGAACAAACATTTCAGGTCATTATTAGGATAATTAGTGGAATTTGAATATGGACAATAAGAATGATATTATAACATTGTATCAGCATTAAATTTCCTGATTTTGACAACTATACAGTGGTCATAGAAGTGAATGTACACGTTATTCAGTGATGCACATCAAAGTAGTTAAGACTGAAAGGACAATGTGTCTTTCCTGTGTAACTGACTCTCAAATGGTTCAGAACAATTACACATGCACAGAGAAAGAATGATAAATCAAGTGTAGCAAATTGTTGATAATTGTGGGAATCTGAGTAAAGGAGATATATGGAGGTTTATTGCAACATTTTGGCAAATTTTCTGTAAATTTGAAATTATTTTTTAGAAATTATTATTTTAAAAGCGGTGGGTTTTTTTTCTTTTTTTTTTTTTCTTTTTTCTTTTTTTTTCTTTTTAGTGCCACACTCACAGCATATGGAGGTCCCCAGGCTAGGGGGTCTAACCGGAGCTACAGCCTGCTGGCCTACACCACAAACACAGCAATGAGGGATCCGAGCCAAGTCTGCAACCTAGACTACAGCTCACAGCAATGCCAGATCCTTAACCCACTGAGTGAGGCCAGGGATGGAACCCGCATCCTCATGGATCCTAGTCGGGTTCATTAACTGCTGAACCATGACAGGAACTCCTTAAAAGAGTTTTTAAAAATCATCTATGCTTTATTCTAGTTTTTGAAACATGGTTTTAATCTATTACTCCCGCCTACTCCCAGGAAAAAGATCCATGATTGTGCCCAGAATCTGGACCTCATTCAGGTCACAGTCCCAAGGATCTCCCAGAACGAGTTCTCTTTGCATTTATTGGCATCTGTGAAGTGCCGAGAAAGAAGTTTCACCCAACATTAACAATGATTAGTTATGGACCCACCAGGCCCCAGTTTTGTTCAAATGTCCACCCCTCCCCTAGGCAGCCCAGTTGCCTCAGAAAAGTGACCCCATCCCCAGATCCTTGGAAAGCCTGATGAGTCCAAGGGGAAACTTATCTTCCCACTAGTGACTTGTCCAGGAATTGGTGTGTGGTGCAAGAGAGCCAATGAGGAACAAGGAGTCTCCAGGCTGGTTTTTCACTTGTTTGGATGAATAAGATGCAATGGAGTAACTTATAAGACATCTGACCCGAGGAATCTTGGATGGTGCCCTGATGACACCATGTGAAAAAGCCAGATAGCCTCCTGGAAGATGAGAGGCCACAATCAGAACTGAGACGCCCCAGCCAACAACAAGTACCCACTGCTGGATGTAAGAATGAGGCCACTGTGGACCTTGCAGCACAGCAGGAAGCTGAATGAAGCTGCAAGAGTAAGACAGGTGAAACAAAGAGCAGAACCACCAGCCAATCCACAGAGTTGTAAGGAGAAATGCATTGGCACTGTTATAAGTAACTGTTTGGGGGATGGTGTGAAGATTCAATGACGTTATCACATGACCCAGCATGCAGGAAGTGCTCAGTAGATGCTGATTTCCATTGCGGACCACATATTACTGCTCTCAACCCCGGGCTGAACACTCCCTCCGTTTTCCTCCATCTAACAAAGCATACTCCCTTATCATCCTGCACCCATCTCTTTTCCCCACATCTCCTGTCCCTAGATTATCTTTTTACTTGCACTGGGAGGGCAGGAACCACTGCTATGTGGCCAGCATTTTACATGGCATCCGGCCCACGGCAGGTCTCAGTAAAGATTTGGTGAGTAAATTAATGGGGCAATCCAGATCAATGTGACTTGAGGCAAGTCATGGGGGGGCTCCATCTCCCAACACTGTGACACCTTGAGGGGCAGCTTGGCAGCCTGAGTCTCACAGCTAGGAGGAGCTGGAGAACAGAGATCTGAAGAAGGGGACAGCCACTTCCTCTCTGGGGAGCATGTGAACCAGAAAGCAGGTACAGTGAGGGCAAAGGCCTGGCAGCAGGATGACAGTGGGAGGTGACAGAAGACAAGGCTGAAGAGTCAGCAGGGCCTTGACTGTCAGGTGAGGGTGTGGCTCTCACCCCATCACTTCAGGGTCAAGCATTAACAGGTATTTCTGCAGGGGTTCCTGCCTTTCACGGTGCTCACTGTGACCCGTACAACCGGCCTATGAAATGTTATTCTTTCCATTGCACAGAAGGAAAATGGACCCACACAGGCTCAGAAACACAGCTGTGAGACTCCAAGCTTCAAACGCCAGGATCCTTCCACTGTCCTTCACTGCCCTTGGCCTTCCCCAATTTTAGGTGTGTAATTCCACATCTTCCCTCCTTTCTGACTTTGTTCTACCTCAATGACCAAAATTATGCATCATTCTCTAGGGCAGAAAAACTGCTTTATGCCACTCAACATCTCTACTTGAGACATCAACATGCACCTCACACGAAGCATGCCCAAAACAGAACCCCTGGTCTGCCCCTCCCTAAGCCTCCTCCCACCTTGTTCTTCCCCAGCTCAGTCTATGACATCTCCATTCTTCCAGTGGTTCAGGCCAGAAACCTGGGAGTTGTCCTCGATTTCTCTTTCCTTCACCCCACATTCCATCAACCAGAAAGTCTTAGACACTCCACCTTCAAAATGCATCCAGAATCCACCACTTCTCCCACTTCCGAGGTCACCCTGGTCTGACCCTCCATCCCCTCCTACCTGGACTATTGCAGCCACATCCTCTCTGGACTCCTGCCTCTGCATGGTATCTGAGTGCACTTCCCACACACAGACTGAGGATCCTATAAAAATGTAAAGTCAAGGTCACTGTATGATTCTTTTTTTTTTTTCTTTTTAGGGCCAAGAACTTTTACAATTCAACAATAAAAAGACAACCCAACTGTTAAATGGGCAAAGGATTCGAATACCTATTTCTCCAAAAATATGTGCAAATGGACAAAAAGGACATGAAAGATGCTCAGCTCAGCATCTTTAGTCATTAGGGAAATGTAAAACAAAACTACAGTGAGATGCTTACAACCAAAAGCAGAAAATAGGAGTTCCCATGGTGGCTCAGTGGAAACGAATCTGACCAGCATCCATGAGGATGCAGGTTCAATCCCTGGCCTCGCTCAGTGGGTTAAGGATCTGGCATTGCCGTGAGCTATGGTGTAGGTCGCAGATGCAGCTCAGATCCCACTTTGCTGTGGCTGTGGCTTAGGCTGGTGGCTACAGCTCCAATTCAACCCCTAGCCTGGGAACCTCCATATGCCACAAGTACGGCCCTAAAAAGACAAAAAGCAAACAAACAAAACAACAACAACCCAGAAAATAACAAATGCTGACAAGGACATACAGTAACTGGAACACTCATACATTGCTGGTGGGGGTGTAAAATGGTGCAACTGTCATGGAAAACAATTTGGCAATTCCTCAGAAAGTTAAACAAAGTTACCATTTGACCCAGCATAAACCCAAGAGAAATGAAAATAAATCTCCACACAAAAATTTGTACATGAATGTGTTCACAGCAGCATTGTTTATTAACAACCAGAGGTGGAAACAACTCAAGTGTTCATCAATTGAATGTGTAAACAAAAATGAGGATTATCCATCCAATGGAATGGTGATGACCAAAAAAGGAATGAAGTCCTACAACATGGGACAAACTTTGAAAACACTATGCAAAATATAAGAAAACAGACCAAAAAAGACCACATACTGTATGATTCCATTATATTATATATGTATATATATATTTTTTACTTTCAAAGTGTATGAATGTCCTACATATTAAAAAATAAAATCATTCTCTTAAATACAAATCAGGTCATGTAATTTCTCTATTCAAAACCTTAGAGGGAAGTTCCCTGGTGGCTAGTAGGTTAAAGATCTGGCATTGTCACTGCTGTGGCCCAGGTTCAGTCCTTGGTCCAGGAACTTCTGTATGTCATAGGCACAGCCAAAAAAAATTAATTTTTTTAAAAATTAATTAAAAATTTGTAAAAGTTTATGGAGTTCCCGTTGTGGCTCAGTGGTTAATGAATCCGACTAGGAACCATGAGGTTGCGGGATCCCTGGCCTTCCTCAGTGGGTTAAGGATCCGGCATTGCCATGATCTGTGATGTAGGTTGCAGACACAGCTCGGATTCTGAGTTGCTGTGGCTGTGGTGTAGGCCGGCGGCAACAGCTCCGATTGGACCCCTAGCCTGCGAACCTCCATATGCCGCAGGAACGGCCCAAGAAATGGCAAAAAAGACAAAAAAATAAATAAATAAAAAATTAAAAAATAAATTGTAAAAGTTTAAAAAATTAACAAATATTTAAAATTAAAAAATAAAAAACCTTAGAGATGTCCCAGCTCATTTTAAGTAAAAACCAAAGACCCACTAAATCCTTTCAAGATTCTACCCTATCTGACCCTCTCTGACCTCCCCTCCCCCCATCTTCCCATCGCTCACCTGGTTCCTATCTCCCTGGCCTCCTTGCTGTTCCTGGGCATGGCAAGCATGTTCCTGATTCAGAACCTTTACACTTGCTGTTCTCTTGGCTTGGAACAATTTTTATTTATTTATTTTTTATTTATTTATTTATTTTGTCTTTTTGCCTTTTCTAGGCCGCTCCCAAGGCATATGGAGGTTCCCAGGCTAGGGGTCTAATCGGAGCTATAGCTGCCGGCCTACACCACAGCCATAGCAACTCGGGATCTGAGCCGAGTCTGGGACCCACACCACAGCTCGTGGGAACTCTGGATCCTTAACCCACTGAGCGAGGCCAGGGATCAAACGTGAAACCCCATGGTTCCTAGTCGGATTCATTAACCACTGAGCCACGATGGGAACTCCCATATTTATTTTTTTGCTTTTTAGGGCCACACCCACAGCATATGGAAGTTCCCAGTCTAGGGGTCCAGTTGGAGCAACAGCTGCCAGCCTACACCTCAGCCACAGCAACACAGGATCCTTAACCCACTAGGCAAGGCCAGGAATCGTACCCGCATCCTCATGGATACTAGTCAGGACTGTTACCACTGAGCCACACTGGGAACTCTTTAGCTTGGAACAGTTTGCCCCCAGATATTGCCATAGCTCGTTCCATCTCTTTTAGGTCTTAGCTCAAATGTCACTTCTTGAACAGGTCTTCTCTGACCTTCACCCCCGCCTCCCAGGAGACTGTCATGTTCCTTGCTATTTCCCTAGAATAGCCCAGGCCAGGTGGGTGCTTAATAAATACGTGTTGAGTGAATGAATGAATGACCTTAGCAGTCTGTTTGTCCTTCACCCATCTTGTGCTGCACTAGGAGATTGATAGACATCAGCAGTAACCAGCCATCCCAACCTGCTGGGAGGTCTGGGACAAGTGCAGAGAGCTTGGGAAGCTGTCTCCTTGAAATCTGAGATCCAGCCCCCATCAAGGCAAAACAGGTTAAACTCCTGGATTTGAAAAATCGAATGGTGTATGCTAATAATACAAAGCCACCCACTTTTGCCAGAATTCATCAGGATTTGGGCTGCAACCTGTCTCTGCTACAGAAGCATACTTTTCTTTCCTGGGAGGAAGTATAGAAGGAAGCAGGGAAGGAGCACAGGCCTGGCTGGAGACAGCAGCCACCCGGCACAAGAACACCCAGGAATCACACCTGAGGTGACTGGCTTTTCCTAGCAGCTGAGAAATCCAGGGCTTAAACCCTCAGAAAACCAGAACAAGGATGGAGCTCCAAAATACATTCTAGAAGGGGTCTTATGTCCGGTCCCTGCTCCCCCTGAGCACCTCTTGGGTCCTTCCGTGGCCTCCCATTTGGTGGCACCATATGGAATTTATGTGAACAACTATTCTGTACTTTGTAGCCAGCTGGACGTGTCATTTACCTGCTGAGGCAGTAAAGTCATTTGGCTGAGCCTTAACGCATTCAGCATTTACTGAGCTTCCAACAGGAGCCCTATGCTGAGCCAGACACGGAGGTTCAGCTGTGAACCACCCAAGTCCCGGCCTTCGGGAGCTTGCTTTCTGGTGGGGAGGACGCGAACTCTTCACCGCCTACGACAAGCACTGAGAAGACAAAAGGGATGATGTCACAGTGACTGGCGGAGAGGAGGGAGCAACTCAGAGTGGCGCGGTCAGGAGGGGCCTCTGAGGAGGCAACACAATTCGTTATTGTAAGAACATGCTGTTGTCCAGCCCTTGGCCTAACAGGGCTTAAGCGCTCACCAAATCTTAGTGACTCTCAGCAGTTTCCTGTCCTCTCCCTCAGGAGAACAGGAGTCCCCAGGGGTGAGTCAGGCTCGACGTCTCTCGTCCCCCGGCGCGCCGCGCACCGTAGGGGTACGCTCGGTCCTCGCGCCGCAGGGCCCAGAAGCCGGCCCGGGGTAAACCGACCCCAGCCAGGGAGCACTGTTTAAAGTGCCCAGGAAGCGCTGGCTCCCCGGCCCCGACCAGGCACTCTCCACACGGGCCCCTGGCACAGAGTAGACGCTGGACTGCGCGTGCTGAAGAGACGCCCGCTTCTAGGTCCGCTGGCGCAAGACCTCGGCCCTCTCCACCGGCGGGTAAACCGAGCCCGAGGTGGGCGTCCACACTGCCCGCGTTCCGGTGCGGTTGTCCCCGGAGACGGAGCGGGACCGGGAGAGAAGCGCCGCCGCCCTTCGCTTCCGTGCCCAGCTGCGCCAGCTGCGGTCCTGCCCCCCGCTCGCCGCGGTTGGCTGCGGCTCAGCAGCCGCTGATTGGCCGGTGTGGCCCCGGCGCGGGTCCGGATTGGCTGTGACGCGCGGCCGGGCGAGGTCCCCGCCAGCGCCGCAGTCGCGCGCGGTGCTGGGCGGTCATTGGGCGGCGTGATCTCGCCGCGGTTCCGCGGCCCTGCCGCCGCCGCCGCCGCCGCCGCCGCCAGCAGAGAGCACCGGGCGGGCCAGGCGAGTGGCCATGGCGGGCGCGGAAGACGGACCGGGCCAGCAGCTGGAGCTCGACGAGGACGAGGCGGCGTATTGCCGGCGCTGGGGCGCGCAGCATGCTGGGGCCCGCGAGCTGGCCGCGCTCTACTCACCAGGTAGGACCTCTGGGCCCCCCTCCGGGCCTGCAGTCACCAGTCCGAGCTACGGACAGCGACCCCCGGTCCGCTGTATCGGACCCCTGCCTCAGGCCTCGATGCAAACTCCAGCGGCTTCTGACTTGCAAATAGCACCCCTAAGTCCGGGACCCCACCCCTGCGCCTCTTCCAAGCCCAAGCTAGAATCCCAGCCCCGGGACTTTCTGGATGCAAAAACAGTCCCCAGGTCTAGAAACTGCCATATCAGCTCCTCGGGCAACAAACAGCTCCCATCATCCTACCAGATCCAGATCCTAGCCCAGGGTACCCGCGGCTGCAAAGAGCGTCCCTAGACTTAGGAACCACCCGGCACCCCAGGACCCCGTCCAAGCTGAAGGCAACCCCTCAGCCACATGCACCGTCCTCGACCCCCCCAAAAGTTACACCGTATTCCAAGTTCCCCAGATCGGAAGTTCACACTCTAGGGCCCCATCTCTGCCCTAGCCAAGGCCCTGGACTTTCGTAACCTCACCCCACAAATCTGGGCACGTTTAGGCTCCCTGCTCTGGGAACATCAACTCAGGGGCCCCCAGCTAATGGGTTCCCCAGAAACTTTTCCTCCAAAGCCCCATCCTGTATTTATAGATTCCGTCTGCAGACCACCCTTCCCTCCTCCTCCCCTCCCCCCAGCATTATCTCTCACTCCATACTTTGGAATCCTAGGGTGATGGGGGCACCACGAATCTTCCGTTTAAGCTCCTCTCATATACAAGCCCCAACTCCAACCTTCTCCCATGTGTTTATATTAGCCCCCTCTATTAGGACTTGAGGGTCTCCAGAGGTTCTGTCCCCAGGCCAAGGGCCCTGGCTTCTTCCTGCTGGGCCTACCATTTCTGCTCCAGCAAGCACCAGCGCCCTCCCCCTTCTCTGACTTCCACTTGAGCTTCAGGAATCTCATTGCCAGGCTGCAGGAAGGCCAAGTGTCCCCAGGGGTTAAGGAAGTGCCTTTGAGAACTCTGGAGTCAGGTGACTGGGAGGCCCCTCTGCCTGGATGTTGCCATCACACCAAGCTTTGTTTGTCAAACATTCGGACATCTTTCATTTTGCCAGGGTGTATCCACCATGTACAGCCCTAGCCTGGGGCAGGCATGAGTCCACTACCACCTTTGGCTTTGTGCCCTGACTGGCCTGGGTTTGCATACCATCTCTGCCATAACTGTGACCTTGGGCCATTTGCTCTCTCTTTGTGTCCTAGCTCACCAGAGGCCTTTCTAGACTTGTAATTCCATGTTCTGTTTGTAATTTTTTTTCATGCCTAAGTTGGGCACCTGGCCCATGCTGCCATGGTTTCTTCAGCCTGTTCCCCAGACACCCAGTTTGTGGCCTTTAAAACCTCCTCTGCTCCCTAAGACAGTCTGGACTTGGCATCCGGACTCTACTTCTTAGCTGTATGACCTGGGCCAAGCCACTTTCCCTCTCTGAGCCTCTGTTTCCTCACCTCTAAAATGGGAACAAGGTACAGTTTATCTGTTCCTCAGTATCATTGAAAAGAAGAAATTAGATCATCCACCTTGGCCAGTGCCTGGGATACAGTAGGCAATCCCTGTTATTAACCCAATAGTTGAACCTTTCCTGTGAGTCTCGGAGTAAGCTGCCTTGCCTCTTTGGTCCTCAGACTCACCACCTGGGATCAAGGATTCAGGGGCCCCCCTCCTTTGGTGTCCAGCTCTACCCACCTTCAACCAAATCGTATGTTGTCATTCTAAGCCTCCCCAGTGGACCACCATCTCTTCATTCCCATGATTGACCCTCTGTCCACTTCTGGTTTCCCCAAGTGCCCCTCACTCTCTAGAGAACAGCCACTTGGGGATCTAAGGCTGCAGTCTCCTGGTGCCCCACACCTGCAGTCAGAGATCTTATCTCCTCCTGACTGGACTTGGGGCAGGGCTGGGAAAAGTGCCTGGATAGGGGGAGTGAGGAAGGAAGACCGGTTTCTCCAAATTCCATCCTCCTCCCTCTGCCTGCCTTTGTCCCTTTCTTATGTAGCTTTCAATAAGAACCTTCATTTCTCTGGGCCTAAAATAAGGGGCCAGGCTGAATACATATTGAGCACCCTTGTCCCAGTCCCTGTTCTAGGCCTTGAGGGCAAAGAGGTAAACAAAGTAAGAAGAATGGAGCTGGCATTTTAGTAAACTCAGTAAACAAGGGAAATATCTTACTTGCCTAATGGTGACAAGTGCTGTGAAACTTGTAGCAGAAAAGGGGAAAGTGAAATCACAGTGACATTTTAGAGAGAGGGCAGTAGAGAGAGGCCTCACTGACCAAATGACATTTAAACAGAGACTAGAAGGGAGGGAAGCATGAAGATATTTGAGAAAGGATTGATCCAGACCAGGGACACGGCAAGTGCAAAGGCCCTGAGGTGAGAGCAAGCCTGCAGTGTTTGCAGGACACCAAGGAGGCTGGTGGGCTGGAACAGAGTGAGCCAGGGGAGAGATGGAAAGTTCCTGGGTTCCAGGACCGAATTCTTGAGATTCCTGGGGCCAGAGGGGATTGGCACCTTAGTAGTTGGCAGCAATAATAAGGCAATTAACATAGTTGGCATTTATTGAGCACTGACTGTGTGCTGGGCTTTTCTCTCATACACTCTCATTTCATCTTCACGGAAGTTGTCTCTGGGGCACCCTGGTATTAACTCCATTTTACAGACCCCAGTAGCTTCCTTATGGCCCACCCCCCACATGCATTCTTCCTAACATTTCTTGCCTGGGATGCAACTTGCATCTGCCCCCACCAGAGGAAGGCCAGCAGGGCCAGGGGCTGCATCTGTTTGGCCTGCCTAAAGTGCCTGCACCCTGTCCATCTTTAAGATCTCCTCTGATGGGAGTTCCCATCGTGGCTCAGTGGTTAACGAATCTGACTAGGAACTATGAGGTTACGGGTTCGATCCCTGGCCTTGCTCATTGGGTTAAGGATCCGGCATTGCCGTGAGCTATGGTGTAGGTCGCAGACGCGGCTCGGATCCCGCATTGCTATGGCTCTGGCGTAGGCTGGCGGCTATAGCTCCAGTTCGACCCCTAGCCTGGGACCCTCTGTATGCCGCGGAAGCGGCCCTAGAAGAAAAGGCAAAAAGACCAAAAAAAAAAAAAGAAGATCTCTGAGGCTTCGCAAAGAGTGGTGACCTGCCCGTGGTCATACAGCCAGCAGAGCCAGAACCAGAACACTGGTCAGTGGCATTGTGGGTTCCATGTTCTAAATTTTCACTGTGGAGGTGAGCCATCCTGGGGTAGGTGTGCGGGTGGGGACCAGTGTTCCGGGTCAACAGAGCAGCAGCATGTGTGCAGGGCCAGCAGGCGAGACAAAGGGCTTCGTGTCAGCTAAGAGCTGTGAGTCGCCTGGTCAGGGCAGCTTGGGGCGAGGCAGCCTCAAACTGATCCTGTGGGCTCTGAGTGTCTGGCCAAGGAGTTGGGGCCTGGTCCTGTGGGTCTCAGAAGCCACAAGCGTCCAGGTTTGGGTTTCGCAGCACCACCGCCCCCTCTGCCAGGTGCTGGTGTTTGGGAAGAGCTTGGAGGGCTTGGCCGGCCTCCCCAAGCCTCCTGGGCAAGCCGGGAGGTGAGGCAGGTGTCCAGCTTCCCAGAAGGTGCCAGCTGGCGCCCTGCCTCCAGGGGTGGATTTTGAGGAGTCTCTGGAACCAGCTGTTCACTACCCTGGCTAACTATGGATGACCCTGCCCTGTGGGACACAGGGACTCTTAGCGAGGGCTCAGGGGAAAGGTGGAGGGTGTCAGGACTGCTAGGCGGGGGTCCTGGCCTGAGTCCTAGAGCTGAGCCTGGGTTCTGTCCCCCACACATGCCTCCCTGAGGCCCCTTCCCTGACTGGGCCCTGTTCCTGCCACACTTCTGGCCCGGATTCCCCTGTCTCCCTCAATCTTGTTCTTTCTCCATTTCTTTGTCTCTCCTCCTCCCTGGCCGTACTCATTCCCTCTTTCTCTTTGTCTCCCTGTAATTGCTCCCTGTCTCTGTCCTCTTCTCTTTCTCATCTCTCTGTGTCTCTGATTCCTCTTCTCTCCCATCTCTGTTTGTCTCTTTGTCGCTCTTCCTTGTGTCTCTCTTGGTCCCTGTCTTCTCCCTACCTCCTGTCCCCCCACCTCCCTGAGGCTGAGGGTTTCCCAGTGGCCAAGGGCCACCAGAAGTGCAGGATATGCAGGGCTTGTCTGACCAAAACCGGAGGAGTCGGGCCTGATGTCACGCCTTGGGCCATGGCCTGCCCCCAGGAAAGCAGAGGTGGCCTCCCCTGCACCTCCCAGCCCTGCACAGCCACCACACACAACCCAGCCCCCTCCCCAGGCCAACAGGCATCCTCATGATAACTCGGCCCAGGTCATGTACCCTGGCCAGGCCCAGCGCCCTACCAGAAGCAGCCTGAGCTCTTCTGAACTGAGCAAAGTCCGTCCCTCCCTAGGCCTCAGTCTGCCCATCTGTGAAGCAATGCCATTTAGACCACCTGACCATGCAGGCCCTGCCAGGCTGACTGTCCATGCTGTGACCTTGATGATGCTTTGGACAAGACACTTTCTCTCTCCAGGCCCAGTTTCTCCCTCTGAAGGACGGGGCATCTGGCAGGCGAGGCCTGGCTGGGATCACCCCTGGCCCCCCGTACCTGACATGTCATAGGTGCTCCATGAGGGCCACTTATTATTATAGATTTATTTTTTTATGGATCAAAGTTAAGGCACTTGTCTGCAGAAGGATCCAGATTCCAGAAGCCAAAGAGATAGAGTTTAGATGGGAAAATATTCAGATTTGGGGACATTCTTCTTGGCATGGGGAGAGAGCTGGACTGTCTTTGAAATCAGGACAGCCTGAATATCCAGGCTAATATGTTCCATTTATGAGCCCAAGATCCAAACCCAGCTCTTCATTTTTACCCACTGAGCCTCGGTTCCTTCATCTAGGACATTTCCTCTCTGAAGGGACTGGATGTGAATGAGACCATGCCTCCCGCTAGAAAGCTCAGACCACTGCAGGGGCCTGGCCAGGACTGCCACCAAGGGAGGCCCACCCAGTATGAGGCTGCAGGAAGGGGAAAGGAGTGGGGTGAACTGGGAGCTCTTGTGCTGTCTGATGGGAGCCACAGCTGCTCAGGCCAGGGGTGGCCAAGCCCTGTATTCTCAAAGGAAGCAGGAAGATAGGAATTTAGTGGGGGTTTTTTAAGTGTAGCTAATTTTTTTAAACTGAGGGTATAATATGACAGAAGGAGCAGGTCTGCAGCCTCTCAGACGTGTCCTACCTCCTATACCCCATCCCGTAAGAGGTCTCAGTGGGTGGAAGCCATTGTTGTTGTTACTGTTATTTGATCATGTGGCTGTCCCTACAGGCAGGGGACAGCAGATGGTCCCATACCACTACCCATCCTGGCTTCCTGCTTCTGAACCCCAGGTCCTGGCCACAAGCAGAAACCACAAAAGGGAAGGCCCTTCTGGGCCTGATCATTGTGAGCCCACGTGGGGACCACTGGGGGTGGGGGGGCCAGGGCCTCGTGGCCCAAGGGAAACGGCCCCTGACTGCAAAGTGGGAAGGAAAGGGCTTCCGCATCTGCCACTCTGTTGCTGTTGGGATCCTAGCCCTTTCTGGGCCCAGGGAATGTGACCCTGGGTATGTCCCTTCGCCGCTCTGAGCCTTGGCCTTTTCACAGGGCAGCTGTTCTGCTCCTGGCTTAGGGCGCAGTCTGCTACTGTGTAGCCTGGGCAAGGCCCTTTCTCTCTCTGAGCCTGTTGCCCAGTCAGGAACAATGGGTCGCCTCATATTTCCTCCCCTTGGTGCTTCAGTGAGGGGCTCCCAGAGACAAAGCCTGGCACTTTTCTTTAGGATCATGGTTGGCAATTTGCTTATCACACAAGGATTTTTTGAGTACCGGCTGTGTGCCAGAGCCCTGGTGAGCAGGCCAGGCATGGTCCTGGGCCTCCTGAGTTTGCATTTAGGGGAGATAGGCATTATACAGGCAGTGACAGTCCCCATAATGAGTCCTGGGTTGAGGGACTCTGGGGGTCAAAGGAGGCATCATGGTTGGCTTCCTGGAGTTGGAGGTTCCAGGTTGAGGGTCCTTGGGACTATCTGCCTGAGGAAACAGTATTTCCAGGGGCCCTGTCACACATTGTGTCACCCACATGGTGTTTTTATTTCCTTCTGCTTTTGTAAATTTTAGTTTACAATTACAGGAAAAGACAGAGTTCCCTCTGTGGCACGGTGGGTTAAGAATCAGACTGCAGGAGTTCCCGTCATGGCTCAGTGGAAACAAATCTGACTAGGAAATGTGAGGTTGAAGGTTCAATCCCTGGCCTCGCTCAGTGGGTTAAGGATCTGGCGTTGACATGAGCTGTGGTGTAGGTCGCAGATGCGGCTCAGATCTGACATTGCTGTGGCTGTGCTGTAGGCTGGCAGCTGTAGCTCTGATTAGACCCCTAGCCTGGGAACCTCCATATGCCTTGGGTGCAGCCCTAATAAGCCAAAAAAAAAGGAATCCGACCGCAGCAGCTTGGGCTGCTGCAGATGCTGGTTCAATCCTGGCCCAGCCCAGTGGGTTAAAGGCTCCAGCGTTGCTGCTTTAGAAAGAGAACAGGTGCTTGCTGTCCCACTGTCCCACCCAGCCCACCTCACTCCTTCACATCACCTGCCTGGCCTCTGGAGTTTAACCCTTTCGGAGTTCCCTGGTGGCTCTGGGTTAAGGAACTGGCATTTGTCACTGCTGTGGCTCTAGTTAACTGCTGAAGCACAGGTTTCGTCCCTGGCCTGAGAACTTCCCATGCTACAGGCGCAGCCAGGGGGGAAAAAAGTTTGAGAGGCTGCTCAGTACTGCCTCTTCTCCCTGTGGCAGGAGCTCCAGAAATGATCACCAAGGCCCGGTTCTCCTGATTTCCTGACTCATTGGCTAGAGCCCTGCCTGATGGAAGTTGGGTGGGGTCTGAACCCCCAGGATTAAAAACTGTTTATAGCCTCTACCTCCAAATAATTACCTGTGAAAGGGGATGGGTGATGGGATTTTAAAAAGAAGCTCATTCAGATTCTTTGAGGTGTCTCTAGAGAGGCCCAGGAGGCTGGCATGCGGGTTCTGTCTGCCAAAGAATGCGGCATATGCAAGGC
Source organism: Phacochoerus africanus (assembly GCF_016906955.1). Classification (NCBI taxonomy): domain Eukaryota; kingdom Metazoa; phylum Chordata; class Mammalia; order Artiodactyla; family Suidae; genus Phacochoerus; species Phacochoerus africanus. The sequence goes on from NC_062546.1 coordinate 11,442,909, forward strand.
CAGCTTCGTGGGCTTGTGACCGGTGCACAGGGCCCTGTGTTCACACTCGGTTTAACATAGCCGGCACTGAGTGTATGACCTTGGGCAGGCCTTCCCCTTCTCTGGGCCTCAGTGATATTCATCTGTGAAATGGGTAGGCAGTCCCTCAGTTCAGCCTATGGTTAACACTGTAGACTCACAGAACGTAGTCAGAGATGCCCCATGAGCCCAGCTCTGCCTGGCTTTAAAGCTCCATCCCTCAGCCTTTGCCACGTGGCCTGCACTCACCTCTCACCTCCTCTCCCTGCAGGCAAGCGCTTCCAGGAGTGGTGCAGTGTGATCCTCTGCTTTAGCCTCATCGCTCACAACATGGTCCACCTCCTGCTGCTGGCCCGCTGGGAGCACACGCCCCTTGTAATGCTGGGTGTCGGTGAGTGCCCACAGCCCTGTTGCCTGCCCTGGTTTGCCCCGGGGCCAGGGACTGACCTAGGGTCTGTGCCATGGATGGCGACTTACACACCCACAGGGGTGTGTGCGCATGTGAGGACATAAATAGGGCCCAGGGTATGATGGGAACCCTGCCTCTCATCTCAGTCGCTGACACCTCTGTCCTTGTCACTTGGGCCAGAAACCTCAGTTCCTCTCCTCCTCTTCCATTCCGTATCCCAGCCGGCAGCAAGTACTCTTGGCTATTTACTTTCAAAACGCCTCCAGGGTCCACTACACTCCACCTCCATCATCCCAGCCCCGGCCCAGCGCCATCCTCTCCCGCCTGGTCTGCCCCCACCCCATCCACTCTCGACAGGCAGCTGGGATCCCGTTAGATCCTCCATGAGGTCATACCACTCGCCTGTTGTTCCCCGTGTTCTTAGAGTAAAACACCAACTCCTCGGCATGGCCTGGCCCCAGTTTCTCTTCACATCATTTCCTTCCTCTCCTCTGGCGCACCCACTAGCTCAGGGCCTTTGCACATGCTCTTCCTGTGCCTGGAACTCTCTTCCCACAGACATTCGTGGTGTTCACTGCCTCATCCAGGTCACTTCCTCAAAGAGGGCGTCCCTCAAAAATAGCAGCCCTGGAAGTTCCCATTGTGGCTCAGCAGAAACGAGTCAGACTAGTAACCACGAGGATGCAGGTTCGATCCCCGGCCTTGCTCAGTAGGTTAAGGATCTGGTGTGGCCGTGAACTGTGGTGTAGGTGGCAGACATGGCTGGGATTTGGCGTTGCTGTGGCTCTGGTGTAGGCCGCCAGCTGCAGCTCCAATTGAATCCCTAGCCTGCGAACTTCCATATGCCGCAGGTATAGCCCTAAAAAGACAAAAAAAAAAAAAAAAAAAAAGCAGCCCTGCCACATAGCACCCTTGACTCTTCTCCAGTGTATTGCCTCTTTCTTGATTATCTGTCTCCTCCCACTCAAATCCCTGAGAGTAGAGATTTTTGTTTATTCGCTGCTGTGTCCCTAGCACAAGGCCTCACACAGGGTGCTTGGTAAATATTTATTGAATCAGTGAATGAGTGAATGAATGAGCACGCTGCAGAGCGTTAGTGCCTGCTGGGTGTTTTCCATCGGTCAGTCCCCACCCATCCATAGGCAGGGAGGTAGATTTTGCAGTTATCATTTTCCAGATGAGGAGACCGAGAGGCTCAGAGAAGGGACTGACCAGAGTCACACCTCACACCAGAAAGCACAGCGTAGTTCTTATTTCACTGTCTCCACTCCCAGGTCCTGGGGCGACTGAGTTCTTTCCTCTCCTCACACCGCCCCCCACCCCCTATGCTGGACACTCATCCCCTCCCCCACCCTGGGCTCCCAGGCTGAGGGGAGGCTATGCCCTTGGTCCACCTGGCCCGCCCTAAGTGTTCAGCTTCCACAGTGTCATTAAAAGCATTCTGGCGCCGAAGCCAGTAGTGCTCAGGCCAGTTAATTGAGCCATCTGGGTCTGGAGTGGGGATTAACCCATCCAGTGCTGGGGAACCTGCACCCTGCCCACAGGAACCAAGCATGCCCCCCTCCACCCAAGGGAAGAAGGACCTGCACCTCCAGCCTCTCTGCCTCAGAGCACCACATTCAAGGGCAGGGATGCAGACAGTGTGAGCCCTGATGCGCCATGTGGGTCTGGGCCCCGACAGACCCAGGTTCAACTCCCAGCCATGCCACTTCCTGACTGGGCGCCTTGGGCAAGCCCCATGCTGGGCCCTTTTAACTCTTAGTGGTAGCCTAGTGAGTAGGTTCTCATCACCGTCTTCTGAGAGGCCATTGGCCTTCCCCAGGCAGCCGCAGAGTCTGGGGTTACTGCACAGGCTGCAGTCAGCTCTGGGAGGAGGGCGTGTTCCAGGCAGTGGGCCCAGGCTGGGCAAAGGGTCAGCAGTACCAGAGCCCAGGTCTGTGTTTGCAAGCCAGAAGGTTGGGCATTCCAGGCAGTTGGGACCACAGCTTCCAGCTCTGGGCCAGGAGCTCTCTCACCTGCATGAGACACCTGCTCTCCATCCCACACCTTTGCCTTCTGGCTGATAAGAGCAGACAGTCCGCTGATAGTGGTGTTTGCACAGCTCCTAATCGATTTAAATAGCTGCCATGATTTGTGTGTTGACATGCAAGAAGTAAGGGCACCGTGCCAGCCTAAAGAGCCCACCCCCAGCCTGGTGCCATCTCCCCAGAGGTTCTGGTGCCCCTGCCAGGCCCCAGAAACCAAGGGAGCGGGAAGCCCTGAAAAGGTGCCCAGTAAATAAACACAGACGACAAAATGCCAGGAAGCAAAGTCAAGATAAGGGAATTGGCATGGAAGAATTGAGGTAAGAGGTCAGGGAAGCCCACTCTGGAGAAGGGGACATTTGTGTAGAGGCCTGAAGGAGGTGGCGGGGGGGTGAGGGGGATGCTGGCAAACAGTTACCTCTGTGCAGGGCATCCCAGGCAGAGGAGTGGCAAGTGCAGAGGCTTTGAGGCCGCTGTGAACCCTGGGCATTTGGAGGATAGAGAGGAGGCCAGTGTGGCTGGAGAAAATTCATGAAAGGAGAAGGAGCTGGCAGCAGCTCAGAGGCACTGTGGGGGCGGGTGTTGTGTAGAACCTTGAAGGCTGTAGTCTGGACTTGGGGTTTATTCTACAGGCCATGAGAAGCCATTGGTGAGTTTCCCAATTTCCCAGACATCATCTGACCTGCAGGGAGGATGGAAGGGGCAGGAAGGGCCAGAGAGGAGGTGAAGATGGTGGCCCAGACCCCAGGAGGGCAGTGGAGGTGGTGAAAAGTCATCAAACTCTGGGTGAGCTGTGATAGGTGAGCCTCCAGTGTGACTGTGGAGGTGAGAGGAAAGAGGGGTCTGTGGCCTGGGTGGTGGCTGGGACAGGGTTGGAGGAGCCTGCCTGAGGGCCCTGGGGAGGTGTCCAGAAATTGGAGATTAGAGTCTGACATCAGGGAAGGCAGCTGGAGATAAAAATATGGGCGTCCTGGGAGTAGAGATGGTGTTTGAAGCCCAGGTGCTGGCGGAGACCCCACCCCAAGCCCTGTGCAAACTCGGCTGTGCAAACCCAAGAGGAGGCTGAGGCCTTCCCTGCTTCCAGGCGGGAAGAGGAGGAAGAGCCAGCCAAACGGGTGGAAGGTGAACCAGGCAGAGTTGCACAAGCTAAAAGGAGCTTGTGTTTCCAGAAGACTTGGGGGGTCAACCAGGAGCCACCACCGAACAGACCAGCAAGGAGAGACATTGAGGGGGACCCATGGATTGGGCCACGTGGAGGTCATTAGCGACCCCAACAAGGACAGTGTTGCCATGGTGAATGAGTGACAGATGAATGGCCCGGGAGCCCTGAACTGTTTACTGCTCCAGGGGCAAGTGAAGGAAAAGTGTCGGGGGTTGTGAGCTGGTGTTGCAAGGAGTGAATAGGAGTTTTCTGACAGAAAGACAGAGGGAAGAGAGTTCCAGCAGAGAGTCACAGCGAGTACAGAGGTCAGCAATGAGCTGAGCAGTCACAGGGCCTCGGGTCATAGCTCGTCCCACAGATCAGGTGAAGAGTCTCCACAGGATTTGAGCTAAAAGGTGGTAAAGACAGGATTTGGCCCCAGAACCCCATATGGCCCAGCCCTCAGCAGCTTCTGCTTCTGTCTCGGCCCCTCTCTCTGTCTCCACATCAGGGAATGAGGTGGGCAGGGGCAAAGAAGCCCCAGCTGGGGGGCCTATGAGGAGATGGAGGCCCCCAGGGGCCCAGGGACTGTCTCAAGGTCGCCTGGTGAGTCCTCTTCCAGTGCTCTGCAGGCAGACTGGTAACCAGGCCCAGACCACTCCCAGGGTGAGGCAGCCACTGGGTTCTGCCACCAGCGCCAGGACAAAGAAGCCTCTGTGTGCCTGCCTCTGCCACCCCTACCCTCATTAAAGATTCCGTGAACTGGAGGCCTGGGGTTGCTGCTTGAGATCACAGAGCCATTTTGTCACTGAGTCGGAGAAGGCTCCTCTCCAAAAATAATCCTGACATCTGCCTGAAGCCTACATCCCTCCGTGCTCACCCGAAAAGGCCAGGGACCGGTCATTTGATAGATGACACAGCTGAGGCCTGGAGAGGGGAGCAATGTTTAACTATTAACTGTGGCTACATTTGGGGAGCACTTGCTTTGTCCTAAGGACCTGCATTAGCCCATTGTTATTAACCGATTGTGGTAATGAAGTAAGTGCCATTAATACCCATTTCCCAGAGCTACATAAGTGGCCCTTGCCATGGTCTCAGCCACGCCCCAGCAGCCCTGCCAGCCCCAGCGGCCTTTACCGGCCAGGGGGTTGAGTGGGGCGCTTACCTGCCTGGTCACCTCTGGGGGGTGGGGGTGGGGGGCGCTTACCTGCCCTGTCTCACCTCCTCCTCCGGAAGGTGGGATGTGCTCGAGCCCATCGCCATAGCACAGGACATGAGACAGTAGACATTTTTTAAAAATTGACTGGACTTCCTAGAACAGCTTTATTTTTTTAGTTTTATTGAATTAGAGTTGATTTACAATGTTGTGATAATTTCTGCTGTCCAATAGAGTGATTCGGTGATACACAGACACCTATCCTTTTTTTTTCATATTCTTTTCCCATATAGGTTTTTTTTGTTTGTTTTTTGTTTTTTGTCTTTTTGCTATTTCTTAGGCCGCTCCCACGGCATATGGAGGTTCCCAGGCTAGGAGTCGAATCGGAGCTGTAACCACTGGCCTACACCAGAGCCACAGCAACGCGGGATCCAAGCCGCGTCTGCAAACTACACCACAGCTCACGGCAACGCCGGATCCTTAACCCACTGAGCAAGGGCAGGGACCGAACCCTCAACCTCATGGTTCCTAGTCGGATTCGTTAACCACTGCACCACGACGGGAACTCCCCATATAGGTTATTATAGAATATTGGGTGGAGTTCCTGTGCTCTATAGCAGCTCTCCGTTGACCAGCCATTCCATATACAGTAGTGTGCATATACCAATCCCAAGTCCCCAGTCCATTTCTAGAACTTGAACAAATAGTACTGTGAGTTCCCATATATCCTCTGCCCCCAACTCCCCCTCCCCCCGCCCTTTTTTTTTTTCCTGCTTTCTAGGGCCGTACCCATGGCATGTGGAAGTTCCCAGGCTCGAGGTCAAATCGGAGCTACAGCTGCCGGCCTACACCACAATCACAGCAACCCAGGATCCAAGCCGCGTCTGTGACCCACACCACAGCTCACTCACGGCAACGCCGGATCCTTAACCCACTGAGCAAGGCCAGGGATCAAACTCACATCCTCATGGATCCTTGTCAGGTTCATTAACTGCTGAGCCACGACGGGAATAATATTTGTTTCCCCTGGGCCACAACGGAACTCCCTTCCCCTATTGTTAACATTTTGTATTAGTATCATATATTTGTTACAGTTAATACACCAATATGGATACGTTATTATAAACTGAAGTCCATAGTTTATTCAGATGTCCTTAGTTTTTAGCTGATGTCCTTTATCTATTCCAGGATCCCGTCTAGGATTCCATATCATGTTTAGTTGTCATGTCCCTTGAGGCTCCTTAGCTGTGACTCAGCTAATACTTTTCTTGTTTTCAATGTTGTTGACAGTTTTGAGGAGTGCTGGTATTTTGTACGATGCCCTCTAGTAGAACTTGCTTAGGGTTTTTCTTAGTGGGTTATGTGGCTCGGGGGGGAAGAGCTTCGAGGTCAAGTGCCATTTTCATCACACTGTAGCAAGGGGATGTCCTAGCATAGCATCATTCCCCCTATGATGTCAGCCTTGACCCCCTGGCCCAAGTGGTGTTAGTCCAGTTCCTCCACTGTACAGCTTCTCCCCTTCCCCTTCCCCACTGTGTTCTCCTTGGAGAGAAGTCACTGTGCACAGCCCATATTTAAGCTGTGGGGAGTTTCACTCCCAATAATGCACTTTTTAACAACTTTGACAAAGCACCCAGCATACAAGAAGGGCTCCAGTGTTAACCATGATCACAAAACATTGTTTTTCTAATGTTGTTTTTATTATCATTGTTATCATCTGTACGGATTAAATGCTTAGGACCGTTAACGACATAAAATGTGTAACCGGCTTAAGATTGGCCTTGGTGCAGTGTCGGGATTAAGAGAGAGAACACATTTAAGGTGCTGGCACAGGGCCTGGTAACTATACGTACTCAATAAATGTCAAGTAAAAACAGGTAATAAATAAGTAAAAAAATAAGTTTAATGGATGGAGAAATAGGTAGATAGCTGCAGTCTTTACCCAGAGAGGATGAGGGCCTGTGTCTTCACGCAGGTTTATGAATGAACAGGCACAGGAGCCTAAATCATAACAGCCCAAACCTAGAAACAGCCTAGTCGTCTGACAGCAGAACAGATAAATGTACTGTGGTACCTCCAGACCAGGGCTATGACTCAGCAGTAAAAAGGGTGAACTCCTAAATACACACATGGATAACTCTAGAAACATTATGCTGGTGAAGGAATCTAGGTCCAAAAGAGCACATACTGTACGAATCCATTTATATGAAGTTCTAGAATTGACAAATCCAATCTATGATTATGGGAAGCAGATCAGTGGTTCCATGGAACAGGGATGGGAAGGGAAGTTGAGGGGGCCTACTGGGGGGCTGCATTCTCTTAAAGGCAGCATTTAGGGGCACCCTTAGAGCAGTTGGGACAGGGGGCCAAGAGGCACCTCAGCTGACCCTTTGCTGTGCAAGTGAAGATGCTGAGGCCCAGAGTGGGCTTGCCCAGGGTCACACAGCAATATGGTAGCAACAGGGGAGGCCCTTGACTCATTGATCTAGCTCCTCCTTAGCTCTTGGCCATAGTGCCTCTAGTCCTTCCTGGTAGACATGAGGCAGTGTGTGCATAGCATCTTGTAGTATGCAGCAGGCACTCTATTAATGCCTCTAGACCTACTGAGCACAATCTAAAGGCATGAAGCGCTACTGGTTTTGGAGGCTGGTAGACCCACCACTCCCCATCTCATGGCTGCCACTTCCAAGCCATGGGACCAGGGTGGTAGTTCAACTCTGAGCTCCTTTCCTCATCCTAGAAGCAGGGAAAATAAATAAGGCCACCTCAGATAGTAACAAGTGCTATCAAAGAAATAAAGCAGGGAGATGTGACCAAGATCACCTGCCTGGGAGGATGGCTGGGGTGGGGGGGTGGCAGGTGACATTGGCCCTAAGCTAGAAGGCTGAGAAGGAGTCAGCCACTTGGAGATCTTCAGGGAGGGGGTAGGGTGCCCCTCAAAGAACCCTTAAATGGCCCCGCCAGACCTTGGACAGCCAGTTTGCAATGAGAAACTAAACTTGAAAGGGTGTGCCCTGAAGTCACGTGACCCAGTGGTCTGCATTTGTTTTCTGTTTGTTTACAGCTTTCCCCCTCCTATCTCCTTGTCCCAATGATGTGAGCTCTATGTCTGAGGCATCTCTGGCTCTAGAGCTTAGCACACAGTAGTAGGTCCTCAGAGAATGTTGCTTGAGAGACTGAATAACTGAAAAACAGCAGTAATATGTATTGAGGGCTTGCGGTGCTCAACAAATGTTTACTGAACCATATTATAGGCCAGGATCTGGGATGCAGCTGTAAAGGAAAGACTAAAATCCCTGACTTCATGAAGCTGACGTCCTTGTTGGGGAAAACAAACAGAAATGAAGTCCAGGGTGATAGGTGCTTGGAGAAGAAAGATAGGAGGTAGAAGACGCTGGAAGATGGAGGTAGTTACAGTTTTAGATCAGGTGTCCCTGGAGGACCTTTGAGGCAGAGAGATTTGAAAGAAGCGAGGGAGTGAGCTGTGCTACATCTTGGAAAAGAATGTTCTAGCAGAGTGAAGAGCAAATGCAGAGACCCAGAGGCATGTAAGGGGGTGCAAAGGAAAGAGAATATGCAAGTAGGGCTGAGATGCAGAGGGAGGGGAGCGAGACGGGGTGGCACTGGGGTGTTACCCTGGGCAGTTTGCTGGCCACTCTGCCTTGGTTTCCCCATGTGGGCAGGGGTGGCAGTGCATCCTGATGTGTTGGATTTGGACCTCAAGGCAGGTTAAGAGCCCAGCTCTGCCACTTGCCAGCTATGTCACCTCAGTCTAGTTATTTCTGTTCTTTTTTTTTTTTTGTCTTTTTGTCCTTTTTAGGGCCACACCCATGGCATATGGAGGTTCCCAGGCTATGGGTTGAATCGGAGCTATAGCTGCCGGCCTACGCCAGAGCCACAGCAATGTCAGATCCTTAACCCACTGAGCGAGGCCAGGGATCGAACCCACAACCTCATGGTTCCTAGTCAGATTCGTTAACCACTGAGCCATGACAGGAACTCCTTTATTTTTATTTTATTTTATTTTATTTTTATTTTATTATTTTATTTTATTTTATTTTATTGCTTTTTAGGACCGCACCTGCGGCATATGGAAGTTCCCAGGCTAGCGAGGCTGGGGATTAAACCCCTAACCTTGTGGCTCCTAGTCGGATTTATTTCCACTGCGCCACGACAGGAACTCCTAGTTATTTCTGTTCTCCAAGCCTCAGTTTCCGCCTCTGTAAAAACGGCACCAACTTCTAACAGAATGTGAGAATTCGTTAAGATCAAGCATGTAAAGCCCTTGTGTCTGGCACTGAGAAAGTGCTCAATAAATTGCAGTTGCTATGGGTTTTTTTAATCATCATCATTCCAACCATCTATAGAAAACAGGCGCAGAGAGGTTAAGTAACATGCCCAAGGTCACACAGCTAGTAAGTGACAGCTGGAATATGAGTCCAGATGTAACAGCACTTAACCTTTCTATGGTACCAAACCCTTAAGTGAGTGAATGATTTAGAGGTTTCTGAGGGACTGCATTCCAGTTTTGAACAAATTCAGAACAAAGACAAGAAAAAGGCTGCTAGAAGCCAAAATATCACATTTATTGTTGATCAAAGCTAGGGTCAGGGGTGGGGCATGTCTTCTGTTTGGACCGAAGGTACTTCCTGACATCAGACCCCAGGATGTTTCCATCTAGTAGTCACCAGCAGCGCTGGAGCAGAGTGGGCTTCCCCCGTGGGGCCATTAGGAGTCCAAAGGGGTCAGCTCTTCCTATAAGGAAAGGACGGGGGGGTCTCAGCAGGCCCCTTACTCTCTCCTGACCCGCCAAGCAGATGGGGCCCCACACCTCCCCTGTGGAAGAGCAAGTAAAGGGGCAGCTTGAGGCCAGGAGTGTTACATCTGAGGCTCCATCCTAAGGGAGGAAGTGTTCCAAGGAGAGAAGGGACACCCTCTCCCCTAACAGATGAGTGAGTGAGCGAGCCAGGGAGGGAGCGACTTCCTGATTTGGGGTAGGGAGTGGGCAGGGATGTCCCCCTGCCCCCCTGCCCCCCAGCTCACCCTCCTCGTGTCCACAGTTGCAGGGGCGCTCATTGCTGACTTCTTGTCTGGCCTGGTGCACTGGGGAGCCGACACCTGGGGCTCCGTGGAACTGCCCATTGTGGGGAAGGTGCGTATATTGACCCAGCCCAAGGACAAGGTCAGGCTCTCTGACCTTGGGTGAGTCCCTGAGCCTCTGTTGCCCTGTCTGAACGATGGAAGTCATCACTCCAGCCTGACCTCTGTGCCCCTCCTCCAAGACCAGAACAAGAATCCCCTGAGATTTTCTGGAAGCAAAGGCATCAGGTGTGGGACAGTCCACTTTGATACGTGTCCGCCTAACCAGAACCCCTTGAATTTGGGGGCCACACTACATCTTGGTCTTTGCCTGCCCTGCAACTCACTGTCTTCAATGAACTTCATCTTGTGTCAGACTTTTTTGATTGTGGTAGAAAATCTGTACAGACTTAACCAAAGAAAGGTACTGATTCATGTACTGAAAATTTTAGGGGTAGAGCCAAATTAGAGCATGGTTGGGTCCAGTAGGGCGGACCGACCAGATTCTTTGAACTCAGCCCCTCTCCGTGTCTGTCTCTGCTTTCCTCTCTCCTGGCTTCACGCTCATGTATTCTTTCCCCTGCAAAGGGGGCTAAGATGGCTCGCAGCTCCCAGGCGTCTATCCTCCCAGCTCAGCATCCCCAGTAGAAGAACTCCCTTTTCCCATAATTATGGCCAAAGTCCTATGGCTTATTCCCACTGACCCAGCTTGAGTCACATGCTCACCTTTAGCCACTCACTGTGGCCAGAGGGATGGGATGCTCTGTCCAGGCCAGGGTCACACTCACTCAGAACTAGGGGGTGGAGGGGTCAGCCTCATTGGAACAGCTTGTACTAAGAGAAGAGGGGGAGTTCCCCTCATGGCTCAGTGGTTAATGAACCCAACTAGTATCCATAAGGATGCAGGTTTGATCCCTGGCCTTGCTCAGTGGGTTAAGGATCTGGCGTTGCCGTGAGCTGTAGCGTAGGTTGCAGACACGGCTCAGATCTGGCATTGCTGTGGCTTTGGTGTAGGCTGGCAGCTGTAGCTTTGATTCGACCCCTAGCCTTGGAGTCTCCATATGCCGCAGATGCTGCCCTAAAGGATAAAAAGGCAAAAAGAGAGAGAAAGGGCTGTTACCAGGAGGGGCCTGGATGCTGGGAAGAAATAGAGGGTCCTGCCTGCCACTGTGAGGAGCCTCCTCAAGTGTCCTAGGGTAGGAAAGGAGAGCAGAGATTGTCAGCAAGAACCCTCACAGCCCAGATGGGGAAATTGAGGCCCACGGGGGGCAGTACCATCCCAAGGTCCCCACCAGGTCATTTCGACCCCTCTTCTGCTAAAGTTACTAGACCCAGACCCCGAAGGCTGGGTGGAGCCTGTACATGGAGGCATGCTCCAGCACCCCAAAGCAAGGAGGTGAGCCCGGGCGGAGGAGGTCATGGAGAGTAGCTGACCACCCCAGGCTGACTGGTTGGATGTACCCCTGCCCCCCATCCCACCCAGGCTTTCATCCGACCCTTCCGAGAGCATCACATCGACCCAACAGCCATTACGAGGCATGACTTCATCGAGACCAATGGGGACAACTGCCTGGTGACGCTCCTGCCACTGTTAAACATGGCCTACAAGTTCCGCACCCAGAGCCCAGGTGAGCATCGGCCTCCAGGGAGCCATCGGGGCCAGACACACAGCACGCCCCCATGGGCCTCTTGTGGTGTGTGTGCACACTGGGGGCAGGGGGGGGTCACAATATTGTAATAATTCTTAGTTAGATGCTCCCTAACTGAAATTGGGATACTTGACATAAAAGCTCTGTATCTCCAGCTTCTCTTGTACAGTCCCAGCTTGGCCTCCCTGAGTCCTTGTTCCCACTTGGCTGCACTGGGCCAGAGCTGGGCTGCAGAAGCCTCCCTTAGACACAGTGCACGTGCTCCAATTTGCCCCCCCCCCCCAGTACCCCCTGCTCCCCTACACCGGGCCGCCTTGCCCATTGGCACTGCCTCCCTGTGCCTGCGAACTCTGTCCTGGATTCAGATCTCTGCCCTGCTTGTCTGGGGGAGGGAACGTCCTAAAGTAAAGCAAGTCAGTCCAGTTCTCCGAGCCTTACTTACATTGTGTGTCAGGTCAGAGGACGGCGGCGGGAAGGTGGGAGACCCGTCTTCCTCTGTGTGGGCTTCTTTTAAGAACTTGACACCTTGCTGTTGCTCAGAGCACCCCCACCTCGGGGAGCTGCGATGAGGGTCTGGTGGTGTGGGTGCTGTGGCACCCTACCCGCATCCTCTGCCCCAGCAGCTATGAGTGGCGGCTGCTGTGAGCTCCCAGCTGCCCCTTCTGAGAACTGCCAGGCAGGTCCTGTCTCTCCTTGGGATAAGCCTGAAGCCAATGACAAGAAAAGCCTACAAAAGACCAGCCCCCTTGCCTCTGAGTGGGACTAACTCTGTGGAGTCAGTAACGTTTCAAAACCCCCATTCCCAGGATCAGGCTGAGACAAGACTTCCCCCAACCTCATCTTTGCTTAACTCTTGCCCTGCCCTGTCCTGCTTTCCGCCCTCAGACGTTTTTCCAGAAGAGAGGATCCTTCCCCTCCTCCCATCAGATAACTCATGTGCCTTATCACGGGCTTTGCTGCTAGGGAATCTGGAAAAAATGTGATTCCCATTTTATTGATGAGGAAGTTGAGACTTAAAGCCATAGTCGCTGTCCCAAGTTCATACAGTCAAGAAATGTCAGAGCAGGAATCTGAACCCAGCTCTGCCTCACATTCCTTTTTTTTTGGTGTTTTTAGGACCGCACTCATGGCCTATGGAAGTTCCCAGGCTAGGGGCAGCGAATTGGACGGCAGCTGCTGGCCTACACCACAGCCACAGTGACGCCAGATCCAAGCCGCATATTTGACCTACCTCACAGCTCATGGCAACGCCAGAAGCCACTGAGCAAGACCAGGGATCAAACCTGCGTCCTCATGGATGCTAGTCAGATTCATTTCCACTGAGCCATGATGGGAACTCCTGCCTCACATTCTTAACTATTACTTATGCTTCTTCCATTTTCTGCCCACTGAGCAAAAGGGGAAACTGGGGCCCAAAGGGGAGTCTGAGACTGCCCGGGCCCTATGGGAAGATGGAAGGAGGCCCGGATGCCGTCCTGGGAAGGGAGCTGCCCAGGGGCAAGTGCTGAGGGCCAGGCTGGCAGTGGGCCCCGCCCTGTATGACGGCTGGATGCACCCTCTTCCCACCCTGCAGAAGCCCTGGAGCAGCTGTACCCCTGGGAATGCTTCATCTTCTGCCTGGTCATCTTTGTCACCTTCACCAATCAGATCCACAAGTGGTCGCACACATACTTTGGGCTGCCGAGCTGGGTCATCCTCCTGCAGGACTGGCATGTCATCCTGCCCCGTAAACATCATCGCATCCACCATGTCTCACCCCACGAGACCTACTTCTGCATCACCACAGGTGCGGCTGTAGGGTGGCATGGAATGGGCCACCCCCACTCCGACTTCAGCTCCATCCTTAGAGTCGGTGGCAGAGGTCACAATGGGAGGTTGTACAGTCTTTGCCCTACAGGAATGTTCTCTCCGAACACCTATTTCTTGAGTACCTACTGTGTGCCACGCACTCTTCTATGTGCCGAGGACACAGCAGGAAACCAGACACACACACACATACCCTCTTCACAGAGTTGTGGTTTCCAACCACCTGTCCACCCAGAAAATACTTATTGAGCACCTACTATGTGCCATATCACTGAACAAGAGAGGCCAAGATCCCTGCCTGAAATAAGCACTACATCTGATGGTCCTAACTGCTATGGAGGGAAATAAAGCAGAGGGTAAGAGCGGGAAATGGGGGAGCTTTACCCTTTAAATAGGGAGGTCAGGGAAGGCCTCACTGAGAAGGTGACGTTGGAACTGAAGGGAGAGATGTGGAGGAAGAGTGCTCCAGGCAGCAGGAGCAGTAGGTGCAAGGGCCTTGAGGCAGGAACACGTATGGTTTATTTGAGGGCAGGAGAGGTGACAGTCCAGGTGGAGAATTCTGTGGGGGGAAACGGAATGAAGGGCGGTCGTTGGGGAGGAGGGCGTAGCTATTTGTAAAGGAGGTCAGAAATCTGAAAAAACTGTGGGAAGGGCCCTGCAGATAAATAGGGACAGATGGGTCCAGGCAGAGGGAAACACAAGTGCAAAGGCCCTGAGGCCAGATCATATCTGGTGTGAGGGAGGAATACGCCATTGGTCGTTAACAGGCCGGTGCCTGTGAGGTGAGGCAAGGCGGGCAGGTTTTCCAGGGCCAGCTTGAGATCTTTTTAAGCTTAAGTATTCCATAGATGCTGTTAAGTCAGGCCAGCTTGGGTTCAGCTCTCCGCTCTTCCACATGTAGCTTTCGGAGGCTCACGAGCCTCCCTGGTTACCACTTTTCTCATCCACAAGTTGAGGCTACGGCCACCTCCCCCACAGACCACTTCCCAGGGCTGGGGTGTGAATGCAGATGCAAAGGCTTGGCACATAGTAGGTATTCAGTAAGCTACAGCTACTGGTTTGGCGGGGTCGTGGGATTTGGGGTTGGTTTGGGTTTTTTGTTAGTTTGATTGTTTCTTTTTTTCCCTTTCTGGAAGCAGAACTGACAGGCACGAAAAATATTTTTGTACATCCTACAGTCATGTTTTTAAGGCGCCAGTGGAGACGTTCAAATTTAGGCTGTTTAGGAGATCATTTAACTGCTCCAGGACTGGGATAGTCTTGGTTTGGCCATATACTAACTGGGAGACACCCCTGCAAGCCTCAGTCTTCTCATGTGGAAAATGAGAGTAACAATAGTATCTACTTCAAGGTTCAAGTGGAGGCTGTGATACGGGTTAAATAAGATTATGGGCAATCTTCACGGAGCACCTCCTGTGTGCCGGCATCATTCTAGGCACTGGGATCCACAGTGAAAGAGCACGGGGTTCTGCTGTTCAAGCTGACATTCTAGTTGGGAGTTAGGGAGAAAAACCAACACAAAACTCGGAAGTGATGAGTTAATGAAAATGATTACAATTTATCACAAAGACTATAAAGAAATAAAAGGATGATGTGACAGTCCTGGAATGCTGCTAAGTGGTAGTCAGGACAGGCTTCCTGGACAAGGTGGCAATACAGACAAATAATAAGAAACACCGCCTCCATACCTGGCATATAGTAAGCGCTCAATGAGAAGGTGATGAGGGGATGAAGGCATGTCTGAGAAGCCCCCAAGTCCATTGTGGGAAGCTCTGGTCCCTAGGTTCCTTGATCAGTCCTTGTCACCCGCCCAAGCAGGGCCAGCTCTCTCTACATCCTCTTACTGCTGCTCTTCCATTCACCCCTTCCCCCACCCCCTGCCCTGTTTCCACTGCAGGCTGGCTCAACTATCCTCTGGAGAAGATGGGCTTCTGGCGACGCCTAGAAGACATTATCCAAGGCCTGACAGGCGAGAAGCCTCGGGCGGACGACATGAAATGGGCACAGAAGATTAAATAAGTCCTCTGTGCCGCCACCTTATTGCCAACCTTCCCCAGCTCCCCTAAACCGAAGCCATCTGCCAAATTCCAGCCTCCTTGCACTGGCCCCTCTAGGTGGAGAGGACATCTCCTGGGCTGGGCCCAGGCACCCCCAGCCCACCCCTTGTGACAGAGAATACTTGAGCCACTGGTTTTTTCATTTTCTTTCATTTTCTTTCCTTGGTCCCTCCCCAGCCACCTGAGCTGTTCTGTCTGCCAAGCCTGACTCTGCAAAAAAAAAAAAAAAAAAAAAAAGGAGCCCTGCCAGCCATCCCTGGGATTGAGGAAAAGCTCATTAATTCCCCACACTCCCACCACCACTGGGCAGCCCATAAGTGTGGCTGGTATTGGGGCATTGAGTCAACTTATCTGTTCCTCTGTGTCTGCCCTCGGTGGTCAAGGAGCCCGCAGGCACAACTCTGTTCCTGGAGCATCACCCTGCTGTAGCCCTGCAAGCTGACCCTGAAGGCCTGGATGAGTAGACAGTGACAGTCACTCCCTTCAGCCTAGCGTGTCCGCCCAAGGATGGCAGAGGGCAGCAAGGGTCTGGGGGCAGCCAGCCAGAGAGGCCAGAATTTCCTGATCAAGGCTGAACCTCCCCTCTCCCCCATCTGTCCATGTGATTCCAGCCAGAGCTGATAATCCTAATCAGAGTATGTCTTCAGAGGGCACAGCCCCTTCAAAGGGTCTTGGTCACTGGGGAGGAGACACAGTGTCCCCTCTGGCCAGGGGTATGTCAGAGAAGGAAAAGTGGGGCTCTTCGTTTTGTTTTTTTTTTTTAAAGGTGCTTGCTTGTTTAATGTAAATAATAGAAAGCCTTAATATCTTTTCTGTAACACGGAGTAATATTTTAATGTCATGTTTTGGATGTACATAATATATTTATAACAAAGCAGCAAGAGTCTACTTAACCTCAGCTGCCTCGTGTTTCCTGGTTGGCTGGGGGTGTGGGAGTCAGGAATCTGGAGGGTGAGGCCCCACCCCAAGCCTGGGCAAAGGATGGAGGCTTTGTCATCTGAAACAATCAATGCTGACATCTACTCCAAACGCTTCTGGAGGGGACTCATGATTTGGTGAGAAATGTTTTTCATTCAGGAGATCATGATGGTAGAGTAATGAAGGCTGACCCCTACTGTTGAATTCCTTCAGCAAATGTTTATTGGCACGTGGTGTGTGCCAGGCGCTGCCCTGGACACCGGGGCACAGAAGGGAACAAACAAGCACTTAACCTGGTGGAGTGGACCTCCTGGGGAGAGAGACAATAAACATAAATAAATGCACATGGACATTCAGATGGTGATTTGTAAAGAAAATCAAACAGCTTGCAATTACATTGGAAAAGTAGGATGGGGCTGCTTTGGCAGGGCGGTCAGGGAGGGTCTCTCTGAGGAGGTGACATTTGGGCTGAGACCTGGAGGAGGAGATGGAACCAGCTGGGGAAAGAATGAGGGGAAAGCCCTCCTGGTTGGACAACAAGTATAAGGGCCCTTTAAGAGAAAGTGTGGCTGGACTGGAGTGAGCAAGGGGAAAATGAAAGATGAGGTCTGAAAAATAGAAACTAATTATATGGAACCTCACCGATGGAGGCAAGTGGGAAGACAGGACATTTTAAACATATGAATATCTTGTTCGTGTATTTATGGAGCAAATAAAAGGCACCTCCGTTTATACCAGGCACTGGGATTCAGCAGTGAACACACAGGCATTGCAGTTAATAGCTAGTCTGGGCTAAATAGGTTCCACACTATTAAACGGGAAAACAAAAACCTGGAGCGGACAGAGAAATAACATTAGTTTTCTGCTTTGGGCCACACCCATAGCATGCAGACGTTACTGGGCCAGGAATCAAGTCTGTGTTGCAGAAGTGACAATGCCAGACCCTTAAGTGCTAGGCCACCAGGGGACTCCAATAAAAGACACTTTAGAGGAGTCACAGATAGAATGCATCAACTCTGAATGACAGAAACTATAACTTAAGCAAAAATTAATAGCTAAAATAATTTTATTAGCTCATAATTGAAAGGAGGTGTTTCTGACTTAAGATTTGGCAGGACCCAAAGGCGCACATGATTCATCAGAACTAGGTCTCTGTCTAGCTCTGTTTTTCTGAGTTGAGATTTGACAATGGGCCAGTTCATCATCTCAGTAGAAAAAAAGTCTCCTTTCCCAGCAGCTGCAGCAAAAGCCCCAAGGCAGGCTCTTATTGGCCTGGATTGGGTCATGTGCCTAACCTGAACTAACCATCTTGGGGTTTGGGAGGGCAGGGGATGGTGAAGGGATCTGATTGGCCAAGGACTGAGATGTCTACAGTGGGGTGGGGCAGACAGCCAAACTCGGCAGAGTCAAAATAAGCAGCCTTGAGGCTGCAGGAGTTGCCTTCCTGTTTTCAGACACTGCTGGGGGTGTTTTCTAGGCCCTACCAACATGTTAGTTCCCCAAAAGCCAACAAGAAAAAACAGCCTGAGTCCAGAGAGGTGAAGTGACTTGCCTAAGACCACACAGCAAGTAAGGCAGAGCCAGGCCTCACACTCAAACTACCTCACCACTCCTGAATCCCAAGTGCTGGAAAAATACTTTGGATTATATGATCGTTGTACAACTATAAATATAATAAAATTTATTGAGTTTCAAAAAAACAAAACAGAAAGAGTTCCTGTTGTGGCTCAGCAGGACACCCAACACAGTGTCCTTAAGGATGTGGGTTCAATCCCTGGCCTCCCTCAGCAGGTTAAGGATCCCACGTTGCCACAAGCTGCTGGATCCCAAGTCGCTGTGGCTGTGGCACAGACCGGTGGCTGCAGCTCCAATTGGATCCCTAGCCTGGGAACTTCCATATGATGCAGGTATAGCCCTAAAAGAAAAAAAAAAGAAAAAACAAACAAAAAAAAAAAACCAAGGAGAAATGTTTTGTGGCAGGTGTGGGAAAGTTGGGGTCACTTGTGAGATGGCAGTGTTCCAAAAAGTACCTATTGAGGGCCAGGCAGTGGGACATGCTGACTCATACCTACTGAACCCTTAGCACAGGCCAGACTGTGGAGAGCAGCATGTGTGGGTCCCATCAAGCAGTCCCCAAAGCTCTGAGAGGGGAGCACACCTAGTCCCATTTGCAGATAAGGAAACTGAGGCACAGACAGTCGATGGTAGGTGGCAGGGCTGGAATCTGAGCCCTGATCTGACCCCGCACATTTGAAGCTTTCGCCTGAGCCTGCAGCCCCACAGGAGGAAGGAGGATGCGGAGGCAGGCGCTGGATGAGAAACAGCAGCTGACACTGAGAGCTGGGATGCCCTGGAGGCATCAGACCCCAAAGGGCAGCTACCACTCACATCAGTCGATGAAAGAGGAGACAGAAATCCAGACTTTCTAGGGAGTTCCCATCGTGGCTCAGTGGTTAACGAATACGACTAGCGGGTTCAGTTAGATCCTTAGCCTTGCTCAGTGGGTTGGGGATCCAGCGTTGCCATGAGTTGTGGTGTAGGTTGCAGACGTGGCTTGGATCCCACATTGCTGTGTCTCTGGTGTAGGCCAGCAGCAACAGCTCCAATAGACCCCTAGCCTGGGAACCTCCATATGCCGCAGGAGCGGCCCTAGAAAAGGCAAAAAGACAAAAAAAAGAAAAAGAAAAAAAATCCAGGTTTTTTAAATGCTCCATTTTTAAAATATACCCTGGGCAAAATAAAAACAGGTATTCAGGTGACTTCTGCCCACAACGTCCCAGGTGGTGCAGGGATGGCCTGATGTCAGGTGGATTTGTGCTGCTATCTGGCGGTGGAGTGGGGCAGGTGGTCGTGCAGAGCAAACAGGGGTTTCCAGCTCCACTGGAAAAAGTCACGCATCCTCCTCTGTGCTGACTTCTTATAGGGAGTCTGGGCTGGGCGCCTGCTCTCAATATCAGCCCCACCCTCTTTTGATAAACCTAAAACTTTCAACCTTTTTGTTTTTTCTTTTTTGGCCGCCCCAAGGCATGTGGAGTTCCTGGGGCAGGGATCAGATCCGAGCAGCAGCTGCAACCTAAGCTGCAGCAATGCTCCATCCTTCACCCACTGTGGGGGACTGGGGATCAAACCTGCATTCCACCGCTCCCAAGGCACCACCGATCCTGTTGTGCCACAATGTGAACTCCTCAAGCTACCCTCTTAAACATTATAATAGGTAATGCATGCATAAGGTAAAGAATAATAAACAATACAAGGGTCAGCTGACTGTCTCCAGGGGGACAAATCCAGTGTGCCTATTTTTCTACTGTCCCCACGAGGATTTTTTAATGGTGGGAGGGAAAAGAATATTTCCTAACATGTGACATTCAAATTCAGTGTCAGTCATCAAGTTCTACTGGCACATAGCCAAACCCACTCACATTATCTATGGCTGGTTTCTTCTTTTTTTGCTTTTTAGGGCCGCACCTGTGGCATATGGAAGTTCCCTGGCTAGGGGTCCAATCGGAGCTGCAATTGCTGGCCTACACCACAGCCAGAGCAGCACCAGATCTGAGCCGCATCTGTGACCTACACCACAGCTCATGGCAACACCAGATCCTTAACCCACTCAGTGAGGCCAGGAGTTGAACCCGAAACCTCATGGTTTTCCTAGTTGGATTCGCTTCTGTTGCACCACAATGGGAACTCCCCTAAAGTATTTACTATCTTGCCCTTTATGGAAAAAAAAAAATCTGCCAACTCCAGGTCTAGAGTGAAGGGTAAACTGCTCCGCACTCATATGCCCCCGAGCCTCAGTTCTCCTCCCCAGAGGACAAGACCCTTGCAAGTCCCTTATATAGACACAGAGGCATGACCGTGCCCACTCTTTTCACACAATAGGTAGAAAATTACATATACAGTTCTGCACCTTGCCTTTTTTCATTCACTATGTTTTGGAAACTGTTATATCAATATTTCCTAATTCCTTTTTACAGCTGTATAGCATTCTAACTTCAGGATGGGCCTTTTTTTTTTTTTTTTTTTAAACTCATCTATCCTCTACTTCTGAAGTCATTTTCAGTTTAGTGTAATACAAGCTGCCATTGTGTGCATCAGAGAACTTAAGTCTTTGTTCCTAGGGGCCAGTAGCCCTGAGGGGTCACGTCCTAGAAACAGGACTGCTAGGTCAAGGATGTCCATGGGTGACGTTTGAGAGCTCATGCCACTAAGGCTGTGCCCATTTAAACTCTCAGAACTTTTGAGAGTACCAGTTTTCCCACACCCTTGCCAACACAGAGTGTTATCAAGTGTTTTGTTATTTGCCAATCTGATAGGTGGTTTTAATTTGCATTTCTCTTACTTTATTTCATTGAATCAAGGTATCATTGATCGTAAGATGCAAACTGATTTTAGAGATCTTTGAAGGTAAAAATTTGCATCTTAGAATCACTGAAATACAGTATGTTGAGTGAAATTGGGTATCTTATCCCATTTCTTTACTCTGTACAGGTCCTTTTCTTATTTTTCTTGGGAGGCAGGACAGTAGTGGTTAAGAGCTTCAGGTTTAAATCCCAGCTCTGCCACGTACAAGTGTGTGAGTTACTTAATCTTTCCACCTCTCAAATTTCCTCATCCGTAAGATAGGGTAGTTGTGAAGATTAAATGAATTTACATAGGCAAAACACAATGTTCTTGGAACATACTAAATGCTCCATAAATGTTTGTTATGATTATCATCTTTCCTTTGGGATTTTTCTTTTAATTTTTTTTTTTTTTTTTTTTTTTTGGCCAAGCCCATGGCATGCAGAAGTTCCTGGGCCAGGGATCAAACCCATGCCACAGCAATGACAATGCCAGGTCCTTAACCCACTAGGCCACCAGGGAACTTCAGGATCTTTTTTTCTTACTGAGACACAAGGGATCTTTATACGTTAAGGAAACTCATCCTTTTGGTTTTTCTCCCACCCCAGATCCCTGGTTTTTATTCCTTTTTCCTTGACCACAAAAAATAACAGATGACACAAAATTCAGACATTACAGAAACAAACTGTATAGGAAGAAGTCAGTGGAAATGACCCAGATGTCCATCAATATAGGAGTAAATGGGAGTTCCCGTCGTGGCGCAGTGGTTAACGAATCCGACTAGGAACCCTGAGATTGCGGGTTCGGTCCCTGCCCTTGCTCAGTGGGTTAATGATCCGGCGTTGCTGTGAGCTGTGGTGTAGGTTGCAGACGCGGCTCGGATCCCGCGTTGCTGTGGCTCTGGCGTAGGCCGGTGGCTACAGCTCCGATTCAACCCCTCGCCTGGGAACCTCCATATGCCTCGGGAGCGGCCCAAGAAATAGCAAAAAGACAAAAAAAAAAATATATATATATATATATATACATATATATATAGGAGTAAATGAACTGTACCATAACTCTCTACCCACCCACTCCCATCCTTTTTTTTTTTTTTCCTGAAACTGCAGCATGCAGAAGTTCCCAGGCCAGGGATCAAACCTGTGCCACCACAGCAACCCGAGCCACTGCATGGACAATGTCAGATCTTTAACCCGCTGAGCCACACGGAAACTCCATTTTTTTGATTGTGTGTTTTAGCAACCACAGCAAACTAAATACCTTAATATTATACATCAGACACCCCAGGGGGCCATAACTCCATGAATGTACTATGAAATGCTACCAGCAAGTGTGTCACACACCCCATCCTGCACAGATTCCTCCCTCCGTCTTGTGAGTGCCCATAACCCTTTCCTGTCAACAGCTTTACTTTCTGTACTTTGTAGTATAAAAGCTATAGCATGAGGTTGGGCTTTTTTCCTTAACTATCGATCGGAAATATAAACATAAAACTTTATAATGTTATCCACAACCTTGCTACTCAAAGTGTGGTCTGTGCCTCAGCATCGGCATTCCCTAGGAGGCTGTTAGAAATGTAGCATCTCAGCACCCCTCACCCCCACTGAGTCTGCATTTTAACAAGATTGCTAGTGATTCCCGTGCACATTAGAGTTTGAGAAGTATTGTGCTAAAAAATAATTTTGTAGGTCCTGTAAAGTATATTGCAATTTTTACACTTTGAATATATTTGGTCAGAGATCCCCAAACTGCCTGGATGTTTTCCCACCCTGCTGAGCACCGTGTTTTTGAGTGAATGCTGTGAAACAGTCCAAGTTCATATATCTCTTTCCTGGAACACTGTGCTAGTTTCCTTGGCTGTAGATAACAACTTACCTTTAAGAGCAGCTTAAGCAATAAAGACAGTTATTATTTCATGTCTTGGGCAGCCCAGGATTCATTCAGCTGTTCAACTACATTATCAAGGTCCTGCTTAGTTCTTGCCCTCTTTCTGCGCTGGCATCTTTGGGATGTCAGCTTTTCAACCTCAGGCTTGTGCCTCATGGTGTCTTCATAAATGCCACAGCTCCAGCCATCACAACCTCATATTGTATGAAGGAGGAAAGGGGACAGAAAAGGCTTCCTCCCTAGCTATTATTAGAAGGAAATTTTCCAAATATGGCTCCTCCCCAACTCACTGGCTAGAAAAAACTAGATCACAGGCACACCCCTGGACCAATCACTGGCAAAAAGAAATGGCAGTGCCTGTGACTGGCTTGGGATCATACCTGGAAACTGGACCTTCTGCCTCCTAAACAAAACCAGGCTTCCGTGAGAATGGAAAGACATGACTGATCTGGCAGTCAACAGTGTCCAACACACCTCCACTCTGGACTCTTCACCTCCAGTCTTGCTGCCACCCAATTCAATTTCCTTGAGGCAGCCAGGCTGCACTTTGTAAAAATGCAAACCCGCTTAAGTTTTGCTTAAAAATTCCCAGGCTTCAGCTCCCTCACCATAGAGGAAATAGCAAGTGCCCCATAGTTGAATGAACTGGTTTCCAAACCTGATTTTACTGCTTATTACATGACCCTGGGAAAGCCATCCTACTCCACCGAGTCTGTTTCCACAGATGACAAATGTCGAGATGATAGCTACTTAGCAGGAGTCACTGAGGAAATGATAACAGTAAAAATAATAATAATAGTAGCAACTATAAAAAATAAAAATAAAAAATAATGGCAGCAACTAATATTTATATACCACTCGCTCTGTGCCAAGTCTTTCTCTAAATTCTTCAGTTCTATTAGCCATTTTAATATTCCCACGAATCCAATAAAACAAGACTCTCATCCTCACCCGCTGAAGCTACCACCAGCTCAAGCGCAGAGACCGAAGGGAGTACAGGCGACAGAAATACTGCAGCTCTAAGGTCTGGCAGCGACCTCCGGGGAGGGGGCGGAACCTCTACGAGAGCTTTAGTTTAGGGACGACTACAACTCCCAGCAGGCTCTGCGACACCGCTAGACTATAATAACCAGCATGCCACGGGCTGTCGGGGTTAATTTACTCCTCCTTCCAAGCGCTCTGTGGAGTTAGTCTTATTGTGAGTTTTGCTTGCCAGAAGTTTCCTGCGGGAACCAAGGAATCTATGCCAGTAAATAATTAGGAGCATTGTGGATGAGAGGCTTGTGTTTTAATCTTCACGCCTCCACCTGTTAGCTCTGAGTCTGTTTTCTCATCTGAAAAAATGGGGCTATTCCTGGGAGTTGTTGCATTGAGTTTTGAGGATTAAGAGCTGGATATGACAGCTTGATAAACGTCAGCTCTTCTAGTATCCCCTTCTCCCTCAGTGCCAATGCGTTTATCAACGTATTTATCTCCATAGTAACCCTATGAAGTTGGTACTGTCATCCCCCTTTTCAAGGGGAAATTGATGCCAAGAGAGGTTCAAGTCTCTTGCTTGAAGTCAGACTGCAAAGTGAGTGGTGAAGCAGGCCCCGAACCCAGAAAATTTCATTCCAGAGGTGAGCCCAGCTAAGGAGCCCAAAAACCTCCCACTTGCTATCTTGACGTTTACAGTGACCTTAAGTCAGGGGGCAAATATTTTCTGTGCCCTTCAAGGTAAACTTGAATCATGTGATACACAGAATAATGTCAAGATGATTGCAGGCAGCCAGTGCTGGGAAGAAGACACAAGTGGCACTCGGAGAATCATAGCTGAATTTGAGCTGGTTGGAGAAATCAGGGATAGCGCCCCTGAAAGGGCAGTGCTGGAGCTGGGAAGAGTTGGAACAACGCAGGCAAAAGCCCTGAGGAGGAAGAGGACATGCATACCAGAGGCCTTGAAAAGGGCCAGTGTAGCTAGAGAGGGACAGCAAGTCTTAAGAGGTTCAGGCAGGGGAGGGAGGAAGTAAGACACCCAGGGTGCAGATTTTAGGGAGGCACTCATTTGAAGGGTGGTGCAAGCACAGAGCCTAGATCTGAGAGTGAAAGCCCCTTTAGGTTGGGTGCCCTAAACACCTCACTGGCCCGATCCTAGTCCTGGCCCTAGGTGCCAGGTCTTGTGGGTAGTAGGATGGATAACATCTCGATTTGCCCTGGCGAGTCCTGGTTCTGCTTGTTGTCTGAGCAAGATTTCAGTCTTGGCCCCCTTTCAGTCTAATGACTTTCCTTGTTGGATAAGAGTTCTGTGGTCCCTCACTTGCAAAGTCTGTATTTTATTCTGTGAGAATGGGGAGCCACTGAAAAGTTTAGCTGAAGGATGTTTTGAGCAGACTCAGGCTGCCATAAGGAGAATGGAACACGAGGGGAAGAATGGAGGCTGCTAGGTCATCCAAGTGGGAGAAAGGGGGAGCCTGGAAGAAGTGGATGGAGTAGAGAGTTGCTTAGGAGACACTGCTGTCAGAACAGAATGATGAATTGCATGCACTGAGTGAAGGCTTCCAACTTCCTTGTTCCTCTGTACTGAAAGCCCTGGTGTTTTCTCTGCCCATATTTAGCTGTGTTACCTTGAGGCAATCTTTTCACCTCTCTCAGCATCAGTTTCTATATCCATATTAAGGGCTTCTCAGAACATTTAAGATTGAAGAGTTTCTTCATGGATTTAACATTTGCAAAATGTCCCCAGGGCCTTTGCACATGCCATTCCCTCTACCTCCTTCCTATTATTCAGGTCTTTATTGAAGTTTGAAGGAGGCCTTAGAAGGCCCTCCCTGACCACTCCTTCTCTAGTTTACTCTCTATCCTATTACAGTTATGTTCTTTCCCATTTGTTTACTTTCTTCCTGTCTCCAACTAAAATGTAAGCCCATGAGAGCAAGGGCTTGCTTTTTCAGGGATTATAGTCATCCTTAGCACCTAGGACTGCGTCTGGCACATAATAGATACTTAGTAAATATTTGTTTGATATAATGAATGAAGGAAGGAACAAATGAATGGGGAATGCGTTCCTTGACACTTTAATGCCCCCCCAAACCATTTTAGATACCCTTCTATAAGACTCTTCTGGCCTGGGAGCATCAATCCTGGAAGCAAGACACCTGGCCCACATTCAAATTCTGACTGAGGCACTTAACAGCTGAGTTTAGTTAAGTCGGTTAACACCTCTTCCCTTCACTCTTCAGTTTAATCCCAGCTTCATTCTTCACTTTTATCCCCACCTGGTAGAAATGTGAAGATCCAACTAGATAGGAAAATGCTTAAAGCAAAACAGGCATTTTAAAAAATGTATTATAAATTTGCATCTGTTTACTTTTTTACTTTTATTGATTTACAATACTGTGTTAGCTTTAGGTGCACAGCATAGGGATTCAGGTTTTTGTGGTGTGGTGCTGTTGTTGTTTTGCAAATTATATTCCATTATAGGTTATGACAATACGCCGGGTTTTTTAAGCTTTCT
Source organism: Phacochoerus africanus (assembly GCF_016906955.1). Lineage (NCBI taxonomy): Eukaryota > Metazoa > Chordata > Mammalia > Artiodactyla > Suidae > Phacochoerus > Phacochoerus africanus. Next base: position 11,468,887 of record NC_062546.1, read on the forward strand.
TATCTTTTTCTTTCCCAGTCACGCCTTTCCAAGTCTGATCACCCTTGCCCTTCTCACCAAGCACCTCAATAGCTCCTTCGCACCCAAACCTGGAGGACCTTGCAAGCTGCTGGCCATGGCGCACGCAAATATTTCCTCTCCTAAAGGGCAGAAAAAAAAAACCTTCCCGGCAACGGGTCCCGCGGTCTGCGGAGCTGGCGTCAGCGGAGGGATTTGCGCATGCGCACACGCATGCGCAGAAAGGCCCCGGGACGGGCGGGGGGTGAAGAAGGGGCCGGCCTTTGAGCGACAGCGACGCAAGATGGCAGCCACCACGGGCTCGGGTGAGCGGGGGCGCCGGGCCCGGCCGGCCGAGGGGGCAGGGGTTCGGGCCGGGGGCGGGGGACCTGCAAAGGCTCTTGCTGCGGGGCTAGGGTCTCTGCGTTGCCTCTGTCTGCTAGGTCCCGCGGCGGCGACCCAGGCGGCCTGAGTGGGGAGGAGGAGCAGGCGGTGGCCGGAAGCACGGGCGGGGGCCTGAGGGGCCTGTGGGAGGCGCGGCAAGGCCCAGAGGCTCCCCCGGGCGGTGTGAGGGCCCCGCTGAGAGGAAGGGCCCGGCCCCGCTGCGCTGCTGGGCGGCGAGAGCGGGCGAGGGGTGAGCCCAGAGGCACCCCTGAGGAGACTGGAGCTGGCGGCTCTTTGGGGGGAGAGCAAGGGGTTCTCTGGAGGACGAGGAGGCTCCCCCAAACGAATGGAAGTCCTTTATTGGGTGCTGAGGGTCTAGGCGGGGGGAAGCAACTGTGGGATGTCCATTTGGCGGGGACTTCAGAGAAGCCTCTCTGGATGGATGGGGGAAGGAAACAGCATTCTGAGAAGTGATTGAGAGGATCCCCCATTGGTTCAGGGGACGACTCCAGTGTTAGTTTTGGGGATGGGGTTAGCTGAGGAAATTTCTATGTTGATTAGAAAGGGGGGTGTCTTGGGTGTCTGCTTTTGGGGAGATTCGGGGCATCTCTACAGGATAAGAGAAGGGGAAAAGGATTTCTCGGATTCCAGCGGGATCTCGTTGGAGCATCAGAAAGTGAAATGACCCCATGGTTACCAGGCCCCTATTTGAGAAGATAGATGTTAGGTTTTTGGATAGTTCCGGGTAGGGCAGTTGGTGGAAGCCTGCGATACTGGGCGAAGAAGAGATGAATTGGGAGCCCTGGAGGTGTCTGGGGTAGGAGTCAACTGAGGGAAGCCCCATGCAGTGGGTGACAGTGAGAAAAGGTCAGGTTTCAGAAATATTTCTTTTAGAAAAGATCTTTATTGAGTGTCACTCCTTTCCACTCTTTTGAATATTGATAACACATGGTTGTTCAGCTCAGCAGTTCTCCATTGGCTTGATGGGCATGGGGAGAGGGACAAGTGAAATGGGAACCTTGGGTGACTGGAGAAGAAGGCTGAGAGGCAAGAGAGCATGAGGGGGCTACACTTTGTGTGTGTGTGGCGGGGGAGAGGGTCTACCAGGCCCTAATAGATAAAGGGAAGTAGCATTTATTTTGAAACTGGATTTCCTGCTCTACATTTCTGAGATGTGCCAGAGGATCAAATCCTGAAGGGTCTGTTTCAGAGTTAACACTCCCAGTTGAGCATCAGGGGATGGACTCAAATGGCCTTCTGGAGCAGGCAGGCTGAGGATTGCCTGAGGAAGGTCCCTCAGAGGGGCTGATGATGCAAGAGAGTCTGATTCTGGAAATGCAGGATTTGGGAATGACAGTGTCTCCCTCCCTTTTGGTGAGGATGCTGTCCCCTGAGGTGCCTGGCAGTCAAATTGGCCAGTGAAGTCCTCCCAGATGAGGTGACAGTGGGTGACCTGTGATGGAAAAAGCAAACAGGACCACCAGCCCGGACATTGAAATCTGATGCTGCAGCAGCGTTGTTAGGAGAGAGTTGGTGACCCAAAGTGAACAGGGTGGGGGGAGTGTGTCTTTGAACGATGGTCCCCCTCCAGTATCCTAAGGAGCCATCTTTGGCTGATTGTTATAGTGGGAATAGAGGGAATTTGAAGTAGGGGATCTGACTGAAGTCACCTGCCACAGGCTGCCTTTTATACTTAAAGCAATGGGGTCTTCCTAGAGGACAGAGGAAACCATACATCATTTTCCTAGATTTTGATTTCAGTTGGAACAGTGCTGAGTCAGTTCATTTACCAAGAGACCGCCAGAGACATTCTCAGAAGAGAGAGGCTGAGTCAGGCCAGACTGCTGTGGGAAACCTCTCACTAGAATAACACCCCTGCCAGGTTGCTATGAACAGGGGGGTGCACTGTGCCTGGAGCAGCCAGCATTATGGTGCTCTTGCAACTCAGCCCTGTTGGCAATCACTTGATAGTGGCTACCTATAATCCGGTTTAACAGCTACCTAATTCTAACTTCTTGAGGCCCTGCCAGTTGAAGAGTTCTTCATAAATGCTGTGGTGGTCAGATAAAACATCGTCAGCTGCTGTCTAGTGGCATGTAAGAACACTTGGCATGGTTTAGATAAGATGGAACAGGTTTTGAGTTGCCCTAAAATGGGTTTCCCAGAACTCCTTTATTTATTCAACAGGTATATTATTAAGGGTTTGCTGTGTTCCGTTGTGAATAGCGAACGAGATGGACATAATCCCTGTCCTTGAGGAGCTTCTCTTCAAGTCAGGACGAAGCCCATTAAAGGACAAAATAATTAAGATTTCAGATAACAGTAAATGCTGTGAAGGGAATTGTGTAATGTAATAGTGTCTGGAGAGGTGGTCAGGAAAGGCTTCTCCAAGAAGGGGCATTTGAACTGAGACAAATGATGGAAGGAGCCAATAGTGTGTGTCACAGGCAGGGGAGGGGGAGACAGTGAGTGCAAAGGCCCCGTGGCAGGATGAAGCTTGGCATGCTGAAAGAATAAAATAAAGGCCTTAGTGTGCAAGGAAGTCTTCTTAAAGAGATGGGTTGCAGAGATACGGCTTTGGACTTTTTTTTTTCCTTCTTTTTTTTTTAATGGCTGCACCCTGGGCATATGGAGATTCCTGGACCTGAGATTGAATCCAGTCTACACATCAGCTACAGCAGTGCAGGATCCTTTAACCCACTGAGCTGGGCCTGGGATCCAATCCATGCCTCCACAGTGACCCCAACCGCTGTAATTGGATTCTTAACCCCTTGCACCACAGCGGGAACTCTTGGTTTTGGATTTTATTCTGTGTGAAGGGAAGCCATTTAACAAGTATTTGGTCTGAAAGAGACATTCAGTAAATATTTGTTGAATGAATAAATGAGAGTCTTAAAAAGAGGAGAAAGATCCGATATCTGCTTCCAAGCAGTAAGAGTGCAGAGTGCTATGGTCGAAGCAGAAAGATTTTGTTTGTATTATACTAAAATAAGTGTACAGGCCTCTCTGCTAACCCTGAAAAGCCTTTCAGGTGTGGTCAAAGGCCCTGAGGCCTTCCCTAGACTGGTTTAGAACAAGCCTCTTGATTAATCCATGCCCCTGGTTGCCAGGAAACAGCTGGGAAGCCTTTGAGTTCCTATAAGGGCTTAGTTTTTTGTGGTCACTGCTTTTTTAACACTTGGCAACACCTTCTCACCTCCTTTGGTTCTGCAGTGTGTGACTTCTGCCTAGCTCTTAGGGTGTGGGACTGTGGAAAGTACACTAGAATCCTCAGGATGCCCACGCTGCCCTGGCCAAGATTGCAGGACCTCAAAGAGTAGCTCTTGGTTGCCAGGCCTTTCCTCTCACCCAGCCGCCTACAGTCTTCTCTGACAATTAACCAGAAACTTGAGTACCAGAAGAGTAATCCCTTTGCATTTTAAATTTGCATACGCTGGAGTGGCCTCATACACACACTCCTCTTATGAACATTTAACTAAATGGGCAGTGGATGTTACGTGGTCTTCCATTTCATTCAGGGGTGTTCCCCAGGAGCAGCTGGAGCTGGGAGATGAGAACCTGTGGTCTCTTAGCTCCAACTGGCACCGTAAGATGCTCACACGGTGAGACACACAAGAATGATACCAGCTGAGTGCCTTTTGTACAACATGGGCCCTGCTTTCAAGGGGACTTCTTCATGTGGTGCTCAGCTGAAGGCACAGCATTGTGCTCCAGTGATGGAGGGAAAATGCTTTGTTGGGCTGGTACAGCCTATAGCTCCTCATAGGGATTGCCAAGGCTAATGTGATGATTGAGATGTTCCCCTTCACAATAACTTTATTTTTTTATTTTTCACAATAACTTTAAAAGCACCCTCTTCCTACCCGCCACTGCCACATCCCCTTTCTGTCCCCGCTCCCCACCCCGTTACCTGAAGTGTAGCTCCGCAATGGTTTGATAAAAGTAGAATAGAAAAATGTGAAGTCAGGAATCCTCTCTTTAATTCTGAAGGGCCTCAGGGACGTACAGAGCAGCACACTTTGTGAAGTAGCGATGTTAACACTATAGCTGGATATTACACGTAGTGGTCTAGAGTTTTTCTTAGCACTTTAACTTAGCTGTTATGTCATCTCATTTAAGGCTCCTCAAGCTAGTAAGCTAATCAAGGAAAGTGTTTCTAAGGGAGACTGGTGGCTGGCTGAGGAATGGTGACACTCAGACTAGAGCCTAGAGGGATTTTTGTCTCTAGTTCCTTCCCCAGCCTGCTCTTTTACCATCAGAGGGAAATGGAAAGGCAAGAATTTGGGCACATGCCCTTCCTTGGTCTTGGTGTTAATCTTGGTAATACAATGGGCTTTAATGAGAAGCTTCTGCTGCCTGTAGCAGCAACTCTTTTTATAGCACCGCTGGCAACTTTTTATCCCATTCTGGGTAGTGCGCTGGCTAATGAGAGTGAAGTCCACATCTGAGGAGGGTCTTGCTTATACCATACACTAAGTCACTTGCCCTTATTGCACTTAGGGCCCCTCATGTCATGTGCAAAGTAATTAAGTCCTTGTTTTCAATTTACAGGCAAGTCCTTCAGGCTTCTTAAAAAGCTGCACTTCTAGGGCTTGCTGTCCTAGGTGCTGTTTTAAATGCTCGTCTCCTTCCTGACAACAGCCCTTTGAAGCAGGTATCTATTGTGAAGGTGAGGAAATCGCAGCCCAGAGAGGAGAAGTGACTTGTCTGGGGCTTAGAGCCAGTGACTTGCAAATCAGGGTTCAGAACTGGGACAGCTCTGCTCCAGGACATATGCTCTTGGCCGTATTATCATTTTTCCAGCCCCTCATTGCCTGTTCTCCAGCTAGGCATCTCAGGTTCCTTCTGCCATTGGCAGGTCTATGACATTTCCTTCCTTTGCAGATTAGTTCTTTCATGGGTAGATAGGAATGACACCAAGTAGGATTCTTTCTTCATCGTCACATTCACCTCATACAGTAGTAAGTCCAGTAAGTGTTATCCCAAATCTTCTTCTTTGTCTCCATTATTGTCGTCCTTGTCCTACCAGAACTGTCTTTCTCTTGCCTAGAAGACTGCAAAATTCTCCTGCTTCCGGACTTGCCCCTGTCCAGTGCATTCTCTATAGAGGAGGCAGAATAATTTTTCCAGACAAAACAGAAACTACCATTCCCTGCAGAAAGCCCTTCCTGCTGTACTTAGCATAAAATCCATCTCTCTTCCATGGCCCACTAGGCCTTCTGTGGTCTTGGCCTTGCCTTCACGTGGCCTTGCGTGATGTGTACACCTCTCCTCTTGTTCTTCCACTTTTGGGAAATGCTCTGCCTGCACATGACCACTACTTCTCCTTCTTCAGGTCCCAGCTCTGCAGAGAGACCATCCCTGCCCACCCCTTTCAGTATAGTCTTCTCACTCATTGTCACATCTCTGTTCTGTTCTAAGTGCTTAACCTTGTCTGAAGGTTTCTTTTTCTTTTCTTTTCTTTTTTTTTTGTCTTTTGTCTTTTTAGGGCCGAACCTGCGGCATATGGAGGTTCCCAGGCTAGGGGTCTAATCAGAGCTACAGCTGCTGGCCTACACCACAGCCACACCAGATCTGAGCCATGTCTGCAACCTACACCACAGCTCATGACAACGCTGAATCCTTAACCCACTGAGTGAGGCCAGGAATCAAACCTGCATCCTCATGGTTCCTAGTGGGATTCATTTCCACTCTGCCATGATGGGAATGCCAAGGTTTCTTGTTTTGTTTTGTTCTGCACATTTTCTGTGCCTTTCCAGTAGGGCAGGAGTCTGTCTTGTTCTCTGCTGTATCCCTAGTACCCAGCATAGCCCCTGATGTATAGTAGGTGCTCAGCAAATATTGAATGTTGCAGTAAGTTAATCCAGGGTCTTATCTTAATGTAGCCAAATACGTGCATTTGACATATTTGGAAACAATGTATCTGATCAGCCTTTCAAAAAGGAAAGCTCTTATCCCTAGGTGTCCTGAGACACTTACCACACCTCATTCTTTGTCTCCACTCCTTTCAGAGAAAATTTGGTCTTTGGCCTCGATGGCCCTAGCAGCAGAGAAACACAGGGTCTTACATTTTGCAACCAGCCGTTTGTTGTCACATTGTCTGGACTGTTAAGAATGATAGATTGCCACTGTAGATCACTGATTCTCAATCAGTGTACACGAGAATCACCAGGAGAGTGTATTCGGTTGCTGGGCTCTACCCTCAGTTTCAGATTCATTAGTCGTATAGTGTAGTGTTTTGGTGTGTGGCCTAAGAATTCACATTTCTAGCAGGTTCCCAGGTGATGTGTAGGCTGTAGGTCTGGGGACCATAATTGGAGAGGAGAAACAGGCTCCTCTGGACAAGCCTAACTAGGCACCCAGACCGTGCTTGCCAGTTGCTCAGCAATAAAAGGACCTGCCCCTGACTTCATATCCACTTTTCAAGAACATTGAATCCAGGTACGTCACCTTCCAGGCCTCCTTGTTTTCCAAAATGGTAGCAACAGCAGGCTCCTGGTCCAGTTCAGGAGTTTGGTTACCCATTCACGTCTTCCCTGAATGGGTAACCAAACCAGTTACAACTAGCAGCTTTCTTTCCAAGAGAAACCTGTAGGTCTCTGCCATTTTATTTTATTTTATTTTTTATTTATTTGTTTATTTTTTTTGGTCTTTTTAGGGCCACACCCGAGGCATATGGAAATTCCCAGGCTAGGGATCGAATTGGAGCTGTAGCTGCTGGCCTACACCACAGCCACAGCAACGCCAGATCCAAGCCACGTCTGCGACCTACACCACAGTTTACAGCAATGCCAGATCTTTAACACACTGAGCGAGGTCAGGGATCGAACCTGCATCCTCATGGATACTAGTCAGATTCGTTTCTGATGAGCTATGATGGGAACTCCATCTCTGCCGTTTTAAATCAAGACCCAGGCCAGGACAGGATTTTCTAAGACTGGTATACTATAATAGCTGCTGCTTTGTGGCCAAGATTTTCCCAAAAAGATATTTTAAAGTGCTTCAAAATCCGTTTTGTACCACAAATATTTTAATGTGTTGCTGTGTTTCAAATTACTGCATTAAATGTTTTACTAGGGCATGGTGTAAAACCCTATCAAATATTCATGCTTTTTCAACCTGGTTGTCATATTTTCTTTGTAATATCCTGCAGCTGCTGACTTTTCAGTTTATATTTAGCCAAGAGAATAACTGGCTGACTTTTGATATTGACACAGATCCAGGAAAAATCCTTCTGAAAAGAATTCTGAAGTAACAGGAACCAATGCTTTCTTTTTTAAAATATCTTGGATTACTGTGTTATTTTAGCACCTTGATAAAGTTATCTTAACATTTGCATAGTTAACTTTTTGATAGTTACAGTTTGTTAACAAGAGTCCATTTTTACATCATCTGTATTAATATTGTCTCTTGAAGCTGTTTCTCCACCTTTTAGGTGTCAGGTTAACACAGAAATTTTAGGATTCCTAAAATTTAGGTTGAGTCACCATGGGAAGAAAACATATTAAAGGGTAATACTGGGTTTTTCTGATTCGTTCTTGGTTTTTGACATACATGGGTTTAATTTTTTTTTTTCCGGCTTTTTGGCTTTTTGCCGTTTCTTGGACTGCTCCCGTGGCATTTGGAGGTTCCCAGGCTAGGGGTCAAATCAGAGCTGTAGCCACCAGCCTACGCGAGAGCCACAGCTACGTGGGATTCGAGCCGAGTCTGAGACCTATACCACAGCTCACAGCAATGCTGGATCCTTAACCCACTGAGCAAGGCCAGGGATCCAACCTGCAACCTCATGGTTCCTAGTCGAATTCATTAACCGTTGAACCATGACGGGAACTCCTAATTTTTAATATGTTCACTGAAATCTTTTGTTTAACGTGTCATGATTTTGAGCTAATTCTCCTCCCTTGGGATGGGATGAAGTCCTCCGTGTAGCTGATAGACTCACAAGGTGTACAGGATTTCTGAATTCCACCAATGTTTGAATTTACGTCCCTAGGCTAGCCCCCGAAATTCTAGAACAAGGGTATGGTCAGTCCAGTTGGAGTTAGATGCACTTGCTTGTTAGAAAATAAGGTGCCTTAACTTTGTATGCAGTTTCTAAATGGTTGGAATATCAGTGACATGCTCTCAAATATATTTTTATGAAACAGATCAGTTTGTAGTGAAGAATCCTTGACTTGGAGTTCCTATTGTGGTGAAGCAGAAACGAATCTAATATCCAGAAGGATGCAGGTTTGATCCCTGGCCCTGCTTTAGTGGTCAGGGATCTGGCATTGCTGTGAGCTGTGAGGTGGGTTGCAGAAGTGGCTTGGATCTGGCGTGGCTGTGGCTGTAGCCAGCAGCCGCAGCTCCAGTTTGATCCCTGGCCTGGGAACCTCCATATGCTTCGGGTGCAGCCCTAAAAAACAAAAAGCAAAAAAAAGAAAAGAAAGAAAAAAGAATCCTTGACTTGAGTGTTTGGGGGGAAAACTGGTTTTCCCTCATTTCTTTCTTTTATTTATTTATTTATTTTGTCTTTTTGCCATTTCTTGGGCCACTCCTGTGGCATATGGAGTTTCCCAGGCTAGGGGTCCAGTCAGAGCTGTAGCCACCGGCCTATGCCAGAGCCGCAGCAATGCGGGATCCGAGCTGCGTCTGCGACCTATACCACAGCTCACAGCAACGCCAGATAACCACTGAGCAAGGCCAGGGATACGAACCCACAACCTCATGGTTGCTAGTCAGATTCATTAACCACTGAGCCACGACGGGATCTCCTCATTTATTTTCTTTTAAAGTAAGTTTCCCTAAAAGTGTGTCTGTCTGTCTGTCTTTTTAGGGCCATACCTGCGGCATGTGGGGGTTCCCAGGCTAGGGGTTGAATCAGAGCTGTAGCCGGCCTACGCCACAGCCACAGCAACTTGGGATCCCAGCCAAGTCTGCGACCTACACCATAGCTCATGGCAATGCCGGATCCTTAACCCACAGAGCAAGGCCAGGGATTGAACCCACATCCTCATGGATACTAGTCGGGTTCGTTAACCACTAAGCCAGAATTCCCATATTTCCCTAAAAGTCTTGATCGCACTTCATTAAAAAATAAAACTACTTACCAAATTTTAATTATCTCAAAATAAAAAACCTTAGGTACCTCAGTTATATGGTATCAGTGTCCAATATCTTGGCCGCAGTAGAGCATGTTAGAGTTTACAGTGAAAAAGGAAGATATACTGCCTTTTCTTCAATCAGAAACATTTATTGAGGATCATTACATACCAAGAAGCATACTGGGTTCTGGGGAGAAAGGATTGAATGAGTCATGACTCTAACTTGAGAAGCTCCAAGAGTGAGTCAGACAACAAAAAGAAAATGAAGTTTAAAGAAAAAGAGAAGGTCCAGAACAGACATTGTGTGAGGGTAAAGGAACTTGGGGGTGGGGGGAGCTCTAAGAGTACCACTACCTCTGCAGCCTGACTGCTCAGCTCCTTATTGAAGATTTGTGTTTCTTCTTAAGATCATTGTATTCAAAATTTAATGTATAGCTTTTCTTGGGCTATTTAAAATCCATACTAAACCCCTTTGATAACTTCATCATTTTAGAACTCTCTTTTAATAGTTCTACGAATGTTTTCTTGCTGTATTCCCAGAAATAGACCAGAGTTAGAATTTTGTGACATCGAGCATTGTTCATACTGGAATAATAACCCTGGCTGACACCCAGCCACCCATTCATTCATTCAGCAAGCATTTGAATGCATGCTCTGGCAAAGCACTCTTTGACGTGTTGGAAATTCAGCAGTGAACAAAGCAGCGAAATTTTACTCTCATATTCAGATGGGAGAGACAGACAATAAACAATTAATGAAGTGGAAATGAATACTGTACATTTAAAATGTCAAGTGGTAATGATGCTGTGAAGAAAAATAAAGTAAGATAAGGGAATGGGAATTTAGATGAAGAATAAGGGAGCCAGCCAGCCATTCCCAGAGCTGGGACCTAAAATTCTGGGGCGAAGGAACAGCAGAGCACAAAAGGCCAACTCAGGTTGCCTATTCAGGAACTTCAAGAAGGATGGTATGGCTGAAGGAGGGTGAGCAAGCAAGGGGGAAGGTGACAGGACAGGGTGCTGGGAAGCAGGTGGGGCTCTGTGGGGAAGGTAAGGAGTCTGGATGCTAGTTGTAAGGGCGAGCCAGTGGAGGGCTTTGAGAAAGGGGAGTGATGGGATCTAAACTTACCAGTAAAAGGCTCGCTGCAGAGAATAGACTGTAGGTAGACCAAGAAAACAGGAAGCTGAGATGGCCTGCTCTGCAGTGGTCACAGTGGGGACAGTGAAAATGATCATCTGGGGGATGTATTTGGAAATAGGTTAGATATGGGCTGTGAGGGGAAGATTTCTTATCATGACTCCAAAATTTCTAGCCAGAGAAATCTGTGCCATATACTGAGATTCAGGAGTACATAGTAGTTTTTGTTTTTTGAGGCGTGCAAGGGACTTTTCTTGGGAATTATTTTAAGTTGGAGAGGCCTATTAGGCATCTAAGTGGAGATGTCTAGGAGGCTGTTAATTGGAAATATAAATTAGAGAGTTATTAGCTTCCTTGATCTGGATAAAATCACTTGAGGAGTAGGGCAGAAAAGCAGTGGTTAGTGGGCTGTGCCCCAAAGCCTGGCAAACCAGTGTTTGGAGGTCAAGGAGGTGAGGCCTCTTAGCCAGTGAGGAAGGAAGTGAAGCTGAGGCTGGGGGAAGAAGGAGGGAGTTGCCAGGTGCAGCTGAGAGCTCCAGGAACCTGGGGCGGGGACTGAGAACTGACCACAGGATTTGGCTAGTGAGTGCTGCCTGGTGCCCTTGGCGAGGACACTTTGGGTGAGTGACTAGCTAGAAAAGCCTGATTGGAGTGGGTGCAAGTAGGGTGAAGAATTGCAGGCACGGGGTCTGGACAGCCCTTTTAAGTTGTTTTGCTAAAAAGGAACAAAGAAATGAGATGGTAGCTAGAAGGGGGTATGAGGTCAGGTGAGGCGTTTGGGGGTTTTATTTTATGGTGGTTAATACAGTGTGCCAGAGAAGGTGATTTAGTCCCTGTGCCAGCTGTTCCACAAAGTGCTCAGCAGGTTTTACCTCATTTATTCTTCCTCGCCGCCGACTGCAGAGGCAGGGCATATTGGGAGCCCTGTTATGCTGACGTCAGGGTAATTTGCACGGTCACCCAGCTAGATTGCTAGAAAGTTGCGGAGCCAAGGACTTGATCCTAGGTCTGTGCTCTCAATCCTCTGCTGAGAGATTATAGAATTTTCTCCTAAGTATGTATGCTGTTATTCTTATTTGTGGGAGAGAGCTTTGCCATTACTCTGAACAGCCTGTTTCAAATAGAGTGGTCCACTAACTTTCCTTACGTTTGTGTTTCTACTTCCTTGGCATCTAAAAATCATTTATGTGAGTACACACATACAAGGAAGCATGGGTTGACTTTGTGTTAATCGTCTTTAAAATAGAGTGTGCATACCTTTTTATCCTTTGCTCAATTTTTAAATTTTTCAGCAAGTATTTATCTAAAGCCTACCACAAAGGCTAGTTTGGGGTGGGGGTTAATGGAGAAATATTAGAAACATTTTTTTTATTTCTCTCTCTTTTTTTTGGGGGGGGGGGACTCCCTCGGGGCATGCAGAAGTTCCCAGGCCAGGGATCAAACCCAGGCCACAGCAGTGAGGACGCTAGATCCTTAACCTGCTACATCACCAGGGAACTCAAAGACCACTTATTTTAATGTTTTTTGTAAAAATGGGAACCACTGCCACAATCACCCAAATTAATATGTGCTGCCTTAAATTGTTTAACATTCCTTCCATTTCCCACCTATCTCAGCCTCTAAGAAGTTCGGTAACCTGTTCTGTCTTGACAGTATTTGCTCTAAGCAAATGATTCTGGCTTTCTATCCTGAGATGTTCATAGTAACACATCCTAACCTGGCCTCTAATCCTTCAGCCAATCCTGAACATTACCCAGGAGATTGGCCTTGTCTCTTGTCCTGCTCAGAGCCTTTCACAGCTTTCCACTTGTTACCCTAAGGATAAACTCCAGGCCCTTTAGTAGTAATATGTCCCCACTTCTTTAACTTTCATCAAATTTAGAGGGGTTATGACCCACTCAAAGGTTAAGAAACATTGTCCTATGATTATATTTCTCTCATACATTTTGATACTATTTTATTGAACTTTGTATGTGTGTATCTTATTTCCATAGTGAGACTTTCTCTCTTATTGGGAGGCTCCCATTTTTACTTTCATAGCCCTAGTAGGGTCCTGCATGGTGTCGGATAAGTGTTTGATAATTATTGTACAGAAAGAAGGGTTTGTATGTATATATCACTGACAAACTTATGGGTAGGGAAATTTTGACAAACAAGTAAAACGCCTAGCTAACTTTGTAAAAAAATTGCAGTCATGAAATGTGTGAATGTGGAATGAGCCCAGTTTTACATACATTAGGCATGGTAAACCATAGATGGTTCCTTACCAGGGTTGTATACCAGCTGAGCAGGTGCTAATCTGTTTAAATATCAGAAAAGTTGAATGAATCACTGCATAATTTGCAAATTTTTGCAGTTCCTAATTTTGCTAGCTGTTGTTCTTCCAGGCTTTATGTTTGTTTGTTTTTGTTGTTGTTGTTTTCTGGGGGTTTTTTTGTTTGTTTTTTTGCCATTTCTTGGGCTGCTCCCATGGCACATGGAGGTTCCCAGGCTAGGGGTCAAATCGTAGCTGTAGCCACCGGTGTACACCACAGCCCAGCCACAGTGATGCAGAATCCGAGCCGAGCCTGCAGCCTACTCCACAGCTCACGGCAACGCTGGATCCTTAACCCACTGAGCAAGGGCAGGGATCGAACCCGCAACCTCATGGTTCCTAGTCGGATGCGTTAAGCACTGCGCCACAACCGGATCTCCCAGGCTTTGCTTTTAATCAGTTTTTTAAAATGTTTTTTTTTCTGTCATTTATTTATTCTTTCAATCAATTTTTGAGTGAAAATAAAAGTTTATGGCTTAGAAAAAAATGAGTTAAAAAGTAGTAGTCTCCTGTAAAAGCTATCCACTTTGCGCACTTAAATTCTGTAGATTTAGCTAATAAATAAAAACCAAATGAGTACTTAACTGCCCAATGCCAGATTAGCACGTTTATCAGTCTTTACTGACCATTCTGACAAAAGGTTTAAAATATCCTCTGAGCTAAACCTAGGGTGTTAGGGCTCAAAGGGGTTTTTGATAACAATTAGGTGACCTCAGATGTTGCAAAATTGTGGCCCATAAGCAGAATTTGACCCACAGACATTTAGCCAGAGCAAAGGCGGGACTCCCCTTTAGAAGGGACATGTATTCTCCAGCTCATCTCAATTCTTAAGACTTTCAGTTGTTTTGAGCTAGACATTAAAGAAATTTGCAAAAAAAAAAAATTTGCTAAGCCATACCACTCTTCTTGCTAATTTAATTTTGTTCTTTGAAAAATATGTTATTTATCTTAACATGTAATGGTTTGTTGTGGTTAGTTTTAAATGAATTAAATCTTTTTATAATTTCTCAGTTTTAATCTCTAATTTGGTAAATATGAATAGCTATAACCCACATAAACAAAGGCTCTTTGACATCAATAAATTTTTTTTGGTCTCTCTCTCTCTCTTTTTTTTTTTTTTTTTTTTAAACAGCTGCACCCACGGCATATGGAGGTTCCCAGGCTAGGGGTCCAGTCGGAGCCGTAGCTGCTGGCCTATACCACAACTCATGGCAGCGCCAGATCCTTAACCTGTCCTTAACCCACGGAGCAAGGCCAGGGATTGAACCTGAATCCTCATGGATGTTAGTCAGGTACATTGACGGCTGAGCCATGATGAGAACTACTTCAGTAATTTTTAAGAGGGTAAAAGGGTGTTGAGGCTGAATAAGCTAAAAACTGTTGTTCAAAGGGAATAAATACGTATTGTAATCAATATATAGTACATTTATTCTGATATTTATATGTATATTCCAGCTCCTGCTTGGAATATTTCTAAACTGCCTAGTAGATATTGGCTGGTCCAAAGTTTTTCATTTATTAAGCTGTTTTGATGCCTGCCTTATAACTGAATCAAATTGAATCATCCTGTAATGTCACTACAGAGCTAGCAAAAAACTGACTTTGTCTTCTGTGGTGCTCAATAACTGTTCCAAATACTAATCTTTTTTTTTTTTTTTAGGTTTAAATAGTGTCATAAAATTTTTAATTTTTTTATTACTCAGTGAATTTATTACATTTATAGCTGTGCAGTGATCATCACGATCCATTAGATAGGATTTCCATCCCACAACCCCAGCACATTCCCCCACCCCCCAAACTGTCTTTGGATCTTTAGTGTCGTATTTGAGTTGATTTTTCTTGTTTGTGTATCAATTGTAGATTTTTGGTTTGCAGTTATTCTGATGTTTTGATATATATGAGATTGTTTTAAGTTATTGGTCTCTTAATTGCAAGTGCATCTCCAGTGTCCTGCATTTTTACTCACCTCTTCTCATGATTTCTGATTTTGGTGGCATAATTGTGTGTGGATGACTTCACATCTTTACTGTATATATACCTTTACTGGTGAGCCTTGTCGTTTGTTGTATTTTTGTTTCCTGTTGCAGCCTTTTCTTTTCTGCCTAGGAAAATTCCTTTAGTATTCGTTGTAAAGCTGGTTTAGTGTTGCTGAATCCTTTTAGCTTTTGCTTATCTGTGAAGCTTTTGATTTCTCCTTCAAATTTGAATGAGAGCCTTGCTGGGTAAAGTAATCTTGGTTGAAGGTTTTTTCCTTTCATCACATTAAGTATGTCATGCCACTCCCTTCTGGCCTGCAGAGTTTCTGCTGAAAAATCTGCTGATAACCTTATTGGGGTTCCCTTGTATGTTATTTGTTTCTTTTCCCTAGCTGCTTTCAATATTTTCTCTTTGTATTTAATTTTGGTCAGTTTGATTAATATGTGTCTCAGTGTATTCCTCCTCTTGGGTTTATTTTATATCGTACTCATGGGGCTTCCTGAATTTGAATGAATGGTTCCTTTCCCATGTTAGGGAAGTTTTCAGCTATTATCTCTTGGAATGTTTTTTTCTGTCCTCTTCTCTCTCTCTCTCTCTTCTCCTTCTGGCACTCCTGTGATACAGATGTTGGTGCATTTAATGTTGTCCCAGAGTTCTTTGAGACTCTCTTCATTTGTTTTCAACCTTTTTTCTCTTTTCTGTTCCTCGTCTGTGATTTCCACTAATCTGTCCTCCACCTTGCTTATTCGTTCTTCTGCCTCCTGTATTCTGCTGTTAGCTGCTTCTAGTGAATTTTTTATTTCAGTTATTGTGTTTTGCATCTCTTCTTGTTTAAGTTTGATATCTTGTATCTCTTTGCTCAGTGTTTCCTGTAAGTTATCCATCTTTGCCTCCAGTTTATTTCCAATGTCTTGCATCATCTTTAGCATCAACATTCTAAAGTCTTTTTCCTGGAGGCTGAGAATCTCCTGATCACTTAGCCAATTTGCTGGGGGTTTTTCTTTCTCCCTCATCTGAGTTATAGTTCTCTGTCTTTTCATTTTTATGGGCTTTTGGTGTGGTGACCTTTTTACAGAAAATAGAGTTGTAGCCTCTCTTACTTCTGGTGTCTGCCCCCCTTGTGGCTGAAGTCAGTATGGGGGCTTGCTGTAGGCTTCCTGATGGGAGGGACTGATGCCTGCCCACTGGTAGGTGGAACTGATTCCTATCCCTCTGGTGGGTGGGGCTTAGTCTCTGGATGGGATTAGAGGCAGCTGTGTGCCTGGGGGGTCTTTAGCAGCCTGTTTACTGATGGGCTGGGCTGTGATCCCACCTGGATTGTTGTTTGGCCTGGGGCCAGATTTTCCCCAGATGGCCACCTCCAGAGAAAGGCATGCTGCTGAATGTTCCCGAGAGCTTTGCTTCCAATGTCCTTCCCCCACAACAAGCCTCATTCACCCCTGTTTTCCCAGGAGGTCCTCCAAGAACTGTAGTCAGGTTTGACCCAGATTCCTGTGGAGACTTTGCTTTGCCCTGGGACCCAGTGCACGTGAAATTCTGTGTGCACCTTTTAAGAATGGGGTCTCTGTTTCCCCCAGCCCCGTGGAGCTCCTGCACACAAGCCCCACTGGCCTTCAATGCCAGATGCTCCAGGGGCTCTTTCTCCCAGTGCCAGATCCCCACATGTGAAAGTTTGATGTGGGGCTCAGAACTCACCCCTGTAGGTGAGTCTCTGTGAATCAGTTAGTTTCCAGTCTGTAGGGCTTCCCACCCGGGAGGTATGGTGTTGCTTATATCACGTAATCACCCCTCCTACCTCTTGATGTGGCCTCCTCTTTGTCTTTTGGAGTAGCATATCTTTTTGGAGGTTTCTGGTCCATTTGGTTGAAGATTGCACAGCATTTAGTTGTAAATTTTGTTGTTTTTAGGAAAGAAGTTGAGCTCCAGTCCTTCTATTCCAGCCATCTTAATCCCATCTCCCCCAAATACTAATCTAAAATAAGTTTAACTCATTTTTTGTTATTGTTCTGTTGTGTATGTGGGCCTTGTACACTTTGTTTTTAAGTAATTGAATGGCTGATCCAATGGAAATAACTATTGGAAGTACAGGATTCATTACTAATACTGTATTTTTCCCTACTTCACAAGTAAAAAATAAAAACATCAGAAAGATATAACTTGAATTCACTATCAGTTTCGAAACTGATAGCAGTGAGTTTATAATATTTGGATTAAGATTTCCTAAGCAGGAGTTCCCGTCGTGGCTCAGTGGTTAACGAATCTGCTAGCAACCATGAGGTTGCAGGTTCGATCCCTGCCCTTGCTCAGTGGGTTAAGGATCCAGCATTGCCGTGAGCTGTGGTGTAGGTCGCAGACGCGGCTCGGATCCCGCGTTGCTGTGGCTCTGGCTAGGCCAGCGGCTACAGCTCCAATTCGACCCCTAGCCTGGGAATCTCCATATGCCGTGGGAGTGGCCCAAGAAAATAGCAAAAATACAAAAAAAAAAAAAAAATCCTAAGCAGGGAGTTCCCATCATGGCTCAGCAGTAACAAACCCAACTAGTATCTGTGAGGATGCGGTTCGATCCTTGGCCTCACTCAGTTAGAGATCCGGTGTTGCTGTGAGTTGTGGTGTAGGTTGCAGACGCAGCTCGGATCCCTTGTTGCTGTGGCTGTGGCGTAGGCCGGCATCTGTGGCTCAGACTTGACCCCTAGCTTGGGAACTTCTGTATGCCATGGATGCGACTCTAAAAAGAAAAAAAAAAAAAAAGATTTCCTGATCAGACCTGGTTATTAGATGAAGAGAAAACATTTCTAGCCATAAGGATATTCTTTGCTCAAGTTTACAAGAGGAACAGTTACACCAGAAATAATTAATATAGCCTGACTTCAAGCTCTGACACAAAAAATAGCACATTTTTTAAAGTTTTATTGAAATGTAGTTGATTCACCATGTGATAATTTCTGCTATACAGAGTGATTTAGTTATACATGTACACACATCCATTCTCTTTCAGATTCTTTCCCCATATAGATTATTGCAGAATATTGGGTAGAGTTCTCTGTCCTGTACAGCAGGTCCCCATTGGCCAATCATTTCATATACCTCAGTGTGCATGTGTCAGTCCCAAACCCCCAGTCCATCCTTCCCAGTACTTTTTTTATCTTACCAAAAAGAGTAACTTAAAGTAGAGGTCATATGTTTAACTTCCATTCAGTAATGAAGGGCTTAGCCATGGGAGCTGCTGTACTTTGCTGCTGATCATTTGACTTGAACAAGTTTTAGTGACACTAAAAAATAGGGACCACTTGGAGTTCCCTGGTGGCACAGTGAGTTAAAGATATGACATTGTCACTGCTGTGACTTGGGTAACATCTGTGGTGCAGGTTCAGTCCCTGGTTCTGGAACTTCTACATGCCTCAGATGCGGCCAAAAAAGAAAAAGAAAAAAATGGACTGCTTAGTCACTTAAGAAATACCATTAAGTGAGATTCCCACTCTCAGAGAATCCTTGATCCTTATTTCAATCAGATGTCATTTAACTAAAGCCCTTTGAGCAGGGCTTGACTGATGTAACTCGCCTGGGGAGAGTGTTCCAGGCAAAGGGAATGGCAAATGAAGAGGCCAGAGTTAGGACCTTGCCTACAGGTTGGATCAGATATCACAAGGTAGTGGTTTTAAACTAAAACCACTAAAAAAAAAAATCAAAATATGGGAAAGGGGGTTGAAATCACCCATAATCCTTGCACCCAGAGATAACTTCTGTCACCATCTAAGTCTGTGCTTTCCAATGTTTTGTTTTGTTTTAATTTTGACCACACTTGCTGCATGTGGAATTTCCCTGGCCAGGGGTTGAACCCGTGCCACAGCAGCAAACCAAGCCATTGCAGTGACAACACCAGATCCTTAACCTGCTGCACCACAGGAGAACTCTGAAAGTTTCTCAGGATGTCACTTAGCATCTGTATTAGTTTACTAGGCATCCATGACAGAATACACTGACTGGGTGCTTAAACAGTGGAAATGTGTTCAGCGTTTTGGAGGCTAGAAACCCCAGATCAAGGTCAGCAGGTTTGATTTCTTTTGAGGCCTCCCCCCTTGGCTTGCGGGTGACTGCCTTCTCACTGTGTCTTCTTTACTCCGTGCAAGTGTGCATCCCAGTTGTCTCCTTGTGCATCTAAGTTTCTTTTTTTTATATATGCAAACTTTTTTTGTCTTTTTAGGGCCGCACCCACGGCATATGGAGGTTCCCAGGCTAGGGATCGAATTGGAGCTGTAGCCACTGGCCTACACCACAGCCCCAGCAACTCGGGAACCGAGCCTTGTCTGTGACCTGCACCACAGCTCAGCAACGCCTGAGCACCTGAGCGAAGCCAGGGATCAAACCACATCCTCATGGATACTAGTCAGGTTTGTTAACCACCGAGCCACCATGACTGGAACTCCTGTTTCTTTTTCGTATAAGCACACCAATCAGATTGGATTAGGGTGTACCCTAAGGCCTCATTTAATTTAATCACCACTTTAATGGCTCTGTTTCAAAATACTGTCACCTTCTGAGACGCTGGGAGTTAGGGCTTCAGTGTGTGAATTTGAGGGGACACAGTTCAGCCCATTACACAATCTGTGAATAAGTACCTCGTATTTATCAGTCTGTCAGTATGATTCTGTGTTCTTTGGATAGTCATTTTTATTACCTGTTAGTGACCACAGTAGTAATAATGGCACAGTGATTCCCCCCCCCCCCAAGCCAAACTGGATTAGTTAGGATTAGTAAAGATTTAGATTTAACCTTTTCTGAACAAAAAGCATTGTATTGTCAGGTGTTTTGCTTATAATGTCACAAATATTCTTGAGTTTTGTACTTGCTGAAGGAGACTTAATCATTATAGCCAAGTAATCCAGGTGGTCATTCTAGGAATGAAAAATGCCAGTGTTTTCCAAACAGACCATTCAAGAATGCTTTCAGGTTTTTTCTGTCTCCTTTGTAGTATCCTCTGTGCTATGTAATATTTTCCTTCAATCACCTGACTCTTTTGCTTGTATAATTTAAAAGGAAACTTTTACCACCATCATAAAGGGAAAGGTAGTATGCTGTTACTTGCCCTAAATAAGTGTTTTTTGTTTTGTTTTGTTTTTTGTCTCTTGCCTTTTTACGGCATATGGAGATTCCCAGGCTAGGGGTTGAATCAGAGCTACAGCTGCTGGCCTACACCACAGCCACAGCAATGCCAGATCCAAGCCACGTCTGTGACCTACACCACAGCTCACGGCAATGCCGGATCCTTAACCCACTGAGCGAGGCCAGGAATCGAACCCGAAACCTCATAGTTACTAGTCGGGTTGGTTAACCACTGAGCCACGATGGGAACTTCTGAATAAGTTTTTCTTAAAAGTGAATGCATGACTGTAAAATGAAGGGTTCCATGTACCACCTAAAATTATCTAGTGCCCCAGTAGTAACTCCATCCTCCCAGTTGCTTATACCAAAAGCCTGAGAGCCATAGTTGACTTCTCTTTCTCTCGTACACCTTTTTTTTTTTTTTTTTTTTTTTGGCCATGGCATGCAACGTCTTTTATTGTGGAATCTCAGTTCCCAGACCAGTGGTTGAACCCAGGCCACAGCAGTGAAAGTACAAAATCCTAACCACTAGGCCACCAGAGATCTCTCATCTCACATTCTTAGGCAGCCTGACAGTAAATATCTAAAATTGTGACCTCTGAAATAAAATAAAATTATGCTATATTCTCACCACCTTCACTGCTAATACCTGTAATCTTTTGCTAGAATTATTGCTATAGCCTCCTAGCTGTTTGTACCCTAGCTCCCTTCACTGTATACAGCAGCCAGGGGGATCCTGTTAAAAACAAGTCCTGTCATTGCTTTGTTCAAAACACCAGTGGCTTTTTGACAGTTGGAGCCCCTAATTTCGTACTTTTCTTTGATCTCACTGACTTGGTTGTAGTTAAATCAGCATCTTTGCTATTCTCAGATGCTCTGGGCAAGGTCCTACTTCAGGGCCTTTGCACCTACTGTTTCCTCTGCTGGGAAGACTCCCCTCAGCTACCTGTAAGTCATGCTCCCTATTTAGAATTGTAACTCCCCCAAGCATTACCCTCTGCTCCAGAACTCCACCATCTGTCATACTTAGGTAATTTGCATAATTTATATATGTTTCCTACTAGAATGTAAGCTCCATGAGGACAGGCATTTTTTTGTTGTTGTTGTTCACTGCTTGTTTTCTCATGCCTAGAAAAGTGCCTGACAAAGTAGATGCTCAGATAATCCAGTTGATTTGTTTGTTTGTTTGCCTGCCTTTTCTAGGGCCGCTCCGGCGGCATATGGAGGTTCCAGGCTAGGGGTCTAATCGGAGCTGTAGCTGCTAGCCTACGCCAGAGCCACAGCAGTGTAGTATCCAAGCCACGTCTGCAACCTACACCACAGCTCGAGGCAACGCCAGATCCTTAACCCACCAAGCAAGGCCAGGCATCGAACCTGCAACCTTGTGGTTCCTAGTCGGATTCTTTAACCACTGAGCCACCATGGGAACTCCTCAGGTAGTCCAGTTGAATTAATAATAATGTGTCGAACACTTTGGGAAATACTGAAATATACTGGGAACACTTCCCACAGTCTTGAGTTCCTCCAGTGAGTTTTTCTTCATGGTCATGTGTTAAGTGCTGCGTGGCTCTGAGAGTCTGGCCATTTGGGGGCTCGGTAAAGACAGCTTGTGGGAGTTCCCATTATGACTCAGTGGTAAGGAACCCTAGTATCCATGAGGATGCAGTTTCGATCCCTGGTCCTGCTCAGTGGGTTAAGGATATAAGTTGCCATGAGCCGCAGTGTATGTCGCAGATGAGCCTTGGATCCTCTGTTGCTGTGGATGTGGTGCAGGCTGGCAGCTGTAGCTCTGATTCAACACCTAGCCTGGGAACTTCCATATGCCGCAGGTGTGGGCCCTAAAAAAAAGAAATAAAGAAAGCTTGTGACTTGCCTGGATCCTGAGTTTTTCCCAGTGGAAATAGTCTAAGTGCCAGGGCTTGAAGAGGGGAGTGGGGAGAGAGGTTGGCAGGACTGGTCGGGAGAGCACCATCCCTGTCTGGCTGAGAACCTAGATTCTGCTCTGGAAGACACCCAGAAACAGTGCAAGCCTCTCTGGGTACAGGGGCATGAACCTGTGAGACATGTTGTTTGCTTGATTCCATGAGCTACTTGCTGGGCTTTGGGGTTTTTGGAAACAGGTAAAGCAGAGTGCTGGCTGCCCTCTTAGCTTTTTCACAAGTTAAGAGAGAAACTATGCCTTAAATATTTGAAATTTTTCATTCTTGCTTTCAGTTGCCTCTGAGTTGATCAAGAGGACGCCATTGTTATGTGATACCGTCAGGGCAGCTGTTCCTCCTAAAGTAGTTTGGGAGTCATTCCAATAAATGAGCATGTCTTAGACTCAGAAATGTACAATAAGAACAAAACAAAAGAAGTAGACTCATGTCTTTTCTTCCAAGGAACTGTTGTTATCACTTTATTGGTAGTTTTCATCTCAAACTAGTGGGCCCAAATTAATCAACATTATGACATGTAAACCCTTTATGAAGTTTTTCAAAGCTGTGGGGGTGGGGTGTCTTTCTAGGTTTGGTCAGTAGCCCTGGTTTAATCGTCACTTCACCTGTAACAAACCGGGTACCCCTTCCTTCTCGTTGTGCTGGTCAGTACGGATAGCCTCGTAAGCAGCAAGCTTGAGGTATGACAACTTTGAGCAGTTTTTTGCATGTAAGCATCTTTATTCTCAGGTGGTGCTATTGAGCAGCTAGCTGTAGGTTTACAAGTTCCCCTGGAGTTGCTAGTATCTTGAATTTTTCTCCATTTATTTTAGGAGTAAAAGTCCCTCGCAATTTCCGACTGTTGGAAGAACTCGAAGAAGGCCAGAAAGGAGTAGGAGATGGCACAGTTAGCTGGGGTCTAGAAGATGACGAAGACATGACACTTACAAGATGGACAGGGATGATAATTGGGCCTCCAAGAGTAAGCGTCGAGCTACGGCTATAAATGTCAATGTCTTAAATTCACTGTGCCTCCTTTTAAAAAATATTAGCCTTATCACGGAAAAAGCTCACCAATGGTATAGTTTCTGAAATGTGGCTATTCTTTTTTGACCAGTTTCAGTTTATATATTTGAACCTCCTCTGATGCTGTTTAATCCCTCTAAATGGTAAGCAAAAACCTGTTCAGACTCATAGTGTGAATTTACATGACAATGTAGACGGTGAGGTTTGAGGTAATTGTACCCTCAGATGCAGATTTGGAACAAACTCTTGGCGCTTATCAAATAACACGACTCCAGATACAGCCAACATTCCTGAAGACAATATCCAGATGAACTTTGGAAAGCCGTCTTGGTTGTGGTTTTTACTCATCATTTCCCAGTCCTACCATGCATCTCTCTCCTAATTCATTGAGCCATTCAGCAAAGGGTTATTGCCTGCCTAGTCTGCTTGGGTCTGTTCCAGGCACTGTTGGGCCCAGAGGCCTTTGCAGAGAAGACGACAGTGGGAAGGGGGAATGTGACCTCTCTTGGAGACCTTCATGGTTTGCGAGTTCCCAGCCTTCATGATGCCAGCTAACCTTTTTTTATGGTGCATAGTAACCCCCCTAGAAATGCCAGTTAATGCCAGAACCTGTTGTTAGATGCTACCATTGTGTAGTTGCATTCCATTTCACAGATAATAAGGAAAGAAACTCAGAAGTGAAGTTACCCGCACAAAGTCATGTAGCTGATTATTCCCAAACCAGGTCTGACTCCAGAGCCTGTGCTCTTAACGCTATGCTATATTGTCTCCTTCCTATTTATATTTTGAGTTTTCATCTGTTCCCATTAAAGAATATCCTAGAGTGGTAAGTAGTAATTTGATGTAGATATGAAGAAATAGATTCCAATTATGTGACACCTGTTTCAGACAAACAGTAAGAGATTCTGCCTGAATGCATCAGGCCCTTTCCTGTGTCTGCTTGTGCTTAAGGATGATGATGTTCATTCATTCTTTTCATTTCACGCAAGGCCCTGCACCAGCTCTGTGGGAGATAGACACATGGGATGTGGCCCTGGCTGAGAATAGGAAGCGCGTGTGGTGCTCCTTCGCTGTTAGGACAACCCAGCAGTTACCTTTGACTGTCGTAAACACTCATGGTGAATGACTGGCTTTGCTGTTTAACATTAGTTTTTGAGTCATTTTTGTGACCCTATAGTTTTGTTTGGGTTTTTTTAAAAAAACAATCAAACAAAAAGAACAAAAAAAATTTGATCTGTTTTTCCTCAGTTCTTGATCTTTTTTTAATCCGAGAAAACCAGGCTTTTCTGAATCTATTAAATATTGGGAAAAACCTGATCTAGAAAGCTCATTTCTTCATGGAGGTCATTCTCTTGCTGTCTCTGAAAGTCCATTGCATAGTGATGACTTCCTTCATTGCATTTCTTCTCTTCCTAAGAAGGGTTTAGGTGTTTTGAGGATGCGAACTGTTCTGCCCTCTTCTTTACTCTTCAGAGCACCTAGAAATGACTCCGAATGGGATAGTTGTTTCAGTAGATTTGTTAATCAGCAGAACTGATTTTCAGGTTCTAACAAATTAAGAATGAATCAGTGTACAACATCACGAATACACTAAATATCACTGGGTTATACACTTAAATGAACAAATAAAATGAACCACAGAGTTCTGTTAAATATTCGGCTCTGCCTAAAACACCTTTGATTACCCTGAGTTTCAGTTCACCTCTTTCCAAAGGAAGCTAACTTTTAATGAGATTATCCCATATCTGTCAGTAGTCACTCTCATTTGTCCCTCTATGCCCTCACTCTACACCCTTGACAATCATTAACTTTCTATATCCATGAATTTTTCTGTTCTGGACATTTCATGTAATCGGAATGAATATGTGGTCTTTCATGATGGGCTTTTGCTTAGCATAATGTTTTCAAAGTTCATCCATGTTATAGTGCTTACCAGTAGTTCATTCCTTTTTTTGGCTGAATAATATTCTTTAATATGGATATACCATATTTTGTTTATCCCTTGATTAGTTGATGTGACATTTGGATTTTTCCCACTGTTTGCCTATTATTAAACTTGCTGTGAACATTTGTATACAAGTTTATATGTGGACAAATGTTTTCAATTCTCTTAATTATATACATAGGCGTGGAATTGTTGGATCATATGATAACTCTGTTTAACTTTTTTTGTTTGCTTTTTAGGGCTACATCCATGGCATTTGGAGGTTCCCAGGCTAGGAGTCAAATTGGAGCTGTAGCTGCCAGCCTACACCACAGCCACAGCAACCCGGGATCCAAGCCATATCTGCAATCTACACCACAGCTCATGGCAACACTGGTCCTTAACCCACTGACTGAGGCCAGGGATCAAAACCTCAACTTCATGGTTACTAGTTGGATTCATTTCCACTATACCACAATGGAAACTCCCTCTGTTTTAGCATTTTAAAGATGTTAACTTTTCCAAAGAGACTGCACCATTTTACATTCCTGCCAGCAATGCATGAGTGTATGAGGGTATCAATTTTTTTTTTTTCTTTTTCAGCCGCACCTGGGACATTATGAATTTCCCAGGCCATGGATCAAATCCAAGCCGCAGCTGCAACCTACACCACAGCTTTGGCAATGCTGGATCCTTAGCTCATTGCACCACAGTGGAACCTCCAAGGGTATCGATTTCTCTGCCCCCTTCCTTCACCAATCCTGTCTCTTTACTTTTTTTTTTTTTTTTTTTTGCTACACCATAGCACATGGAAGTTCTGGGGCCAGGAATTGAACTCATGCCACAGCAGTGACTATACTGGTCCTTAACCCACTGAGTCACCAGGAAACTCTTTCCCTTATTATTTTTATTGCCCTGGCTCCCCAATATTAAAAGCAAAGTCATATAGGAAACTATCTGCTTCTAAATGCTTCCTGTGACCCTTCTATTTTATGGTTAACATACAAGGTATATGGTGTGTGTCTGGAATATTGACACGATTATTAAGGCATCTAAATAAAGCCTGAGTAACTCATCTCTCCCTGTTAATTCTTGTTACTGTGGTTCTCAAAAATCCTCCACCAGTATTTAAAAGGCATATATACCATATGATCCAGCAATTCTGCTAGGAATTTACTCCGCTTTTCTTGAACATATTGCCCAAAAGCCTGTACATGCAAAATTATTTCATGCAGTGTTTTCAGCAGTAGCAAATATTGGAAATCATCTCAGTGTCTTTGAATAGACCATATTATGTACTGTTTAGCTTCTGAAAAGAATGAAACAGATTTATGTGTGCTGAAATGGTGTGGTGGTCTCTGTGAAACCTAAGTGAAAAAAGTAAGGTACCTTTAAAGAAAGCAGTACACAGAAGATTCGGTCACTTGGGATGGGGATGGGTGAAGGAGGAGGAAGAGGTCAAACATACACTCTTACCTCTGTGTGCTTAAAATCCTTTTGGAAAACGTAAGCTGGTGACTGGTTGCCTTCTTCAAAAGGAATCTGGAGTTCCTGTCGTGGCTCAGTGGAAACAAATCTGCCTAGGAACCATGAGGTTGTGGGTTCCATCCCTGGCCTTGCTCAGTGAGTTAAGGATCTGGTGTTGCCGTGAGCTGTGGTGTAGGTTGCAGACTCAGCTTGGATCTGGCGTTGCTGTGGCTGTCGTGTAGGCTGGCGGCTGTAGATCTGACTAGACCTCTAGCCTGGGAACTTCGATATGCCGCAAGTGCAGCCCTAAAAAGCAAAAAAAAAAAAAAAAAAGGGAATCTGGCTGTCTGGGGCCAGGGTGGAAAGGAGCCATATGTACTCTTTGAGTGCTTTAATCGTGTGTGTATGTGTGTTAATTGTTTAAGTGTGTGTGTACAGGTGGGGTTTTTTTGGCCATACCCACAGCTTATGGCAGTTCCCAGGCCAGAGATCGAATCTGAGCTTCAGCGTATGCCACAGCTGCAGCAATACCAGATCTTTAATCCACTCTGCTGGGCTAGGGATTGAACCTACACTGCTAGAGGCAACGACAGCTCCTAACCCACTGTGCCACAGCAGGAACTCCTGTGTATATTTATATTGGAAAGCAAGTCCTCCAAACCTAAAAGCAGAGCTTCCTGTCCAAGTGCCCCTTACAAAACTCTGGCAAATCTCTGATTGTCCACAGCAGTAGATATGGAGTATTTCTACCCTGACCTCAGAGGTACTAATAGTAGCCAGGTACATGCGTTCATGCATGCCTCTGTGTGTGTGTGTGTCTGTGTGTCTGTCTGTCTGTCTGGGCCTCAGCTTTTGAAAAGGCTACAAAATATCAGATTGTGTGAATTTGCCTTATTTATTTAGTCAGTCCCTGGCAGGTGGACATTTGGATTGTCTGCAGTAGCAAAAATAACGATGCTTTGACTTTTGTGCAGGTTGAGGAAATTCCTAGAAACGGTCCTGCTGGCCTGAGCATGTCTGTTTCACATGTTGGTAGGCACTGCCAATTGTCCCGTGAAATTCAAGTCATAGCCACAAAGTTGTTTCATGATCAAATAATGAATCTTTCTTTTTTTCTCTCTCTCTTTTTAGGACTGCACCCACGGCATTTGGAAGTTCTCAGGCTAGGTGTCACATTGGAGCCACAGCTTGCCAGCCACCGTGACAACCACAGCAACGCCAGATCCAGGCCCTGTCTGTGGCCTACACCACAGCTCACAGCAGCGCTGGATCCTTAACCCACTGAGCAGGGCCAGGGATCGGACCTACATCCTCATGGATACTAGTTGGGTTCATTACCGCTGGGCCACAACAGGATCTTCTCAAATAATGAATCTTAAAGAGAGCAGTGTACCTCACAGAGACCGAATGTTCTAGCAACTCTCCTTTAGGCACATTTCCTTTCTTCAGTGAAACCGTTTTTAGCAGGTCCCTGGAGGACTCTAAAATAGAAGAAAACTAGAATCTGTAAAAGTTTTGCTTTGGGCTAAAATTTTTAGTGACCCTGCTCATTTGACTTGAGGTAGTTTTCATTGTGTTACAATGAATTGCCGGTTGAACATCACTGGTTAGAAATTCAGTATTTCGTAGAATTCTCCTGTGACGAAGCAGGTTAAGGATCTGGTGGTGTCACTGCAGTGGTTTGAGTCGCTGAGGTAGCTTGGGTTCGACACCAGGCCCAGGAACTTCCACGTGCTGTGGGCACAGCCAAAAAGAGAAATTCAGTATTTCTCTTTTTCTAAGAAGTTAATCATTGCTTGGATGTTTTTATTTATTTATTTTTAAGTAATTTTTTTTTTTGGTCTGCTGCATGTGGAAGTTCCCAAACTAGGGATCAAACTCATGCCATAGCTGTGACCCAAGCCTCAGCAGTTGACAACCAGATCCTTAGCCCTCTGAGCCAGCAGAGAATTCTGTAGCATAGATATTTTTAAATTAGACTTTCATTGTGTCAAGAGTAATGTTAAGATGTAATCTATGTTATCAGAATCCTATTACTAAACTGTTAATATGTAGAATGGTCCATGACCTCTTATCCACAATGGTAAGCCACAAAATGTGTCAATAGATGAATGAATTGGTGCATTGGTGTCTCCAAGATGTATCAAATATTTTAAAAGACTTTGTGGAGTTCCCAGTGTGGCACAGTGGGTTAAGAATCCAATTGCAGAGGATCAGGTTGCTAAGAAGGAGCAGATTCCATCCCCAGCCCCGTGCAGTGGGTTAAAGGGTTTAGCATTGCCCCCAGCTGTGGCATGGGTCACAGCTGTGGCTCAGATTCCATCCTGGCCTGGGAATTTCCATATGCCCAGAATGAGGCCATTTTAAAAAAAGAAAAAAGACTTTGTGATTTTAGTAATTATGAGCCCTCAGGGGCTTTGGGTGAGAGGGGCACGCCTGCAGCATGTGAAGTTCCTGGACCAGGAATGAACTTGTGTCACAGCAATAATCTGAGTGAGCCACAACAGTGACAATGTGAGTTCTTAACCAACGGAGCTGCCAGGGAATTCCCCAGGGTCTTATTTATTTATTTATTTTTATTTTTTAATTTTGTCTTAGGGCCACACCTGCAGCATATGGAAGTTCCCAGGCTAGGGGTCTAATCAGAGCTGTAGCTGCAAGCCTACGCCACAGCCATAGCAGTGCTGGATCCAAGCTGCATCTTCGACCCTACACTGGATCCTTAACCCACTGAGTGAGGCCAGGGATTGAACCCATGTCCTCATGGATCCTAGTCAGGTTCATTAACTGCTGAGCCACGAAGGGAACTCCCCCAGGAACTTTTTCATGTAAGAAATTGTGTGAAAAAACCCATTGAGCATGAATGCAGGACACACCGAGAGATGAGTTTGAGATCCATGCCGTCAACAGATCCTTATTGATGGTGAGGCTGTGCTAGGTGCTGAGGCTAGACCTTTTATCATATTTTCCATAAATCTGTATGGAAACCATGCCCCTGTTTGCTTCCTGCTTGTTATGTTTACTGAGTGAGTTTTTCTTTCTCTGGGGAAACTCATTAATTGCAGTGAGGTGTTCGTTTTATAAGAGCATAAAGAGCAATGTTTGTTCATTCAACAAACCTTTGAGTACTAGTTCAGTTGTGGCTCCTCCCCTCCTTATCCTGAGTTTAGTGAGGGGTGTCCCATGGGAGACTGAATGTCAGTCTTCAGATGAGGGGTCAGGAGGACTCAGAAAAGTGCTCGTGGGCTGCAGAGCTGCAGGGGGGCAGCCAGTGTCAGGGCCCTGAGGGAAAGAGAACTTGGGGTGTTTGAAGAGCTGTAGCATGGAAGCCATAGGGGCTGGATGCAGAGGGAGATGAATAAAAAGGAAAGCAGAGGTTTGCAGGATCCAGTCCAGGAGTTCAGACTTCCTTTCTCAGGCCACCAGGAAGCCATTGCAGGGGTTCAGCCGAAGGAACAGTTTCTGGTACTAAACAGTTAGGCTACTGTGTGGGGAGCAAGTGGTAGCAGAGCAAGAGAGAAGGCAGAGGCTTGGGGAGGGTGGTTCAGGTGAGCCGTGGTGGTAGAGAAAAGTGGGTGTGGGACCTCTTAGAGGTGCAAGCTGAGACCTGTTGATGTTTGGAGGGTAGGAGGTGAGGGAAAAGGGAATCCTGGCCGGCTGCTGGGTGTCTGCTTTAACTCACTGGTGGATGGTGGTGCTCCTTAAGGGGAATAAGAGAAGAGGAGCATCTTGAGGCTAGGTGAAATCCAGAGTTGAATTTTGATTTTGTTATAGGTTGAGGTCTGTCTTAAGTGGATGTGAAAAGTTTCTTTGGGTATGTGTTTTGTTTTGTTTTGTTTTCCCTTGCCTTTTAGGGCCATACCCGCAGCATATGGTGGCTCCCAGGCTAGGAGTCTAATCAGAGCTGCAGCTGCTGAGACCTATGCCCCAGCCATATGTCTATGACCTACCCCACAGCTCATGGCAAGGCCGCAACCTCATGGTTCCTAGTCATATTTGTTTCCGCTGAGCCACAATGGGAACTTATCTTTGGATATATGTTATGACTGCATTCTGAATCTTAAAATATATGTTCCAGTTTTTAAATTAGGGATGGGCCACTGCTCAAATGTAAAGTTTCCAAGCATTTAAATTGCATCTTCTTTAACTTATTCCCCCCAAAGACCACTAGATGTCGCTGTTTACACAGGAGCCATTTCTGACACATCACACAGTGAGGGAGGGGCACCCAGAGCTCTGAGTGGTCCCTGCCCTCCAGGGGGCCAAAGAGTTACGTTCTATGCTTTGTACATGATGGTATTTAATGCATTGGCTGATGATCCTGACATGAGTAAATATTTAGTGTGACTTCCCAGAAAGAATGCCTCTTACCATTTCCCAGAGTGTAGAAAAATCAACATAAAAACAAGTCCATCTGATTGGATTTAATAATACTGACTTAAAACTTCAGTGATACTAACTTAAATTTTCTGTCTTCCTTATGTTCTCCTGAAGCCAGAATTTATACACACTGGTGTAGGGACTGCTAACTTTTCAAGTAACAAGTAGACTTTGAGTAATGGAAGCAAATGCATCAGTTCTGCAGTCAGGAATAAATGGGGTTTCAGAAGTTCTACCTTTTTGAATTCTTTGTAATTGCCTGACATGGCTGTACCCTTTTTTCTTTTCCAGACAATTTATGAAAACCGAATATACAGCCTTAAAATAGAATGTGGACCTAAATACCCAGAAGCACCCCCCTTTGTAAGATTTGTAACAAAAATTAATATGAATGGAGTTAATAGTTCTAATGGAGTGGTAAGTAGTTTTTCCATGTGTTACTTGGTTATTTGATGATATTGCAGTATAAACGTGCAGATTTGGAATGAAAGCCTCTTCCTCAGTTGTGTTTAGCTGTTCCTTGTGCAGCATTTACTCTGCCCTGTGTTACTCAGCACTATGCTAGTCACTTTGAGATAAGAGCTCATTCAGTCTCCTGATAAACCCCCAGCAGGTAGAGAGGAGGAAACCGAGGCATGAAGGTGAAAGATCTTGCTCAAGGTCACACTTTTACCTCATGGGCCTTTTTTGTGGACGACTAATGCATAGTAT
The DNA here is from genome assembly GCF_016906955.1 of Phacochoerus africanus. Taxonomy (NCBI): domain Eukaryota; kingdom Metazoa; phylum Chordata; class Mammalia; order Artiodactyla; family Suidae; genus Phacochoerus; species Phacochoerus africanus. Next base: position 11,500,303 of record NC_062546.1, read on the forward strand.
TTTTTTTCCTTTAATGGCCTTGCTTTTCAAACTTTTTGTCTTTTTAGGGCCGCATATGCAGCCGAGGCTAGGGGTCAAATCAGAGCTGTGGCCGCTGACCTACACCACAGCTCCCGGCAGTGCAGGGTCCTTAACCCACTGAGAGAGGCCAGGGTTCAAACCTGCATCCTCAGGGATACTAGTCAGATTGGTTTCCTCTGAGCCACGACGGGAACTCCTAAACTTATTTTTACCACCATTTTCACTACCATGAATGGAAACCAGTCTCATTTGTCATAAGAAGGCAGTGATGGCAATGGCAAATATTACAAAAAACAAAACAAGCTTGATAGTTTTTCCACCATATGTTGCTTACCAAAGGCTTTTGAGCCTCTGAGCCCTGCTCTCTTGTTCAGAGAGGAGATCAGCAAGTATTAAAGATGCTGCATATTAGCATCACATAAGCTAATAAGCCTTCTGTTTTGAGATAGTCGGAAAACTTGACAAAGAAGAAAAGAGATGAGCCTTGTTTCTGTGTTCAGTGTTGTCTGAGTTCCACCTGAAGTGCTGAATCCAGGACTCTGCTCACACTGAGAAACTGTTTTGGGAGAAGCCGCACAGCTTGAAAAGGGGATGACTCTGAGGCAGGCCCTTGTGATTAGAGCCTTGGTCCTGAGTAGTGGCAGCAGCTGGCCCAGAAGCAGGTCAGGTCATGTCATTGTTTCAGAGCCAGTTGGATTGAGTCTCACCAAGTGTCAGGACCATTTCTCTAAAAGTGGCTTTGCTTATCCATAATTTCCTTCTCCCAAACAGTGAGGGTTTGGGACACAAAAAGGGGAAAACAGACTAACTGGAAGGAGAGAGTGCTGTGAACATTCTGTGTGTCACATACCATTGCGTGGTCAGCATGTTCAGTTTGAAAAAATGCATTTTACTCAGTGTTTCTTCTGTAGCTTAGCTTCAGCATACAGCTCTTCTTTTGTTTGAGAACCTGACAGTAATTTGGCTTTTGTTTGCCTTTGTGTAGGTGGACCCAAGAGCCATATCAGTGCTAGCAAAATGGCAGAACTCATATAGTATCAAAGTTGTTCTGCAAGAGCTTCGACGCCTAATGATGTCTAAAGAAAATATGAAACTCCCTCAGCCGCCTGAAGGACAGTGTTACAGCAATTAATCAAAAAGAAAAACCACAGGCCCTCCCCTACCCCCCATTCGATTTAAGCAGTCTTCATTTTCCACAGTAGTAAATTTTCTAGATACATCTTGTAGACCTCAAAGTACTGGAAAGGAAGCTTCCATTCAAAGGCAATTTATCTTAAGATACTGTAAATGATACTAATTTTTTTGTCCATTTGAAATATATAAGTTGTGCTATAACAAATCATCCTGTCAAGTGTAACCACTGTCCACATAGTTGAACTTCTGGGATCAAGAAAGTATATTTAAATTGATTCCCATCATAACCGGTGGGGCACATCTAACTCAACTGTGAAAAGACACATCACACAATCACCTTGCTGCTGATTACATGGCCTAGGGTCTCTGCCTTTTCCCCTTCCCCTCCCCCTGCTTCCCTCCCTCCCTGCAACAGCCCTCCAGCTCGGGGTGGCTTGTTAGAGTAGATGTGAAGGTTTCAGGTCACAGCCTGTTGGACTACTGCTGGGTATGGGGGGGTGCTTTGTCTGCACCCCTTGTTTCTTTTTTTAAGTCTTAAATGATGCCTCCCTTCCAAGCCATCATCCTTTCCCCAACTCTCCACTCCCACCCTTGGCCGAAGCATAGATTGTAACCCCCTCTGCTCCCCTCTGAAATTGGCCTTTGGTGAGGAATTCAGGGCTTTCCCCATATCTTCTCCCCCTACCTTAATCGAGGGGTGCTGCTTTTTCCTTCCTCCTCCTCAAATCCCTTTTTGCACCATCACCACCCAACACTTAACATGGCACTTCCTTGCTTTGGCCAGAAGCCATCAGGTAAGGTTGGAAAGAGTCTCTGACCGCCCTCATTTAGTTTTGGAACCATGTTTATTTACTCTCCACCAGCCTGGGAAATGAATATTGGGTTCTCAGCCCTGCCACCCTCTGCTGTCATCATCAGCTGATGCGTTTTTAGCTCAGGTTTTGATAAGATGAAAAGAACAGTCACCAGGGCTACTCAGACCTGCCAGCTCTCGAAGTCCTTGGTGGTTAAACTTGGAGAAAGGCCACGGAAGACACTTGTAAGCACACACAATCCCTCTGAATGAATTGTTTTCTTTTCCTGTAATTGCTTTTGCTTTTAAAAATTGAAGAAGTTTTGAAGGTATCTCATTTGGTCATCCTTGCAATCCAATTTGGGTCTAGTTTGGAATCTGACAACTGGAACAAAAAGAATCTTGAATTTGGTGCATACTTTGGTTTTGGTGCTGCTGCTTCTCACGGTCCTCAGCAGGGATTAAGAAAGAACTCGGTGTGCACGGCAGATCCCCGAAATTGGCGGGCTTGACTTTCCGGCAAATTGCTGCGTTTTTCCACTTTTCTGTTCAGGACCACTAAATGCTGAGGTGTGGATGCATACCGAAATAAAAGCAATTCATTGTGTTCTAAGGGTTTTTTTTTTTTTTTTTTTTAATTTAGCGTTTGTATAAAACCACCTTTTGAAGCAGCAACTATCAAGTCTGAAAAGCAATTGATGTTTCCATTAATCTTTTTCTGGGGAAAACCTTAGTTCTAAGGATTTAACATCCTGTAAGTAAAGTTTAACATAACAGTATTCCATAAGCAGCCTTTTTATTGTCAGACCATTGCCTGATTTTAATATAATAAAAAGAAGTGTGCGTTAATATTTAAGAAGCGGTGCTCTTCTTCCTCTTGGCATCTAATTTATTCAGGAGCAGAATTTAATATCATAGATGCTTTGGGATTCAGTTTGGTCTCCTAGAGCAGGGGTCGGCAAACTTTTTCTACAGTGGGCCAAAGTTAGTAAATATTTAGGCTTAATTGGCCAAGAGGCAAAAAACAAAGAAAATGAGTATTTATATACATGAGAGAAAACAAATTTCCAGGTTGTTTTGATGAAATTCAAAACAGTAATAATTGAGTACAGTTTTTTGTAATGTTACAGATCTGCTGAGAAGAATGGAATGCTTTTTTTTTTTGGAGATGACATTTTACTTAATTGGATTCAAGATTAGTATTCCGTTATCAAACCAATTGCAAATGTTCAGCTATAAAAATCCTTCATTCAAGGGGCCATACAACTGGGCAAAGGGCCAGATTTGGCGCATAGACCATAGTTTGCCAACCCCAGATCTAAAAGATTGGGTTGGTTTTTTTTGGTTGTTTTGTTGTTGTTTTCTTTGGCTATACCTGTGGTATGTGGAAGTTCCTGGGGCAGGGATCAAACCTGTGCCACAGCAGCGACAGGAGCCACTGCAGTGCAATGCCAGATCTTTAACCCACTGAACCACAAGGGAACTCTGAGTCTTCTTTCCTTTGATTTAAGTAGCTTTGTGGGACCCTAGCTATTAAATCTCCACTGGTACCTGCTTATTGGCTCAATTTAGTTATCTGTTGGAAAGAAAAGGAAATAGAGTTTGCCCATGTATTTCTAGTGATTAAAATAAGAATCTTGATCTGATGATTCAGTTTGTCTCCCATCCACTGTGCGAGGAGTGGAAACATGTCAGTGGCTATTTTTACTCAGGATCTGAACTTGCTGCTGTGGTCCCAGCCACCAACAGGCACCACCTTGGTGTCCTGTGGCAGGAGCCAGGTCATTCCTTGTGGGCTGTGGAACCAGATCAAATGTCAGAACCTACCCTCCAGAAAGCACTGCCCAAATTTCTGCCAAATGGTCCTTAGGACTCTGACCTCTGGAGTAAATTGCTGCCTGTAAGCTCCCCTGAGAGGAGATCAGGCGAGGGACATCTGTGGGCTCCTCACCCTTGGTCAGTTCTCTTAAGGGAGAAAGCAGATGGGGGATTCTAAAATTACTTCAAGGAGTTCCCATCATGGCACAGTGGTTAACGAATCTGACTAGGAACCATGAGGTTGTGGGTTTGATCCCTGGCCTTGCTCAGTGGGTTGAGGATCCGGCGTTGCTGTGAGCTGTGGTGTAGGTTGCAGGAGCAGTTCGGATCTGGCGATGCTGTGGCTGTGGTGTAGGCCAGCAGCTACAGCTCCTATTAGACCCCCAGCCTGGGAACCTCCATATGCCGGGGGTTCGACCCTAAAAAGACAAAAAAGCAAAAATAAAATAAATTAACTTCAAAATGCTACTAGAAAATCCCAAAGCAGGAGTTGGTTAAGAATCTGACTAAAGGGGCTCAGGTCACTGAAGATATGGGTTCGATTCCTGGCCCAACAGTGGATTAAGGGATCCAGCATTGCTACAGCTGTGGTGTAGGTCGCTGCTGCTCATATTCAGTCCCTGACCTAGGAACTTGCATATGCTGTGGGTGCAGCCATTTAAAAAAAAAAAAAAGGAAAGAAAACCCAAAGCAAATATAGGACTAAATCTAAAAAAATGGAAGCTCTTCTGTCCAGTGGCCTCCAGAGGAAAAAAGTCCCAAATGAAATCCTAGACTTGGCATGCTTTACCTTAGTGGGCTTCAGGGAACTAACTGAGCTAGAGCTTCAAGACCTCAGCTAGAACCTTCTGTGACTAGTGGTTGAGTCCATGTCTGAGGCTACGTCCCACATTCGTGTGATTTGCTCTTCGTCTTTGCTGGTGGGATTCACAGGTGGTCTTAGTGGATGCCCTGAACATAGGGCCGAGAAGAAGCTCTCTGAGGTGCAGAGAGGGCCCTTCTTTCACCAGGTGACCTCTAATCCCCAGCTCCTACCAGGTCTCTGCTCTTGAGAGAAAGTACTTCCAGCTGTTGCTTTTCACTGTGTAGAACGGCAGGGGGCGGCGGGGAGGGGGGGTCTTCACCGTGACCTGGCAATGCTGGGGGCGGGGGGAGCACCCAATTCTGATTGGCCAACAGCAAACCAGTGTGGGGTCTCTGCTGCGCTGTGACCTCTGACCACAACCTTGGGGTGAGGGCAGTACCCTTGAGCTGCTTCTCTGCTGAGTTGAGGGCCCTTTGGGAGGTGCCGCTGATGCACTGCTGCCTTCAGATCTGATGTAGCTATATGGACGTGTTGAGTCCTCGGTACCGGCCCTGCCAGGTGTCCACTCCTGTCTGGCTGCCGGCCAGTCCCTGCTTGTCCTCTTGTCCTTCCCCCAGCCCATGACAAGTGGACCCTCAGTCATGTTCCCTTTCCTAGCCTGTGCCTGCTACGGAACTCTGAAGGACTTAGTACATGGAATCGGGGATTTCAGTCATCAGAGGAGCAAGTTCTAAGGAAGGGCAGCTTGTGAAATCTTCTCTTCTCTCCATTTGAGAAAAAGAAGATGCTGGGGGTGGGCTGTGCGGACTGCTCATGGCTGTGAGCTATAGGGGTGACAGCTGGACCACCTCAGAGGCGTTCTTGTGGGGATTCCATCAAGTTACTGGTTATTGGCCCATTGTCTGGAGGTGACCGTGGAAGAGGGGAGGTCTTAGTGCTAGAGCAAGCCTCCCCAGCCCTGAACAAGAAGGCACTGGCCTCATTACCTCATCAGGGTTCTGGCATGTGTCTGATGAAGGTGCTCCTTGGTGCTGGGGATGTGGGCTCAGTGAATGCCAGATTTTTATTTATTTATTTATTTTTTTTGACCACACCGTGACGTGTATAAGTTCCTGGGCCAGGGATCAAACCCAGCAGTGACAATGCCAGACTTTTTTTTTTTTTTTTTTTTTTGTCTTTTCAGGGCTGCACCCACAGCATATGGAGGTATTCAACCCCTAACCCCCAGGTTAGGGGTTGAATCAGAGCTGTAGTCATCCACCTACACCACAGCCACAGCAATGCAGGATCCAAGCCACATCTCCGACCTATACCACAGCTCACAGCAATGCCGGGATCCTTAACCCACTGAGCAAGACCAAGGATCAAACCTGTGTCCTCATGGATGCTAGTCAGATTCATTTCCACTGAGCCACAGTGGGAACTCCAACCACACCAAGTTTTTAACCACTAGGTCACCAGGGGACCCCAGTCTTTTTTTTTTTTTTTTTAATTGAAATGTAGTTCATTTTTATCATATTAGTTTTAGGTGTAATCTTTCTGATACAGATTTTTATGTGAAATATCCTAACGTTAGTGTGTCAAACTGACAACTTCTTTTCATTTCCATGTAGAAGAAAGTACCATCGCAGTTTGCAGGCCACAGTTGAGTTCTCCGAACAATGAGGCTCTGTCACCAGCTGTACCTTGTCCCAAGATTTTCATCTTGGTAGCCTTTGACTTTTGGGAAGCCTGCAGTCCTGGAAGCTCTGCCTGGGGACAGGTGGTGGGTCCTCAGAGCACGGGCAGCACCACCTGTGACACAGGTAGAAGGTGCCAAGTAATGCAGAGTTGCCGCAGGATCCATGGGAAACAGACCCACGTTTCATTGAGTCTGAGATGCTGTCTGCTGTGAGATGCTTTATTTTATGTACACTGGCCAGGAAAAAATGCTGCCAATCATAAGGGTAAGACACTCCTGTTTCTGAGGAATGCCCCAGTTCCAGAAATGTTAAGATGTGAAAGTGTCCATTTTAGATTGGATTGAGAAGTAGGGTGTCTTGTCAGGGGTGATAAGGACAGAGGTGGTGGCCACCCTGGCAGTGAAGGATGGAAACCATCGGACATCCCCTGCTAAAGAAATTAACCTGCTAAAGTTCCCTGGTTAAGGATCCTAGCAGTTAAGGACCTGGTGTTGCCTCCTGTGGCTTGGGTCACTGCTGTGGTGCAGGTTTAATCCCTGGCCCAGGAACTTCCACCTGCTGCAGGCGCAGCCAAAAAAAAAAAAAGAAAAGAAAATTTAAGGAGTTCCCTTCGTGGCTCAGCGGTTAACAAACCCGACTAGGATCCATGAGGATGTGGGTTCAATCTCTGGCCTCACTCAGTGGGTTAAGGGTCCGGTGTTGCCGTGAGCTGTGATGTAGGGCACAGACTCGGCTCGGATCCCGAGTTGCTGTGGCTCTGGCGTAGGCCAGCAGCTACAGCTCCAATTAGACCCCTATCCTGGGCACCTGCATATGCCACAGATGCGGCTCTAAGAAAGACAAAAATAAAGTCCTGGAAGTGTGGACTGCCCTGTTCAAGGACATGGGCATGTTTAGCTTTGTCATTTTTTTTTCTTTTGCCTTTTGAGGGCCGACCTGCGGCATATGGAGGTTCCCAGGCTAGGGGTCTAATCGGAGCTGTAGCCACTGGCCTCCACCACAGCCACAGCATCGCCAGATCCAAGCCACATCTGCAGCCTACACAGCTCACAGCAACTCTGGATCCTTAACCCACTGAGCGAGGCCAGGGATCGAACCCACAACCTAATGGTTCCTAGTCGGATTCGTTTCTGCTGCACCATGACGGGAACTCCAGCTTTGTCATTTTCAAGTTGCCTCCCAAAGACATCAACTTACCTTCCTACCAGCAATGTAGGACAGCCTCTCCTCTCCCTTTCTCTGTGATCATACCTCTTTTTTTTTTTTTTGTCTTTTGCTGTTGTTATTGTTGTTGCTATTTCTTGGGCCGCTCCCGCGGCATATGGAGATTCCCAGGCTAGGGGTTGAATCGGAGCTGTAGCCACCGGCCTACACCAGAGCCACAGCAACGCGGGATCCGAGCCGCGTCTGCAACCTACACCACAGCTCACGGCAACGCCGGATCGTTAACCCACTGAGCAAGGGCAGGGACCGAACCCGCAACCTCATGGTTCCTAGTCGGATTCGTTAACCACTGTGCCACGACGGGAACTCCGTGATCATACCTCTTATTTGCCCATCTTTCAGCTGAACTACTTTATAGTTTCACGTGCATTTTACGTGCAAGGTTGTCTTAAGTTGAAAGCCTTCTTCCACCCTCAATTATGTCATCTTCATTACTTTCTCCTACTGATTAGTAAATGTGCCTCACGTGAAGGAGTTCTTACCGTCTGAGATTCTCATTGGAAGCATAGACCAGTGGTTTGTGTGTGGCTTGGCCAGGTCAGCCAGTAAGTGGCCACCTTCACCAGCCACGAGGGCCCTGTGAGTGAGCGGAGGTGAGATCTTCAGGTAACCTCTCCATCTCAGGGGGTGCCAGCGCAGGCCCTGGAGTCAGGTGCGCCAACCCACTTCCACGTCTACCAGCTGTGTGGCCACGGGCCTCTCTGTATCCACTTCACAGGATTGTTCTAAGAATTACGTGAGGTTTTACGTGTAGTGAGATTCTCACAATCCTCAGCATAGAGCAAACCCTCAGTAAACGTTACTTAGCTACTGTTAAATCACCCCATTCCACCGCAGAGAAACCTCCCAGGTCTCCCTCCAGGTGCCTGGGTTCTGGCTCTAGCTTGCGTGCCCGCTGTGGACCAGCAGAGGGCGCCCGCGCCCTGCAGACGTGTGCGGGCGGGGTCGGGGGTGGGGGGCAGGGCTGGGGTGGAAGCACAGACAAATGTGGCCTCTGGGCAGGGACCGACCACTTCTGAGCTGACCGTGCGCACTTGGTGCAGGGGGACGCTGCAAGGGGCGGGGGTTGGGGGGGGTACACAACCACCACCCCCTGTCCCATACCTGGAGGACTAATGCATCCACGCTACTAGCGGATGTTTTACCGAGGATGAGCTAGGGTCCAGGATGTGTCCTCAAGGTTGCCTAGCCTAGGTGTTCATGGTGGGGTCCTGCAGCCAGGACAAGGCGGCTTCTGACTTAAGGGGTCAAATCTTGCAAGGGCCCAGGAGGGCTGCTGTGAACTAGGAGATGACTTTTTGCCTCAGGAATGAGGGCTTAGAATGGCCACGTCTTTCAGTTTGAGAGAGAAGCCAGACATCAAGGTTTAGTAAAATAACTCAATTTTGATGGTGGCGATAGATTTTATTTTATTTATTTATTTTTTGTGTGTGTTTTTGCCTTTTGAGGGCCGCTCCCGCGGCATATGGAGGTTCCCAGGCTAGGGGTCCAATCGGAGCTATAGCCACTGGCCTCCACCAGAGCCACAGCAACTCGGGATCCAAGCCGCGTCTGCGACCTGCATCACAGCTCACAGCAATGCCCAGATCCTTAACCCAGTGAGCAAGGCCAGGGATCAAACCTTCAACCTCATAGTTCCTAGTCGGATTCGTTAACCACTGAGCCACAACGGGAACTCGGGTGGCGATGGATTAAAGGCTTTTTTTTTTCTTTTTTTTTGGTTGGCTTCTTAGGGCAACACCTGGGGCATATAGAAGCTCCCAGGCTAGAGGTCAAATCAGAGCTGTAGCCACTGGCCTACACCACAGCCACAGCAATGCAGGATCTGAGCCACATCTGCAACCTACACCACAGCTCACGGCAACACCAGATCCTTAACCCACTCACTGAGCGAGGCCAGGGATCAAACCCACATCCTCGTGGATCTTAGGTTCATTGACTGCTGAGCCACAAAGGAAACTCCCTAAAGGCTTTTGATTTTTTTTTTTTTTGGTCTTTTCTGGGGCCACATCCACAGCATGTGGGGGTTCCCAGGCTAGGGGTCTAATCTGAGCTGTAGCTGCCAGCCTACACCGGAGCCACAGCAACACTGGATGTCTGCAGCTATGTCTGCAGCCTACACCGCAGATCACGGATCCTTAACCCACTGAGCGGGGCCAGTGATTGAACCCTCAACCTCATGGTTCCTAGTTGGATTCGTTAACTACTGAGCCACAATGGGAACTCCCCTAAAGGCTTTTTAATTTCAATCACCAGTTACCACCTCCAAGCTACCTTTTAACCCTCCCTTGGAGGAAGGCATTTTGAGGCAAAACCATGTCCCCCCTTTCTTGACCTACTCACCTGGTCCCCCTCTTTCAGGCCTCAGTTTACAGGCCCCCTGCTCCATCTGGGTTAGGAGCCAAACCCATCCCTGAGCTTTCCCAGTGGAACGTTCCTTCCTTGGTTCATTCATTCATTGAGCAAACATTTATTGAGTGCTTCTGTGTACTGATCTCTGTACTGGAGTCTCAGCAGAGAACAAGACAAACCAAAACCCCTGCCTTCTGAGTTGATATTGGAATAGAGCAGACGAAATAGGCTAAGTGAACTCACAATGTCATTTCAGAGCAGAGTACCCCAGTAAGGAGTTCCCCTTGTGGCGCAGCAAAAATGAATACAACTAGTATCCATGAGGGTGCAGGTTAGATCCCCGCTCTCGCTCAGTGGGCTGGGGACCCAGCGTTGCCGTCACTTGTGTAGGCTGCAGATGCGACTTGGATCCTGAGTTGCTGTAGCTGTGGTGTAGGCTGGCAGCTGTAGCTCTGATTCGACCCCTTGCCTGGGAACCTCCATATGCCACACCTGCAGCCCTAAAAGGCCAAAAAATAAAAATACTCCAGTAAAAGGACAGGATGGAGAGGCAGCACTGGGCAGGGATGGCCTTTCTGAGGAGGAAACTTCCAAAGTGCCAAGGACCTTCCCTGCCCAGAACCTGGCAGGGGGCAGTTCCAGGCGAGGGAATCACAAGAGCAAAGGCCCTTAGGTGGGAAGATGCACGTCACGTGGTCACAGAAGTCCACGGCACCTGGCCCATGGTAAGCACTATAAACAGATCAGGGGACACAAGGATATGCTGTGCCTGGCCCTGCACTGGGCACTGGGAGGTGATACCTGCTGAATGAATGGATGGATGGGTGAATGCATGAAGGAACAGACCCAGGGTTTGCCCAAATCCAGCTGCTTCTGCTCTGGTTTCATCAGCTTGATCCCAGGCCTCTGCCCACACACTCTGACCTCATATACAGCTGGCTGGGAATTTTCCAGTTCCATCTCTGGCTGGCCTGCATAACCTCAGACATTGCCCCCCAGTCTGGCCTGAGCCCCCATTTATGTGGCCTCGAAACTGGCCCAGAGTCCATGTGGTATGTCCAGGGGTGTGGGGTAGAGAGGGGAGCTGAGCTAGTATCTCATTTCCCTGTGCCAAGGTGAGCAGGAGGGTCCAGGAACATCAGGCCTTTCCTCAGGAAGGTAGTGATCTGGGGGCTACAGAAGCCCCCACCCACCTTTGTCCTGGGCTGGGGTCCAGCCTGAATGAAATGAGGTCTTTCTTGAACGGTGGTCAGCTTGGCCCATTCAGTCATAAACAGTACACAGAGAGGACATGTCTGTCTGTCTGTATGACTCTTGTTCATTCAACAAATACTATGAGGGCCTGCTCTGCGCCAGGCACTGGGGATGCATAAATGAACAGGACAGAAAAGTCTCTGACATCATTCCAGGCGTGGGAGACAGAGTAAAGAAATAATGCCATCGTGGCTCAGTGGTTAACGAATCCAACTAGGAACCATGAGGTTGCAGGTTCGATCCCTGGCCTTGCTCAGTGGGTTAAGGATCCGCGCATTGCCGTGAGCTGTGGTGTAAGTCGCAGATGCAGCTTGAATCCCACGATGCTGTGGCTGTGGCATAGGCCGGTGGCTATAGCTCCAATTAGACCCCTAGCCTGGGAACCTCCATGTGCCATGGGAGTGGCCCAAGAAAATGGCAAAAAGACGAAAAAAAGAAATAATGCCCAAACAAGATAATTTCATAACTGGATCAGGGCAATAAAGGCCATAGAGTGAGCCAATGTGACAGAAGAAAGGGTAGGAGCTACTTTACGTGGGTGGTCAGAGAAGACCTCTGAGGAGTGACATCTGAGCTGAGTGCTTATTGGAGAAAGAATCGGCAGAGGGAGCAGCAGGTGCAAAGGTCCTGAGGCATGCATGCGCTGGGAGGGATAAAGGGACAGCAAGGAGGGCAGTATGGCTGGAACAGAGTGTGTGAGGGTGTTGGTGGTGGGAGAGAGGATGAAATGGAGGCAGACCTCCAGGCTCTTGAGGATTGCCGTGATGGAAAAAATGATAGTGGCCTCCTTATGGAGTGATTGTCTAAAACACAATAAGAGCTATTATTATTACTGTTATTATCCATCACTGTCATCCTCCCTGGGTCTGGGCCTTGGGACCATTCTGAGAAGGTCCATCAGGTCTTTCAGGTTCTATCTGTGGTTTGTAGCATAGTGGTCTCCTCTCTTGGCCCAGTTGTCCCTACCAGGGTCTGGGGAATGGGACTGAACCCTGCCTGGCACAAGGTGCCCTGAGGGGCACTCTAGCCTAGAGCAGTGGTCTCCCCTCCCAAGGAGCCCTACCCTGGCTGCCATGCCTCAGCCATTCACAATCTGGGGGCATCTCCCCAAGCCTGGTCTAAATCCTGCTTCCCCTGGGTCACCCTGAGTGGATGATTTGACCTCTTTAAGCCTCAGGTGGGACCACCACCTGCCCAGGCCAGCCCTGCCCCTGACCCTCAGCCTTTGCAGTGGCTCTGACACCCAAGCAATGGATTCTTTGGAATGTGATTATTTTTCTTCCCAGATAATTCAGGCCAGAAGACAGACTGGCCACTTCCGGCCACACTGTTCTCACTGCCTTCCTGACCCTTCACTCCACAAACTTGACACTGTGGTCAGAGGCCTAGAGCCAGACCCAGGACCATGCCTCCCCTTGCCCTTCCTGATCAGCACCCAGCTCTGGGAATCCAATTGTAAACACCCAGGACCCTCAGCTGCCTCTTTCCCACAAGCCCCAACTGCTTACCCAGCCATGGAGTCCCGGGAGCATTGCCCTCTACAGTTTACAGGGTGATGCCAAACCATGAGCTCCCTGGAACTCCCCAGTTAACCCAGAGACGCATTGGCATCCACACTTCCAGATTCATTCATTCAACAAGTATTTAATGAGCACCTACTGTGTGCCAGGCACTGCCCTAAGTCCAGGGGATACATCAGGAAGACACAGCTGCCCTCGTGAAACTGACATTCTGGATGTGGTAATGGTGGAAGGAGAAACAATAAAGAAGTGAAAATCCAATTATGTAGAATATTGGTTGGTGATAAATTCTACGGAGGAAACTAAAGCAGAGTGGGAGGTGCTGGTGGTACGAGTAGGGTAGGGCAAGGAAGCCTTGATGTTTGAGAAGGTGGCGTTTGAATACAGACCTGAAAAAGGAAAGGAAGTGAATCATATGGATAGCTGAGGGATAGTGTTTCTGGTATAGGAAACAGGCAGTGCAAAGGCCCGGAGGCAGGAGCACACCTCATTTGTTGGAGAAACAGCTGGAAGGCCAGTGTGGCTGGAACAGAACAAGGGAGGGGGAGGCCTCATAGATTCAGTGAAATGCAGAATGTTCAGACAGTGGAAACCACAAAGTTCACTCATGGGGTAGATGTGGGGTATGAGTGGAGTGGGTTGGGGTTGGGGGCAGGCTTGGCTCAAGTCCAGGAAGTAGCGTTTCCTGCAGAGAAGGCTTTGGAGGAGGCAGTTTGTGAGGGGGCCTTTCTCATGCTGGGTGTGAGTGTTATATGGTGATGCCTACAAGACCCCCAGACAAAGGATCAAGGAGGCTGGCAGGTCTAGAGCTGAGCAGAGAGCTGGAGGGAGGGGCGGTGGGGACAGACGCCAGAGTAACAGGCATGGAAATAGATTTTAAGGCCGAGTCTGAGCTCCCCAGGAGCAGCAAGGGTAGAAAGAGAAAGGGAGGCCCATGTAGAGTTCCACTGCTCATGGCTTTTAAATTAGGAAGAGGTTCCCCTTCCTGCAGGTGTAGGCCACCTGGGCAGGGGCCCTGGGAGTCACTGGCACGCTCTGCCTCTCCTCACGGGCACTGACTTGCCCCAGGCACAGAGCACAGCCAGGACTGGACTCCACATTTCATTTAGCCCTCTGCTGCATGGCCCTGGGGTCTTCTGATGTCAGCAGGATGAAATTGAGGCCCAGAAAGGCTGAGTGACCGACCCAAGATCACACAGCTCTGAGCCACAAAGTAAGATTCAGCTCTGAACAGTGTAGCCTTGAACCAGTCACACAACCTTCATGGCCTGCCCCCCACCACAAAGATTATCAACTACTTGACCTGTCCGGCAAGGTCCAGTTATGCAGCTCTGACTAAATAAATTAAGGTGACTGAATGATCACGCCCACAATCTCACTTTCCTTCCCATCCATCCTATGATGTTGTTGGTGCCCCCATTTTACAGATGAGGACATTGAGGCTCAGAGAGATTAAGTTTCTATCTTAGGGTAACTTACTACTAGAGTTGGGATCTGAACCCCCTGCGCCTAGTGGGCCAGGAGAGGTGACCTAGGGGTTACAAATAACAGTTAAGTCCTAACAGGAGTTCCCGTCATGGCACAGTGGAAAAGAATCCAACTAGCATCCATGAGGATGCAGGTTTGATCCCTGGCCTCACTCAGTGGGTTAAAGATCTGGTGTTGCCATGAGCTGTGGTAGGTTGCAGACATGGCTTGAATCTGGCATTGCTGTGGCTGTGGTATAGGCCAGCAGCTGTAGCTCCGATTCAGCCGCTAGCCTGGGAACCTCCACATGTCACAAGTGCAGCCCTAAAAAGACCAAAAAAGAAGGAAAAAAAACCTTAGAGTGTCTTCCACATGCTGGGTCCATTTACCAAAATACCTTTCCCCAGGCCTATGAGGCAGGGACTACTTATCAAACCCATTTTGTGGAAGAAGAAGTTGAGGTTTAAGTGATGGTCCGAGGGAGTCTGCTGGCCCCTGCAGCTCCTGGTGTCCCCACTGACTCCATCCTTCCCAAAGGCCCAGGGTGGTGGGAAAGGCTAGCGATGCTGGATGACCTTGGGCTGTTTGCTGGTCCCTGAGCCTCAGGCCCCTCAGCCCGACATAGGCCATGACTCAGCGCCCTGAGTCCTCTCCCAAAACCCAGCCCCAGGAGGAACATTGTAACCCCCTGCTCACTCCCAGCCCAGGACCAGATCCATTAGGCTGATGTCTTGTAACATTTTTTTTTACCCAAAGCCAGTGCTTCCTGTGAAATTATAGATAATGTAACTCTCAAGCCTGGCCAAGCAGAGACTCTCCCGGGCTCTGGGGCCCAGGGAGGCAGACCCCAACCAGCTAGGCAGGACCAAATGTGCGAGGGCTGTGTGTGGCAGTCTCCACAACACCACAGCGCTGTTCAGATAAATCACAAAACCAGCTCCTTGACCGGACATGGGTATAGCCAAGCACCTTCCCGGCCTGAGTTCCTGGAAGCCAGCACAGCCCTGATGCGGAGGGGAGAGGCTGGGCAAGGGCCCTGAGGCTCAGAGAGGGATACCATTGGCCGGAGACACACAGCTAGCAAGTGGCTGATGGGAGCTTGAAAAGGGGGTTCTGAGCAACTTCATGGCTGAGCTGCAAATCAGCTGCAGCTGCTGCAGTCCTGACCCACGGGGGCGGGGCCCTAGAGACGGGTGTGGGCGTCCTTGAATTGGAGGAGCAGAGAATGCTGTGTGTGTGAGTGTGTTTTAAGAGAAAGAGAGAGAGAATGTGAATGTAGGAGAAAAATCTAAAAGGAAACATTCCAACATTTTAACACCCTCACTGCAGCCACCAGTTTGAGAACATCCAGGGACTGCCCCTGCCAGGGTCACTTGGCAATGTCACAACTGTGGCGGTGCTACTGGCATTTGATGGGGAGAAAGCAGAGGTGCTTACCATCCCGAGTGTGCAGGGGTCAGCCCCCACGGCAGGAAGCAGTCCAGTCCCCTACGTCGGCAGTACCCGGGCGAGAGACCGTGCTCTAGCCTGTGTGAATGCGGGAGGGGGCTGTGTTTTTACCCTTAAGCGTGTCCTATTTCCTAAAGAGAATTGGTGCAGCCAGGACTGGGCTGTGTGCCCTGGGCAAGCGTCCTTACCTCCCTGATCACCAGCTGTGGCCTGAGGGGCACAGGACACTCACCTCTGGTGGCTGTGGGAAGATTCAGTGAGACAAGATCTCTGAAGGGACTGACTCACTAGATCCTCAATTCAGGAGAAGTTCACCTTTGTGTCATTAGGAAAAATAACAGTAACACATCCAGGGGCTGGGCTGGCATGTCACGTAAAGTCACTCAGTTCACCCTCACCTAGCCCGCTGAGGGAGAAATTTTTTATTGAGCCACCCAACAGGATGCGGAGTTCCCCAGGGCCAGAAATCAGATCTGAGGTGCAGTCACCACCTGTGCTGCAGCGACACAGGATCCTTAACCCACTGTGCTGGACTGGGGATAGAACCTGCATCGCTGCGCTCCCAATCTCATTGCACCAAGGGGAACTCCAGAGGGAGAAATCATTTCTTTATCCCTTATTTTGCAGATGAAGAAATTGAGGCACAGAGAGGTTAGGCAACTTACCCAATGTCACACAGCAAGTGGCAGAGCAGGGATTGGAACCCTCATTTCAGAGCCTAAGTCCCCACCCCCCAACCAATGGGTCCCTCACTGCCTCTCACATCAAGTAAAGGGATTTTTTCAGTTGAGTTTTCCCAGATGTCTTCTTCAAAACTTGAGATGATTAAGTCTTTGTTGGAATTCAGATCACTGCTAAAATGGCAGGTGTCCCTTGTACCTGGCCACTGCCCTCCACCTGGGCTCCAGACACCCTGCTTTATGGTGGTTCCCGAGAGAAGGTCCAAGACCAGTGGGACTTTCACTCCCCCTCCTGTCCTGAGCCAACTTCAGAATCCTCCTTGTCATGAGCCTTTTTTTTTTTTTGTCTTTTTGTCTTTTTCTAGGGCCACACTTGTGGCACATGGAGAGTCCCAGGCTAGGGGTCAAATCGGAGCTGAAGGTGGCGGCCTTTGCCACAGCCACAGCAACTCGGGATCCAAGCCACGTCTGCAACCTACACCACAGCTCACAGCAACACCGGATCCTTAACCCACTGAGCGAGGCCAGGGATCGAACCCATAACCTCATGATTCCTAGTCAGATTTGTTAACCACTGAGCCACGATGGGAACTCCATGAGCCTTTTTTATAGGCATGAAATCCAAGCCTTGGTCCTTCTGAAGATATGGAGCTCCTTGCGGGTGGGATGGCCTTGTAGAGCCACTGGACAAGGCCACGGGGCAAGAGTTGGGCTTTGAAGGGCTCTGCAGCAAAGTCTAACCCCTCTTTGGGATTTGGGACTGTGTTCTGAGAGAGTGGGACCACAGGCCCATTCCTCTTGGCGAGCACTTGTGGGCCAGGCTGGTGCCAGCCCGGGACAGCCTTCCTCTCATCCACTCCCCACACCAGCTCCCACCACACTGGGCGGCTTTCCCCCAGTTACAGACGGGGAAGCAGGCTCAGGGAGGAGCAGCCACTCACCCATCCCTCAGCATAGAGCCAGGTTTTGGGCTCTTTGCCCTGCATCCTGCCACCGCCTCCTGACTGCCAGAGGCTGCAGCAAGAGGGATTGAGGGCAGACAAGGGGAGAAGTTCCTTCCCATTGTCCTGGCTCTGGGCTCTAACCAAAGGTGCTGAGAGTCCCTTGGGTGGACATTCTGGGGAGTGTCCAGGGTGTGGGGCATCAGCATCAGTGGGGTGAGGTCCCCATTTATTCAGCCTCAGGTGTCCCTGGGTGTGGATGTGGGTTTCTTGGTGGGGGGAGTGATGCCTGCAGAATCTGATTCCCTTGTCACTTCAGTCAGACAACTTCAACTGCTCCTCACACCCACCCCGTCACTGGCTGGACCGCCTCCAGCTTCCCCTTCCTTGCAGGCCAAGCTAGCATCCTAAGGGATGAAGGCTGTCTCCTGGCCACCCATGACTGGCCCTGGACCACCCCCCACAGCTGAGCTGCTCTTGGTCTGTCCCTCCGTTGACTTGAGCATCCACAGGAGCAGAGGCTGTATGCATTTCCTGTGGCCGCTGTAGCAAATTGCTGCAAACTTGGTGGCTTGAGATAAGAGAAATTATTCTCCCACTGTTCTGGAGAATTCAGAAATCAAGGTGTCAGCAGGGCCACGCCCCCTCTGGAGGCTCCAGGAAAGAATCCTTTCCTGCTGTTCGGGTTCCCGGAGAGCTCCCAATGTTCCTTGGCTTGTAGATGCAGCCCTCCAGCCTCTGCCTCCATCTTCACATGACCACCTGGGTGTCTGTGTCCTCTGCTCAGAAGGATACCAGTTGTTGGACTGGGCGCGCCCACCCCCAGTCCAGTATGATCTCATCTTAAGGTCCTTGACTAACGACATCTGCAAAGATGCTCTTCCAAATATGGTCACATTCTGAGTTTCCGGGTAGACGTGAATTTGGGGGGACACTGTTTAAGCCACTGCAAGTGCCTACTGTGTGCTCCAGGCCCTAGGGGTAAAGTAGTGAACTAGACAGGGCGGGCTCAGCCCTCATGGTGTTCCAGTTCAGAGGTGGGCTGGGGAGAGACAGAAACGGGTAATTACAGAAATGATGCTGCAATTAACTTTGCCAAGAAATGTTGGACTCGGGACACGAACGGCAAGAGGCGGAGCCTTGGGCTGGGCAGGGGCCAGACCATCAACCTCCTCTAGGTCTGTGTGCTGGCCTTCCTCCCTGCTCTTCGTCCCCTCCCTCGCTTCCTGGGACCTCGGCTCAGAACTCACCTCTTCTGGAAGCCTCCCCTTGACCCCACAGGTGCCCCTTCTGGGCTCCCGAGGCTCCCTGAATTCCTCCCAGCCCTGGTAGCTGGTAGAGTTGTATTTTTTTTTTTTAACTTGGAAATTCTTCAAGTTTATTTATTTACAAAAAGAACGCTTTCTATAAAAATAATAATAATAATTTAAAGCAATGATAGAAAAATGCAGTGACTTTCTCCCCTCCCTAAGTCCAAAGTCTGGAAATTATCTTTCTTGGAAGGTAGATTCACTCAGCATGGTCAGTGGTACACAGTAGGTGCTCCATAACATTTGAATACATGGATGGCCAATGCTAGGCCCTGGGGACAGCGAGATGATTCCTGACCCCCAGGAATGCATTGAGGTACAATCTCTATGTTGCCCAGTCTAGAGTGGGGCATAGAGTTGGTGCTCCATGAATGCTGGCAGTGGTTGGGGAGTTGCCTGTGGGGTCCCCTCCATCTTTGCTGCTGTCCCTGGGGAGGGGAGTCCTTGGCGCAATGAGGGTTGAGACCTTGGGTGAGGCGGGCCCAGGAGGCTGCTTGGTGGGACGGCGGCTGGGAGAGGTCCTGGCCGTGCCGCAGGGATGTGGGAAGTTCCAGCCTGTGGTCTCGGGGAATTTCCTGCTGGGCCTCCACTCCGGTGGCCAACTTTCAGCATCAGGGTCTTTGTCCATAGTCACTACCGAGGCATCAGGGCCTTGCAGGGTGGAGTCCAGTGGTCAGTCCATTAGCATTTATTGAGCACCTACTGTGTGCAGGGGGGCTGTATACATTCTCAGTGGTAAATAAGACCAGCCCTGGAGTTCCTGTCATGGCTGAGTGGTTAACGAACCCGACTAGGATCCATGAGGATGTGGGTTCAATCCCTGGCCTTGCTCAGTGGGTCAAGGATCCGGCGTTGTCATGACCTGTGGTGTAGGTCGCAGACACAGCTCGGATCTGGCATTGCCGTGGCTGTGGTATAGGCCGGCAGCTGTAGCTCTGATTCAAGCCCTAGCCTGGGAACCTCCATATGCAGCGGGTGCGGCCCTGGGAAAAAAAACCAAAAAACAAAACAGTCCTGTCTCTCCCTGATGGAGCGTGTGTTCCAGGCGGGGCAACCCCACAGACAAATCTGTAAGATGTGGGGACCCAGTGCCAGGGAGAAAGAAGGCAGAGCGGTTCAGGGAGTGGCAGATATTAAACAGATCAGGGCGGCCTCCTGGAGGAGGTGACATTTGACAGAGAATCAGAAGGGAGGAGGGCGTGTTAGATGTCTGGGAAAGGACATTTGAGGAAGCAGAGGAAAGGCCCGAGGTGTGACATTGGCTTCAGGGGCAAGGAGGAGGGAGGAGCCGGCGTGGAGCCAAGGGCGGAGGGCAGGAGGGAGCACAACCCACGGGGCCTTGTGGACACTCTGAGGACTTTGGTTGTTCTCTGGATGAGGTGGGAGTGAGCCATGCAAGGTAATAGCACAGAGTAGACGTGACTTGGGTCTAATGTGAAGTCCTATCCTCAGCACCACTGATGCCAGGGCCAGAGCGGTCTCTGTCGTGGCGCCGTCCCGAGCACTGTGGGATGTTTGGCAGCACCCCGGCCTCTACCTTCTGGACCAGTACACATCCCTTTGCCTGTTGTGGCAATCAGAGTGCCTCAGACATGGCCACATGTCCCCCGGGGATGGGGGGAGGGGGGCAGAAGCACCCTGTTGGCCTGTAAGAGGCTGTCAGGAAGCGAGACGGGAAGTGGGGAGACGGGAGAGGAGGGGTCTTCGATAGTCCAGCCAGGGAGGCTGGTGGGAGTGGGAGGTGGTAAGGAGAAGTGGTTGGCTCTGGATCTAGTTTGAAGTAGGCGCAGACGGGAGGTGCTGACAGGTTGGATGGGGTTTCTGGCCTGAGCCACTGGGTCCAGGGACCGTGGAGGGGTTGCTGTGTGATCTGTGTGGGATGGGAGTGGAGTGGGGTCTGGACACCTGGGTCCTGGGAGTCTTTGGGCTGTAGGCCTCGGTGGAGCAGGAATAAAACATACTAGACCTCCCTGAGGGGGGCAGAGTCAATGAGAAAGTACTGGATTCAGCTACACAGGTGTCAGGGAAAGCTTGCCACAGCCGCCCCCTATAAAGCATTTTATTTTGGGCTACCCTGTACCCACGTGATTTCATTTGATTCTCACAACAGCCTTTCAAGGCTGGTGCCTTTGGTAACCCCAGTTATGGATGAGGATGCAGGGACCCAGAGAGGCTGAGTGACTTGCCTGAGGTCACGCAGCAAGTTAGGCACGGAGGTGGAGAGGAATCCAGCTCACCCAGAGGTCCAAACCTGGTCTGTATCCCCGTGGCAGGCTGGGGGGTGGGGTCCAGGGGAGGAAGGCTTTATTTTCTTTTTTCTTTTCTAACTTTGTTATTTTCTTTATTTTCTAAAGTTTCTGCAACGAACACATTTCTCTTTTGCATTCAGAGAGAAACAAAGAAAGGAGGTTTGGGGCTTGTTTTTTTAACAAGCTCCTGGTGAAGCTGTTCCCGCTCACCCTGCAGGACAGCTGATTGGCTCTGGGTCTCAGTTTCCCTGTCAGCAGCATTGCTGGTGAGCTGACACAAGGAAACCAGCTTCGGGAGGGGCGAATTAGCATGAAGAGTGAATATGACATCTCTGAGATTCCTCTTAGAGCTGATCATGTAGAAAATACTTGCCTGGAAGAAAGAAAAAGAAATACTTGCTTAAGTCCCCAAAGACACCACGTATGGGGATGAGGTCCACTTCAGTGTGGTCTGTGGTAGTGAAAACAGGCAACAACCTAAATGTTCCTCAAGGAGAGCCTGGAAAATAAGCTGAGGTGACTTACCAGGGTGGAATACTACGCAGCTATGAAAAAGAACAGGGCTAGAGGGAGGGCCCAGGATATGTTGCTGAGTAAAAACCGCTCCAATGTATATCTTGATACTATTGTAAAACAAAGACAAAATAGGAAAGAGAATAGATACGGATTCGTTTGTGGATCCTCAGACAACCTCTAGGAAGGACCAGATTTATTTTGTTTTTGAAGCATGGAGAATTTCCCCAGGCCAGGGGTCGAACCCCTGCCACAAGAGCAACTGTGGCATTGCAGTGACACCCGTGCCCCTGCAGTGACAGCACCAGATCCTTAACCAGCTGTCACTATAGACCTCCCAGAAGACACTCTTAATGGGGGCAGGGCTAAGGGTCAGAAACAGGAAGAAGTCCTGGCTTTTTCTCTTTTTCCCTCCAGTTATTATTATTTATTAATACAAAAGAGTTTAGGCCAACAAAGAAAACATAAAGAATAACATCCCCACCACCAACCCAAGAAAGAAAGTGTGGAGAGAACTGGGCCCCAGTGACCCCTCCCGGGTACTTTCCTCCCCACTCACAGGAACCTCCGTTCTAAACCCGCAATTTATTCTTCCCACGAGTGTCTTTGCTACTCACTTAGCACCCTTGAATTTGACTGTTTCGTGTTTTGTTTTTTTTTCTTCTGTGTGCGTTACCTTCCCCCTCAGAGATGTAGAAAATTAATTTCAAAGAAGTTTTCTTGCATCATCACCCCTCCAGATTGCTCCTGGAGCTCCGGTTTCCTGGAACAGGGGGCTTCACCCCTGGTCTGGGCCCCCAGAGGCCCCAAGGAGAGCAGCGGAGCTGGCGGGGGAGCAGATGAAGCCCTGGGCACAGGAGTCCAGGCTCGCTCACTGGGCTTCTGCAGGCCCGGGGCGTGGAGCCAGCAGGCTGGAGCCAGGCGGCCTCCCGGGCCTCCTCACAGCCGCTTTTGATAAAGCCCCTCTGTGCATGGGGTGGGGGGGCCCGGCCGGCTGGAGCCAGCTCACATCTGGAGGCCAGCACAGGCCCGGGGCAGCCGGCGCGGCTGACAGCGGCGCCACCCCGAGCCACACGCCCGGCCCTGGGTAAACAGGCCCGCGCCCACCCAGCGGCTCACCTTTCGCCCACAAGGCTGCCTTTCTTCTCGGACCCGGGCCGAGGCCACCGCTAACATTCCTCCCAGCACAGAGCAGAACGGGCCGCTGACCTCGAGGCTGGGCCAAAATGTGAATCCAGGCGCCAGGCGGTAGGGTGGGGGGTGCATGGGAAAGCACCTACTGTGTGCCGGGTACCAACCCTGTTTCAGGTTTACTGCCACCCTGGCAGGGATACATATGGTTAAAAGTGTTTGATCTGGAGCTAGAAGACCTAGGTTCAAATCCTAGCTCTGGCTGTGTGATCTTGGGCAAGGCACTCACCCTCTCTGGGCCTGTTTCCTCTTCTGTAAAATGGGAATTAAAATAGTCCTTCCCCCAGCAGTTTATGTGAATATTAAAGAAGTTTTAAGTTTTGCTCAGAAGAGTGCCTGGCCCATAAGAGCTCAATATTATGATTCTTCAGTCACTCATTCGGCAAAGCTGTACTGAGGGTGTTCTGTGCTGGGTACAAGGGTTAAGATGGTGGAAAAAAGGGGACTCAGCTGTCAAGGAGCTGCATCCCTACTCAGCTGAGCAGGGACACTTCTGAGAACAAGGCTCTCACCTTGTCCCACAGCCTTCTCCCCTGGGACGAGTCTACTCTTCAGCCACCCAAGGGACATCCAGGGCCAGCCTGGGCTCCAGACTGCAGGGGAGTGGACAGTCAGGCCAGGGCTTCACACCCCTTTCCCCAGGGCTTACCACCCAGGACCGGCGTGGGGCCTCACCTCCTGTGCCAAGAGGTTGGTGGGTGGGGGCAGGAGAAGCAGCCAGGTTTCCTGACTTAGGACCAGGTGAAGCTTCTCCAGTGCACACCCAGCTCCTCCTTTTCCTGGCACTGGGGCCCTCGTTTCTTCATTTGCAGGGATGAGGGGGTGGGGACATCAGGTACCTCCTGACCTTCTGTTTCCCCATCTGCCAGAGGGGCAATAGCACAGGTACCAGTCATGTCATGGAGTTGGGGAGGGCCCTTGAGAGAGGCCCCGGGAAGGGCACGGGGCCTGGCACAAAGGGAGAGGTCTGAGTGGAAGTCAGGGCGCCTTCCTGGAGGAGGCCATTGTGCTCTAGTGGGGGAAGGAGAAGCAGGAATCAAAGGAGCCTCAGGGAGAGAGAGAGAGAGAACTGAACCACTACCTGGTACACAGCCCACATACCACCCAGCACGTCACCAGAGCCAGGTCCAGGTCACTGTTCCAGCAATCCAACAAAGTCTATACTCTAGCCACCCCCATTTTACAGATGAAGAAACTGAGGCCCAGAGAGCAAAAATAATGTTTTCCCTCAGGAACTAAAAGCCAGGAGGCCATAATGCCCCCCCCCCTCCTTCTTTCCCTCCTCCCTCCCTTCCTTGGGTCTCACTGCACCCTCATTCTGCGCTGATTCGCCGAGCCCCTTTGCCGATCCCCTTCACACTGCTGTCAACCACCAACCTGGAACCGTCCTTGCCTCTTCTGGGCCTCAGTTTCTCTCCTCTGAGCAATGGGTTCAACCTCTCCAGACCCTCTGGCCCAGTGTCCCTGACTCAGGGCCGCAGGAGTGAGCAGCAGCCAAGGTCAGCTGGGCTGGTGGGGGCACCCCTACTCCAACAAGGCGGGGTGGGGGTCCTCCACCTGCTGCCACCCCCCAGTTCCCCCGTGAACCTGCTCGCCAGGCTGGAGCCAGCCGCCATCTGGAGCGACGGGCTGTTTATGGAGCCAGGCGGCGGCGGCGGCGGCCCTGACCCGGCCAATCTGGAAGCGATTAGCAGCCCGGGCTGGGGAGCGTTTGGAGTTCTCATCAGTGGGTCGGGACCCCCCCAACCCCCACATCCCACACCACCCGGAGCCAAGGCCGCTCTGGGGGTCTCCAAGGAGCCCCCTTTCTTGCAGGGCACTCCGGCTCGGACCTGCTCCAAGGCCTAGAGCTCTGAAAACCGGCAGCGGTGAGACTGGGCCACACACAGGCCAGGATGCGGGGGTGGGTGCAGAGGGTGGGGGGTGGGGGAGAGCTGGGGCCTTCCTGGAGGAAACTTTATGCAGAATTGCTTTCTGGCATGTTTGGTTTTGAACATACATACGAGTGCACAGAGGACACACACACACACAAAACTCAAATAGCACAGAAGCTGTAAAAAGTATGAAGCAAAAAGTCGGTGCCCTCCCCTCCTCTTCCCAGGCCCCGACTCCCCCCATCAGACAAACCCAGTGTTCTCAGCGTCCAGAATCTTCTGAGATGGTGGGAGCATCTACACACACATCTATCTAGTTATTCTTTTTGCCTTTTTCTACAACTGGCTGCCTGCTTAACATTCTATCCTGCCTCCTCTCCCTTGAATTAATCCGTATTTCTACCTCTATTACTGTGAATAATTCTAATGTTAATAATAACAGCAGCAGCTATTATTCTAAGATTTCTAGAGGGCTTACTACGGGCTGGGCACAGTTCCAAATACTCTTCATGGATTATTGATGAATCAAGGGTGGGAAAATGACCCTACCTGAGGACTGTCTATTATTTTATCACCCCCAATTTGTAGATGGGGAAACTGAGGCACAGAGTGGTGAGGCAATTGCCCAGCGCCACACCGCGGTGACTAGCAGAGCTGAGATTCAGGCCCAGGCCTTTGGGCTCCCACGTCTATGCTCTGAAACTGCATCATCCAGCCTCTCCCAAGGTTCCAAAACATTCTACTGTCTGGATGGATCTGGTGGGTTTGATGAGGCCTCGGGTGATGCACCATTGGGTTAATTCCATCTTGGGCTGGTGCCAGATGTGCCTTCCCCCACATGGACCTGGTGGGAGGTCCATTCTCAGAGGGGCCTTAGCTTGAATCACACTGTTGTCTGATGGCTCTCTCTCCCCTGACAGAATATCAACTCTAGGAAGACAGAAATTTTTGCCTATTTTATTCATTTGGGCATCCTCAGAGCCTAGAGCAGAGTCTGGAGAACAGTAGGTGCTCAAAAAAATTTGTTGAGGAGTTCCCATCATGGTGCAGTGGAAATGAATCCAACTAGGAGCCATGAGGTTGCTGGTTCGATCCCTGGCCTCACTCAGTGGGTTAAGGATCCAGCATTGCCGTGAGCTGTGGTGTAGGTGGCAGAGCAGCTCGGATCCTGCGTTGCTGTGGCTGTGGCGTAGGCCAGCAGCTATTGCTCTGACTCGACCCCGAGCCTGGGAACCTCCATATGCCACAGGTGCAGGCCTAAAAAGCAAAAAAAAAAAAAAATTCATTGAGGAGTTTCCCTTGTGGCTCCGTGGGTTAAGAACGCAACTAGTATCCATGAGGAGGCAGATTTGACCCCTGGCCTCGCTCAATGGTTTAAGGGTCCACCCTTGCAGCAAGCTGCAGTGTAGGTCATAGATGCATCTCCGATCTGGTGTGGCTGCGGCTGTGGTGTAGGCCAGCAGCTCAGCTCTGATTCAGCCCCTCACCTGGGAACTTCCCTATGCTGCAGGTGCAGCTGTTAAAAAATTTAAAAATTGTTGAATGCATGAAGGTATGAACGAACGAATGAGTCACTGGGGAGCCCAGATCTGTCCTGAGGTGGGTGGGGTCCAGGCCTAACCCTGGGGAGGGGGAAGGAGAAGGGGGTACAACTGGGAGAGGAGGAAATACAGAAGAGTTTATAAAGCACTTGCGGTATGTACATCAGGCACTTTCTCATTCCTTGGGCCTGCAAGACCCATCACACGGATGAGGAGACTGAGCCCCGTTCATTCACTCCACAAACTCATCCTTCAGTTTCCAGACCCTGGGCTGGAGGCAGGGGTGATAGCAGAGAACAATCCAGGCACGGACTCTGGTTTTTTAGAGCTGGTGTGAAAGGCGAACCCAACAGGAAGGGAAACAGAATGAACCAGAGCTCTTGTCTGGGCATCTGAGCCACACCACTCCACAGCCAGCTGCTGATGTGAATCCTGGCGCCACGCTGAGTGACTTGGACACAAGCGATGGCTCTCTGTCCCCACTTCTGGATGTTCAATGACAATTAGTATCGTGGGTAGCACTTATGTAGCGCTTACTGTGTGCCAGGCCCTCACCTCAGCACTTTACACAAATGAGCTCCTTTATTCTCAGCAGTCCTCTGAGGGGGGACTGTTACCATCCCCACCTTACAGATGAGAAAACCGAGGCCAAGAGAGGGTAAGCGACTTGCCCAGGGACACACAGAGGTAGATCCGGGAAAGTAACATTGTGACATCGCACCTAAGGTCATGGATGACAAATTCAGGATGAAATCACGGTTAGAGGGAGAGCGAGGGCTGGTCAGGGGGGTCTCCCATGGTCTCTGCAGGTTTCATTTCTCTCTCAAAGGTGGGAAAATGGATGCTCAGTCATCATTTCCCAACTCTCTTTGTGAGTCCACAACAGCACGTCGCCACACACAACCACATTACGTGGAATGACTAACAGTGGACTCGGATCTGAGCTTTGACCCAGCTCTGTCTGACTCGGGGCTGAAAGCAGCCCGAGTGGGGGGGGGGGCCCTCCTGGCCCCCCCTCAGCCTCTGGGTCCTCCAGGCTCTCAGTGACGCAGCTGTGGTGGCGTTTGGCAATCCAGGCTGCCCGCAGTTACGACAGCCCCAGCATCTGCCAGGGCGGGTGGGGGAGCTCAGGGCCAGGCCCTGCCTCTACCAGGTGACCCTCGTCCCCCCAGCCCTCCTCTCCCGCCTCCGCCTTTCTTTATGTCCTTTTCACCAGGGGACACCTCAGTTGTTCACCGTGACCAGAAAGCACCTTGAGGGCAGGAATCTGTCTGCGCTTGTCGCCACTCTCTCTTCCCAGAACCAGCCTACAGCTGGCACTCAGTAAGTACTTGATGAACGAACAAGTGAAAAACTGGGTGGGGAGTTTCCATTGCGGCTCAGCGGAAACAAACCAGACTAGTATCCATGAGGATGCGGGTTCAATCCCTGGCTTCACTCAGTGGGTTAAAGATCTGGCGTTGCTGTGAGCTGTGGTGTAGGTCACAGACTTGGCTTAGGTCTGGCATTGCTGTGGCTGATGGCTTTGGCTGGCAGCTGCAGCTCCGATGTGACCCCTAGCCTGGGAACCTCCATATACCACAGGCATGGCCTAAACAAAAAAAAAAACCCTCCCAAAAAAACCACAA
The DNA here is from genome assembly GCF_016906955.1 of Phacochoerus africanus. Lineage (NCBI taxonomy): Eukaryota > Metazoa > Chordata > Mammalia > Artiodactyla > Suidae > Phacochoerus > Phacochoerus africanus. Next base: position 11,527,749 of record NC_062546.1, read on the forward strand.
AAAAACTGGGTGAATGAATTGCAACCCCTCCTATTCTTCTTTCCTTCCTTCTTTCCACAGATCCCTGATCAATAACTGACCAGGGATCAGTTATTGAGCACCTACTGTGTGCCAGGCTCTGCACTAGGCTCCAGGGACACAGTGGTGAGTGAAGCAGGAGAAGATCCCTGTCCTCCAGGAGCCAATGTTCTTTTTTTTTTTTTTTTGTCTTTTTGCCTTTTTGCCGTGGCATATGGAGGTTCCCAGGCTAGGGGGTCTAATCGGAGCTGTAGCCACTGGCCTACACCACAGCCATAGCAACTTGGGATCCGAGCTGCGTCTGTGACCTATACCACAGCTCAGGGCAACACCCGATCATTAACCCACTGAGCAAGGCCAAGGATCGAACCCGCAACCTCATGGTTCCTTGTTGGATTCATTAACCACTGGACTGCGACAGGAACTCCAAGGAGCCAGTGTTCTAAAGAGGATGCTGTTCCCCAACGTCGTGGTCCCGAAAAATGCAGAACCGCAGCTTGAGAAAGGACAGGGGAGAGGCTCCGGGTGTCACGCACCTGCAGCAGGTGGCTGGGCCTCTGGGGGTTGGAGGTGTCTCCCGGAGGTGACTCTGCCGTGGCTCATTGGGCAACGACCACGTGCCAGGTAAGGCAGCAAAGCCTGCCCCTCCTTGGGAGGCCCGGAGGAAAGCCGTGGGAGTGAATGGGATACACGTTACACAAGAGGAAACCCTGGGGCACTGACCCTGCCCTCTCAGCCCGGAAGGGCTCCTGAGGAAGTGACGCCCTGAACACAGGGCCAGATCTGTGGCGACAGCACTGACCGTGACTTAGAGGAAGAATATCCCTTCCCGGCAGGGGCACCCGCCTTGCAAAGGCAGGAAGGCTGCCACGCCCCTCAGAAGTGGGCGGCTCTGCCCGGGATATCCCCCTCTGGCCTCACTGTACCCTTCTGCACAATGGGAACAATCCCCTCACCCCCTGCCAAAATCAAGAATGCTTGAAGGTTCTCTGGGAGCCTGTTAGGGCTGGGCAAGGTGCTTTATTTAATTGTTTATTCTTTCCCAAGGCACATGGAGGTTCCCAGGCTAAGGGTCTATCTAATCAGAGCTGCCACTGCCGGCCTACACCCCAGCTCACAGCAACTAGGGATCCAAGCCGCGTCTGCAACCGACACCACAGCTCATGGCAATGCCAGATCCTTACCCCAGTGAGCGAGGCCAGGGATTAAACTGGCATCCTCTTGCGTGCCATTTGGGAGCATTACCTCTGAGCCAAGACGGGAACTCCAAGACACTTGATTGAAATCCTGCAGGGAGAGCTGTTTTCTCCCTGTCTCCCTGCTAGGTTGTGAGCCTGTGGGAGAGGGCCTAGCACAACCTGCACACAGTAGGTGCTCAGGGAGCGTCTGTGGATTAAATGAGCCAGTGAGTCTGTGTTTCCTCATCTGTGTGATGGGATGATGCTGACTGGCCACAGGGAAGGAATGAATGGCGTTTACAGCTTGTGTTGTCTCCCTCCCCAGCTCCTCGTGGTGGGTGAGGCCTCTGTGAGCCCCCTCCTCAGACATGACCCTCTCTGAGGACTGGGGGAGATGGAGATGAGAAGGTGGAGGGAACAGCTCTCAGCTCCAGACTTTGAGGCAGGATCCTGAGATGCCTCGAAGGAAATGACAGGCAGCCTCATTTACAATGGAAGGAAACTGAGGTACAGCAACAAAAATAATACAATCCGATGCTTACTGAGCGCTTACTCCCAGCCCAGCGCTGTGCTAAGCCCTTTGACCCAAGCTCTTTCATTTAATCCTTCTAACCATCTTCCTTGTCAGAAGCTAGTACTGTGACCCTTATTTGACAAGTGGGAAAATGAAGACTTGGGGAGGTAAGTCAAGACCATGCCTCCTGGTTTTGTTGTTTGTTCGTTTGTTTTGGGGCCCGATTCCGAAGCATGTGGAAGTTCCCAGGCCAAGGATCAAACCCACACCACAGCAGCAACCTGAGCTGTGGCAGTGACAACACCAGATCCTTAACCTGTTGCATCACAAGGGAACTCCCAGACCATGCCCCCTGTTCATGGGGGATCTGGGGTGAGCATGCAGATCTGGTTCCAGAACCCAGAATCATAAACTTGGCACTTCCGGTGGGGAGGTTGGGGGTGGGGTGAGGGAAGGGATGAGGGAGCCCTGGGGGAGACTGAAGGTAAGCCCTTGGCTGGAGATCAAGGACAGTGGAACAGATAATTGCAAAAGCGAGGGATCCAGGGTCAGTTCCATGTTCTTTCTACCCCGGATGGGCAGGAGGAGAAGCCCCAGTCTCCAGCCCACCCTGGGAACTTAGAGTTTACTCTGTTTCATTCATTCATTCAATCATTCAGTCAACAGAAAACAAAATACAGGATGGCACAGACCAATTATATCCCCGTAGACAATAAATGTGAACAGGTTGAAAGAGTCTATTAAAACACAACGATTTTATATTACAGCAAAGGTCAAAATGTATTCATTTACTCATGGGACAGATTTTTTTTTTTTTTTTTTTGGTTGTGCCCATGGCATGTGAAATTTCCCTGGCCAGGGAGCGAAACTGTGCCATGGTTGTGACTTGCACCACAGCTGCAACAATGCTAGATCCTTAATCCGCTGCATCACAAAGGAACTTCCGCATGGGGCAAATGTTTATTAAATGTCTCAAATATTCAAGGTCCTGTTTTAGGTTCTAATGGTAGAAACTAAAAATAAAATTTCTGTTAAGGAAGGAAAAATATTGGGAAAAGGTGATCCGGGGAGAGAGACCTGCTGGTACCAAAGCTGTGAGGCTGCAATGATTTGGAGGATGGAGAAGCAGAAAGAGGGCTGCTGTGGTTGGAGAACCATGGCAGGGGTGAGGCAGGAAAGGCCTGCAAAATCAGGTGCCAGAGAGCAGAAGCTGCACCACGGAGGGCTGAGATGCAGGGGACTTGGCCAGAGTCTTGACACTTCCCATCGAGGAGCCCTCCCCACCGCCACCAAGAGTCTGGGAAGAAAACTTACCCTGAATTGAAGTCCTACTGGGTGCCAAGCTCTATCTTTGGTGGTTTATACACTTAATGAGCTCATTAAGCCTTGCTATCAGATTATTTTGCTCTCATTTTGCAGAAGAGAAACTGAGCCTCAGAGAGGTAGAGTGACCTGTCAGAAGGCACACAGCCAGAGAATGGCAGGCCTGGGGTTTGAACCCAGTGTCTGACACTATAACATGCCTTCTTGGCCCTGCATAGCTGCCTCCCAGGAAATGGCAGCAGAGGCCTCAGCTGGCTGGGTCTTCTCGTGAGTAGTCCTCTGACCTCTATGACCTCAGTTCTCCATCTGGGAAATTGCACTCTAGGTCTGCGTTAGGCCCTTGATGACTCTTCCCTGGGGCAGCGGGTTCCCAAAGAGCTGAGCTGGCATTTCTGATTCCACCCCCACAGAGACTCCATCTGGCAGAGGTGGAAACTGAGGCTCAGAGGAGGACGTGATCCTCCAGGGTTTTGGCCTCAGGCTCTCCCAAGGGCCTGGGACTTCTGCTGAGTGTGTTCATCAGACGATAAGAACAGGGACCCCCCCTCCCCCAAGGATGCAGAGACATTGAAGGGGGGGTGGGGGCACGGGAACAAGGACACACAGGCAGTAAGGGAGAGGAGGCCAGGACCCTGCTCCCAGCCTCTGCTCCTCGTTGTATCCTGGGGAGGGTGGGGACCTGGCCCCTCAGTCCAGATTATTTCCTGAGAACGGGGAGGGGCCACGGGAAGTCTCCCCGCATCGCCCCACTCAGGTCCTGCCCAAACAAACAGGAAATGCCAGGCAGGCCCCCCCCCCCACCCCCACCCTGGGGGCGTGGGAAAGCTCTAACTGGGATTCCAGGGCTTCCAGTGCTGGCCCAGCCTCAGTGGGGATCTAGACCCTAACACGGCCTGCATGACCTTGGGCAACGTCCTTCCCCTCTTGGGCCTCAGTCTCCCCCTCTGCCACCTTCCAGCTGTGTGACCTCAGGCAGGTGGCTATGCCCCTCTGAAGCCCAGCTCCCTCTTTGTAAGATGGACAGTGCACACAGAGTGTGCTCCATCCACTGAGCCATCACTACCCCAGGCAAGGGTGTGACAGAGAAGGCTGGAAAGATCCCTGTGGCCCTCTTGGAAGGATGGCCTGGCTTCCTTGGACCCAGAACCGCCCCAGGTGCCTCTCTGAACCTCACTTTCCCAATCTGTAAAAGAGGCGGAGCCGTGACACAGGCTGAGTCACAGGGATTGAATGTCAGGAGAAAGGATCACAGGGTCAGTTTCAGGCTGCAGGAGAAGGTGGCACAGAGTGGATTCAAGAGAGGTACAAATGGAGCTCCCACTGTGGCACAACTGGATTGGGAGTGCTGGGTTGCAGGTTCAATCCCCGGCCTGGCACAGTGGGTTGAGGATCCAGCGTCACTGCAGTTGCAGCTTAGGTCACAGCTGTGGCTTGGACCTGATCCCTGGCCCAGGAACTCCATATGGCTCGGGACGGCCAAAATAGAAACAGGAAAAGAGAGAAGTACAGATGCCGGCTTTGGGGAGCCTGGAGAACGCGGTTTCCTGGTTATTTTCTTCTCTTTCCCAGAGAGAAAGGGCAGCCAGAAATGGGGAAGATGGGAGAGATAGACAAGGCTGGACCCTATCTCTTGGTGACTTTCAGAGTTTTAGCAGGGGGCAGGGTGGGAAGAGAAACGGGCCTGGGACAGGAGTGAAGGTGGCTCTATTGCTTCTTCCTGGGCCTTCCATGCAGGAAGCAGGTGCTCCCAGGCCTTGAATGAGCAGTCCTCAAGCCTCAGCCCAGAGTCTTCTCAGCAAGCCGAGACTCTAGAGTTGGCCAAGCCTGGCAGCTCAGAGAAGCACAGCACCCTGCCCTAGGTCACACAGCTGAGTGGCCACCACTTCTTCAGGTCCTCCCTAGAGACAGTAGGAGTCTCAACTATGAACAGGCAGAAAGTCACCTGCCAGTTCCATGCTGGGATGCAGCCTGAACCCCAGACCCTAAAGAGACTTGAGGAAACTAAGGCACCAGGGAAGGGAGGTCCTCTGGCTCTGAGGCACCGAATGTGCAATGGGCTTCTGGGTTTAGGCCTCGCCACCTCCCGGTGCCAGGCATGTCCTGGGGCAGAAGAACCTGGGAAATAGGATGAAGCTCTCTCATTCCATTTTACAACCAGTGCCAAATGACTGCCCTCTTCAGGAGCTGGTTTCTTTGTTGTGAAGTATAATAGCAGGTGTGGTAAAGGTGAGAGATACCGGATATGAAGCTAGAGTCCAGAGCACAGCGCAGTAAACTAGGGCTATTGTAGCTATTACTGTTAGAGATCTGTTACTTAATCCCTCTGAGCCTCAGTTTCTTCACAGGTAAAATGGGATTAACAGTCCCTACCACAGAGTCTCATCGAGAATTCCAAGAGTTATCGCACCTAAAGCATTTACCATGTGTCTTGCTTTTTTTTTTTTTCCACTCTGGTTCAACCTTCCAGTGCCCAGCACCTAATAGGAACTCAATGTTTTAGCTGTATTATAACTATTATTATTATTATTATTATTATTATTGCTCAGACTCCAGCTGTCTGGGATCTTGGGCAACACCAACTTCCTGCCTTGCCCAACTTCACTTTCCTTCTTCAGAAAATAGAAATAAAGGAGTTCCCTTGTAATGCAGTGGGTTAAGGACCTGGGTTGCTCAGCCTTGATCCCTGACCCAGGAACTTCCACATGCTGCAGGCAAGGCCAAAAATATTAATTAATTAAAAATCAAATCAGGAATTCCCGTCATGGCTCAGCAGTTAATGAACCCGATTAGGATCCATGAGCATGCGGGTTCCATCCCTGGCCTCCCCCAGTAGGTTAAGGATCCGGCATTGCCGTGAGCTGTGGTGTAGGTCGAAGATGCAGCCCGGATCTGGCGTTGTTGTGGCTGTGGTGTAGGCCGGCAGCTGTAGCTCCAATTTGACCCCTAGCCTGGGAACCTCCATATGCTGTGGGTGTGGCCCTAAAAAGACAAAAAAAAAAAACCCAAATCAAATCAAATCAAAATAACATAGTGCCTGCCTCCCAGATCTGAACAAGGATCCATTCATATATTCTACAAGCACTGATTAACCTTTTTTTTTTTTTTTAGGAACTAGGAATACTGCTGGGGACTAAACAGAAACAAACCTCTCCCCTCACGCAGCTGACAGACTCCAGGAGGAGACAGACAACATGAGTCAGTACTTTATACGGTGTGTTAGAAGCTGATAAGAGCAGGGAAAGGCCGTCTGAGCGAGGGCTTTAGTAGTTTTACGTGGTGAGGCTGGACGGGGGAGGGGGGGAATGTTGGGCCTGTGGGCTGCGGGAGGACTGGGGAAGGGGGCCTTTCTGTGTGGGGTGGGAGCCCTGGAGGGTTCTGAGCAGAGGAAGGATGCGATCTGAACCAGGTTCTGTGGCCCAGAGCACACTACAGGGGGCTGAGGGGGGACAGAGGGGCCTGGGGAAAGGATGCTGCATAATCCAGGCCGGAGAGGACCGGGCTGCACCAGGGGCGCTGGGGAAGCCTGATAAATCCTGGGTCTGTTTTCAGGCTCAAATCCTCCTCAGGTGGATTTTGATCCCTCTTTGGCAGCTGAGGAAACAGAGCCTCAGAGGGAGCTGGTAAGAAACCCTGGATTCCAGAGCCGACCTGGCCCCAGAAGGCCCAAGGCCTGGGAAGGGCTGCTTCCCCCGGGGCCTTGGGCTGTGTCCCAGACAAGCTAGAAATCCTCGCTTCTGGGGCCTCCCCTTGCCCAGACTGCCCAGGAGGAGCATGTGAGGAGCCCAGACCCTCACCTTCTGCTGCACGAACCTCTGTCAGTCCTGCTGCCGGTGACGAGGCTTCTGCATTAGGACGCCTAGGGGTCGGCACCGTGATCATTAGATGAGCAAGAAACTATCATTATAAATTATAATACAGTTCCTGTCGTGGTGCGGCGGAAACGAATCCGACTAGGAACCATGAGGTTGCGGGTTCTATCCCTGGCCCTGCTCAGTGAGTTAAGGATCTGGCATTGCCGTGAGCTGTGGTGTAGGTCGCAGATGCGTCTCAGATCTGGCGTTGCTGTGGCTGTGGTGTAGGCAGGTGGCTACAGCTCCAATTAGACCCCTAGCCTGGGAACCTCCTTATGCCGTGGGTGCGGCCCTAAAAAGACAAAAGACAAAAAAAAAATTATATTGGTAAACTCCATGTTCTAGATGCTAGAGATACTATCATTAGCCCCATTAGCCTCATGTGAAAGCCAAGGCTGGAGTTGGAGGAGGGGGGTGTCCGCACAGGGGCAGGAGCGGGACTCCCGGATCTGAGGTTCCAGAAGCCAAGCTCTTGTCAAAGACACAGAAATAAACAAGCTGTCCAGAGGTTGCACTCAGCCCCTCCTGCGAGGTGAGTGGGGAAATAGGCCTGGACAAGCTCAGGGACCTGCCCTTAGCTGCGCAGAGACCGTAGAGCAAGTCCAAGAGGCCGAGAGGCTGTTCCCACAGGCTGGGGGGCTCTGGGCCCTACAGGAAGTGGCCACGGCTAGGACAGGCCTGCTGCTTTGATCAGCTTTACGAGCCATGGCTGTTTATGGAGGCCCAGGCCCCCACCCCCTGCCACCCGGGACTGGGTCTCGTCACCGGCACTCGGGATATTAGCCGTCCCAGGAGAGTCTGCCAGCCGGGGTCTTGGCCCCATTTCCTCCAGCCTGGCCCTTGCCCTGCCCCTTGGCCTCAGCCCCTGGGAACAGGCAGGAGAGTCCCCTCAAGCCAGCTCCCCTCACTGAGGGGCCTTCTGGCAGTTGTCTGCAAATGCAAAGCAAGCTCGGTCCCCCTCAGGGCCTTTGCCTGGAGCTGTTCCTCCTCCAGGCCTCTCCTCTGAGGCCGCCTGACCTCCTGGTCTAAAGCGGCCCCACCCATCCCCCTGCAGCACAGCCTCCACTGAATTCTTCATCACCTGTTTCACTGCCTGGAAGTTTCTTGCTCATTCTTTCTCTTAGGGATTTTCTGTCTTCTCCCCCGTGACAGGGACCCGATCTGTCCCACTCACTCCTGTGTCCTCAGCACCTAGTGTGGTTCTGGCCCATAGTAGATGCCCAGTAACAATTTCTTTCTTTCTTCTTTGTTTTTTTTTTTTTTTTTTTGCTTTTTAGGGCCGCACCCACAGCATATGGAGGTTCCCAGGCTAGGGGTGTAATCGGAGCCACAGCTGCCAGCCTACACCACAGCCACAGCAATGCCAGATCCAAACTGAATGTGCAACCTACACCACAGCTCACAGCAACACAGGATCCTTAACCCACTGAGCGAGGCCAGGGATTGAACCTGCCACCTCATGGTTCCTAACGGGATTTGTTTCCGCTGCGCCACGACGGGAATTCCCGGTAACGGTTTCTTGGGTGAAAGAATGATAAACTCTTTTAGGGAGTGAGCTGTGGGCAGCCTGAGGCCCCAACGCATTTCTGAGAGTCTCCCATGCCCCACCCTGCACATGTGCCTGGAAAATTCTCGGGCAAACATGCTGCACATGAAGGGGCGTTTCGGCCCCAATTTATGGATGAGGAAACAGAGGCTCAGAGAAGGGACATGCCTTGCCCAGTGTCCCCTCCTGAAGGAGCTGGGCTGGGATTCCATGCAGAGTCCCTCTGCCCCAACCCCCCCTCCTCTCATGTCCTTATGCCCCCCCAACCCCCTCTGCCACCTCACCCAGGGCCGGCTCATCTGTGAGGGCTCTGGACAAAAGCATGGGAGGACAGGTGTCAGACCAGCCAGGCCGGTTCTGGGGCAGGCGTAGGGGCACTCCCCCACCCCAGTCATGCCTAGGGCTGACGGTGGACACCTGCTCCCACACCTGCCCTCTGCCTCCTCACCCTCCTTCAGGCCCTTCAAATCCCCTGACACCCACAAGGCTACAATGGATGGTTTGTCCTCAGAGACCCCAGGATGCCTGCTCCCCACCCCCTCAGTCCCCCGCCTGTGCTCTGTGACCTGGGGCAGGTGGGCCCCCCTTCTGGGCCTAGGAGGGAGCAGCAATCAGGAGTTTTCCATCCTTCTGTGCACACGCACTGATGGGCAGTATCCCCCTTCACCCTAGCCTGCTGGGGAACCTCAGGGCGCAGAGCAGGGGGATGGGGGGGTGGGGGGTGGGCACCTGCTGAGGGTGGGCTGGTTCCAGTGTTCACAGAGTTTGCTAGGCTTCCCGGCAACCCTGGAGGCAGCCTGGGATCGTCCCTTATTCTAGTTGGGGCCGTGGGGGCCCCCGACTCAGTGAGGGCAGGGCCCTTGCCCCGGGGTCACCCAGCAAGCAAAACTGGAACCCAAGTGTGTGTGTTTTTCCTGTTCTTCTAATTTGTCCCTCCTTGGGCCATCATTGTCACTAGCGTCTTGGCTGAAAACCTACTAAGCATCAGGCATTTAGCCAGGTCCAAATTCATTCAAAAACCCTTGTTCAGCAGTTAGAGATTTGTCAGGCACTGGGCTGGGCCTGGAGATAGAACAGAATGAGACAGACACGGGGGCCCTGGGGGCTGACCTTCCAGTGGGAAGATGGAGAATTAACAAGAAAGGGAAGAAACCAGCCAGATGATTCAGACATGATAAGATGAAAGGGATTTTAGAAAGGGAGGGGGCTGCAGGGCTTTCGGGGCAGCGGGCCCGCGGCGGGGCGGGGGGGCGGGGTTTGCCGGTGCTTGGGCTGCAACTCGGAAGAGGAGAAGAGGAAGGGGCCAAGTGAAGAGAAGTGGGTCCCACGAAGGTGACCCACACATGCCAGGGCCCTGAGGAAGGGGTGCACGGTGTGTGTCTGAGAGATCGTGGGGGTGGGAGGTCACTCAGGGTCTGGGAGAGGGAGGAGGGGAGAAGGGGTGCCCACGACACAGAAGAAGATGGGCCTTGGTTTTCTTATCTGAAAACTGGGTCAAACTGCTCCTGTAGTTACAAAAAGACCACGGGCCTTTAAAGTGGGTGGGGCCTGCCATTCCTAAGGATGGTGAGGTCATCAGACTCCCCCCTCCTGCTCTGGGGGACCTTTCTTCTGCCTCTCCCTCCCTAACTTAAGTAAAGAGGAGGGTCTGGGCCCTGGGATCCTGGGTGAGTCAACGGCCCCCGGGAAGCTCAGTTTCCCATCTCTCAAATGGGCACAGCCCTGCTCCCCGCTGCTAGGGCACAAGGCCAGGTTTCCCAGGACGGGCTCAGCACTCAGCAGGTGCTCCGTTTAACAGGGCTCCCATCTCCTTCCTCCGGGGTGGGGTGGGGCATTGCTTAACCCCTTGGAAACTCAAACCTGCTAGGCAGCTGGACCTGTGAGCTCAGGCCCTGTCCTGCTCCTAGCTGGAAGGTTCTCAGCCCTGGTTCAGGCCCAGAGAGCCAGGTCTGGAACCATAAGAGGGATCACAGCAGAGATCCAGGGTTGGAGAGGCTCCCGGGCCTGTCACTGCCCATCCAGACAGGGGCCTGGGTGAACCCAGACTCCCACAGCCAAACTGCCTCGCACACAGATGAGGACACTGGGACTGGAGGAACCTGGGACCCAGAGAGAAGTGACTTGTCTGAGGACTTAAAGAGACAGGGCTTTTGTCATTTATTCAACAAATATGTACTGAGCACCTCTTCGGTGCCAGGCCCAAATAAATAAGCAGGGATCAGACAGACAAGCTCTGCTTTTATGGGCTTCACCACCCCGTGTGGTGGGAGAGCGAGACATCGCACCCTTCAAAAGTGAAGTGCTCCACGCTTTGCAGAAATACCCCCAGTTTGAAGTTTGAACTCCCAGTTGTCACTCATCAGATATGTGGCCTTGGGCAAGTGCCTTAACCTCTCTGTGCCTGTTTCCTCATGCATAAAATGAGAGATAATAGGAGTTCCCGCTGTGGCGCCGAGGAAACAAACCTGACTAGTATCCATGAGGATGTGGGTTGAATCCCTGGCCTTGCTTAGTGGATTAAGGATTGGCGTTGCTGTGAGCTGTGGAATAGGTTGCAGACGTGGCTCGGATCTGGCATTGCTGTGGCTGTGGCGTAGGCCAGCAGCTGTAGCTCCGATTGGACCCCTAGCCTGGGAACCTCCATATGCTGTGGGTGTGGCCCTAAAAAGCAAAAAGGGGGGACGGGGCAAGATAATAATAGCACCTACCTCATAGGGTTGTTTACCTTTCCTACTGTAAAGGAAATGCTCTCTAAAGCTATTGTCTTCTAGTTTTTTATTTTCCAAAAATTTATTGAGTGGTCTGGAAACAGAGGGACACAGAAGTGACCAAGATGACATAGTCATGGAACAAGTAGGGGTCTGGTTTGAGCCTAGGTGTCTGACTCCCAGACCAGCAGCTGGAGCACTACTTCTAGGCCCACCGCCTCCTCCAGGAGGCCTTCCACAATGACCCCAGCCTGCTGGGACCTACCTCACTCTGGGGTTTCGTAGGCCAACTCTGACACCGGGCCCTCCACCCACCGGTGCCCGGAGCTGGCGCCTGTCTCAGGATGGAGAGGCGGGCCTAAGCCCTGGCGGGATGTTTTATCCATTAAGGTTCTGACAGACGCCAGCAGATGGGTGGGGTGGAGGTGGTGGTGAGAAATGACTTTAGCAGGCAGGACAGTGCCTCCCCTGTTGTCCAGGCCTGCCTCTCCCCGGACAGTCCCAGCCCTCCACCACATGTGTCCTCCCCTCGTCCTGGCCATGGAGAACTGAACACAGAGTGGCCTGGGACTTCTCCAGGGCACATAGCAAGCTCCCAGGTTCCAGCCTCCGCCAATAGGCAGAGACCATAAATTGGGAGCCCTCGGACCAAGCCAGACCCACAGAGGGACAGAGGAGTCATTCTGACTCCAAAGGATTGGAAACAACTGGAATTCCTTGCCCCAGATTTCCATCGAAATCCAGACTTCCCGTTTCCCATGGCAATGAGCCTACTTTCCTGCAAGACAGTGAATCTTGCCCACCGCAGTCCCCACCGAGCCCTATTGCCCCACCCTTTGCTCACTTAAGGACCTGCCTGAGCACTCATGTGTGTATGTGTATGTGTGTGTCTGTCACTGCACACCAATTTGTCCCTACCTACACGTGTCTGTCCTGAAGCACACACTTATCCCTTCGTACACGCGTGTGTCACCTGTGCACACAAAAGCATGCCATCTCATCCTATGCTCCGGCATGAACTAAGTGCATGTAGTTGCCCCATCATGTATGGGCACTAACCCAGGTCTCCCTTGGGGGCCAAGGAGGCCAGAGGTCCTCGCTGGCCCCCCAGTTACTCAAGCACCCCCACTCCCAGGCCTGCAAATGTCCTCCCACTCCGCATCTCCCCTGGCGGCTTCTGATGCCACAGGGACCCTGCAAGGCCTTAGAAAGGGTAGGTGAGTTGAGCCCTCGACGCTTGTTCTCTCCTGCTTCTGCTGGCCTGGGGCTAGGAGGGTGACCCGCATGACACGGAGGAGTGGGCTTGGGGACAGGCGGGGGACTTGGGCTTCTGCCCTGGGGATCAGACTCACCCCTCCCCACCTCGACCCGTCTATTATGCTGCTGTGTGTCTGCAGGGAGGGTCTTGCCCATGACCTTGCACCCACGGGAACCCAGATGCTTGTCACAGACCATATCGCAGGAGCACAGACTCTCCTACTACACTCATGCTCACACCGCTCCCCAAAATATGCAACACTCAACACACACCTGAGCAAAAAAACAGCTCCATGTATGACATATGACATACATGGACCCACACATATACAATCACACAAAATCCCAGACACACAACACACACACACACACACATACACACTGCATGTAGCCACAGACACCTGCGAATACAGAAGCACAAACATCCCCAAATCAGACACGCACAAAGCAGATGCAGACATGGATACACACCCCAGTGCCCACATCACAGACACACACTCACCACCTACCATTCAAGGACACCTCAGCCAACCCACACTCCCACCAGCCCCACAGGGAGCTCTGTCCCTCCTGTTCCCTCCTGCTTGGCATCTGCCTCCTCCAGGAAGCCCCCCAGCCTGCCTGTCTGACATCACCCCACATCTCTCCCTGCCATCTACTCCTCCAGCAGTGGGTACCCAGTGGCTGTGGTACTTGCAACAATTGTGGCTGTGCATGCAACAATTTAGCAATTAAATATTTTTACCCCACACTAAACAGGGCCAGGGATCGAACCGGAGTCCTCACAGATACTAGTTGGGTTCATTAACACTGAGCCACAAGAGGAACTCCCAGCTTCCCAGCTGATTCTTCTTTTTTTTTTCTTCTTTCTTTCTTTCCTTTTTTTTTTTTTTTTTTAGGGCTGCACCTGCAGCATATGGAAGTTCCCAGGCTAGGGGTCCAATCAGAGCTGCAGCTGCCAGCCTACACCACAGCCACCCCAACACCAGATCTGAGTCACATCTGTGACCCATACCATAGCTCATGACAATGCCGGATCCCGCTGGACAAGGCCAAGGATTAAACTCACATCCTCATGGATACTGGTCAGGTCCTCAACCCACTGAACCATAACAGGAACTCCTGAACGAGCTGATTCTTGTAAGGGCTCAGAAAAGGGATGGCCTTTGGTGCTCATGGCTATTGTTGGAATGGGTGTTACTTCCCTCTTCCGAGGCAGCCAGTGTTTACAGCTTTTGCTGGGATCCTCCATCAGGGCATCCCCTACTGGACTTCTGAGCTCCCTGTGGGCGGCGACAGTGTCTACCTTGCTCCTCAGTGTTCCAGCTCAGTAAATGCTGGTGGAATGAATGAAGGAAGGAAGGAAGGAACCAGTCCTAGACCCCGTTACAGCTGGCCCAGCTCCAAAAGGCAGCAGGAAGACCATTTGGCAAGAGCAGGCCCCAAACAGCAAAGGTTTGGACCAGAATACTGGCAGACGCAGCTCAGATTGTGGGGTTTGCTGCTATAAATCTGTTGGGAAGGCAAAACTATTCTTGGAAATTCTTAAATTGCTTGAAAGTCACAAAAGTTTTTTTCCCCCACCCATCTCTCCTAGTGTCCCCTTGGTTATCTGCTCTAGCCACAGTGGTCTTCTGGCTGTTCCTAGAACACATTTGGCACATTCCTGCCTCAGGGCCTTTGCACTTGCTGTTCCCTCTGACCGAAATGCTCTTCCTGGCCCTTCAATAGCTCTGGGCCCCCTCCCTCACCTCCTTCAGGTCTCTGCTCAAATGTCACTTTTCAGTGAGACCAGTCCTGACCCCACTGCTGAAAGCAGCCCTTCCCTGTTCGGCTCTGTTTTATGATCTGTCTTTTGGCTGCCACTTCCCCCCACTGCTCTCACCACTACCTGATGTTGTTCTTTTTTTTGTTGCTAGTCTCTCTGTGAACTCCCTGGGGCAGGGTTTTGCTTTATTCAGAGTTGTAACTCTAGCACCTAGAACACTGCCCCGTGCATAGGAGAGGCTCAATAAGTATCTGTTGCACAACTAAATAATAAGCACAAGAGAATAGAAAGGAATGGAAGGCCTTGGAACAACTAGAACACATGGTAAAACAGAAACAGTGCAAGAAGGAGTTCCCATGTGGCTCAATGGGTTATGAACCTGACTAGTGTCCATGAAGATGCCGGCTGGATCCCTGGCCTCGCTCGGTGGGTTAAGGATCTGGCATTGCTGTGACTGTGGTGTAGGCTGGCAGCTGCAGCTCCGATTCAACCCCTAGCCTGGGAACTTCCATGTGCTGCAGGTGCAGGCCTAAAAAGAGAAAAAAAGAAAGAAAGAAATAATGCAGTGAAATTGTTATGATACACATGACAACACAACACAACACAGAAGAGCCAGGCCGACCGTCAAGGCCTCAAAAGTACTGAATGGAACAGCCAAGAACCCTCTCCTGAAACTACTCTCCAGACCCCAGTGGGACCAAGGGCTGCATTTGGACTGGGGGGCTCTTACCTCACTGCCTGCCCCCAGCTATCCTGGTCTGAAGGCTTTTCCGCCCACTCGGTCCCTGTTCCTGTCCAGCTGGACAGGTCAGGGGTGGTTTCTGGTCTGGGCACCAGGGTCCTGGCTCCTGTCTGGGGTGATTCCTGCTGACTCACCGGCCATGGCTCTGGACAGGATCCCACGGGACTGATCGTGTTGGGGGCGGCGACCACGGCCAGAGGGATGAAGCGCTAAGTCTGTGTGTGTGTGCATGTGTCTGGGGAGTGGGGGGTTGGGCTAGCCGCAGGCTGCTTCTCCCCCTCACTGGTGGTTTCTGCCTCATCTCTGCCCCCTACAAGGCTCTGGAAGGGCCCAGTCTCCTTCCCCCAGCCATCTCCCAGACCCGACCAAGGGCCTGGTTAGCCTCTTGGTTGTGAAAGAAAAGGAGAGAAGACTTAGGGTAGGCCCGCTCCCCGAAAGACCTCCATGGGGGAAGGCTGACCCGTGAGAATCTGCGCTCTGCCCAACCCAGATCCAAGCCTGACCTTGAAAGCCCCAATTCACTTTGGGGGTGGTGTCCTGCTCCCAGGCTTGGGCCTCATGTCACTGCAGGAGTGACGGAGGGGGGTCCCTGCCTGTCTGCCGGGAGGGTTGGGAGGTCCTGATTCCAAACTAAGCATTTTCCTGGTGCCTCCCTCTCCCTCGCCCCTCCCCAGTCCAGCTCTGAGACAGCCAGTTCTCCCCCTAAATCTACCTAGAATCTGACCATGTCTCACCACTTCTGTGGCCCCTCTGCTCAGGACACTCCAGAGGCTCCCACCTCAGTCAGAGCAAAAGCCAGATCCTCCACCTGGCCTGCTTATCTGCCCACCCCCGTGCCCTGGCTGACCTCATCCTGCCACGCCTACTCTGCTCCAGCCACACAGGCCTCCTGGCTGCTCCTTGATTATGTCACATTCCTGCCTCAGGGCCTTTGCACCTGCTTCCCTCTGCCTAAAACTCTTTTTCCAGATACTCACATGTTCCCCTCCCTTCCTTTCCTTCAAATCTTTCTGAGGGACCCCTTCCTTCACCCCCACCCAATGTGGAGACCACTCCCTCTGGCATCCTGACTCCACCACCCATCCCTCCTGAGCCTGCCCACAGCACATGGTAGGTACTACATGTTCCCTCATGCTAGTCTGCCCCCTTGATGGAATGGCAGCAGGGAGGTTGTCTGCTCTGTACAGTATTATATTTCACAGGCCCAGAGTAGGGTCTGGCTCCTGGATGTGGGAAATGCGTGAATAGATGAGCTAGAGGAATTGGGAGAGGAAGTAGGAAGAGCACACTTTAAAGCTCAGCTGGGAGTTCCTGTTGTGGCTCAGTGGTAATGAACCTAACTAGTATCCATGAAGATGCGGGTTCCATCCCTGGTCTCGCTCAGTGGGTTAAGGATCTGGCATTGCCGTTGGCTGTAAGCCAGCAGCTGCAGCTTCGATTTGACCCCTAGCCTGGGAACTTCCATGTGCCGTGGGTGCGGCCCTAAAAAGCCAAAAAAAAAAAGCAAAAACCGAAAACACACCACGCTCAGCTGGTCAGGGAGAACCTCTGGAACCTCTCTGAGGAGGTGACATTCGAACTAAGCCTGGGGTTGAGAAAGAGCCAGTCCCTTGAAGTGCAAATAGCAAGTGCAAAGTCCCTGAGGCTGGACCCTGATCTACAAACTCAAGAAATAGACAGGTCATGGAGCTGAGTGTGTGTGGTGGGGGTAGGAAATTTGGGGGTTGAGTTTACTGCCTGTAACCCAGAGGGGTGCAAGGATCCCACTCTGGCACCCCAGGACCCCCTCCATCTCTGACTTGCTCCTGAGAGATGGTCTCCTCTCTGTCCCCACAAGAGCCACAGCTGGCCTCCCCGCTCTCCGCCCACTCCCCAGGCTCCCCTCCCCTCCCCCCTGCCTCCACCCACCTGCCCCCTTTCCCGTGGTGCTGGCAGGACGGGAAACTGTGACTCAGGACTCTGGCGGGACAGGGGCCTCCCTCCCCCAACGTCCGTCC
This sequence comes from Phacochoerus africanus, assembly GCF_016906955.1. Lineage (NCBI taxonomy): Eukaryota > Metazoa > Chordata > Mammalia > Artiodactyla > Suidae > Phacochoerus > Phacochoerus africanus. Next base: position 11,544,651 of record NC_062546.1, read on the forward strand.
GGGCAGGCGGCCGGGCAGGAGCCGGCCTTGGCCGACACCAGGGGCCCTCCCGCCTGACGTCCGAAAGACGGGGCTCGGGCCAGGGGTGTCCTCCCCTCGGCAGGGCAGACACTCCACGTGGAGTCTCACTGGCGGCAGTGGTGGGAATAAGAGCAGCAGCCCCAACTGTGAAACCCTCCCCACTGCATGTGGGGGTTACACCCACCTTCCCGCAGAGGAAACCAAGGTTCAGAGAGGCTGTTAACACTCGCCCAGGTCACAAAGCAGAACGGACACCTGAGAATGCAGTGCTGGCAGTGGTGGCGCCCCGTTGGCAAGACTGCGACAGGAGGCTGGGTGGAGCCGAACCTTTGCCAGTGTAGACAGACCACACACTGCCCCAGGCACCTCCCAGGCAGGAAGAACCCTGTGCTGTAGACCTGGCCTTGGATCCCAACACCGCGCCCCCCAGCACCAGAACTGGGGTCTCCCTTCTCTTACAAATCCCCCATCCCCCCCACACACCAAGAAACAGCCAGGCCAAGAGTCCAGGAAGGAAAGTACCCAGCAAACGGGACACTGGGTACTTCCTGGGGTGCTCTACCCGCTCCCCGTTTCCTCATTAGCAACCTCCCACCCATCAGCCAGTGACCTCAGCCGGACGCAGTCACTTAATTTTGCAGAACACGAAACGCTTTTCCTGGCCTTCCCTGAGGAAGCTTCGTGCGCCTTCATCTGGCTCCTGACTGCCTGGGTTCAAATCCCAACTCAGTCACTTCTTAGCTGGTCAGCCCTAGGCTGGTTCCTCCACCTCGCTGGGCCTAAGTTTCCCCATCTGTACAATGGGGCTTATAATATTTTTATTTATTTATTTTTATTTTTTGTCTTTTTAGGGCCACACTCAAAGCATATGGAGGTTCCCAGGCTAGGGGTTGAATGGGAGCTAGAGCTGCTGGCCTACACCACAGCCACAGAAATGTGGGATCCCAAGCTGAGTCTTCGACCTACACCACAGCTCATAGCAACGCCAGATCCTTAATCCACTGAGCGAGGCCAGGGATCCAATCCATGTCCTCATGGATCCTAGTCGGGTTCATTAATCGCTGAGCCACCACGGGAACTCCCAGCGGGGCTTAAAGCCTCCTGGGCTTGTTTTTTGTGTGGAAACGAGTCAGTGCATACAGCCAGTGCTCAGTAAATGTTCTCATGGTTCTCTGTGTTTGTAAGCCCAAATCTGTGCCAAGTTCAGCCAAGAGGCTTGGGGACCCCCCAGCCCTGCACCCGCGTGGAAAGCTCATCTGTGAAAGTTCTCAGTACCTTCTCCGTCCCGTTGGAGTCACATGTCCAGGTTAGATTTTGATTCTCTGGCATCCACGTAACAAGCCCTAGTTATTATTTCTGGCCTAAAATGCAGTGTGGTTCTGGGGAAGCGATGGACCCAGGCTGCGTTCTCTTCTGATGAGGTGGCGTCCGAGCGTTGCTGGAAAACTGTGCGCTATTTTCCCATCCGAAACATTCAGCGTCGGCATGGACGTGGGACTTCAGGTGGATGCCATCTCCACCCCTGGGTTGCCCGGCCCTTCCAGCCCTGGGGCCTGTTTCCCTCCAAACCCCTCTGGAGAGGAGATTCTGGAACTCCCTTCTGCCCCCAGCACCACCCAAACCAAGAACATGGGCTCTCAGGGCTGGAGAAACCTCTTTTCCTTGTAAGAAAAGGCATGAGAATAACAATATTCATAAGGAAGACAGCAAGGGAGGGCTTCTTATTTCATCCTTACAGCTACCATGCGAGGGAGTTTCTTTCCTTAGCACCACTGAATGGGAAATAGAGGCCCAGAGAGGTGAACCAGCTTGCCCAAAGACACACAGCAAGGAAGGAACAAGGAGGATTGGAATCCAAGCGAGTCTGATAGAGAAACGCTGCCGTTAACCGCCTTCCTCTGCGTCCTCTGTAGTTGGATGGAAGACAGCCCAGTTCTTTCTCTCCCTCTCCCTGTCATGTCAACTGGGTTCAGGGTAGTTTGGAATCCAATGTAGTTTGGACCCAACCTCATCACTTCTTATCAGTGTGCCCCTGGCTCATGAATTCCACTTTCTTTTCTTTTTTTTTTTTTGTCTTTTTAGGGCCACACCTGCAGCATATGGAGGTTCCCAGGCTAGGGGCCGAATCAGAGCTACGGATGCTGGCCTACACCACAGCCACAGCAATGCCAGATCCTTAACCCACTGAGCCAAGCCAGGGATCAAACCTGCAACTTCATGATTCCTAGTTGGATTCGTTTCCACTGCGCCACGACGGGAACTCCATGAATTCTATTTTCTGAGCCTCAGTTTCCTCATCTGCAGAATGTGGGCAATGCAGAGCCTCCCTCACTAGCTTGTTGTGCGAACCGCCCAAGGTCATGGACACTTTACAAAGCGCTTAGCTGGCAGTTCCTCAATCAATTAAACATAGAATTACCATATGACCCAGCACTTCCACCCCCAGGTAAATACCCCAAAGAATTGAAAACAGATGTTCAAACAAACACTTGTACACAGATGCGCATAGTAAGACTTCACAAAAGGCAAAAAGTGGACACAAATGTGCACCAGCTGATGCATGAATAAACAAAGTGTGGTAACCCATACACTAGACGGTTATTCAGCAATAAAAAGGAACGTGGTGCCGACAAAAGCAACAACATGGAGGCACATGTGAAAGCGGCCAGACACCAAAGGCCACATGCCGCAGGAGTACATTCATATGAAATACCCGGAGCAGGCAAATCCACAGAGACAGAAAGTAGGTTAGCGGTTTCCAGAGGCTGGGGGGGGGGCGGGGAGTGGGCAGTGACTGTTTCATGGGTACAGAGTTTCCTCTTGGAATGATGAAAATGTCCTGGAGCTGTACAGTGGGGATGTTTGCACAACGTTGCAAATGTACTAAATGCCATGGAATTGCACCCTTTAAAAGGGTCAACATGGTAAATTTTAGTCTCTTTTGCCACACACACAGACACACACAGACACACAAAGTGCTTAGCCCAGTGCCTGGCGTAGAGCAAGCATCCAATGAAAGTTAAGCATGATGACACTCTAATTTCAACAGAATCCCGTTGTACTCAGGGCTCGGGTTCCAGAGTTGGCGTGTGAAGCTTAAGTCAAGTCAAAACTACAATCCACAAAACACAGGACCTGTTTTTCCCTGCCATCCATCAACGGCACCCATGCTCGGGTCCTGTGGTCACATTTTCCATGCCACGCCGCAGCCAACAGGTAACTGTGCCCAGCTGACATTGCAATTACGGGGAGAGAAAGACAACACATCACCATACACCCAATAAACAGAGACTGATGCCACAAAGTGATGAGTGTTATGAGGAAGAATGAAATGGGGGCGAGTTTAGCCAAGGTCATCAAAGAAGGCTCCTTGGAGGAGGTGACTCAGGGAGCCAAGAGGATTTCTAACTGTGATCTTCTCAGCCCTGCATGATTCACCCCAACTCCCTCAGCCCCACCAAGCTCCCCCAGTTCGCTGCATCCTAGCAACACCTTCTCAGTCCCCTGGCTTGCTCTGTTCCCAGACCTTTGCCCTTGCTGATCACTTTGCCAGGAGCCCTCTCCCCATACGCAGCCCAGACTGGCTGCTTCTCACCATCTGGGTCTTTTCTTAAATGTCACCTCCTCGGGGAGGTCCTCCTGGACTGCCCCGTCTCAAAGGGGCCCCCAGCAGTCACCTTCTGTCACTTCCCCCTGCTTGATTCCCATCCTATTTTCCCATTTGAAATTAGGTTTTTATTATCTGTCCCCCCTGTAAAAGCATCAGCTCCATGACAGCAAGGCTTTCTATCTGTCTTGCTTTCTGGTAGGTCCCCCTCTGCCCCACATATAGAACAGTGCCTGGCACACTGTAGGCATTCAAGAAATATCTGTGGAAGTAGGAGTTCCCATCATGGCTCAGCGGTTAACGAATCTGACTAGGAACCATGAGGTTGCAGGTTTGATCCCTGCCCTTGCTCAGTGGTTTAAGGATCCAGTGTTGCTGTGAGCTGTGGTGTAGGTCACAGACGCGGCTCAGATCCTGCGTTGCTGTGGCTCTGGTGTAGGCTGGTGGCTGCAGCTCCAATTAGACCCCTAGCCTGGGAACCTCCATATGCCACAGGAGTGGCCCTGGAAAAGGCAAAAAGACAAAAAAAAAAAGAAAAGAAAGAAATGTGGAAGTAAAGCACAAATAAGTGAATGAATGAATGTGAGTGAGTGAATGAATGATGCCTCTTTGCAGAGAAGGGGGGCTCAGCCCAGAAAGGGGCCAAGACTTCCTCAAGGGCACACAGGCGGGAGAGGGGGGACTTCAGGGGTCTGCTATTGGCCCAGGACTCAGCCAGGGTGTCAGTGAGGCTCTGCTTGTTGGCGAGGGGCTCTGGTGACCACAGCCCCACCTGTCTCCCTCCCACCGGAGGCCCGCTCTGCCCACACAACCTGGGAGTGCTGCCCACCTAGCTCCCCGGCCCACATCATGGCTGTGATAGCCTCCAGCCCTGGGTGGCCCCCGGGGACATCCCTAAACAGGTGAAGTCTGGGGCAGGGAGAAAGTGCTACGAAGGTGCAACGCCGGCCTTGTGCTCCCGAAATTGCCATCTAGGAAGTGAGCAGGCGGCGGGAGAGGCAGTGGGGCTCTGCTGAAGGCTCCCCCAGCACTGAGGCCCCGGCCTTCAGTCAGAACACCTGCCAGAAGGATCCTAGACGGTCGGACACACTTCTCTGAGCCTCCAGGTCCTCATGGGTAAACATGGATGGCTAATTCACCTCACAGGGCTGGGTGAGAGCAGATGGGGCATTGTGAGCAAAATGCCTCACACTGGGCCTCTCATGGGGCTGCGCGGGGTATACTTACCCTGAGACACATTGCACTGGCTACACTTGGACTAAACATTTGTTTGTTTCTTATCTGAGATGCAAATTTAGTTGGGGGAGTTCCCGTTGTGGCGCAGTGGGAACAAATCCGACTAGGAACCATGAGGTTGCAGGTTCGATCCCTGGCCTTGCTCAGTGGGCTGTGGATCTGGCGTTGCCGTGAGCTGTGGTGTAGGTTGCAGATGCGGCTTGGATCTGGCATTGCTGTGGCTGTGGTGTCGGCCAGCAGTTGTATCTCCGATTCTAGCCTGGGAACCTCCATATGCCCCGGGTGTAGCCCTAAAAAGACCAAAACAAAAAACAAAAAAACAAAGGAACACACACAAAAAAACAAATTTAGTTGGGCATCCTGGTTTTTGTTGCTGATGTTGCTGTTGTTACGGATCTTGTTTCTGTTTACACTAAGTCTAGTAACCTTAGCCTGGCACGGAATATGTTCAGAAATGTCCACTGAATGAACCAAGCTAAAATATATTAGCATAAACAAATGAAGGGGTGCTTAAAAGCCCATTGTACAGGCATTGTCATTGTTTTCTCAAAAGTTCCTGCCTCAGGAGTTCCCGTCGTGGCTCAGTGGTTAACGAATCTAACTAGGAACCATGAGGTTGCAGGTTCAATCCCTGGCCTCGCTCACTGGGTTAAGGATCCAGCGTTGCCGTGAGCTGTGGTGTAGGTCGCAGATGTGGCTCAGATCCTGCGTTGCTGTGGCTCTGGCATAGGCTGGTGGCTGCAGCTCCAATTAGACCCCTAGCCTGGGAACCTCCATATGCCACGGGAGCAGCCCTAGAAAATGGCAAAAAAAAAAAAAAAGTTCCTGCCTCTGAGAATATTCTTGCTCCTGTCCCAGGCTGAGGCCATTGGGAAAAACTGAGGCTTGCAAAGCAGAGCAAGTGACTCACCCAAGGCCCTCAGGGCCTGTCTCTTCTGAGGCCAGGCCGCCCACACCCCAGGCAGCTCCTGTCCTCCATACAGTGAATAAAGCTCACCCCAGCCTGACGCACGTGACCCATCTGACTCTCAGGACAGCCCCACCAGCCTAGGACGGCTGCCCTCCTGCAGAGCCAGTGAGGAAACTGAGGCTCAGAGAGGTGGCGTGACTCGCCCAAGCCGGTGGTAGCACCTCCTGGATGCTGCTCTTCCTCCCGGGGCAGAGCCTGGGCCCAAGAGCCACAGCTGGCAGAGCTCCAGGCTCAGCTAGAACTGATGAGTCCCACGGCCCCACGCCTGCCCTCCCAGCCGCTGCTGGATGAGGAATTACTCAGCCCCTGCTTAACTTCATGAAGGAAATTCCTCCCCCTGGCAGCCTTCCCACAAATCCCCAGCTCCACGGCCGGGAACTGCCTCCCCCAAGGCCCAGCTCACCTCCTGGCAGCGCCAGCAGATGTGGAAACCCAGGCTTGGCTCTGAGCTGGCAGACAGTGGGTGGAGGGCGGGGCCTGTGCCAGACACGCTCTGCCAACGCAGTTCAGCTCTGCAGTTCATTCAGTCATTCAACAAACATCTATGGAGGGTCTGTTCCAGGCCAGGCACTGGGCTTCTTTCTTGTGTTGTCTGGGGGAAAAGTGGGTCAGATGACAAATGTTTAAAAAGCCAAACACACAGCAAGTGCTCAGGTATCCATCCTTCTCCTCTGAGCACCTACTGCGTGCCTGGCGCCAGCCATAGCTCTGAGAGAGACAGGGTCTCCCACATTTAGGGAGGATGAGCTCCTACATGTAGGGAAAATGAGCCATGATGGAGTACATATTAATTGAGTCAACTCCCTTCAATGGGTGATCATTTATTCATTCAACAAATATTTGGTGAGAACTACTATGTGCTAGGCACTGGGGACACAACAGTAAATAACAAACCAAGCTAAAATTCTGCACAGTACTGGTAAGAACACAGAGTCTGGAGCCAGATGCCTGAGTTTAAGTCTCAGCTCTACCGCCTACAAGCTGTGTGACCTTGAGCAAGTAATCAGACCACTCTGAGCCTCAGGTTTATGTTCTGAAAAACTAACAAGAATGACAGTACTCACCTCATGGAGCGGTGAGGCTTTAATACATTTCTCTGTGCCAAGTGCTGAGCTCAGAGCCTTGTATACACTAACAGCTCAGCACACACCGGGTTTTTTTCTTTCAAATATTTTTTCTCAGATGAGTAAACCAAGGCTCAGAGAAGTTATGGCACCTGCCCAGGGAGAAAACTTCGTTGAGGTGGACCTTGAATCCAAACAGCCTGAGAGGCTGAGAGGGCCTCTCCCTCAAGGCACCAGCCTCAGGGCACTCCAGTTCAGAGGGGTCCAGAGCCCCAGCCCCTATCCTGGTACAGCTTTTAACCTTGATCTTCAAGCCTTCCAAGGACACCCTTGTGCAGTGTCCCATAAATCACCTGCATTCCAATCTCCACTGGGTCGTCATCTCCAACCGCTGTGTTCCAATAAGCTTGTGTCCCCCTGGGGCCCTGGGGTCTGTGCTGTAATAATCAGGGAGCAGGGCTAAGATGGAGGTTGTCCAGGCAGCACTGAGAGCACAACCCAGGTGTGAGGTGGGCTGGAGTAAGTGATGTTTTAATTCAGACAAGAGGGCGGGTGGGAAGAAAGGAAGGAAGGAGGAAAGGAAGCGGGGGGAGGGAGGGAGGAAAGAAAGGTGGAAGGAAGAAAAGGGGAAAGGAAAAGAAAGAAAGAAGAAGAAAGGAAAGAAGGAAAAGAAAGAGAAAAAAAGGAAAGAATTTTCATCTGGCCAAGCTTGCCCAAACCAAGTTTGGGGCCAGACCACAAGGCTCTCATTTCTCCCCTGATTTTTCTGCCAGAGGCAGGAAACATTCTCCCTTGGGATGATCAGAAATAGCTGAGTTCAAAAACTAGTCTGGGTGAGAGAATTCCAGGCTAGGGGGAGGGGTTTACACCAAAGGGCTCCGTGGAGTCTGGAGGTTCAGGGCACAGCCGCTGGCGCCAGTCGGCCTGGGTTCAAATCCCTGTTCTGTCGCTTCTTGGCTGTGTGACCCTGGATCTGGCCTCAGTTTCTGAGCCACAAAGCAAGAACCATAATGGTACCAGGCATGGCCGCAACTGGGTATTCAGATTTCATCCTCAGCACTTGCTTTCTCTCCATTTTTCCTGGCTCCTCTCTCATTCAAGCTCCCCGCTCTTGAAGCAAGATGAACTGCACGTTCCAGGCTTCCATTCAGTCAGCAACCCCAGTAGAATTCTTTTTGGTTCCAGCTAAAATATCAGACCCATACCTCATTGGCTGAGAGGATATGCAGTGCTCTGATTGGTCAATGCTGGGTCACAGGCCCCACCCCTAGGGGTAGAGTTGGCTCCACCTAAAACCTCTTGACTGAGGATTGGAGGAGGAGAGTGGGTGCTGGTAAGAAACCAACCCCTATAGGGGCCCATGAGGGATAAGAATTTGAGAGAAGGAGGATGTAATACCCGGGGAGGTCCTAGCATGTGCCACTTTATTTACAAAGTCCTGGTAAGCTTCCTGACGATCTCCTTTGGAAAAAGCTCCCTTTGGGGAAGTGAACAGACGGGGCCAAGACGACCCAGATCTTGCCTCGGCTCCTCAGCCCTCCCGGCCTCCCCCGCCTCGGCCCCCAGGAGAGGGAAGGTAGCAGGGATGACTTATGGGACGACCGCCTTGAGAAGAACAGGCCCGTTCACTTCCTCGTCTGCATCCCTATCCCTCCCCACACCTCCTGGTCGTCACCTGAGGCCCTGAGAGGTTCAGGCACTCGTCCAAGGTCACACAGCAGGGAGAGAGAAGCCAGGGATCTGGACCTGGTGCTGCCTGAGTACTCTTGGGGCCTGGAGGCAAGGCTGGCTCCTGCCAATGGGGTGGGGACAAGGGTGGGGGGAGCTGGGCCTCCTGAAAGGTGGCCTGGGTTTGAACCCAACTCTTCCTTTAACTCCTGTGTGACCCAAGGTGAGGTGAGCCCTGGTTCTCTGGGTCTCACCTACAAAATGGCCCTAAGCCCAGGAGACACCCCCTGGGGTTGTTGAGCTGATGCTCATAACCAGCGCTGGTTGAAAAGCTGTGTCACAGGACTCCGGGGCCCCAAGCCTGGCCTACGCAGTGTGGGCCAGGCTGCTGTGGTGAGACTGCCTGGAGGGAGGGAGGGGCTGTCATTATCATCACCTCCATTTTACAGAAGAGAAACCGAGGCCCAGAGAGATGGGACTCAGCGGAGGTCACACAGCCAGAAAAGGGCAGAGCAGGGATTCGAACCCAGGCCAGTATGGTTCCAGAGCCCACCTCTTAACCGTTATCCAGGGCCCTGCACACAGTCAAGGCTGACTGCCATGACGGTTCTTGCTGCTGTTACTGCTGTTTTGTTTTGTTGCTGGGTAGCTTTCTGGAGTTAGGGTCCTACCCTGACTTGGGAACTAGGATCGGCCCTAACTTTCCAGAATCCTGTGCAAATGGCCACCCTGCCGTGACCCTGCTGGGGAAACAGGCACAGAGTGGGTGTCTGTGGTGCCCACAGTTGCACAGCCCTGGAGTCGCTGCGACTTCTCAAGGCAGCGGCCCCCACCCCAGCCAGGATCTCCTGGACCACCCCCCATCTCACAAATACACACACACACACACACACACACACACACACACACACTCCCCCGTGGGGCAGGGGCTGCCTCCCCCGCCTCCCCCGGCTCCACGCTGGCTGCAGGACATTTGTTACTGTGTCAGTTCCAGCTCCCGCCCTGATGGGGGGCCGGCAGGCAGGGGGCTTCCTGGCGGCTCGGGGAGGGAGGAATGCGCCCCGCCCCCAGCCCCATATGGCCTCCATCCCGGCCCATCTGCTTCCCATTGCCTGACGCGGCCACTGCGGGGCCGCCAGAGCTCGCCCGCAGGGGTGTGAAGTTTATGTGGCCGGGCCTGGAGCCGGCGGTGACAGGGCCACACACGCTCACACAGACACACACTGGACACCCCCCACTAGCCCCGATGTGTGCACCCACAAGCAATCCATCCTTCCATCCGCCCCCAAACTGAACCATGTTCTCACACGCACACCACAAACAGCAAAGGCTCCAGGGACCACCAGCTCCCACATAAACACACACCAGAGCCCCCCCACCAAACGCTGACACACCCAACAATCCACACCCAGAACTGACTCCCCAATATAACTACTCACAATCACACACGGACTCACACACAATCACACGGCACTCCCCACCCACCGACACACACACACACACCCCTACACAAATACGCACTCACACACACACACGCCCACTCTGCCCCAGATGACACCAACACAAAACAGTGACTTACTGTCACTGGGTCCCAGACAGGCCACCAGGCACAGCCTGGCCACTCCCCCTCTTTCAGAGCCTTGTTTCACCCTCACACCTTCTAAGCCTGAAAGGTGCCATCAGGCCCCAGACCCCTGGGCTGGGCTTCTGACATTTACTGTCCTGCCCCATCGTCCCTCCGAGGGGCCAAGAGCAGGGGACCCAGGAGACCTGGCAACCGGCACTCTCCACCTGAGTCCCCCAGAGCCAAGAGAATTCGAACCCAGACTGGGGGGACTCTGCATTCAGTGCCTTCTCTAGAACACCTGAGGCTGTCCCCACCTGACTCACCTGGGCTCCTGGACCATCCCCAGAGCAACCTTGTCACTCACCACAACCTCCAAAGCCCCCGGGTGGAATTTAAGGGCCCAGGGGCTCAGGCTGCGGAAGAAAGATACATCTTGATGCTCACTAACCAGCTGAAATCTGGCATTACCTGCCCTTACGGGTGACGTGGGAAAGAAACCTCGGCTTCAGGACTGTGGCTTTGTCACTCAGAAAACACACACACACGTTGCCTTGGCCCTCTCCAGTGTCACAGAAATAGCCTTTATCCTCTTTCCACCTTCAAAATGACACTAGTTACTAGGCCCTGCCACCCGATCTTGTCATTAAATTGGTTAGCAAAGAAGCACAGCTGTTGCCATATCAAACATGTGACTATTAAATATTTTAATTAATCTATCTCAATATCATTGGTTTTCCTTTAGTCCCATACACTTTAATTTATAAATTTAAATCTAAATTTATAAACATAAAAGGGCCCCAAAGCAGGTGGGAGCCCCCCCACTAGGTCCAGGTACTGTATTATTTCACATTTTTACTGTTACTATACCTCTTTTACGGTAAGGACCATAGTGAGTTTTGTGTAGCTTGCCAGGATCACACAGCTCCAAGTGGCCAAGCTGGGATTTGAACCTGGGCAGGTTGGCTCACCTTGAGCTCTATGCTATTCTGTCTATAGAAACCCAGAGTCCATGTCCTGCCCCCAAGAAGAGGATCCCAGGGTCTAGGAGACGCCACCATATACACCATCCAGCCTGGGGCCCCTGGGAACCTGCCAGCCAGCCCAAGGCGGATCCAGCTGGCTGCTGCAGCCAGAAGGGAGCCTAGCTGCCTTTATAATGTGTGAGATTTCTCACCAGTGGCAATGACAGGTAGAGCAGGCTCCCACCTCCCAGGCCTGAGGGTCCTGCTGAGGCTGCTGCAGCAAGTTGAAAATGAGCTTCCCTCTGCAGGGCCCCAGGAGGAGGGAACAGCCGGTGGGCCCTGGAGTCCTCTGTCCCCTGCCCTTCTATTCACCTGACCCTCTGTCTGCCTGCCTGCAGCTCAGGAAACCCACCCCCTACAAGCCAGAAAGAAACAGTCACCAGAAAGAAAGGGGAGGCTTTTTTTTTTTTTTGCCATCCATGGCTTGGCTGTGTCCAATCATTCATTCAGTCCTCAGTCATTTATTGAGCCCCTACTATGTGCCAGCCTGGGAGAAGAGGCTGCAGCTTTGAACAAAATCACCATCCTTGTCTAGCTCATGGGTAAGTGGAGGAATCAGACAAGAAACACGTGAACAGGGAGTTCCCATTGTGACACAGCGGTTAACGAACCCAACTAGCATCCATGAGGACGGTGGTTCGATCCCTAGTCTCGCTCAGTGGGTTAAGGATCCGGTGTTGTGGTGAGCTGTGGTGTAGGTTGCAGCTGCAGCTCAGATCCTGAGTTGCTGTGGCTGTGGTGTAGGCCGGCAGTACAGCTCCAATTGGACCCCTAGCTTGGGAACCTCCACGTGCCGTGGGTGCGGCCCTAAAAAGACAAAAAAAAAGAGAAGAAAAAATTAGGAAAAAAAAAAAAAAAACACGTGAACAAAAAGGTATAGACTATAATAATAAAATATAAATCAGGGCCGGGGCAAAGAGACAGGCCGGGGTGGGGGTGTGTTCAAAGAGTGCCCTGGAAGGCCCTGCCAAGGAGGTGGCCTTTGAGTGGAGGCCTGGAGGAAGAGGGGGCAAGAGCTCTGGTGACCAAGTGGAGAAAGGAGCAAATGGAAGGCCGCCCCCATCCGGCTGCCCTGAGCTCTGCTTTCTGCCTTCTTTGAGGCTGAGTGTGAAATTGGGCCCTCCGGGGAGCTTGCCTTCTGTCCCCAGTTTCTGCATCCTGGGGTCAGGGCTTCCCTTCCTGCACTCATCCTCCCATTCCTCCCTCCCTCTCTCTTCCCCACCCAGGGCCCAGGGTGTTAATTACATAAGCCCCTGTGTGACTTTTCCCTCTTTCAAGGGAATCCCCTTTGGAGTGGAAGCCCAGGAGTCCGGACGCTGGGGCCTGCTCCCTGCTCTTCCCCCAGCACCTGGTACAGTGCCTGGCCCTTGCCCATTTACCAGATGTGAAGACAGAGGTTCAGAGCAGCACCCTGATGGATTCAAGCTTCGTCATGGCAGCTCTGCACCTGGGCACTCGGCATTGTCAGACTCCAGGTCCCGCGCCCATAACCTTAAAGTGGTGGGCTCTTTTGCAGCGACTGCCCTGATTCCAAGCCTGGCTCGAATCTCACCACAGGCGGTGGGGGGGGCGGGGGGGCGCCAGCCCCCAAAGCCAAATGTGCGCGGTCTTTTCCTGCATAGCTCAGCCTCAACTTGTGGCTGATGAAATCAGAATGTTAACAGGATCCACAAATTACTACCTTTGCCCAGGGCTTCCCACGGGCTGGACACCACCGCCTCTATGAATTCACTTCATCTTCCCACCCTCCCTAAGAGGGCCGTGCCCATCCACCGGAGGAGGAAGTCGAGGCGCAGGCAGCAGGGCGCCTGGAAGGGAGGAATAGCCGAGGCGGAGGCGAGCAGAGCCGAGCCGCACGGCACTCCCCGCCTCCTCCACCTGCCGGGCCACGGCCACGGGCAGCGCGGTCCCGGGGGGCCCGAGGAATGCGCGGGGGCGGAGGGCGCCCGCAGAGCCCGGCTCACGTTTCCGTTGCGGCCGGCAGCCCCCTCCGCCCCCTCGCCGCCGCCGCTGCTGGCGGCCCCCTCATTAAGGCGCCTTGCCTTCCACCTCCGAATTTTCCACGCAGGGTTAGCCTGGCGACGCGCTGTCTGCGGGCCCCATAAAGGCCGCCGTGTGCTGCATTCGTCTCGCTGGGGGCCGGCGGGGGAGGGGGCCGCGGCTGGAGGGGCGCCCGGCCGGCCCGGGAGGGCGGGGGCTGCGCCGCGGAGGCCTCGCCGGCTCCTTGCAGAAAGGGCCCCCCTTCCCGGGACGGACGCGGCCTCGAGAATGCCACATTCATAAACATCCATTAAAAAACCCAACCAAACAAAAACACTCAGCCTGCTGAAAGGACCAAGAGAGCTTCAGAACCGGCGCGTCCCACGAGGCCTTCCGAGCAAACTCCCCCAGGCAGAAAAGCTGCTCTGGGCCCCGTTTTGCAGGGGAGCAACCCAAGCCCAAGAGCTTGGAGTCAGCCGTCCACGGTCCCACAGTGTGGGGTCAGCTGAGCGAATCTGAGCACAGCTCGGGCTTTTCTATGGAGCACCTACTGTGTGCCAGGCACTGCTCTGGAGATTGGAATACGGCGGTGAACGAAGCGCGAAACTCCCTACCCTCCTGTGGATGACCTTCCAGTGGGGGAGCCAGACATTGGCAAATAAACACCTAAAATAAAGTGTCAGATGGTGGTGACTGTTGGGAGAAATAAAGCAGGAAGAGGGGGTGGGGAGTGAAGCTGGTGGGAAGGGGCTCTGTGACGGGGGTGCAGAGTTCATAAGAGGGTGGTCAGGAGGGCTCGCTCTCTTTGTTTTGTTTTGGTTTTGGTCTTTGGCATGTAGTTCCCGGGCCAGGTATGGAACCCGAGCCACAGCAGTGACAATATAATCCCTAGGCCATGAGGGAGCTCCTGGGAGAGGTCTCTTTGAAGATCCAGGGGTCTTGTGGACATCTAATGATTGAAGGGTGTTCCAGGCAGGAGAAACAGCACGTGCAAAGGTCCTGAGGCAGGAGCAGGCTTAGCTAGCATTTCTTGATCATTTAGCATAGGTATCTCTCATGCATTTTTTTTTTTTTTTCCTATTCCTTTCAACCACTCTGGCCAGTCCAGGAGTCTGTATAATTCTCCTTTCCCAGATGAGGAAATGGAGGATCCAAGGTTTTTTTCTTTTCTTTTCTTTTTTTCTTTCTAGGGCCACACCCAAGGCATATGGAGGTTCCCAGGCTAGGGGTCCAATTGGATCTGTAGCTGCCGGCCTACACTACAGCCACAGCAACACAAGATCCGAGCTACCTCTGCCACCTACACCACAGCTCACGGCAATGCCCAATCCTTAACCCACTGAGCAAGGCCAGGAATCGAACCTACAACTTCATGGTTCCCTGTTAGGTTTGTTTCCGCTGTGCCCCAATGGGAACTCCGAGGCTCAGAGATGTTAAGAGGCCTACCTAAGGTCCCTCAGCAGGTCAGTGGCCAAGGTGGGATTTGAACCACAGTCTCTTGTGCTCATAATGATGTAGTGCATTGATGTGACATGGACAAGGCCAGGTCTGACTCCCCATTTTTTAGCACAGGGACTGGCTAGGTCAGTAGTGGAGGGACGGGAGGGAGGAAGAGTTTCAGAGCAATGTCCACCTGCAACCATTAGCGGTGGGATTCCTCCTGGCGGCTCATGTCTAGGTGACAGTGCATGCAATAAATAATACCCGGATCACGTAGACGGTCTCCGAGGAAGGCAGCGAGCATCTAGATGAGTTTGTGCCGCCTGCTCCTGGTGATCACAGCGTCCTGCGACCCGCAAGGGAACCCAGAGAACAGGACAGAACACTTGGTAAGTGAACCTCTGTCTGCCTGCCCGCCCGCTTTGTTCATTTCCACGTTTGTTTTCAGGGCACAAGCACGCACGCGTGCACACACACGCACACACACCACACTACCCTCTGGTTCTGTTGTCAGAGAGGGGTCAGGTGCCCTGGACGCTGGGTTTCTCAATCATGTCTGTGTCTGAGGAGAGTGGGGTCACATCTGGCTCCTCCTGTGAAGGGCCCCCCAGCCCTAACTCCCCAAATTATATGTCAGTCTCACCCAGCTTCTCACTCTCCTCTCCAGGCACCTCAGAACCAAGAGGCGACTCTTCACCAGGGCCCTGGGCCTGTGCTACAGCCTCCACCGGCGCCCCCGGCCTCCTCTCCATCATCACCTCCACCCCAGACCAGCCAGGACTGCCGGCAGAGGCATTCTGCTCTCCCCAGACTCCCCCTGGGCATTCTGCAGAGGCACGGCTCTCATCAACAAGAAGCTGTAGGAGTTCCCTTCATGGCGCAGCGGTTAAAGAACCCGACTAGGAACTGTGAGGTTGCGGGTTCGATCCCCGGCCTCGCTCAGTGGGTTAAGGGTCCAGCGTTGCCATGAGCTGTGATGTAGGTCACAGATGCAGCTTGGATCTGGCATTGCTGTGGCTGTGGTGTAGGCCAGCTGCTGGAGCGCCGATGTGACCCCCTAGCCTGGGAACCTCCATATGCCATAGCTGAAGCCCTTAAAAAAACAAACAAACCAACCGTAGTTTTTTTCTTACTCCCATCATCTAGGAATTCATCCCCAGCCGTCTGAGAACCATCCGTGTCACCCAGCTACTCTCCAGCCGTTCCCAGATTTCTGCATGTAAATCAGCCCATCAGGGAGAAGACCCCCATCAGCCCATATACCTCTGCTCCCCCATTTATGCAGCCCTGGGTCCCAGCCCCTCCAGTCCCCACACTCCTCTGTCCCATTCAGACACACCTGGGGCCTCATGGCCACGCTCCATTATTGTCCTCTTACTCCAAGATGTGGCCAAGCTTTGGGCCAACGCGAGCCAGGGTCTTGTCTGTTTCTCCTTGTCCCGGTCACGGTCACACTCCCACCTACGGAAGGGACCCCCCCTCCACACACACACACACACACACACACACACACACACACACACACACACCTGCCCTTCTGCTTGCTCTTGTCTAACACTTGCTCTCAGAGGAGACACAGCCGATGGCCACTTGAGCAGCCTGGCCTTTGTCATCCCTTCACCGTGCAGCAGGATCCTCCTGCCTGCCAACGTCCTAGCTTCCGGAGTCCATGCCAGGGTGACCCCCAGCTTGCCTGTGTCCTTGTGGGTGACACTGCAGATGACGGTGACCACGTGTCCTCAGTGTACCTGTGTCACCGCTGCAGTGATGCCACCGCTCGTTTCCATCCCGAGCAGTTGGGAGAAAACGCGAGCATTAGTTAGATCATCCTCTTCCTCCCATCGCGCCACCACTCAGCCTCCGGCTGTCTCTCAACAGCTTTAAACCATCTTTCCCTCCTCCCTTGGTGTCCCGCTGTCTGGCCACCGCCCCCTCTTCTGTGCTCTGCCCCCCGCCTCTGCCCCTCTCCGGGGTCATCCATCACTGCTTTTGTTCTTCCTCTCCTGAGGCCAGGCTTTCCTCTGTTTTCCCAGGAAGGGGGCTCAGGCCCAAGCTCTCTATTTGTGCCCTCGCTGCTCTTCCTCTGTCTCGTCTTCCCTTCTGTGTCTGCCTCTTCTCTCCACTCTTCCTTCCTGTTTCTGCTCTCGCCGAACACACTGTCTCTACGAATCCCTCGCTAAGCCCGCCGGGGTAGGCTCATATCTCCTTTTTCTCTTTTCTCACTTCCTAGTGTCTCTCTTTCATCATTTGACTCCCTTTCCACCCTCCGCCTCTGCAGCTTTCCAAGGCCTCCTTTCTCTCCCCCCTGCTCGCTCCCTCCATCCCTGCTCTTCAATCCTGTTCCCGTTTTCACTCACCCACCTCACACCCA
Organism: Phacochoerus africanus; assembly: GCF_016906955.1. Classification (NCBI taxonomy): domain Eukaryota; kingdom Metazoa; phylum Chordata; class Mammalia; order Artiodactyla; family Suidae; genus Phacochoerus; species Phacochoerus africanus. Next base: position 11,561,597 of record NC_062546.1, read on the forward strand.
AGTCTTCTGGTCCCCTGCTCTTCTGAGCCCCCTTCTCCTAGTCCCACCCCATGTTCTTCCCATTAAACCCGTTATCTTAGTTCCTTCCTCCATCCCATGGCCCTGATCTGTCTCTAGACCCATCTATACTTTTATGCCCGTTATCTCCCAAATTTCTATTCACCCTGGTCCTCCATCCACCCACCTTTGGCCTTTATCCAGCTCCACCTTGACTTTCATCTCTGCATCAGCTCTCCCCCTCACCCTGCCCCCTGTGAGCTCTGTCCCCGTTGAGCCAGCTGACCCTCCCATTTGGAGGGTTGCCCCCCCCCACCCCTGACCATGTGCCCTGTCTCCCAGCCTGCTCACACCCCCTACTAATTCCACATCTTCTGCCACCTCCACCCCTTTTGGGGTCTTTTTTTGGGGGGGAACACCCGTGGCATATGGAGTTTCCCAGGCTAGGGGTCAAATCGGAGCTGTAGCTGCTGGCCTGTGCCACAGCTCACGGCCACGCTGGGTCCTTAACCCACTAAGTGAGGACAGGGATCGAACCTGCGTCCTCAGGGATGCTGGTCAGATTTGTTTCAGCTGAGCCATGACAGGAACTCCATGCCACCTCCCCTTTTGCTCTCTGTCCCTGGGCCACCTTTCTGCCCCGTCTTCCTTATATTTTCAACCCTGAGTGTGATGCCACCTATACACTCTTCTCTCCTCACCCAATGTATAAATTTTGGCTTGGCTCAATGCTAAAATTCCTGAGAGTTAAAAATTTCTGTTTTCTGGACACTGACTGAAGCTGCATATCGCCATCATGGAATGCATCTGAAAGAGAAGGGGAGATAGACAATCCTATCAGACAATCCAAATTTATCCGTCTATTTTATTATTGCTATGATTAGTAGTCCATTTTAAAGTCTGAGCTTGTTGGCAAGATTGAATTCTCTCACACTATCAGCTGCCTGGGGACCCCTTGCAGGCACCTGGGTCACCACAGTGAAGAGATGGCTCCTTTCAGCAGACACATCGGAGGAGATCACTGGATCCCTGTGTCCACAGCCACTGAATTCCCAGACACACTTTTTATTTTATTTTATTTTACTTATATTTTGGCCGTACCTGCAGCAGGTGGAAATTCTGAGCCAGGGATCAAACTTCCACCACAACATGACAACGCCGGATCCTTAACCCAATGAGCCACTGGGAAACTCCCAGACACACAGTTCTTGGGTGTGTATGTCTTCTTTTTTAGGGCCACATCTACGGCATATGGAGGTTCCCAGGCTAGGGGTGGAATCAGAGCTGCAGCTACCGGCCTACACCACAGCCACAGCAACACGGGATCTGAGCCGCCTCTGCGACCTACACCACAGCTCACGGCAACGCCAGATCCTTAACCCATTGAGTGAGGCCAGGGATCCAGTCTGCGTCATCATGGATGCTCATCAGATTTGTTTCTGCTGAGCCATGATGGGAACTCCCCAGACATACTTCTTAGTAATATGTTCTCAAGATGAAACTTTTACCCAGGATTCATGATTTGGGCAAATTTAAAACGTCCTTCCTTTTCAGCTACTGAAGTGGTTGCCTGAGGAGCAATAGCTGTAGCACATTGCTTGTTCAGCATCATAGCCTGAAGACAGGAAATAGTATAGAAAGAATGTCCCTAACCTAAAGCTCTTGCAGAACGTCTAGGGTTCTGAAATTTGGCTGGAACAAAGGCCATTATGGGTTCCTCATTTTCTCTAAATCTTCTTTCATTTTCTAAATATGCCCAAATGAGATTTTCTTCCTAAAAGACTCAGGGACCTAGAGGAAATGAAATAACTGAAAAAGATTACATTCTTAAAGGTTATATTCTTTTTATGAATTTTATTATTTATCATGAAAGCTAGCAAACCACATTATGGCACAAGTATGGAACCTCCATGTGCCGCAGGAGCGGCCCTAGAAAAGGCAAAAAGACAAAAAAAAAAAAGAATGAATTCTCCTGCTCTGTTCCTTACTATCATTTAATTATTTATAATTATTTGCTCAAGAAAAAAACAAGTTTCATCTCAAGTTATTGCTTTTGTTACTCACCATCAACTTATTTCCTTAGTTTTGATTTATTTGAAACATCTTGTCTTTAATACAGTTGGCCACATTCATGGTAAGTATTAAAATAGCCCTACCATGTTTTACTCCTTTATGGCAAATACATTTATATTTCAAGTGACTGATAGGTTTTGGGTTTTTTTTTTGGTTTTGTTTTTTTGCCCGTGCCCACAGCATGCAGAAGTTCCAGAGCCAAGGATATGAACCTGAGACACAGCAGCAGTGACAACGCTGGATCTCCAAGTGACTGATAGACTTGTAGAGCCCACAGGAAGATACTCAACTGTCCTGTAGAATTTTGCCAATGTTTGATGATGACTTTTAGAAGCAATCAGTAATCTGAACACAAGCCTAGTTCCTATCACTGATGAGGTGTGACAATGTTCGTATGTGGGCAGATCAGGCCACGGGTGGCTGGAAATGACTGAGAGAAAGTCTCGGCTCTCAGGACCAACAGGGCCATTGCAGAGCTTTTGTTCTTGTATGAGGACATGACAGGAGTTCTTAAAATAATTCTCATCTTTACTACACCACAGGGACCCCAGTAAGAGCCCTCTCTATTCTTTATCCTATTTTACCTGTTTTAAACAATGCTCGGAATTTCCCCTATGGCACAGGGGGTTAAGGATCCGGCGTTGTCACGGCAGCAGCTCTGGTCACTGTTCTGTGAGTTCCATCCCTGGCCCGGGAACTTCCACGTGCTGTGGGTGTGGCCAAAGGAAAAAAACAAAACAAAACAAAACAACAATGCTCGGTCTCTTTGATCATTAACTCCCACCCCCATTCCCACTCCCGCTAACACTTTATTTTTTTTAATTTTTATTTATTTTCTTTTGTCTTCTCTAGGGCCGCACCTGAGGCATATGGAGGTTCCCAGGCTAGGGGTGTAATCGGAGCTGTAGCCACCGGCCTACACCACAGCCACAGCAGCGCGGGGATCTGAGCCACATTTGTGACTTACACCACAGCTCATGGCAACACCGGATCCTCAACTCACTGAGCGAGGCCAGGGATAGAACCCGAAACCGCATGGTTCCTAGTCAGATTCGTTAACCACTGAGCCACAAAGGGAACACCGTCCCACTAATACTTTAGGTCCCAATGTGCCACCCCTTTTCAGTGCTTCCTTAGCCCCCGTGGAGGGGACATGCACTTTCCCCAGTGCGGGCTCCTCGGGCCAGGTTCTGATGTGGGTCCCGGAGGAGGGAGGTGAGTCCTTGAAGGATCCTGGCCTTTAGCTCCTCCTCCGTCAAATGGGATTAGCTCTGATCACTCAGATTAAGATGCTCTGTGTGAGGGGACAGGGATGCTGGTGCAGGGTCCCCTCATCCCCACATCTGTTCAGACACAGACCCACTTCCTCCACTCTGCCGGCCACAAACTCATCAAAAACCTGATACTGCACTGAACTGGTCTGACTTTCATTCAAACCATAATAATAGCAATAATAATAACACCTAACTTTCTTCCCCAGCCTTTACTCCATGCCAAACACCCTGCATTCAAGTATTTGACCCCCATGTGAAAAGCTTAACAGATGGAAAAACTGGGACACAGAAGTTCCTGGCCCAAGGTCATGCAGTCAGGCAGAGCTGAGATTTGAACCCTACCACTTGCACTTTAACCACATCTGGGCACTACAGTGATGAAAATGAGAGCAATAAAACTGCCAGCCAGTGTTTCCAGAATATGTTACGTGTGACAAATCTCTTTAGTCTATCTGCCAAACATATCTGATAAAAAAACCTTGTATCCAGAAGTTCAAGTTGTGGCACGGCAAAACAAACCCAACTAGTAACCATGAGGATGTAGGTTTGATCCCTGGCTTTGCTCAGTGGGTCAAGGATCTAGTGTCGCTATGGCTTTGGTGTAGACTGGCAGCTACAGCTCAGATTGGACCCCCTAGCCTGGGAACTTCCATATGCCATGGGTGTGGTCCTAAAAAGACCAAAACAACAAACAAACAAACAAACAAAACAAAGCAACAACCTTGTATCCAGAATATATAAACTCTCATGATTCAATAAGAAGAAGCCAACTTTAAAATGGATGAAAGTTTTGAATATTGTGTATCTTCACTAAGATACATTGGATGGTAAATAAGTGTGTGGAAAGAGGTTCAACATCATCACTCGTTAGGGCAATGCAAACTAAAATCCCAGTGAGAAACCACCAAATGCCCATAGAATGGCTAAAATCTAAAAGAGTGGCCATAGTAAATGAAGGAGCTGAAACCCTCATGCACTGCTGGTGCAGACACTTTGGAAAGCACTTTGACAGTTTCTTTCTTTCTTTTCTTTTTCTTTTCTTTTTTGGGCTGCACCTGTGGCATTTGGAAGTTCCAGGGCTAGGGGCTGAATCAGACCTGCAGCTGCTGGCCTATACCACAGCCATGACAACACTGGATCCTTAACCCACTGAGCTAGTCCAGGGATTCAACTTGCATCCTCATGGACACTACGTTGGATTTTTAAGCCACTGAGCCACAGTGGGACCTCCCAGTTTGACAGTTTCTTAAAAAGTTAATCAAACTCCATTCAATACAGCAATGATATTCCTAAATATTTACCTGAGAGAAATGAAAACACATCCCCACACAAAGACTTATCCATGAATGTTTGTAGCAGTTTTATTTGTGATCCAGCCCTCCGGTGGCCTCCATAGAAGCCACCAAACTCAGATGCTAACACATGTGTGTCTTAATGCTTGGAACGTTCTAGAAGGGCTGCTACCTAGAGAAATTCTTACCCACTCCTTAGGTCCCAACTTTTTTTTTTTTTTTGCTTTTTAGGGCCACACCCACGGCATATGGAAGTTCCCAGGCTAGGAGTCTAATCAGAGCTGTAGCTGCCGGCCTACACCACAGCCACGCAAGGCTAGATCCGAGCCACATCTTCAACCTACACCACAGCTCAGGGCAATGTCAGATCCTAAACCCACTGAGCGAGGCCAGGGATTGAACGTGAGTCCTCATGGTTACTAGTCGGGTTCATTACCGCTGAGCCACAATGGGAACTCCCCAAATTTTGGGGGGGTCGACTTTTAAATTTTCATTTTTCTAAAAAGGCTTTTTGAGGACAAAAGATTAGATAAGAAGTCAGACAGTCAGACAGGTCTGGGTTTGATCCCCACTTGGCCATTATCACCTGAGGGGCACCTTGGGCAAATCCCTCCTCCCTCTGGGACTCAGTCTCCTCACCAGTAAAATAGGGACGTGATAGTATTTGCATCTCCCAAGGGCTGTTGTGATAACCTTCATTCCTGGGTGCTAGAACCGGTTGCTCCATGTTGGTCAGGATCCTGAGAGCCTCAGCCCTTCCACTGGCCTGGCTGCAGAGGGAGAGAGTGAGTGAAAGAACTCAGCCCTCCCTTCCTCCAGACTCCTCTCTGGCTCCCCAGTACCATACTCTCCACCAAGATCATCCACAGCCTGCTTTAATTAATTCAGCGCATATCTACTGAGTGCCTGCTATGTGCCAGGCACTGGTCCTGCCCTCTCAGAGCTGGTGTCTGGTGGGGGGAGCTCACTGAGGAGGATGGAGGGGCCAGGGGAGAGAGTGGCGGGGCGGGGTGGGGTGGGGGTGTATGTGGAGCGCAGTGAGCTGTCCATTTGCTTACTAGCATGAGGCATTGGCAGTCAGGACTCAGGCCTGAGGCGCAAGAGTTGGGAAGGGGGAGAGATGGCTGGGGGAGGGTCCAGAAAGAACAGAATTCTAAAGAATTCCTCCTGATCTCCTCTCTTGAGCTCCAATTTTGCCAACAGGCACCACCATCCACCACCCCTCGTTTCCAGCCAGCGGTGCTAGAATCAATCCCTCCTCTGCCTCATCCCCCTGATGCAATCACTGTCCAACCCCACCCAGCCCAGGCACAAAGACACCTCCCACCCATTCTTCCTCTGCTGACTCTCCAGGCGGAAGCCACAGCCGGCAGGTGCCTCCTCTCCTGTCTCCCACTTCCTTTCTGTCCCCTCTGTCTGTTTCCCACACGCGGCCAGAGGGAAGTCTCTCCTCCACGTAAAATCCCCTGGCATCTTCCCATAGCTTAGAATAAAATCCAAACACCCAGCCCGCAATGCCCCTTAGGGTCAGCCCCTGCCCACCTCTCCCACCCCCTCTCCCATCTCCCTCCCCCCAGCCACACTGACCTCCTTGCCACATCATGACCCCGCCCCCAGCACATTCCCACCCCAGGGCCTTTGCACTTACTGTTCCCTCTGCCTGCAACTTCCTCTTCTCACTCAAGTTCCCTCTGCCCGACTAACTTATACTTCTTCGCTGTCTCAGGATGGCTCCCCAAATACCCCCCACACCCCTGACAAAGCTAGTGGCCCCTCTCTGCTCTCCATAGCACCCTGCACCCTTTCCAGGCAATGTCACTCCCCTCCCTGGACTGTCAGCTCCCTGAGAACAGACACCTGGCTATCTGTTCGCTGCTGCATCATGAATGCCTGCAATGGGGCCTGGCACACAGTAGGGGCTCCGTGCATAGATGCTAAATGTGGGCAGGACTGAGCTACAGTGGAGGAGGCTCACAGCTGGAGCCACAGACCTGCCCTCTGTTCAGAGAAGAGACCCAGGTGGCTGAGTCCCATTGGGGCAGCTTCTCCTTCCAAGGCAGTAGGTGCCCCACCAGCAAAAATCACCCTGGCCCTGAGGCAGGGCAGAGCCGGGTTCAAAACCAGTGCCTAAACAGAGTTACCACAGGACCCAAACTCCTTTATTTCCCCAGAGAAAAACTTATCAAAATGTGTTAACAGGAGTTCCTGTGGTGGTTTAGTGGGTTAAGAACCCGACATAGTATCCTGGATGATGCAGGTTTGATCCCTGGCCTCGCTTAGTGGGTTAAGGATCCAGCGTTGCCACAAACTGCAGCATAGATCGTAGATGTAGTTTGGATCTGGTGTTGCTGTGGCTGTGGTGCAGGCCGGCAGCTGCAGTTCTAATTTGACCCTCAGCCTGAGAACTTCTGTATGCCGCAGGTGTGATATAAAAAGAAAAAAAAAAAAAACCTTAAAAAAAAGTGCACTTTAGGAGTTCCCTTGTGGTGCAGCAAGTTAAGGAGCCAGTGTTATCACCACAGCAGCCCAGGTCTCTGCTGTGACACAGAGGGCTAACCCCCTAGCCTGGGAACTTCCACGTGCCTCGAGTAGGGCCTTAAAAAAAAAAAAAAAAAGTACCACATACGCTACAACATGGATAAACCTCAAAAACCATCTTACTAAGTGAAAGAAGCCATCACAAAAGGACACAGGCTGATCTGTGGGATCCACTTATATAACATGTGGAGAACGGGCCAATCCATAGAGACTGAAAATCGGTTAGAGTTTCCCTGGGCCAGGGGAGGAGGACATGGAAAGTGGCTGCTAATAGGCATGGCTTTCTTGTTCTGATGATGAGCTGTTCTGGAATTAGACAGTGAAGATGGTTGCACCCCTGAATGGATGAATTGCGTGGTGGTGAGTTATAGCTCAGTAAAGCCGTTTCAGAAAGAAAATCCTGATGCCACCAGTTGCCTCACAGCTGCATGTCCTTGGGAAAGTCCCCTGTGCTTTCTGAGCCCGAGCCCTGCCTCTCTCGAAGGACTGACAAAGTCACAGCTGGCTAACAGCCCTGCACGCTAACGACCCTTGATCATGGCCAACAACCGTTCCCCCCACCCCACCCCAGGCTGGAGGATGAGCTGACCATAGACACAGACGCTGAGCAGGAATTCAGCCCACGGGTCAAGCCCGGGATAAGGGAGGCTCCGAAGAGCACCCAGATGTCACCCTGCAGCTTTCGAGAAAGTGAGAGGGTGGCTGTAATCACCAAGCGTGACTTCCTTCACCTGGGGACATCGCCAAATCTTGAACATCGTTCTTGGGTGTGTGGGTGTGTGTGTTTCTGTTTAGGAAGAAAAACACATCCTCATAATTGAAAATTCTGAGATCTGTGAAGAGAATTAAAACCCCAGCCACCTCGTTGACCCCCAGGGCACATAGGTCCCGCTCTGTGAGGGCAAAGATGGATAAAGGTGGAGGAATAAGTTGATACAAATGGGATCATGCTGCCTTTTTTTTCTTTTTTTTTAGGCCAATCTGTTTCTTTCACCTGTCAGCACGTGTTCGCTCCTTTTCTTTTTAATTTTTTAAAAAATTTTATGGCCACACCGAGACATATGGAAATTCCTGGGCCAGGGATTGGATCTGAGTCACAGCTGTGACAACCCACTGTATCCTTAACCCGCCGAGCGAGGCCAGGGGTCGAACCCTCATCTTCACAGAGACAACATCGAGTGCTGAGCCACAACGGGAACTCCTTCCTTGGCTCCTTTTCCTTTTTTTCTCTCTTTTTTTTTTTTGTGGTCTTTTTAGGGCCCCACCCACGGCACATAGAGGTTCCCAGGCTAGGGGTCCAATCAGAGCCATAGCTGCTGGCCTACACCACAGACACAGCAACACAGGATCCAACCCACATCTGCAGCCTACACCGCAGCTCACGGCAACACCAGATCCTTAACCCACTGAGCAAGGCCAGGGATTGAACCCACATCCTCATGGATACTAGTCAGGTTCGTTACCGCTGAGCCACATGGGAACTCCCAAGTTCCTTTTGAAGCCAACTTGTGAGCATGTAGTTTATCTGTGAAAAGATTGATTGGTTGTTAATCAAGAGATGCTCACCGAGGGAAGCAATGCTAACACAGCAGTGGAAAATTTTAAAATTATAGAAAATGAAACGCCTTCCTCATTAGCACCTAAATCTACCCCCAGAGACAATCACTGTGAACAGTGGGTACACATCTTCCAGATCTTTCTTTTTGCTTTCCTTTTCTTTCTCTCCTTCCCATCTGTTCAGTGAGGACTAACAACTCATACATTCACTCATTCCATCATTCAAGAAATATTGGAAGTGCTTTTCATGTGTCAGATATTTGCCTTTCTCTACTCCTGTGCTACCTACACAACACGTATCTTAAAGATTGGGAGTTCCCGCTGTGGCTGAGCGTTAACGAACTTGACTCGTATCCATGAGGACATGGGATCTATCCCCGGCCTTGCTCAGTGGGTTAAGGATCCGGCATTGCCGTGAGCTGTGGCATAGTTCTCAGATGTGGCTTGGATCTGGTTTGGCTGTGGCCGTGGTGTAGGCCAGCTGTTGTAGCTCCCATTCGACCCCTAGCCTGGGAACCTTCCATATGCCGTGAGTGCAGCCCTTCAAAAAAAAAAAAAAAAAAAATTTTGTTTTTTGATTTAAAAAGCAATAAAGACTGTATCAACATTTACAGTAGCTGCAAAGTTCTCAGAATACTCCAGGACCCTGGTTCACAGCCAGTGGCCCCTTGTGCTAGGCATTTGGGTTGTTTACAGCATTCTGCTCTTCTGAAAAGTCTGGCTGGAATGTGTTTATGTACTTTTTATTTTATGATTGGGTCAAAAGTTGAACCCATTTTACTGAGGTGCAAAGTGAGGGTGAGAGAGGGCAGGGACTCATCCAGGGTCACAGGGCAAGGCACTGGGACCCATGAGGCCAGGACCGAGGTTCTTAGGAAACTCCCTGCCCAGCCCCAGGTCATTTCCCTAAGGTAAAAACGAGTTTCCCTGGGGGAATTCCCACCCCAAGCACCCTCCCTGGGTGACACACAGGGTTCCTTTCTCCTGTTGTCACCTTTTCACACCACTGAAGAGTGTATTTCAGGCCATAGCACCAGCTAAATAGAATCGGGTTTGTGAGCACTGATTCCCTGACCTGAGGCCCTTCCAGCTCCTCCACGCAGAGGGGGAGTGAACACGGGACTTCATGAAATCTTCCAGCTCCGCTAGGCCCTGCCACTTGGCCATTCAAGGCCCCAGGGGACACGAGATGCCAAATCTTGGGAGGTGGCAGGCCAGGTCAAGCCCCTGGACTCCAATAAGGTCCAAGAGACACAAATGAACCAGTAGCATGAGAATGACCCTCTGTGTGACCTTGGGAAAATACTCTTCTGGAGACTCAGTTCCTTTATCTGTAAAATGGACATAATAAGAGCCAATGCTGGAGTTCCCTGGTGGCCTAGCTAGTTCCCTAGTTTCCTGGTGTTGCTGCTGCAGCTTGGATCATTGCCATGGCACGGGTTCCATCCCTGGCCGGGGAAATTACACATGTTGAGGACGTGGACAAAAAAATTAAAAATTTTTTTTAATTAAAAAAATAATAGCCAATGGTTACAGAGGCTTTGCTCTATGCCAGGCCTGAGGCCAAACAGTTTATAAATATTCACTCATTTAAACTGCATGACAACCCCCAGAAAGAGGGGTTGTTCTTTGGATGAGGAGCCGGATGCAGAGAGGTTGAGAAACTTGTTCTAGGTCACACAGCAGGTAGGCCTTGGAGGAGACGTGTGGACCCAAGCAGTCCAGCTCCAGAATCTTATACCTGTATAGCCTAAGGTTGTTGTAAGGATTAAATCAGGTAATCTGTGCAAAACAGATAGTGACCCATCATGAGATGTTTACTGTAATTATTGTTATTATTTGCTCTTTGCCCCACTGAGTATTTCCTTTGGTTGCTGGAAAATCCAGACAAGGCCTTGTCCTTGCCCCCTCCCCCTTTCCCAAACAGCTCTCCATGGCACCCTTCCCATGGCCTCGTCTGATACCAGGAGGGCAGGGGGTCCTTGCTGCTGGCTTTGCTCCCCACACACCTGCCCATGGGATCTTCCCAAAGAATATATCCCCTCGTGTTCCTCCCCTGCTCAGACTCTCCTGTGGTTCCCCAGTGCCCTCGGGATAATTCAAAATTCCCCCCCAGGCCTCCATGGCCCTGGCCTAATCCCAGCAGACCCCTCCCTCTTGGCTCCGCCGTCTACCCCCTGCCCATCTCACCCTGTGACTTCTGAGATAAGTGATGAGCAGAGCTTTTCCCAAAGATCCCTGTCTTCCAAGAACCACAGGGGCAAAATCCAGCTCCCCGAATCTCCTCCTCAGGGTTCCCCTCCTCCAGGCCAGCCTCCCAACAAGGGCTTCTCTTCCCTCAGGGTTTGTTGGGTGAATAATAAAAAGTTCCCAGATCTATTCCAGGCCCTAAGAAAGACTTGCCACACCCTTGGCTATAGCTACCTGTAGGGGTTTAAATTGTCCCCACCCCCCAAAAAAGATACATTTAAGACCCAACCCCTAGACCTGTAAATGTGACCTTATTTGGAAATAAAGCTCTTTGTAGATGTAATCAAAATAAGATGAATCCAGTATGTAATCATACTGGATTCAGGTAGGCTCTAAATCCAATGACTGGTGTCTTTATAAAAAGAGGGGAAGATCATTGAGTAAGAAAAAATAAATAAGGAGTTCCCGTCGTGGCTCAGTGGTTAACGAATCCGACTAGGAACCATGAGGTTGCAGGTTCGATCCCTGGCCTTGCTCACTGGGTTAACGATCTGGCGTTGGCGTGGGCTGTGGTGTAGATTGAAGATGTCGCTCGGATCCCACGTTGCTGTGGCTCTGGTGTGGCTACAGCCCCGATTAGACCATAGCCTGGGAACTCCATATGCCGCAGGAGCGGCCCTAGAAAAAGGCAAAATAAATAAATAAATTAAATAAATAAATAAATAAATAAATACCAACATCAAGTGCTTTCACTGACACGTGGAATCTGAAAAAAGGACAGACGGAACTTCTTTGCAGAACAGATACTGACTCACAGACATTGAAAAACTTATGGTCTCCGGAGGAGACAGTTTGGGAGGGGTGGGGGGATGTGCCTGGGCTGTGGGATGGAAATCCTGTGAAATCAGATTGTGATGATCATTATACAACTACAGATGTGATAAATTCATTTGAGTAATTTAATTAATTAATTAAATAAAAATTAAAAATAAACAAATAAAGAGGGGAGGAGTTCCTGTCGTGGCTCAATGGTTAACGAATCCGACTAGGAGCCATGAGGTTGTGGGTTCGATCCCTGACCTTGCTCAGTGGGTTAAGGATCCGGCATTTCCGTGAGCTGTGGTGTAGGTCACAGACGCTCGGGTCCCACGTTGCTGCGGCTCGGGTCCCACGTTGCTGTGGCTCTGGCGTAGGCCGGTGGCTACAGCTCTGATTGGACTTCGAGCCTGGGAACCTCCACATGTCGCTGGTGTGGCCCTAGAAAAGACAAAAAGACAAAACAAACCAAACAAACAAAAAGTTATAATTACACCCACCCCAAAGGGAGAAAGAACAAAATGACAACAATAAGAAAAGAACTCAAAGTTTTTTCAGAGTTCCCTCGTGGCTCTGGTCACTGTCGTGGCTCTGGTCACCACGGTTTGATCCCTGGCCTGGGAATTTCTGCATTGTTGTGGGCAGGGCCAAAATTAATTAATTAAAAATAAAAATAAAGGCGTTCCCCCTGTGGCACAACAGGATCTGGGGCAGTGTCTCTGCAGCGCCAGAATGAAGGTTCAATCCGGATCTGATCCCTGAAGGGGGAAATCCATGTGGCACAGGGCGGCCCAAAGAGAAAAAAAGAAAGATGCAAAAAGAACTCAATTTGAATCCCAGCCCTGCTATTTACTTGCTTTGTGACCCTGGGCAAGTTACTTAACCTCTTTGGGTTTTTAGTTTCCTCTTCCTTGGGTTCCTTGCGAAGGTTTAATGGGTTCATTTGTGTGACGCGCTCAGCGCAGGGCCTGGCACATAGAAGGTGCCCCTAAGAATGGGGACGATATGGTCATTAATTGCTTTCACTCGGAAAAGTTTGACTGAGTGTGCGCTTCCTGTAAGAGAGATGTAAGCGACCAGGAGATCCATCAGGGAACAAAGCAGACAAGCTTTCCACCCGCGTGGCGCTGCTATTCTGGTAGCAGACACGTCGGCAGAGAAACTGTGGACGGTGAAATACATGGATTGTCGCGTGGCGGGGCGACAAGGACCATGGAGGAAAACAGCAACAAGAGGAGAGGGGGCTAGAATGCGGGGGGAGAGGGATGTGGGGGGGAGACCGGCCAGGAGGCTTCTCTGGGGGCTGAGTCTTCCGGGCGGAGGAAGGCCAGTGCAAAGGCCCTGAGGTGGCAGAGGGGCCCCCACGCGATGGAAGGGAGTGAGGGGTGGGGGAGGGGATGAGGCAGAGGTGATGGGCCAGATCCTGCCGGCGTCCGGGGCTGAGGTGAGGACTTGGCTTTTCCTGTGAGTGAGATTAGAGCCATATGTGCATGTAAATATGTATGTGTGTGTGAGTGTGTTTATATTTTTAATCTAGAAAGTTGGAAACTAAGCACTTTGCAGCCTCACAGTAAAGGCATCAGCATAGGGTGTGTGGATTACACTCACTTAAGTCTCACAGCTAATCTTTTCAATTTTTTAAAAAATAAAACAATCGATTTCCGTAACATTTGTGAAACTGACAATTTGGAAGCAAGAAAGAACAAGGAGGCCCCAGACCGCTGCTCGCCAGAGTACCCCCCCATCCCAGCTCAAGCAACATCCATGAGTAAGCCACTGGATCACTAATGGGGCCCAGATGTGCCCAGAGGTGGCTCTGGCCCCAGACCTGCCTGCCTGGACACTTGCACAGAGATCGGCTTTACGGCCAGTTTATTTCCTGGACTCATTTTAAAGAAATACCCAGGGGAGGATCTAAGGGCCAGGCCAGACCCTGCTGCTCCCACCCAATCCCTTCCAACCCCACAGCTCTGAGCCGCTGCCCAGATGGAGGAGGGGAGTTCTTCCCCACAGGAGAAAGGCAACCAGTAAGAACAGAAGGAATGATGGAGTTAGAAAAATCACCGTTTGGCAACCGCCATAGTAATCACTGATTTAGGCAGAAATCGCCCGCGAGGGCTAAACCTCGTGGGTGGAAGTTTGAGGAGTAACAGGATATTCGCGTGGTCTTGGAATGTCTCCCCACAAGATACAGATTAAGCACAAAAGGGGAAAAAGAGGAACTTTATCCAGGCAAAACCTGGCAGACACCACCTTCACCAAGTGGTCAAAGCTGACATCACCAGTCCTGGGACGAGCTGATGTCATGTGCCCCATGATACCTTGCGCTGACCCAGCTCCACTGCTGTAGTTCCGCCAAAAGGGCAGAACCCAGATTTAACCATGAGGAAGCATCAGATAAAGTCCACACTGGGGACTTTCTATAAAATACTTGGCCTGAACTCTTCAAGACTGTCAGAGTCACAAAAGACCAAGAAAGGAGCCGCCGCAGAATAAAAAGGGACGAGGGGCGTTCCCATCGTGGCTCAGTGGTTAACGAATCCGACTAGAAACCATGAGGTTGCGGGTTCGATCCCTGGCCTTGCTCAGTGGGTTAAGGATCCGGTGTTGCTGTGAGCTGTGGTGTAGGTTGCAGACGCGGCTACAGCTCCGATTCGACCCCTAGCCTGGGAACCTCCTATGCTGTGGGAGCGGCCCAAGAAATGGCAAAAAGACAAAACAAAGAAAAGAAAAAAGAAAAAGAATAAAAGGGACTAAAGAGAGGACAAGAAAATGTCCTGTGTGATCTGGACCTCTCCCACACAGCCCACCCCTGCAGAGCGCTATGGTGGCATCACTGGGCCCGTTGGAAGACTCAGTGGTGACTATGGATGAGATAATAGCATTGCACCAATGCTGCATTTCCCGATTTTGGTCACTGAACTGTGGTTGTATGAGAGGATGTTCTTCACCTTAAGACACACTTAAATACTTAGTGGTAAAGTGGTATCATGTCTACAAATGGTCCCAGAAGAAAAAAAAATTGGGTATGGGAGTTCCCGTCGTGGCTCAGTGGTTAATGAACCTGACTGGTATCTATGCGGATGCAGGTTCCATCCCTGGCCTCGCTCAGTGGGTTAAGGATCTGGCGTTGCTGTGAGCTGTAGTGTAGGTCTCAGGCGTGGCTTTGATCCCTTGTGCTATGGCTGTGGCAGGCCAGCAGTTACAGTTCCGATTCATCCCCTAGCCTGGGAACCTCCATATGCCATGAGTGTGGCCCTAAAAAGACAAAAGACTTAAAAAAAAAGAAAAAACTGGGTATGTGCATGTGTGTGTATGGAGAGAGGAAATATGAACACGATAAAACGTTATTTTGAAGAATCTGAATGAGGGAGTTCCCGTCGTGGCTCAGAGGTTAACGAATCCAACTAAGAACCATGAGGTTGCGGGTTCGATCCCTGGCCTTGCTCAGTGGGTTAAGGATCCTGGCGTTGCCATGAGCTGTGCTGTAGGTTGCAGACACAGCTCGGATCTGGCATTGCTGTGGCTGTGGTGTAGGCCGGTGGCTATAGCTCCAATTAGACCCTTAGCCTGGGAACCTCCATTTGCCGTGGGAGCAGCCCTAGAAAAGACAAAAAAAAAAAGAATCTGAATGAGATTCCAGCTTTTCTTGCACTTTTTTCTGTCAGGTTGAAATTATTTCAAAATAAAAAAATTTTAAGAAGTCTAAAAAACCTGGGAATTCTCGCCTTGGCACAGTGGGTTAAGGATCTGACTGCAGCGCCTCGGGTCCCTGTGGAGGCGCAGGTTTGAGTCCCAGCCCGGTACAGTGGGTTAAAGGATCCGGCGTTGCTGCAGCTGCAGCACAGATTGCAGCTGCCGTTCCCATTCAGTCCCTGGCCCGGGAACATCCATGTGTCATGGGTGTGGCCGAAAAAAATTTTTTTTAATTTAAAAATTTTAAAAATAAAAATAAAAATGTGTCTGCTTGCTCTCTCCTTCTTCTCTGCACTCCCCTAGAGACGGCTTTGATTGTTTTATTGTAAATCCTTCCAGGGTCTCTGTATGCACACACACCCAAGAGAGCACAACGCGCTCAAGTCCACCCTTCTTCCCACAAAGACAGGATGGTCTGAGTGTCATTTTTCCTCACTTGGCTAAACATGGCAAAATCAGGGGGGTTCCACATCAGAAAGTGGGCGCATCCTCACTATTAAACCCCCACCCTTGTCAGCGGGTCCAACATCTCCTTTATTTATTTTTTTCTTTTTGTTGTCTTTTTAGGTCCGCACCGTGGCATATGGAGGTTCCCAGGCTGGGGTTTAATTGGAGCTGTTGCTGCTGGCCTATGCCAGAGCCACAGCCACAGCCACACCAGATCCAAGCCATATCTGCGACCTACACCACAGCTCATCGCAACGCCGGAGCCTTAACCCACTGAGCGAGGCCAAGGATGGAACCCGCCACCTCATGGTTCCTCGTCGGATTCGTTTCCTCTGCGCCACGATGGGAACTCCTATGTCTTTTTTTTTTAATTCAATGACTTTTATGATAGTTCTAGTTGTACAACCATCATCACAACCTCATTTTACAACATTTCCATCCCACACCCCCGGTCCATCCCTCCCGCCTAACTTTGGTAACGGTAAGTTTTTCAAAATATGTGAGTCTGTTTCCTTTACTCCAAATAACTCTTCCTCACCAGCGTCCAGGTGTGCCAGGCACAGGGCTGGAGGCACAACTGCCAGGCTGCTCCAATCCAACCCTTGCTCCCAGGCCTCCACCACTCTGGGCCAGGCCAGCAAGCCATCCTCTCTCCTAGGGTCCTTCACTGGCTCCCAGCCCTCATTTCTTTCCTCCTCTGACTTGGCTAATTCCAGTCTCCCCCAGGCTCGGGGGAAATCAGTGTGAAAGTCCAGCAGGACTTATGGCTCCCCTGCTTACATGCCCCTGTGGCTGCCCTCTGGGCTGGACCAAAATCCCGACCCGCTCCTACCACCCACACAAGCACTGCAGGCTCTGGGCCAGCTGGCCAGCCCCACCCTGCTCTCCCTCTGCCACCCTGGTCTTTCTCGGCAGGGGGGCGAGCGCATGCCAGCTTTTGCACTGGCTGCTCCCTGCCGAGGCTGGAGCGCTCCTCCTGCTCCAGGTCTCCGCAGGGATGGGCACTGGACTCCAGCTCTCCCGCCTTATCACTCGCTGGGAGCCCCACCCTCCCTCTCCAGCACAGGCTCGCTGTCTTTAATTCCATCTTGGCAGTCACCGTAGGAAAGCAGCTTGTTTATTTAATCACTTGTTTGTTTTCTGCCTCCCCCGCTAAAACCTCAGTTCTCTGAGTGCAGGGACTGCCTCTCTGGTCAGGGCTATAACCCCGGGTCCTAGAACAGGGACTGGCACACACAGTGCTCAGCCAAATCGCCTGAATTACCCTCCCTTCACAGTTTCTGGGGAGGAAGGCACCATCATCACCCCATTTTAGAGGCAGAAACTGGGGGGGGGGGTTTAAGCGGGGGCTGGAGAGCCCTGACTCTGTGAGCCAGGGCAGCCTGGCCTATCTGACTCCAGGACGCTCGCTGGGAGCCTGTGTGCACCGACCCACACTGCAAGCTGGCTGGGGGTTTCCAGGAGGCCCATCCCTCGAGGAGTGTGAGAAATCATTTATTCATTCACCATCCATCTCTGCACCTACTGGGGGTGGACGGATATGATACCCAGGGACGTAGGACACAGTAGGCCTTCAGCAAATTGATGCTCCACCCCCCATCCCCCCAACTCCCTCACTTCCCTTCAGGGAGGCCGGCCACAATTTGGCGATTGTTAGAGAACTTTTTTTTTTTTTTCTTTTGGGAGGAAAGCTGCAAGTCATTAAGGGCTGCTCCCGGCCTGCGGGTCACCATTTCCTGTTTAGAAGAAAGAATCATCTCTCCTTTGGAACATGAAGCTCCCCCACCCCCGGCCTGACTCTGGGGCTCTGGGACGCCTGCGACGCCCGCTCAGCTCCCCGCAGGAAACTGGCACCTTCAGCACCTTTTGTGCTCAAAAAGGACACTCATTTTCTCCTGGCCCCAGGAGGGCCCCAGAGGTGAGGTCACCACGACAGGCAGCCGGCAGCCGGGAGTGAATTATCTCAGCCAGGGACGCAAGCGGACCGTCTTCCCGTCCTGTCCTCAAGCAGGAAGCAGAATGACCCCTACCCTTTGGCCTGGCTTCTCACCCTCCCGGCTCCAGCCAGCCAATTTCCTTGCATCAAAGGCCATTTGGTACCCAGTGGCCAGACAGAGGTGTGGGTCTGACAGGGAGGCCAGAGCCCTTGGAAACAGGAAGGACGTCCTCTGTCCCCTTCTTGCTCACTGCATTCCACTCTCTCACAGGGAGCAGCCACTCCCTCCGCCAAAGACCTGCAGTGCTGGGGACAGCCCCACAGCAGGCCCGGTTGATAAGGCCCAGGGAGCCAGCTGCTCACCCTGTGGGCCAGGTCCTCTTCCAATAGGAGAGGGAGAGAGCGAGCAAGGGCCACAGTGGCGAGCAGAAGAAACCTGCACACATGCAGCCTGACTGCTCACTGGCCCACAGGTGTTTCCCCACCGCCACATGGGACAGGACATCCAGGCTCCGAGGAAGCCACATCTGCACAAACAAGGGCCCTGACAAACCCAGAGGTCCAAAGCCATGTGATGTTTTAAGAGGACAAGACTTTAGGCTGTGTCAGGAGTGTCTGAGCTCCAGAATCCCTGCCCACAGGCCTTTTAAAATGCCCACTCCACTATAAAATCAAGTAGACTGTATTTATATATAAATTAACCACTTTATTGATATTCAATAAACCGTACATATAACTATACAAAACGTTTCCTTAGTACAAAATGTTGCTTGCAATATAAATACCAGTGTACCTTTAAAAATGTAAACATCTTCCTCCCGGGCCCACCTGTCGGGCCCCAGAAATAGTTCTGGGAGACACATTGGTGGGGCTGAAGCGCCCCACTTGGGCCCTCAACAAGTGAAGGCAATTACTCACAGTCCCTTTTGAGACATTGTTAAATTGCCCGTGAAACAGGTGCCACCATAACAAACAGGAGGCTGAAATAGCTGCCCAGACCCTGGGGCATCCTGGGGTCTAGACACAGTCCTTGTGTCAGCGACCACCCCCGCAGGTGCACCTGGGGGTGGATGACTGCATAGTTAGTCACACCTCCTGGAGGGGTGGCTGGAGGGTGCCTGTGGGGGACACTGGGGCCCCCTGAATGGGGTGGGAGCTTCCCATCAGTCTGCCGGCTTTTGTCCTGGAGCTCAAAACAGCTTTAGATACACAAACCCACACAGAAAGGCTACCTCTAGATGGAATGCTCCAGAGCAGCGGCTTCAGCCGTCCACAGAAAGGCCTCTCAGAGCCCAGGGAGGCACTGGAGCAGAGCACTGGGAAACGGTCCTCAGAGTCCTGGGACCAACGCAGCCAGAAGGCCGAGCTCAGCCGGGGCGCTTCTGTGGCAGTAAGAAGGATGCCCGGGCCTTCCTTCTGGACCTGGAGGAGGCCGCGGCCGGGTGAAGCCTGGAAAGGCGGGAAGGAACCTTGAGAGTCAGCGGGGGCCCCCTGAGCAGCCCGACTCTTGGTGCTTGTGGAGCAGGGACATTCGAGAGAAGGTTCTGGAGCACGTCTTGCACTGGTATTTCTTGACATCCGAGTGGGTCTGGAGATGGGCTCTCAGGTTGGAGCGGTCAGCAAAGGCACGGCTGCAGTGGGAGCAGGAGAAGGGCTTCTCGCCTGGGGAGAGAGGACAGGAGCGAGACTCAGTCCCTTGCGAGAACAACTGACAGTTACTGAAATCCCCACCCACCCCCGGCCTGCAGAACCAGGCTCACCCCAACCTCCAAGGACCCATGACACAGAAAAGCCAGGCCAGACAGCACCCAAAGGCCTGGATTTGGCAGGCAGAGCTGCTGCTTCCCACTGTGTGACCCTGAGCAAATCAGCCAGCTTCCCCCAGCCTCCCTTTGCTCATCTGTAAAATGGAGCTGTTCTTCCCCCCTCACAGGGGTTGGTAATCAGAAGGCTGAATGAGTTTTTCCTGCGATGCTGGCAGGACGTGCTCAACAATGACGACGACGATGGCAACTGTGTTTGCCGAACGCTTTGCGTCAGCGAGAGGGAGACGCAGTTTACACTTATTTCGTTTAACTCTGCCTTTGCCTTCAGTTTAGAGATGATGAAACTGAGGCACAGGGAGTACGTAGCACCTCGGCAAGAACCAAGCAGCCCGAACTCCTGCGCCCTTGATTGTAACCACTACACAGACTTCCTCTCAGTTAAGGGGGCTATGATGGGTGTCATCACTCCTGGCTTTACTTCCTCTGGGGACAAAGCTCAAGAGTCAGTCATCAATGCTGATCACGCAGGGTGGTTTTAAGTCTCTCTGTCCCTAGTCAGACTGAGACCCAGGAAGGCAAGGCCCCCTCCTCCTGACTCTGAATCCATTCCAAGCCTCCAAACCAAGGTCTAGGACCCCCCAAGAGGCTGCAGAAACCTCTTACGACTACTTTCCTTTTAAAAAGCCCCCACCTGCCGTCTTCACACCCCCTGCCTGGCCAGGCTGTGCTGGGAAAAGTCTTGCACAAGGGGTTAGATACACAGTAAGAGCTCAATAAGTGCCTGTGCAACAAGTCCTTTTTTTTCCAAGGTCTCAGTAGACCCCAACCCCTCAATCACCACCAGAAAACACCATTCACCAACTTTTCATAATTCCTGCCCCAATCAAGAAAATATAACTCCAGAGACATCAAATGCTGTGCTTCGTTTTTGCCTGGGGTCCAGCATTTCCCAAACCAAATCAGAAGAGTAACGTGCCAGGCACCCTTCTATCATACTGAGTCATTTTTCTGCGCATTCCCACCCTTCTGTGCCCCTAGGCCATGGCCCACTGGTTAAATCCTGGTGCTGGAATTAAGAGCTGGGAAGGAATGAATGAATTCCAGCAGCCTCCTGGGTGCCTGGGGCACCAAGCTCAGCGCACAGCAGGGGAGGGCGGGGTCCAGAAATCAGATGCCTGAGGCCCACCTTGGAACCACGTTCATGGGCTCAGTCTCCTGGGGCAGGTATACAAGGAAACAGGCCACCGGCAGAGCCAGAGCTGGGACCCAGCCAGAGGACTGGGGAAGGGATGCCTGAGTAGCCTGCCCTGTCGTCCCTGAGCTGCCTCTGCACACCAGGCCTGCAGGGTTTGAGGACTGCATTCATCGAGGGCTGAGAGATGGTCTTCCTCATCCACACGCTCCCCTGTGAGCTTGGGGGCCGAGGGTGTGCAGATCTGGAAAAGGGGATGGCGTGGCGTGGCGTGGCGTACCCCCACTTCCCTCCCAACCCCTGGGTGGAGGTGAAGGAGCCCTGGCTTGAGCCAAGGAGCTCTGACTTGGGTAAGGGCCTCAGTTTCCTCACCTGTAAGATGGGAACTATGCCGGCACCTCTCTCCCAGGGCTGATGGCCTGGACACAGGTGGAGGAAGCCCTGAGCACCTATCTTTAGGCTTCATAAGATCAGTCCCGAACCTGAACAAAGGGGCAGGCCTGAAGGGATGTATGAGGGGTGGAGGTCTGAGTGCAAGAGCAGGAGGCAGCAGACCTCCACCCCCCACCCCCAGCCCTTTATGGTGCTCCTGGCAGAGTGTGAAATCGGCACCAGGCCGGCGGGGACAAAGGCCGCCGAGGGGGGCACTGTACATGTGATACTCCCTGGATTAAAGGGGCCTGACACACTGGGCCAGCAGCTGTGGCTGGGAACAGGTGCTGGGCACCGCTGCCCCGTGCACCTGCTCCACCCCCCAGCTCCCGCCCCCTGGGCCCACCATTAAGGCACACAATGGGAGTCGATGAGGATGGCAATGGTGCATTTCAACAGGCTTTTTGTGTCTGAGCCATGCCTTTACATTAAAATAATGTCCGAATGGGAGGGGAAAGAAGTTGGGGGGCCCAGGGGAGCACCAACTCCCCCCACACCCCACTAGAGACCCCATCAGCTAGGCTGGCACCCAGGGCAGAGGCCAGGCAGTTGGACTTTTACATGTTAAAATCAGGGCTATCTGTTCACCGAGTAAGATGTGGGGAGCCAGGGTCTGCAAGCTACGGGGATGCCTGGGCCCCCTGGTAGGAGTAAGATGACACCAAATAGTGCCTGCAAAATGCCAGGCTTCACGAACCACCCCCCGCTGACCCCCACTGGCTCAGAGGTCAGCCACCGGGCCAGGAAATGCCAGAACTGAGTCTCCAACACGGCAGGCCTGACCCCCAAACAGTCATGACCCTTGAACCCTCTTCTCCCTCAACAGTCACTCTCCAAAGAGCAGCCGGGAGCAGGGTGGCCTCCACGAGTCACATTCTGAAAAGGTGCAGTGGCTACTTTTTCTGCATTTCCAGAAAGTTAAAGGAGAGAACAGGCTCCATTTCACAATTTTCGGCACAATCAGTGTAGCGTTTTTTAAACACTAAGATATAACTGTTTTCGGCTAGCAAAGGTTTTCCTGGGTCTGTATGACAGAATTAAGTTTACCTATTACCACAGTGCGAGGGAGGGAGGGAAGAGCAGATCTGAGAGCCAACATGATAATAAATTACTATAAAGTGATTGAGGAGCCAGTGAATCTAGATGGCCCCCCTCAAAACACTATCATAATCCAGCCTATAGATAAGGTTATCAGAGAGGCTCAGAGAGGTGAAATCACTTGCTCAAAGGCACACAGCATGGAAGCAGAAAAAATACCAACAACCACTTTTGTGGGTGCTGATCAGGTACCAAGCCCTGTCCCAGGTGCTGTCTGTATGCTTTCTTTCGTTTAACTGGCACGAAACCCCTCCAAGGTGTTCTTATGCTTTTACAGTGGAGGGTACTGAGGCTCAGAGAGGAACCTCAGCCCAAGGTTTGGGGAAGATCCCAAATCAGGATTCAGAGCCTAGTGGGGAGTCTTGACAACATCCTGTCTGGCTAGGGTGGGGGTGGGGGTGGGCTGGAAGAGGGTGGAGCAGGGTGGGCCCCTTCACACCTGGTCCCAACAGCAAGGTGTTGGTTACACCTTTCCCATATCCAGCTCCAACCCATTTGGCTGAGGAACTGAGTTATCTACTCAGCCCATCTGGGCTGATGAATGAAGAAACGTTTCCGTCAAAGGCTTCAGAGTCAGGCCCCTGAACTCGTGAGTCAGGAGACTGGGGGCCTCAGTTTCTACAACCAGAAAACAGCACACCCTGTCTTGCAAGAGCTGGCAGAGAAGGCATGGGAGGGTCAGAAAGGCAGCCAGCCTGCAGGGTACTCACCGGTGTGGGTCCGGACGTGGCCCTGCAGCAGCCAGGGCCTGGAGAAGGCCTTCCCGCAGGTGCCACACACGCAGGGCAGCGTGTGGCTTCTGATGTGCATCTTGAGAGCACCCAGGCTGACATACTCCTTGTTGCAGTATTTGCAGTTGAAGGCCTTTCGAGACTGGGGGTCTTTGGCCACGGAGAGACCGGCCAGCTGCTTGGGCAACTGGCCCAAGCCTGGGAAGGCAGCATAACTCTCGGCCTCCAGGGAGGAGGCTGAGGTGGAAGAGAAGGACGAAGGAGCTGGTGAGGGTGGGCTGGGGGGCTGGGAGCCTTTCCCACTGTCCTCGTCAGACAGGGAGGTCAGCTCGACAGCCCTGGGGATCTCCTGGGGCAGAAGGGAGGCCCAGCCAATCGGCTGGGCTTGGGGTGCCAGGAGAGAGTCCCAGATGAGCGTGGGCAGTGAGGCGGTGGGATTGAGGACCTCAGGAGGTGGGATAGCTGCCAGCAGGTGGGCCTGGTCATAGGGCTGCTGAAAAGTGAACTCTGGTGGGGAGACAGAGAAAAGGGCAAAGTTAGGCATTAAGTCGGTCAGTCAGTCTGTCAGTCAGCAAACATTTGCCTGAGGTGGGCCAGGGGCTGAGTGGGGTTGGCACTCCGTGCTTATTAAATGAATAAAAGAGGGTTACTGCTTTTATATGAGTAAAAGACAGGTTTCTGCCCTGGCAGAGCCCACTCCTCAGCCAGGTCACCCGTTCTTCCATCTCAACTTCCAGATCTTACAGGAAGGATCCCTCCAGCTCAGGGAGGTCATTCCTAGGTTTCCTTCCTCCTGAGCTGACCAAGTCCCCAGCCTGAGGAAAGACCCCAGCACCCTGGCCCCTAATCGCCTCCGGCTGCTGAGGCACTGCGCTTGTCCCAGACCCCCTTCCATACACGTCTCTTCTTCTGCCCCCTCCCCCCAAATCCTCTGGACTCCGGACTCTTCCCAGACACTGGCCGGCGGGTATCCAGACACAAGCCTCTTGCCCCCATTTCAGTGCTCTTGGGGCTCCCCGCCTCTCGGCGCCTAAAAAGTCCCCTCAGCCCAAGACCACCGCCCTCTAAAAGCCCTCTCCCAATCTCCCAGATCCACCTGCCCGGGGCTAGTCACATCCCTCTCCACGTTTCCCCAGGCCGTATCCTTTGACTCGACTTTGGGCCCTCGATTTTGACCCCAAGTCCCTTGCCCTCATATGTCGCCCCCGCACCAAACAGCCTTCACCGAGTGCTCCCCCCAACCCCTCGGGGGTCTGGTACCCCATCCACTCACCTGGAGAAGAGTCGTGTAGCTCGCTGTAGTTGGGCCTCCGTCGGGAGCAGGCGGGCTTCCTGACGAGAAAAGAGCGCGGCATGGTGGCCGAAGCAGCGGGGGGGTCACGGGGTCGCGCAGGGATCGCGAGGCCCTCCACCCGCAAGGCCGTGCAGCTGCGCTGTGAGTGGAGACGCGCCTCCAACTCCCTTAAGTACTCCACCAGCGTGTGGGCGGGGGCCGAGCGCTGCCACGCCCCCTTTGTCACCTCCAAACCAATCAAGGAGAGCCTTCGCCGGAGACCACGCCCCAAGCAGGTGCGCCTGGGGCTGGCGGGGCTCGCGCCGCGTGGCGCTGGGAGCCGGGTGGGGCAACTGGGACGCTGGGCTGAGGGCGCTGCACTCCTCGCTCCGCTGCGGGCTGCCGGAGGCGTGGCGCCAGGAACCCCGGCCTAAGCCGGACCCCCTTCGGGACCCGTGCGCCCGCCAGCTCAGCGTGGCAAAGTCGCCCGCCTCTGGCGCCCCCTGGCGCCACACGCCGTGGGTCTGGGCACCTGACTTTCCGAAAAAACCGCCACCGTCTCGGGTTTGGGAAGGGGTGGGAAATTTCCTTTGCCCGAAGGGTGCCTCGCAAAGAGCGTGGGATTGACGAGGGAGGGAGATAGGCAATGGACACCTTCAGGTGGCTGCTGGCCGTGTGCAATGCCACAGCCTTTTCTGCAAAGGAAACGGGCATCATCTAGAAAAAAATGCATCCGTTCCCTCAATTATCACATGTTTGCGGAGTGCCCACTAACGTGCCAGGCACTGTTCCTGGAGCTGGGGATACAGCCCTGAACAAAACACTCAGGGTCTCTGCCCAAAGGTAGCTCCCCGTCCGGTAGAGGAGACAGACGAAGTAAACAGACAATTCCAATGCAAAGGGAAGTGTGCTTTGATGGGGGGGAGGAGGGGGAGACCACAGGGCACTGTGACAGTCAAGAGGCGGGTCACTTGACAGGGGGTCGGGGGCAGCTTCCCAGAGGAAGTGAAGAAATACTGAGGGGAAAGGCCTGGGGTAGGAATCAGTAACTATTTCAGAGCTGCTGAGAGCAGCTCCCAGGGATGGGGGTGGGGTGCAGGGCAGAGGGGTCAGGTCTGCTGGGCGTCCAGGGCCTGGAGGAGTTTGGACTTTGCCCCAAGGGCACTGGGGAGCCAAGGAAGAATTTTCAGCTGAGGAGGGACCTGTTGAGAGTTTGAGAAAGACTGGGCAGGTGGGAAAAAGAAGAAGGGAAGGCAGGGGCTGCCATGGTCTCTTTGCTTGTCTGGGGTCAGCAGTACTGTCTGAAGGACCTAATGCTGGGCTCCACCTGGGGCAGGGGGTGGGAGGGCACTGACTGATTCAATGTGGGGACAGCTGTACCCTTGCGCTCAGCGTTCCTGTGAGCCCACCAACTTTGAGAGCTATGCCAGGCCTGAGGTAGAGATGGGGCACAGAGATAAATCCACAAGCCCCACCCAACTTGTTCCCACCTGTGAAGCAAGGACCATGAACACCTGTAAGCCTCTCCACTCCGCACCTAGAACAGGGCAGGGACAGCTGTCTGTTTGGGTCATAACAGCGGTGAACAAAACAATCTTCCTTACCCTGTTCTAATTGGTGAGGGGAGGGTAAGGTGGGGGACAGGGCATAGGCAGTCATTAGGAAGAATATATCCCCTTCTGCATCTCTTTAGTTCCAGTCCCTATTTTCCACGTGCCTCCAGAGGGAGAGAGTAAGGCTGTGTCCCTCTGCTCAAACCCTCCCCTGTTCCAGTCTGCCTCAGAGTGAAAGCTCTCTTCTCCACAGGCCTCCACCTGCTGATCTGACCTCTGCTGATCTTGTCTGGAGCCACTCTCCTCCGCTTCCCCTGCCCCTTTTTCTGTTCCTCCACATCCCAGCCCTGGCCCACCACAGGACCTTGGCACCTGCTGTTCATCATCCCTGTCCCCCCCAATCTCTTTTCCCCTAGATCTTCACCTGGTTGGCTCCTTTGCAGTCTTTGTTTCAGTGTGAACTTCGACAACTGCTCAGCCTCATTAGTAATGACTGAAATGCACATTAAAACCGAAGTGAGATACAATTTCACACTCATCAGAAAGATAAAAAGTTAAAATGTGGTCAATAGCAAGTGTTGAGGATGTGAAGGCAGGAGGGCTTTTGTCCTGTGCTGGTGAGGGTGTCATAGGGACAAGCCACTTTGGAAAAGTTTGGCATCATCTAGTAACAGGTGATTCTCTTCCCAGCAATTCTACTCCCAAGCCAACTGCATCCCAGAGGCTCTCAGCCCCCACCTGCAGATTAGATTCCCTGAGGGAACACATTAGCCTGGGCCCCACCCCCAGAGTCCTACTGATTTGATTAGTCTGGGTGGGGCCCTCTGGTATTAGCATTTACAAAACCTCCCCAGGTGATTCTAGTGAGCAGCAGAGGTTGAGACCTGCTGCCCAGCACTAATCCCAGAAGAAACAATATTCATTGCACCCTTGTTCCTAATAGCAACAAAGAACAAAACAAACAAAAAAACCTGGAAATAACTCAAGTGTTTGTCAACAGTAGAATGGATTAATAAACTGTGGTACAACCCCACAGTGAAATACTATACAGCAATAAAAACGAATTACAAGTTCCCGTGCAGAGCAGCAGTTTAAGGACCCGGCATTGCTGCAGCTGTAGCACAGATTGCAACTGTGCTGCAAGTCAACCCCTGGCCCAGGAACTTCCACATGCTGCAAGGGCAGCCAGAAAAAAATCCAAAAAACAAAGCTACAACTCCATGCAACACAATAGGGATGAATCTCAGAGACATCATTTTAAGCAAAAAGAACCAATTCGAACCAATGCATACAGTTAGTTGGATTTACATCAGGTTCAAAGCAGGCAAACCAAACCCTTTATTGTCTAGGAATGTATATGGAGGTGGTAAAACTACAAAGAAAAGCAAGGAAATGTTTAACACAAAATTCTGGAGTGTGGTTAGCTGGGGAAGGAGGGGCTTCTAGTGTGTTCTTGGTAATGTTCTGTTTCTTTTTTTAAAATTTTTAAATTATAGGAGTTCTTGTCATGGTGCAGCAGCAACAAATCTGACTAGGAACCGTGAGGTTGCGGTTTGATCCCTGGCCTTGCTCAGTGGGTTAAGGATCCATTGTTGCGGTGAGCTGTGGTGTAGGTCGCAGACACAGCTTGGATCTTGTGTTGCTGTGGCTCTGGTGTAGGCCGGCAGCTATAGCTCCCATTCGATCCCTAGCCTGGGAACCTCTGCACGCCGTGGTTGGGGCCCTAAAAAGGAAAAAAAAAAAGTATTATAGTTGATTTACAATGTCTGTCAATTTCTGCTGTCCGGGGTTATGTTCTGTTTCTCAAACAGGAAGAAATGTATTATTAGTCTTTAAACTTCATGTAGACAATTTATATACTTTTGGTAAGAATAACATTGAACATAAATTTTTAAGTCACCTCTTCGAGGGAGGCTTCTCTGATCATCCCAGCCAAAGTAGGACCCTGCCTCACCCACAACATCACTTTATTCCATTACCCTATTCAGTTTTCTTCAAAGCACCTAGTAGGTGCTCAAACAAGCACTTGGTAAGTGACAGATTACTGCTCTACCTCCTCCTGGGTCACCCTGAGCTTCAATTTATTTCCTCAACTGTAAAAGGTGGGTGTTCTATCGCGTGGAGATGCCAGGATGGGTAGAGTCCGGAGGCCGCTGGTACTCAAAACGCCATTGCCCGGGCCTCCCACTTTCCATTTTCCTCAGGTGGGTCACCTGCGCCCTCCCGGAGGTGTAAGCGGGGAGGGGCCTTCCTCGGATCTGGGCAGTGCCCTCCCTTGCGGTTTCTCCTCCCGGCTCGCCCCTGCGCTCCTCCCGCCAGGAGGCGGCCGGAGACAGCGAAGTGGGAGGAGGCTTTGGGCGAGGCCCAGGAGCCGCCTGCCAGCTCCCGGAGGTGCGGTCCCAGGCCGCCTTGCAGGTGAAGGCGAGGAGACACTTTTGATGCGGTGGTGTCAGGGCCTCCCAGAAAGGAACGGGCTCTGCGGCTGGGCTGCAGCGGACCCGGCCGGGCCAGGCCTTCTCTCCCCGCCCCGCGCCCCGGGGCGCGGCCCTGCGGCGCCCTCTGCTGGTCGTAGCTCGGGGTTGGGTGCCCGTGCCTCGAATGGGGATGGAAACTGGCACAGCTGCCTTGGAGAAGAGTTTGGGAATATCTACTGTGGCCACGAAAGGCCTCTGAAAGGAAGATAAATTTGAATAAAAGTCTGCACTTTCAACAAGTGTCCATCCCCACTAAAAGTAAGAACAATAACTAAAAATGTGTTTTATGGAGTTGCCGTCGTGGCACAGCAGAAACGAATCTGACTAGGAACCGTGAGGTTTGCAGGTTCAATCCCTGGCTTTGCTCAGTGGGTTAAGGATCCAGCATTGTGGTGAGCTGTGGTGTAGGTCGCAGACAAAGCTTGGATCTGGCGTTGCTGTGGCTCTGGCGTAGGCCAGCAGCAACACCTTGGATTAGACCCCTAGCCAGGGAACCTCCATGTGCTGCAGGTGCAGCCCTAAAAAAAGACCAAAAAAAAAATTGTGATTTATTTATACCAGTCACATTTTTACCAGTTCCTTGTATGACCTTCCAGAGATGGTCTTTATAGAGACAAGGAAAGACATACGTATGTGCATGAATCTGTACACCCCTTCTTTAAGTAACATAAGTGGGAGCCCACAAGCTAGTCTTTCCTCCCAAGTAACTATATTGTGTACCTTGAAAGTTGCTCCATCATGTCATGTGGCTCCCTTCATCTGTTGCAGAATGGCACACTTTCTCATTGTATGGATTATACCACAATCACACAATTTATCTAACAAGAGGACTTGTGATAGGCATTTAGATTAGAATACAACTTTTTTTTTTGGTCTTTTTTGCCTTTTCTAGGGCTGCTTCCTGCAGCATATGGAGATTCCCAGGCCAGGGGTGTAATTGGAGCTGTAGCCACTGGCCTACGCCAGAGCCACAGCAACATGGGATCCGAGCCGCATCTGTGACCTACACCACAGCTCACAGCAACGCCGGATCCTTAACCCACTGAGCGAGGGCAGGGATCAAATCCACAACCTCATGGTTCCTAGTCAGATTCGTTAACCACTGAGCCACGACGGGAACTCCTAGAATACAATTTTTT
The DNA here is from genome assembly GCF_016906955.1 of Phacochoerus africanus. NCBI lineage: Eukaryota > Metazoa > Chordata > Mammalia > Artiodactyla > Suidae > Phacochoerus > Phacochoerus africanus. The sequence goes on from NC_062546.1 coordinate 11,591,071, forward strand.
GCTGTTATAAACAAGGTGGCAATTTCAGCGACTCTCTTGTATTGCACACATAATTGCACCCAAAAATTATGTTACGAAAAGTGTTATACATTTTTGCAAATGCCCTCTAATGAGGTTAAAGTAAATCATGCTTCCACCAACAGGGAGATGGGGGACTTTTCTCAAAACCTGGCAGAAGTATGGTATTGTCAAATTTTGTCTTTTTTTTGTCTCTTGTCATTTTAGGGCTGCACCTGAGGCATATGGAGGTTCCCAGGCTAGGGGTTGAATTGGAACTGCAGCTGCTCAGGCCTCATCTGTGACCTACACCATAGCTCATGGCAACACCAGCTCTGGATCCTTAACACACTGAGCGAGGCTGGGGATGGAAGAACCCGAAGAACTGTGTCCTCGTGGATCCTAGTCTCAGTTCGTTAACCCCTGAGCCATGACAGGAACTCCTCAAATTTTATCTTTTCCCACCTGATAAGGGAAAGTGAGAGCTTCTAGTTACAATCTGCATTTACATGCTTGGGTGGAGCAATTTTCCATACTCCAAAGCCGTTTATTTTTTCTCTGTGTCCGGAATGAGCCCTGTGTGTCCTTTGGTCACTGAGTTGATGAACTTCCTAATCACTAAAAACTGTATGTTAGGCTAACTGCCCCCTCGATTAGATCATCATTCGGTGAGTGGATCAATCAGCGTTAATCTCAAACAGGAAGAAGACATTGTCCACGGAAAGTTCAATGAACAAAACCAGGCTCAACCTCCTTCCTTATCCTTGATTTAAAAAATAAAACCTCTTGAGTGTCTCTCACCTGCCTGAACACACACAGTGATTCAACCTTGGGCCTGACTCAGAAGGCCCTCTGTGAAGGAATCAAAGTCATCATCCTAGGACACAAAAGGCTTTCAAGGGAAGTTGGGTGTGGCCCAGGGCTGGGAGCTCCAAGAAAAACTAGATAAGTCCTTTTTATTCCAATCTGCTGAGCACCTGCTGTGTGCAAGTCTCGGTGCAGGAGCCTCACCTACATAGGTGTCCCTTTAGCATCCCCAAGTGGTATTGGACACACCCTGCACTGGAGCCAAGGCCCACGTGGGGACCAGTTAATACCTTACAGTGCAGTCAGATTAGTCCCCTGTCAAAAAGGAGAAAGTTCTATAGGTAATGGGTGTGGAATCAGATGGAGACATTAGTGGTGGAGTTCTCATGTGGCACAGCTGGTTAAGGACCTGGCATTGTCACCGCAGCAGCTGGGATCACTGCTGTGCCAGTTCAGTCCTGGGCCCCAGAACTTCCACATGGCACAGGAGTGGCCAAAAAAAAAAAAGAGAGAGAGTGTAAGAGAGAGACATCAAGTGGTAAACAGCAAGGCCCAGAATAGCACACACAATATGATAATAGTTTGCGCATAAAGAGGAAGCGATGTGTGGGTATTTCTTAGAAACAACCCTTGGAGGGAGAACTAGAAACTAGTCCGGGGTGGGGGGAGGGTTGTCTCTGAGGAGGGGACCTGGGTGGCAGCCTGGCAGGAGGAGGAAGGATCTTTTACGACACGCATTTCCTGTGTCTTAAAAATCATTTTTAAACACTTGCAACTGTTAATGTCATTACTTTTTTTCTTTTTTTCAGCCAGCCCGTGGCAGATGGAGTTCCCTGGCTAGGGATCAGATCTGAGCCACGATTGCAGCAACTCCAGGTCCTTAAGCCACTGTGCAGCACCGGGGATCCAGAGACCCAGAGACTTCACCTATTGCTTTGCACCACAGCAGGAACTCCATTAACTTTTTTTTTTTCCAGCTCATCAGCAGGTGGAAGTTTCTAAGCCAGGGACTGAAACTGCACTACAGCAGTGAAGTGACCTGAGCCACAGCAGGGACGATGTCGGATCCTTAACCTGCCTGGTCACCAGGGTATGAATCAGTTATTTCACAGGCATGTGTCACTATTTCAAATACTTTGTCATGAAAAAACCCCAGCCACAAAATCCAGGCAAATATCGACTGCCAGCCGCTGTGATCTGGTTTCTTTATCTGGTGAATATGGGTAATAAGTAGGGGGACAACTGTCCCGGTTTGCCCAGGACTGAGGGTTTCTGGAACAATCCCAGGCAACCGGGAAGAGGGGTTGTCTGAGGCCTTGAGGGTGGATGTGTCAGGGCTGAGTGGGGCCCTGAAGCTAGACCTCTCCACACCTGCTGAGCCAGCATCCCACTCGGAGAGCCACTGATGCTCCAGACCTGACGCAGGCCCTTGCGATCTTGCTACCATGCCGAGCACGGCTTGCCAGCTAATCTCCACGCATTTGCCAAAGGGGCTCACATCCATTATCTCACAGACTATCTCGCACACTAATTTGCCCTGGCAGCCTCGCCCCTCAGACTGCACTGATATCACCTGTTATCTCCACTTCCTGGCAGAAGGAGGAACCTGTTTCCAGGAAAAGCCCCAGGGCCTCTTCGCTCCCCACCTGCACCCATCTTTCACACCTGGAGACCTCTGTGCATCTCTGGACCACTAGGTGTGGGAGATGTTGCCGAAGAAGGGAACGTGAGAACAAATGATTTCCTTAGGTCGAAATAACATCCAAACCCTGCTCTTGGCTCACCTCGCCCGGCGGGCTCTTCTCCTCCACTCTCCCCGCATTCATCTGCTTCAGACTCATCGGGCCCTCTTGCTTCCTCTTCACACAGGTTCTTTTCCACAGCAGGGCCTTTGCACTTGTGGTTCTCCCCCAGATCTTCCCAGAGCTGCTCTCAGTTCACTCATCACCTCTGAGATGCTCAAGTCGTCACCCTCTCACTGCTGCCACAGTGGCTATGTGACCCCCCACAGCAAGCCCTGAGTGGTAAGCAAGGGTATTAGCCCCTTTTTACCAGTAAGAAAACTGAGGCTGGAGTTCCCGTCGTGGCGCAGTGGTTAACGAACCCGACTAGGAACCATGAGGTTGCGGGTTCGGTCCCTGCCCTTGCTCAGTGGGTTAACGATCCGGCGTTGCCGTGAGCTGTGGTGTAGGTTGCAGACGCGGCTTGGATCCCGCGTTGCTGTGGCCCTGGCATAGGCCGGTGGCTACAGCTCCGATTCAACCCCTAGCCTGGGAACTTCCATATGCCGCGGGAGCGGCCCAAGAAATAGCAACAACAACAACAACAACAAAAAGACAAAAAGACAAAAAAAAAAAAGAAAAGAAAACTGAGGCTCAGAGAAGTGACAGGCTATTATGCCCGAGTCACAGTAACCCAGTGATGGAAAGCCCCTGGTCTAGTGTCTAGCGGGCCAGGATCTTATAATGAACCGGCCGGGTCACAAACAAGCCCCGGCACCCAGAGCTCACAGGGGAGGAAGAGCGGTACTGGGCTCTCCACCAACCCAGAGGGGCCCAGGTGAGTCAGAAGGGTGAGACTGACTGACTTCAGGCTGAGGTCACAGGATGGGCAGGTGTGAGAGGAAGTGAGCAGACATTCTGGGCAGCAGTGACCACTGGCCACCGTGATTAGAGAGCCCGGGGCAGATGAGTGTTCCAGGGTGAGAAAGCAGTTCAGGTGGCAGAGGCTCCAGGACGGAGAGAGCCCTAGGCCCCTTAGAATTTCTGAGATTGCTAGTCTTTTTTGGCTGTGCCTGTGGAATGTGGAAGTTCCCAGGCCAGGGATTGAACTCATGGCACAGTGACAATGTCAGATATTTACCCCGCTGTGCCACAAGGAAACTCCTTGCCTCTTTTTTTTTTTTTTTTTTTTACTTTTTAGGGCCACACCCACAGCATATGGAGGGTCCCAGGCTAGGGGTCCAACTGGAGCTACAGCTGCCGGCCTCCGCCACAGCCACAGTAGTGCCAGATCCAAGTCGTGTCTGTGACCTACACCACAGCTCATGGAAATGCCAGGTCCTTAACTCACTAGCGAGGCCACGGATCAAACCCGAATCCTCATGCATACTAGTCAGATTGTTTCTGCTGCACCACAACAGGAACTCCTCTTTTTTTTTCCGCTGGCCACTCTCTTGGCATATGGAAGTTTCAGGCTCGTATCTGAGACCTACACTGAAGCTGTGGCAATGCCAGATCCTTAACCCGCTGCAACAGCCAGGGATCAATCCCTCACCCCAGCAGTGACTTCAAGCCACTGCAGTCAGATTCTGAACCCACTGCACCACAGCGGGAACTCCTGCTGCTCTTTTTTTAAATTAGAAATGTTCAAATGGAGTTTAGAAAACTGTGGTCTGGTTTTAATATTTTTATTGACTACATGAACACTTCTAAGACATATACACGAATGACTGCAGAGTACCAAGCTGAGGTTCCAACCTAGCCCCACCACCTGTGGTTCTGTGACCCTGGATAGGCCTCTTCCCTTGAACTACAGCTGCCACCTAGGTCAGGAGCTAGATAGAACCTGGACAAGCCACCTCAGAAGCCCTCCTCCCAGAAATGAGCACACACACACCCCTGCTCTGTCTTCACTTCACCTTGCAGTTCTCACGGATCTTGGCGATAGGGCTGCCAGATAAAACCCAGATACCCAATTAAACTAGAATTTCAGATAAACAAGAAGTAAGCTTTTAGTATAAGTCTGCATGGGAGACTTAGTCTGTATCTGAAATTCAAACTTAACTGGACCTCGTGTATTTTTATTGGCTAAATCTGGCAGCCTGACTTGGAGACAGGGCTCCTACCAGCACTTAGAGCACAATCTATAACAAGTTCCTCACTGATGGGCAATGAGGGGCTTCTCATCTTTTGCTTACCCGGAACAATAGTCCCATGAAAATCCTTGCACAAAGGACACTGACCTCGTCTACAATTCTATCTGTAGGGTGTGTTCCTAAAAGTCGCTTAGTCATTCCCTGCCTGGATTCCTGTGGCTGGGCTGTTGGGGCCTCGATGCCTCAGGCCAGCTCCCTCACTGTACCCTTGGAGAGGCAGCAACCCTTCTCTCTCCCAGTCTCTCTCTCCGCCTTGATCTTTCTCCATCTCTCTTTCTCTCTGTCTCTCTGGGTGTCTGACTCTGGCACCCTCTCTCTGTCTCTGTCTCTCCTTGGGGAGGTCCTTCTGTCTCCTCAGACTTTGTCTCTCTCAGTCTTTCTCCCTGTTTCTGCCTCTCTCAACCTCTCTCATCTGACCCAGCAGCTCTGTATATAAAATACTTAGATGATATATTTAGAAGGATGCTCACTCTAGCACTATCCATAACAGGTGTGAAAATGAATAAAAGGAAACCTCACTAAAATGGAGCTGGGAGACCAGAAGCGGGAGCGCTCCTGCACGCGTCAGTAAAAGTCAATACAGATCCCGTCATGGCTCAGTGGTTAACGAATCCCACTAGGAACCAGGAGGTTGCAGGTTCGATCCCTGGCCTCGCTCAGTGGGTTAAGGATCTGGTGTTGCCGTGAGCTGTGGTGTAGGTCGCAGATGTGGCATAGGTCAGAGGCTACTGCTCCGATTAGATCCCTAGCTTGGGAACATCCATATGCTGCAGGTGTGGCCCTAGAAAAGACAAAACAAAACAAAACAAAACAACCCACCAAAAAACAACAACAACAAAAAAGAATACAGATCCCAACACGAGGCATTCTAGCATCTCCCGCAGGAAGTGATACTATTTTACTACCACCAGCAGGAGGAAGAAAGATCTCTTCCTTGCTTGCGAACAGCTCAGCCATTGAGAGGCTGTCACAATGCAGCCAATGACAAGGCACTATACTCTGAACTCCCAGTTTGCTCCAGTGCACTTGTTTATAACAGCTCCTGGCGTTGCTGTGGCTGTGGCGTAGGCCAGCAGCTGTAGCTCCAATTGAACCCCTAGCCTGGGAACCTCCATATGCCATGGGTGCGTCCCTAAAAGAAAGAAAGAGAGAGAGAGAGAGAGAGAGAAAGAAAGAAAGAAAGGAAGAAAGAAAGAAAGAAAGAAAGATTCAGGTTATAGACAAGAATTAAAGCATTTGCCCATTTTAAGTTTCAAGCAAAAATATGGTGACCCAAGGTCAGGTAAGTATTCCACTATTGACAGAAATGGTCACTGGTTGTCTGTGAGGTGGAATGAGGAGTGGTTTCCACTTTATTTTTTTATATTTTTCTGCTTTACCTGTCTTCTGTTATTTTTTTAAACAAAAAGCATTCTAACTTTTTTTTTTTTTTTGGCTGCACCCATGTAGATGGAAGTTTCCAGGCCAGGGATTGAACCCCTACCACAGCTGTAAGCAGAGCCATGGCAGTGACAATGGCCAGATCCTTAACCCATGGAGCCACAAGTGAACTCCAAGCATTTTAATTTTTTTGGTTTTCTTTCTTTTTAAGAAAAAGAAACCATATTTCTTCCATATGCTGCATCTGCGGCATATGGAAGTTCCCGGGCTAGGGGTTGAATTAGAGCTACAGCTGCCGGCCTACATCACAGCCATAGCAGTGCCAGATTTGAGCCGCATCTTTGACCTACACTGCGGCTTATGGCAATGCCGGATCCTTAACCCACTAAGCAAGCCCAGGGATCGAATCTGCATCCTCACAGACACTACGTCAGATTCTTAACTGCTGAGCCAGAACAGGAACTCCTGTAATTTTGAACATTGTGCAGATTTGCTTTATCTTATTATCGATTTATATGTGTGTCAATAATACAGGCATGCACTACTTTTTTTCTCTGAACCATTTGAAAATAGTTTGGAACATCACGTCCTTTTAAACTCTTCCGCGCACATCTCCTAAGAACAAGGACATCCTCTTATGTGACTGTGGTGTAACTGTCAAAATCAGGAAATCTAGGGAGTTCCCATTGCGGCGAAGCAGAAACAAATCGGACTAGTATTCATGAGGATTCGGATTTGATCCCTGCCCTCACTCAGTGGGTTGGGGATCCGGCATTGCCATGAGCTGTGGTGTAGGTCACACCTCAGACCTCACAGCTCAGACCTCACGTTACTGTGGCTGTGGTATAGGTCGGCAGCTATAGCTCTGATTCTACCCCTAGCCTGGGAACTTCCTTGAGTGTGGCCCTAAAAAAAAAAAAAAAAAAGGTAAAATCCGGGAATCTAACACTGAAAAGAAATACTATCACTCATTCCACCATCCATATTTAAATGTCAGCAACTGGCCCATTAACAGCCATTAGGGCAACCTCTGTCCCATCAAGGATCCAACCCATGATCATGCAATATTGGAGCTGGTTATACGCCTCTTTAGTCTCCTTTAATCTGACCTTGACATTTTGGAAGAGTTTGGGGTGTTCTGTAGACTGTCTCTGTTTGGGGAGTTCCCGTCGTGGCGCAGCGGAAATGAATCTGACCAGGAAGCATGAGGTTGCAGGTTCCTCGGTCTGGATGACATGCTTGATGTTTTCTTCCAATCAGGCTCAGGTTTTTTTTTTTTTTCTGCTGGAAACTTCAGAAGTGCATCCCATCAAGTCACCCACAGTGTGTCCCATTAGTGGTGATACTTTTTTTTTTTTTTGGTCTTTTTTAGGGCCACACCTACGGCATATAGAGGTTCCCAGGCAAGGGGGCGAAGTGGAGCTGTAGCCACTGGCCTGCACCACAGCCATGGCAACACCACATCTGAGCCATGTCTGCAACTCACACCACAGCTCAAGGCAACACTGGATACTTAACCAGCGGAGCAGGGCCAGGGATCGAACCTGTGTCCTCATGGCTACCAGTCAGATTTGTTTCCACTGAGCCATGACAGGAACTCCCTAGTGATACTACTTCTGACCACTTAGTAAAGCAGGTGTCTGCCTGGGTTTCTCCACTTCAAAGTTACTCATTTTCCCTTTGTAAGTAATTTGTGGGGTGATTTTTTTTCAGACCAAAGAGATAGTCTAGATGATTTCTAGAGTCAGAAAAGGTATCACTCAAGTCTTGCAACCTGAAGAACTGAGCCTGTCCACCTGATTCTAACCATCAACCAAGTGGCTGTCCCACCCCAGCTGTAATGCACGTAACACCAGCCAGTCTGACATGATAGGGTTTCCGATACAAGCCTAGATGCATTTTACCTGAGGCTCTTTTTATTTTTTTTAATTACTTAATGAGTTCTATTACATTTATAGGTGTGGAACAATCATCACAACCAAATTTTACAGCACTTCCATATCTGAGGCTCTTTTTTTTTTTGGTCTTTTTTTGCCTTTTTTGTTGTTGTAGTTGTTGTTGTTGTTGCTGTTGCTATTTCTTGGGCCGCTCCCGCGGCATATGGAGGTTCCCAGGCTAGGGGTCGAATCGGAGCTGTAGCCGCCGGCCTACGCCAGAGCCACAGCAATGAGGGATCCGAGCCGCGTCTGCAACCTACACCACAGCTCACGGCAACGCCGGATCGTTAACCCACTGAGCAAGGGCAGGGACCGAACCCGCAACCTCATGGTTCCTAGTCGGATTCGTTAACCACTGCGCCACGACGGGAACTCCTGAGGCTCTTTTTAAAAAATACAGATTCCCAGGTCCCACCCACATCTACCAATCAGAATCTCTGAGGGAGGGTCCTGAAAATCTGTTTTGCAGCAACCGCCTCCCCAGTAATTCATGTCTTCCAGGCAAGTTTGGGAAACACATCACTTAATAGCAGTATTTAGTCATCAAACATTTACAGCTTCAAGCTGCTTGGGTGAGGCTGGGCACTGGGTGGTCTCGGGAAGGGAGGAGAAAAAACAGTAGTGGCTGGGTAGCTGCACCTTTATTTATGCATGCATGCATGGTTTTTAGGGCCACACCCACGCAGCACATGCAGGTTCCTAGGCTAGGGGCCAAATGGAAGCTATAGCTGCCGCCTACACCACAGCCTCAGCAACGCCAGATCCAAGCCGCACCCGCGGCCCATAACCACAGCTCACAGCAATGCTGGATCCTTAACCCACTGAGTGAGGCCAGGGATCCAACCTGCCAGATTCTTGGTTCCTAGTCAGATTTGTTTCCACTGCGCCACAATGGGAAATCCTAGCACGCATTTATTAAGCACTTATTTTGTGCCAGGCCCTGTTCTAATGCTTGACGTGGATGAGTCCTCCGGATTTCCCGCAACTCTGTGAGGAAGACATGTTTGTTAACCCCATTTTAACAGATGAGGAAACCAAGGCACAAAGAGATTAGAACAAGTTGTCCGAGGTCACAGGGCTAGTGGTGTAGACACTGGGGACTGTGCAGGGTGCTGAGACCTCCACCCGGACCACCCAGTCGTTCCTGTCCCAGCTCGGGCAAATTACTCACTCCTTCTGGCCTCCTCCACAGCATCATCTGTGTAAGGGGAAAGCTATTGGCACCTCTCCTCGCAGGGCTGGTCAGGAGGATTCAAGGAGGAGGCTGACTTTTCTGGAGTACTCCAAATGCCTGATTTGGGCCACCTTTCAGGAGCTAAGAGAGGGAGGATTATATACAAATCATTTGAGGGCAGGCACTGTGTCAGGAACCCGGGATGAGAATGACTGTCACCACTGTCTTTAGTGCTGTACTCCCCCTGCCTTGCGGGGCCCGCCATGGGACCTTCGGCCAACACGGTGGAACGCCGGGGGCTAACGAGAGGAAGGGCGGGAGAGCATCCAGGGACCACGTCGAGAACCCGGACAGGTCAGATCCTCGCCTGCCAACAGCCGTCGTACCTGCTCCCGGCCTCACCCCTCTGCCCAACAAATCCCGCCTCCTGCACTTCTGGTTTTGAGGACCTGCCTCCCCACAGCAGGGCCGGCTTCTTTCAGCTTCTAACTCTGGGCTGGAAAAGTGGCCACAGAAAGGAAGTACCATTGTAAAAGAGTTCCCTTTAGTTCCATTTCAACTCTAGAAATATTTATTGAGTCAACTAGGGGCCAAGTATGGAGGGCAGTGTCGCATCATCCTTGGCCTCAAGAGCTGAACTTATCAGTCGGGAGACAGCCACAAACAAGTAATTAAAACAAGTAATTGCATGAATGATAATTTTTTTACTGAGGTGTGAGCTTCCTGGCAAATAGCAGATGTTCAGAACATTTATTCTGCTAATAATATACATTGAGTAGGTTGTCCAGACTTAACATGATGCCCAGTTTGAAATGTGAATTATTATTATTATTATCATTGCTTTTCAGGGCCGCATCCGCGGCACATGGAGGTTCCCAGGCTAGGGGTTGAATCGGAGCTGCAAGTGCCAGCCATAGCCATGGCATTGTGGGATTCGAGATGCGTCTGTGACCTACACTGCTACTCACAGCAACACCAGATCACTGACCACTGAGTGAGGCCAGGCATCGAACCCAGATCCTCACGGATACTAGTTGGATTCATTTCCGCTGCACCACAATGGGAATGCCTTAAATCCCTACATGTTTTTAATTACTTATGCTATATTTAATACAAATGTAAAGGAGTTCCCACCGTGGCACAATGGGATCAGCAGCATCTTGGGAACAGTGGGTTGCAGGTTCGATCCCTGGCCTGGCACAGTGGGTCAAGGATCTGGCATTGCTGCAGCTGTGGCTTAGGTCGTGACTGCGGCTTGGATCTGATCCCTAGCCTGGGAACTCCATATGCCATGGGGCAGCCAAAAATGACCAATAGTAATAATAATAATAATAATAAAACAAATGTGGAAGTATTTTGTCTAGTCATTTTAAGAGTTTGATCACATGCATCTCTGACATTGGAGCAAGTGGCATCATCTGAGTAACTGTTAGAGTTATTTCAAGGTCCCAGGCACGTCCTAGTCCCATTTCTTTGAGTTGCTTGAGAGCTGGCACTTCCTGTATCTGTGCATGGTGCCAGGAGGTCCTATGTGAAGTCCAAGGTGCCCATTCCTGAAACATCCCTGATTCCCCTCCATCTCCTCATGGAATCTTTCCTTTAATTCAGTGGTCGTGCAGGTCCCAGACCTCGGCGTCCCTCTGGACTCCTCTCCGGCTTTCACACCTCTCCCTCAAGAGCTGTGGAATCAGACAACCTCAGTACCGCCATTACCACTGCACAGCCCCGGGCCGCCGCCACCTCCTGCCCGGAACCTGCAGCAGCCGCCCGCCTGGCCTCTGCTTCCTTCTTTCCCCACTGCAGTCCCCTCTCCATGTGCAGGAGAAGGATCCTATTTAAGCCGAATTACATCAGGAAGGAGAAGTATTTTCCAGATGTCCCACAGCCAGTGGCAGAGTACAAAACTGAAACACGGCCATGACCTCAGATCTCCCATGCGATGGTCTCAGGGCCGCTACTAAGTCATCTAAAGCCTCTTTCATGGAACATGGTCACTTCCTGCCTGACTGGAGCTCCCAACTGCGGGGCGGGGCAGGGTGGGCAAGGTGTCTAATCTCCAGAGAAGACAGGCCCAGAGAGGGCAGCTGGTGAAGTGTCAGAGCTGAGATCCGAGCCAGATGGGGCTCACTCGTGACAGACAAGAACTTCCCCTTAGGAAGAGCAAGTCTTCCTGAGGCTCCCCAGGCCCAGAGTTCAACAAGTGGTGGTTATTTCCAGAAAACAGGCATTACAGCTTACTGGTTGGATAAATTATGAAATTTATTTGTATTTCACCTTTTAAAAGCCAGAACATAACAAATGTCACTATCTGGAAAGTCCTCTTATTAGAAATACATGAAGTGCACTTAATACAAGGAACTCTGTTTCTTGGTACCACCCGTGAGACCACCATCATCAGTTCCCTAAACGAAGGTTTTGTCCAATTTCCCTCTAAACTTAGACCGAGGTGATCTCAATCCAGGGGGCTCGAAGTGAACTTTTTCCAGAAGTTACAGTGAAGAAACTGACCATAACATTTGGGCCCTCTCAAGCAACAGCAGATTAGAAAAAATTACTTTGCCCCCAAGAGCTGTGTTTTTGCTGGTTCCTAGGCATCTGGCTCTCGGTGGCAGGGACAGAGGGGCCCACAATAGCAGTGCACAGGCCAAAAGCCCCGTCATTTGCAGCCTCAGCCGCTGACTGGAAAAAAAAGTGTCCATATTCAGACAAGAGGTCTGGCAGGGAAAAATGAATTGAAATCCAGATGCCTTTTGGTCGATCAGAGGCTCTACTCCTATACATTACAAGCCCTTAGCCTTATATTTATTAATATTCATGAAACATGGTGAACGCCAAGCTTCTTGAGCTGCTTCTATTACCAACTTCTCAGAGGAGGGTCAGGCAGCAGGTGGTGCTCCCAAGACCTCTCTGCTTTCGAAGGCAGGTCTTTACACATCAATTCACGTGTTGTAACCAGTTTTATAAGGAAACCATTTGTGATAGAAAAGCAACACAATTTAATCTAAGTTACCAAATAAAAGATGCAAGAACTAGTATTCATGGGAGCTCACAAACTTCTTATTCATTTGAGGACTTCTTTTCATGCTTCCAGGACAAGAACATAAGCAGGCTCCCAAATCGAGAGGCATCATGACTGAGTCATCTGAAAATACTTCATCAGTTTGAAAATTAGAACCAAAAAGCTAGCGCCCTTCCACCTCTTAGCTGACCCTCCTCCCCTCTTACGGATAATTGGAATTTAACTTTCCTAACCTAGAAACACTTATTTTCACTAAAAATACGTGGTGACACCATACCCTAAAAAGGCACCATGCAGGCATTTAAGTCTGAACCAGTTAAATCCTAAGGGTGTGCAGGAATGATAGGAAAATCTCACTCATCAAAACTTCCAGCATCAGACCATGTTCAACCCAGAACATCCACCCTAACAAGACCTGTGAAATGTTTCCCATGAGGTAACTCTAGCTCCTGGCAGCTGCCGCCAAGGACCAACCAACAGGAATCTGCACAGCACAGGAGGGGGCGCTCCATCACCCATCACTCCATTCTTGCTGGCGCTCACACCCCTTGGGGACAAGGGGAGGAGATGCTTGTTTCATTTGTGCTACTCATGACCCAGAAAAGGTCCTGGCTGGTTCGGAGGACCTGAGAGATCAACAGTGGACAGGAGAAGCAGGCATGAAACGAGGAGAGGTGGAAAGCTGGGTTCTCTTCCAAAGAGGAGGCAAAAGCTCCAGGAAATGGCTGAGGAGCAGGAAAAAACCGGACAGATGACAAACAGTGAGCAGTAGGGGAAGAGCCCCAAGGAAAGGAGGGCTTGACTGGGGACCTGTTTCCCTGTCAGAAGTGACCCCATCCCAACACCAAGGCTCACTTCCAGGTCTGTGGTACATTTTAGGTGGAAGAGTCACATGTTTCACACGGACACACAATGGAAGCTCTGGAAACGGAGCCTGCTCACTGGTCAATGAGGGAGCGTTGCAGCACTTGGTTCATCATGTCCTCTTCATCAACGTCGTAATCCTACGGGCAAAGCAGAGGCTCAGCCTCAGTGACCACCTGTAGCTGTGAGGACTTTTAGTCAGGGAGCAGAGCCCCTGAGGGGTGGGCTTGGGAGAGGCCGCCAGGGGCCAGGCCCCAGGCCACTGTTTTTGATGCAAGCTGCGTGACTCTGGGCACACAGCTTGATCTGTGCCCCTGCTGCCTCACCCTGGCGGTGAACATGAGGGCTCCCTCAGACGGGATGGTGAGACCCAGAGAACACCTGAAGGAGGCCTGGCACAAACCAGCTGCTCAGATGGAGCACCCTGCAGTGAAACCAGACGTTTTGGTGCAATGAGGCAAAGTTATGTATGTGGGCTCTACTGGGGAACTGATTTCATCTTTCTCTCTTTATTTTTCGGCTGCACCTGTGGCATGTGGAAGTTCTTGGGCCAGGGATCGAACCCACACCACAGCAGCAGGCTAGGCTGCTACAGTGACATTGCCAGATCCTCAACCCACTGTGCCACAAGGAAACTCCCAATAAAAGGTTTACTTTGAACAGTTGGCCAGGTTTCTGCCACTAGAATGCCAGGACAACAATGTGTCCTTCAAAACAGCTCAGCTCGAGAGAAAGGATGTAAACTTGATGACACATTTGGCTAGTTGATGCGTTTAGCTTGACCTGAAGTACTTAAAAAATAAACATGGGGAGTTCCTGCTGTGGTGCAGTGGGTTAAAAATCCAGCATTGTCTCTGTGGCAGCTCGGGTCCCTCTTGAAGTGCAGGTTCAATCCCTGGCCTGGCATAGTGGGTTAAGGATTCCGTGTTGTAGCAGCTGTGGAACTGGTCACAGCTGCAGCTTGGATTCAATCCCTGGCCTGAGAACTTCCATACAGATGCGGAAAAAAAGGGGGAGAGGTGATGCTTCATATGGAATTCTGCATTTCCAGCTTACTGAGGTTAGGGCCGGGGAGAAGCCTGGCAATACCGTGCCTTCATTTCCCGACCATGACTATCAGCTGGAGATGATGGCAGCATAACCCGAGTCATGCACCACCCAGCCTGCAATTCCTTACGAAAATCACCTGAACTTAAGGATCCCAAACCAGGTTCTGTAACAGGTAGAAACCATACACTGAAAGAAAGTGGATAAAGGTTTTCATAAAGATAAAAAATAAAAGCAAGCTTTACTTTGCCTCAGTCTAGATGACTGGCCAGTTCATCTTCTTAAATACCACACAGCTGACATTTCAGGGAGCCCATCATGTTAGTGACAAAACTCCCCAAGGGGACTCATAGTTCTCCAGGTTAGAGAAGGGAGGTAGCTGTTCTGTCCCTCAGGGGAAGGAATTAGAGCCCAGGCTCCAGACTTACCACGAAAGTGTCGTAAGAAAACTGGTGCCGACGCTGGATGTGTTCTATGAAGTTGGCGCTCCGGTAGTTGGGGTCTCCCCATGGCATCGAGGCACATATTGGACAAACCTTTCCAAAAAGAAGCATGGTCTTAGGTACTCCATGACTGAGCTGACATTAGCCCTCTGCGACCTGTATCTGGCCGCCTTTCTCCCAGGACAGCTGTCCTGACCAGAGCCTGGTCACATCTTCAAGGTCACATTCACATCCCAGAAGACATGGTCAGTCTCCTGCTGGAGTCCAGTGACATGTAGGATGGGGTGTGGCTGAGGAGGGTAAAGGCTTAAGCCACGATAACACCCATTTTTTTTTGGCCGCACCCACAGCATGTGGAAATTCTTAGGCCAGGGATCCAACCCAACCCGCTGCAGTGACAATGCCGGACCCTTAACCTGCTGTGCCACCAGAGAACTCCAATACCACCCATTTCGGATCTACTGAGGTGAGAACAATGTGTCAGCCCAGTAGGGCCTAGACTATGGCCTTCCAACCCAGCACCCAAAATGACGTGAAAACCAGGGAGACGACAGAAGAGCAATGTCCCAAGGAAGTAAAACAGTCTTCTGTGCTATTTTTACAAAATAAATGCTCAGATGAGGGGCTTAGGCAGAAAAGCCTTCGTACAAGGGCTTGACTAGGACTTTAAAGAGCCGGAGGCATCTGGAAAGACAGAGAGTACATGGCAAAGAGGCAATCAGTCTGGCTACACGGGAAAATTCAGAGATGGGCAGAGAGGAGGGGGTCAGGGGAGAAGCAGCGTAAGGGTCTGGCTTGGCGATGGGACAAAGGGGGTGGACAAGAGGCGAATGTGACATGGAGGGGCCTCCTCGAGGGGACGAGCTGGGCAGGCAGCCGGCCCGCGGAGCCGTGCACCGTCAGGACCAGTCTGAGGAGGCGGCGGCGGCTTCCAAAGGGAAGGGCTGAAACACTGGCAGTGAGGGGCTCTCAGGAGGGAAGGCAGGATGGGGGGGCTGAAGGCTGAGAAGACAGGCTTCGCCAGAGACAGAATAATCAGAGGGATTTCAGGAAGCCAAAGGAGGAGAAAAAAGGGAGAGACAATTAGGTTGCAGAACCAGAAACCATAGAGTAGTTTAGCAATATCTATCAAAATTATGAATGTACTTAACCTTTGACCAAATTAATCCACATCTAAGACCTCATTCTTATTTCTGTCAGGAGGGAGGATGTACTAGAGGGCCTGAGTGAGGAAGGAACAGGGCCAAGCATCTCAGGACTACAGGGCCCACCATACATCCAGGGGCCATGATTAGGGATGTATCTGACCCCAGAGCCATCTGGGATAAGCCACCCTTTTTTTTTTTTTTTTTTTTTTGCTTTTTAGGGCTGCACTCTTGGAATATGGAAATTCCTAGGCTAGGGGTTGAACAGGAGCTACAACTGCTGGCCTACACCACATTCACAGCAACATGGGATCCAAGCCACATCCGCAACCTACACCATAGCTCACGGCAATGCGGGATCCTTAACCCACTGAGTGCGGCCAGGGATCAAAACCGCATCCTCATGGATACTAGATGGGTTTGCTACCGCCAAGCCACAATGGGAACTCCCGAGATAAGCCACTTTTCAGCCACTATGTCTTCAAATTCATCTGCATGAAACTTAGTAAATCTCCACTCCTTGAAGATGTGGATTTTCTGGCAGCCAGGGAACTTGAACTTGGCCTTGAGTAGGGCCTCAATTACATGCTCCTTGTTCTGTAGCTTGGTGTGGATGGACATGATGACTTGGCCAGTGTGGACCCTGGTCACTGTACCCTGGGGCTCTCCAAAGGCACCTCATACACCCGTCTGGAGCCTGGAGTGGGGACGGCACGAGGCCAGACACAACTGTCCGCTGGAAAGAGCTATCTCCAAGGTCCCCTAGGGCAACCCAGACAAGCAACAGACTGTATATCCGACTGAGGAGGCTGCCGTTTGCACAATGGGTGCGCGCAGAGAAAAGAGAATTGTTGGCTTAACTGATTAAAATCCAAGACTTTATTTTATAGAGAAACATAAACAAAGATACATTAAAATCTATGGCAGCCTTTTAAAATGTATTATGAAGGAGTTCCCGTCGTGGCGCAGTGGTTAACGAATCCGACTAGGAACCATGAGGTTGCGGGTTCGGTCCCTGCCCTTGCTCAGTGGGTTGATGATCCGGCGTTGCCGTGACCTGTGGTGTAGGTTGCAGACGCGGCTCGGATCCCGAGTTGCTGTGGCTCTGGCATAGGCTGGCAGCTACAGTTCCAATTAGACCCCTAGCCTGGGAACCTCCATATGCCACGGTAGCGGCCCAAGAAATGGCAAAAAGACAAAAAATAAAATAAAATAAAATAAAATAAAAATGTATTATGAAAAACTTCAGAGCTATAGGAAAGTAGAAAACAGTTTGATAAACGTCCCTTAGCCCCAGCACTAAGATGTGAGTCTGATATACTTACCTCAGCAATAAATGAAGCATTTAAAAACAAGACACGATAATTCACCCTTAACTATTTCAGAACAGTCCTAAAAATATGTTTCCCTTTACGAATATAACACCGTTATTCCACCCATTGGGTAAAAGTAATTTTATTGTAGCATTTCATATCCAGTCCTTAATCAACTTTTTGATTGTCTGGAACTAATCTTGATGTTTATCAATAAGAGACCAGTTAGGAGTGCCTCTTGTGGCACAGCAGAAACGAATCCAACTAGTATCCATGAGGAGGTGGGTTCGATCCCTGGCCAAGAATTTGGACTTGGCAAGGAGTCCAATGAAGTCAAGAGAAGATTTATAGTATTCTCAAGTAGATCAGCTGTATCTTCACACTTAAGACAGAAATATAAAGCATGCCACCAGGCCTAATCCTATTAACAAAAGCTCATGTAAATTCTAGAGTCTATGCACTACTTTTTACAGCAGTGGAGCTAAAGATCTGCTCATAAAACTAAGTACACAGTTCAAAAGGAGCAGAGATAAATGGGAAAAATGAAACTGAATTAGAGAAAATGTTATATTGAGACCTTGTCTGTCGAAGTTCCTGTTGTGGCTCAGTGGAAATGAATCTAATACCCACAGGGACACAGGTTTGATCCCTGGCCTCGTTCAGTGGGTTAAGGATCCGGCATTGCCGTGAGCTGGGTCGCAGACAAGGCTTGGATCTCACGTTGCTGTGGCTGTGGTGGAGGCCAGCAGTTACAGCTCTGATTCAACCCTAGCCTAGGAACCTCCATATGCTGTGGGTGCAGACCCAAATTAAAAAAAAAAGACAGGACTGGAGTTCCCATCCTGGCGCAGTGGAAATGAATCTGACTAGGAACCATGAGGTTGCGGGTTTGATCCCTGGTCCCACTCAGTGGGTTAAGGATCCGGCATTACTGTGAGCTGTGGTGTAGGTCGCAGACACAGCTCAGATCTGGCGTTGCTGTGGCTCTGGTGTAGGCCGGCGGCTACAGCTCCGATTAGAACCCTTGCCTGGGAACCTCCACATGCTGCGGATGCGGCCTAGAATAAGACAAAACGAAAAAAAGACAGGACAAGAAAAAAAAGAAAAAGAAAGACAAACCCAAGTTGAAGGACATTCTACAAAACTGGCCTGTCCTTAAAACTGTCAAGATCATCAAGGACAAAGAAAAACCAAAGACTACAGAGACACGACAACCAAATATAACACACAGATTCAGGATTTGGGGGCGGGAAGATTGCTATGAAGGGGATTACAATTGTTAAAAATTTAAACGTGAATTCCAGATTAAATATTTGATTGCATCAATGTTACATTTCCTGAGTATAAAACTTAAACACGAAAAAAATGCGGTTTTCTAAGAAAATATCCTTCTTCTTAGGAGATATATGCTGAAGTATTTAGGGGCAAAGAGTCATGACATTTGTAACTTACTCTTGAATGGTTAGCACAAAATATGTATACTGAGTATGGTTAAGCAAACATAGGTGAATGTGTGAATCGAGGGGAAAGGTACATAAGAGCTCATTTAACTAATCCTGTAATTTTTCTGCTAAGTTCGACTTTTTTTCTATAAAAACAACAAAAACACAAAACAAAACAAAAAATTCAAAGATTTACTCTTACCACAGATTTGGTGTCCGTGCTATGGACTAATTTGCAGTGTTCCACAAGCCCTTCTTGATCAAAATTCTTCTCAGGACAGTAAGGACAAGGAAAAGTATAACGGTTTGGGACATTCCTAGAACATGAAAGGCAGGAGAAAAGAAGAAACCTCTCAATGAATACTTTCCACACAATTTCAACCACTGTATTTTCCAAAAAGGAGCAAAGTTCACTGAATGTGTTCTGACAGGGATTCTGATGATCGCTTCCCAATCAGGTCAACTGTTTCTAAAATAACAGCACAGCTAATATTTGAAATGAGCATCAGAGTTGCCCTCCACATCCACACCCAGCACAAAAATTTACATCAGCTTTAACCAGCATAACAATTATACCTCCTCTTTCCAAAACTCATGAAAAAAGATATCCACCTAAAAGAGGGACAGTCATTTACCTTGGCTGAAGGGACGCATCCTTGGTGGTGGCCTTCACACCTTCCATGATGTAATTCTGGTATTTGGAACAGGTAGCCACGTGTGCCCGGATCTTGGATAGGAAAAACTTAGGCAGGAAGAATCAGAATTAGTTAGGATCTTGTATCCGGTCCAACTTAGTCTCAAAGCAAAGGCAGGATGAAAACCAGACCTCTAGCCCCCTGGCCAACAATCTCACCAGACTCCCGCTTATGCTGACAGGGCTGAAACCCTGACTGTTGCAGAGTTTCTGTTAAAGTTCTCCACACTAGCACTTAAACTGGTCTCCTTGCAGCAAGCCAAGAACCATATTCTATTACAAGTGCAGCAGAGAAAAGTAACCTTTTAGGTAAAAGGGAGAAAAGCCAGTAATCCTAGTTAAATAATAACATCCTATCACCAGATAGTGATGATCTTGAAACACCCCCAAAACAGAATCTGATTCTATTTCTCTTAAATCTAGTCTGTGCAAGATAGAGAGAACAGAAAACCCAAAGAAGAGTGCTTTATCACATGTGTTCTAAAAAGAAAGAAAAAGTGTAAGGAATGAAGAAAGAGGAGGTAAAGGGAAGATAAACAGTTTTGGAGGTGTAATGTCTGGAGGTATGATACAATACTAATTACTAATCTTTAAAGAAAATAAAAAAAATACGGAATTAAAAAAAAACCATCATGCATGCAAAACTAAAGATGAAGGTAAAAGGAAATTTTATTGCAGTATCTGAGTTTTTAAATGAAAAGAAACAGCAAGGAAAAAAATGATTCAGTATTTGAGCTCCAGCTTATCACGATGCTTCTGTCTTATCTCCAACTAAAGAACTTGACCTCAAGCCACAGAGCTCCCAATTAAAAGGGATGGGAGATAGCCCTATTCAGAACTGCAGCCACTGTGTACCCTGAAATCATTCTGAAAGGAAGGCGATGGTAAGGTGTATCCATTCTATGACTACCCATACTAGTGCGTTAAAGTAATGGAACCGACATGCAAGGGTGTCTAATTAGTCATTAAGTGAAAAAAAATTTTCAAAAGTGAAAAGAAGTTGTAGAAATATATATTTTGTAATAGGATCTATTTTGTAACAGGATCTGTGTTTGTCAAAGGGCATAAAAATATTTTGCAGCCTTTTATTTTTTATTTTTTTTGTCTTTTTGCTATTTCTTGGGGCCACTCCCACGGCATATGGAAGTTCCCAGGCTAGAGGTTGAATCGGAGTTGCAGCCACTGGCCTACGCCACAGCCACAGCAACACGGGATCCAAGCTGCGTCTGCAACCTACACCACAGCTCACGGCAACGCCAGATCATCAACCCACTGAGCAAGGGCAGGGACCGAACCCGCAACCTCATGGTTCCTTGTCAGATTCATTAACCACTGCGCCACGACGGGAACTCCTACTTTTTTTTTTTTTTTTTTGAGCATTTTAAATTGAACCATTTCAAAAGAGGTAATCTCTGGAGCGGGGAACAAGCCTACATTAGTTTATATTTCTGTTTTCTGGAATTAATAAAATCATAATACTTTAAAAACCAATAATGCTGTGTATTTCTCTTTGAAAATAAGACAATGGAGTTCCTGGATTGGCAGCATCTTGGGAGCGCTGGGACCTAGGTTCGATCCCCAGCCTGGCACGGTGGGTTAAGGATCCAGTATTGCTGCAGCTGTGGCTTAGGTTCCAACTGCAGCTTGGACTTGATCCCTGGCCCAGGAACTCCATATGCTACAGGGTGGCCAAAACAGGAAAAGAAAATAAGACAAAAGTATTTCTCCTGTGCAGTTACAAAAGATGTTAAAATAAATACTGACACTAATATTGTCATACAAAAGAGCATCGATGCATTTCAAATTTTAAGATAATGCTATCTTAACCATATGATTTCCTATTGACCTCTGTATCACAATTCCACCTTGCCAAGGGCTAAAGGTTGAACAAGTCTTTTGGGGGGGGGGCAGGTCTTTTTAGGGCCACACCCAAGGCAAATGGAGGTTCCCAGGCTAGAGGTCCAATCAGAGCTAGGGCTTCGGGCCTACACCACAGCCACAGCAATGCCAGATCCAAGCCGAGTCTTCAATGTACATCACAGTTCACAGCAACGCCAGATCCTTAACCCACTGAGTAAGGCCAGGGATCAAACCCGCAACCTCAAGGTTCCCAGTTGGATTTGTTTCCACTATGCCATGATGGGAATTCCTCCTATATTCTTTTTTTCAATTAAAAAAAAAAAATTTTTTTTTTTTTTTGTCTTTTTAGGGCTGTACCCAGGGCTCGGCATATGGAGATTCCCAGGCCAGGGGTTCAATTGGAGCTGTAGCTGCCTGCCTACACTACAGCCACAGCAACACAGGATCCAAGCTGCCTCTGCCACCTACACCATAGCTCAAGGCTACGCCGGATCCTTAACCTACTGAGCAAGGCCAGGGATCAAACCTGCAATCTCATGGTTCCTAGCCAGATTCGTTTCCGCTGCGCCATGACGGGAACTCCTGTTTGTTTTTTGGCCGCACTTTGGTATGTGAAAGTTCCTGAGCCAAAGACTGAACCCAAGCTGCTGCGGTGACAATGCCAGATCCTTAACCTGCTGTGCCACAAGAGAATTCCTAATTTTTTTTACTATAGTTGATTTACAATGTGCCAATTTCTACTGTATAGCAAAGTGACTCAGTTGCACACACACACACCTTTCTAATATTCTTATCCATCACGGTCTACCTCAGGAGACTAAAGAGAGTTCCCTGTGCTATACACACACAGGACCTCGTTGTTTATCCTTTCTAAATGTTACGGTTTGCATCTACTAACCCGAAACTCCTCCTCCACACTCCCCCTCCCCGCTGGTAACCACAAGTCTGTTCTCTCTCTGTGAGTCTGTTCCGGTTCTGTAGACAGGGAGATAGGTTCACTTGTGCCATAGTTTAGATTGCACATGTAAGTGATATCATATGGTATTTGTCTTTATCTTTCTGACTTACTTCCCTTAGTATGAGAATCTCTAGTTGTATCTATGTTGCTACAAATGGCATTATTTCATTCTTTTCATGGTGGAGTATGTGTGTGTGTACACCTTATCTTTATTCAGTCATCTGTTGATAGACATTTAGGTTGTTTCCCTGCCTTGCTATTGTGAATAGTGCTGCTATGAACATAGGAGTACATGTATCTTTTTGAATTACAGTTTTGTCTGGATATACGCCCAGGAGTGGGACTGTTGGATTATACGGTAATTCTATTTTTAGTTTTCTGAGGAACCTCCAAACTGTCTTCCACAGTGGCTGCACCAACTTACTTTCCCACCAACCCTCTTCTCCACACCTTCTCCAGCATTTGTTATTTGTAGACTTAATGATGGCCAATCTGTCATTACATTCTAATTAAAACTGTATATGCTACTTTGAGGGAATGGGTCTTTTATAGGAAAATACTGGGATAACTGATTTCTATAGCTTTCAAAGCTAAACTATGTCACATACTAAATCAATTCTTAAAAAAAAAAAAAAGCAACCAGAAAGGTTACCAAAATCAAATAGCACAGCCACCGCCACAGGTAACAAGCATGCACACGTGCTGTTAGTCACCTCGTCATGCTCTAACTTCAGAGACGACGTGGCAACAGCTCTACATTTTACCCATCTCATCAAAGAAAGGCACTGACCCTTCCATTTTATTTCCACATACATTTTTACGGCAGCCATGGCAAGAAGTCTCTGTGCTCTCAATCTGCCGCTCGAGCTCCACGGCTCGGACGCCAGGGGCCAGAGTGCTGCGACACACCCCACAGACAGGCTTCTTCGGCTTCAGACATTCCTGCAGGCATGCAGAGCAAAAGCTAGAACAGACATACAGAGAACCTGCGTCATGCATTGTGGAGACAAGACAACAAAAATGGATAAACTTTTAAAGTGACATCCATGAGTAATGAGTTAAAAACAACCTGCTCCCTACTCTCGATTCAAATACTGAGTCCTTCTAGGTGAGAAAAACGGGGATGTGTGTTCCCTGCAAAGAACACATAGGTCTCACAACAGAAATAAATGCAAACTACCATGACACATGGCAAGAAGTTTTATGGCACAGTCTTCAACCCTTAGCCCCTGCCATGAGGGATCTTGGTGGGGTTTCCCGAACTTCAGCTTCTCTTCTGTGAAATGGAGATCGCAGGACCTACCTCTAGGATTGCTGGCAGGATGGAATACATACAGCAGGCCCTTAGTACAGTGTCTAGTACATATGGAATGCACCACAAACAGGAGCTATCATTAGAGGTGAATGCAAGGCACTATGGGAACACAATGTCAAGAGCAACCAGCTGTGAACCAAGGACAGGGCTGGTAAGACTTCGGAGGCAGCATCCATGAAAGAGCCTTAAAAGAAAGAGTTTAGCAGAGGGCACGATTCGAGGCCCTTCGACTTTTACTTCTCAGGGGCATCATGAATACTTAACTTTTCCTCACGAGCAGTATGGACCCAGGTGTTTAAAGCAGGGTATCAATAAGACCAAATTCAAGTTTTAGAAAAATAACTCTAGGGTTATAAAGGACAATAGAGTGGTTGGTTTAACTTTTTTTTTTTTAGATGAGGAAAGATGAGAAGAAACCTGAAGTAGAAACCAAACAGACGGCTAAAGGCAAGAGGCTGTGAGAGCCTAACTGAAGCAATGATGAGTTCAGGGTGGAATCAGTAGGACGTGGTAATTTGCTGACTTTGGAAAAGAAGTAGAGTCAAAGATGACCAACTTTCTGTCCTGAAGCCTAGGCAGGTGGTTATACTGCGACAAAGTGCACAGAAAGAATAACAAAACATGAAAACACCCTGGCTACATACTTGACCTGATAGGTTTGAGGCAGCAAAACAAAATCTGCCAGAACTCAGGACATATAATCAAAGGTAATCTGCACATTTGATAATTTTCTGCTTTCTAAAATTTTGCTTCCTTTCTGTCATCTAGCTAGATGTTAATGCTGCTGGGCAAAATGTTAGACCAGGCTGAGAGAAGGCACAGTGGGGAACTAGCAAAGTTCCCGTCCTCATGATGCTTATATTCCAGACTGGAGGAAAACCCAAGTGTTAATTTCAGGCAGTGATAAAATTTATGAAGGAAATAAAACAAGGCGGAGATCACTGGGGGAGGAGGCGTGCATCAAAAGAAAGCTTCTTCAAGGAGGTAACAGTTGAGCTGAGACCTAAAATCATGAGGAGACCTGGACAAAAAGAGTGACACAGAGATGACACCAAGGGCAAAGCAGGGTCCAACAGGTAGGAAGGCAGGCCTCTGAGGCCACGATGTGGCAGACGACGGGGAGAGCGTAAGCAATGAGGTTAAAGAGGCAGGTGGAGCCTTATGGTCATCACTTGTACCTCTTCTCAAGGGAAGATCAACAGAGCAACCCAAGAGGGCACAGAGGGTCCCACAGAGAAAAAGGAAACAAACCAAACTCAGCTTTGTAGATAAGAGCCTCAAAACCTCCCTCAAGCACACACCGAGATACAGCTGAGACCAACGTTCACCGGCCACCATAAGCCTGAGTCATGCCCGATGAACGAGCCTGCTTTTAAACGGCCCTTGCATCTAGGACAGCTTTTAGTTTCCATTTCCTATTTACAGGCTTTTTTCTAGTTTAACCTTATAGCTGCTCCACCCTTCTTGTTACAGCAATAGTAGAAAGTCCCTTTTCTTGAGCACCCAGCCACCGGCCCTCCAACGGTATTCCACCAAGTTGAAGAGGGAAATAAAACACAGGGCTTGAAATAAAGTTTTACAAAAATTCAACGCCCGGAGCAGCCAGAGGTGCAATGATGCTTGTTTCCAAGCACAAAGTTAGCAAAAATCAACCAAGCAGAGCAAAAAGCACTTGGCTGGAGCCCAGGGAGACTTGGCTGCCCTCACAGAGCTGCTGCCATCTGTCTTCAATCAGCACTGAACTGATGAACACATGGAACAAGTAGGGGATAGAGGACAGAAAGAGCCAACGTCTGAATCCCAGTATTGCGCCTTGACCTCTGACCTAGGAAAGGTCCATCCGGCTCAAGGAAACTTCAAATTTTGCTGCTCTTTAGTTGGTAAAATGTCCTGGGTCAAGCCTCTTTATAAATGTTAACTGTAAATGAAATCCATGGAATTAATCCAAAATTAGGTAAATATGATAAGGAGGACTGATCCAGGGAAAAGAGGGCTCAATGAGAAAGCTACCTAGACACCACTTGAACTCTAAGTTTGCTTCTACCACTAATATCTTAGTTCACCCATCCCCTACCTGATCACTCTCCCCCACACAGCTTTGATCTTTATAATTAATACCTTCCCACTGCACAATGAGTTTTGACAAGTTTGAGCATTTGTTAGTACTTATTTATCATCAATTTACTAGACTGTGAACTCTGAAGGCAGAATCACCTTGTTTCTTACTATGCCCCCAAATCTGGCACACAGTGGGCATACAAGTATTTTAGTCAGTGGAATATAAGATTGGAGATGGTTGCTCAGACACTATGGTGGGCACAGGGGACAGAAAGAGACACAAAATAGATAAGGACAGGGCCTTCATGATCCCTAGGTTTTGCTCTGTGCAAAGCAGGAGAAGGAAGCCCCAGGAGAGAAGCAGGGGGTATAATTTAAATGGGGATGGTGAGAAGAGAGGTAAAACTGGGACTTGGAAGTCTGGAAAGGATCTGGGGTAGTGGCGGGGGGAGGTGCAGATGGCACAAGAAGAGTTCCAGGCTAACTGAACTGCAAGCAGGAACAGCCTGAAGCTAGAAAGATCTTAGTGTACTTGAAGAGGCAAAGCGTGGTCAGTGTGGCTGAAGAGCCCTTGCCAGGTGCCGACTGTTCTCTGGGCTGGCACACAGACACCTGCAGTCCATCTGGGAAGAGTCAGACAAGGTGAACCGGGCCTAAGTGAGCCTCATGTCCTCACCTGCAAAATAGCTGCCAATCCTCCCCCCCCTCCCCCCCGCCCCCGCAGGACAGCTGCAAAAATAAGAAGGTGTCTATCGTGCCTACTGACAGATAGAAGGACTCTAAGGCCAATAGCAAGGTGATGGCCACCATGAACATTGGGGGAGGCCATTAGAGGAAATTCAGCTCTCAGCAAGATGCAGGTGACCACATTTTCTACAATTCTTTCGACCTGGGTGTTTGCGAGTCTGATGGAGCAAGGCTTAGGTTCAACTCCGGCCAACGTCAAAGCACCTGCCCTAGAACCTGTACTGGACATTTTCACACACATTTCCTTCAGCCGTCATAGGCAGTCTACCAGCAATATGGAGGCTTAACTTCAAATACAATGAAACAAACCTCAGACACTAGTAGGAAGGCTAACAACCTCAATCTGCCAACTGCTGACCTCTTTCACAGTTAAGCAGACAGGTCAGATCTACATCAAGACTTCCCTTTTGTTCTTTTAGTTAAACGCTTCTCCAACTTCAGTGCACATTAGAATTTCTTGGCAGAGCTGGACAGATAACACCATACGTAGAATACTTTAGGAACCTCGTAAAGACTATTCAAGGGAAACTCTGGCTCTCCAAGGGCCGACTTTCAACCCGACGTTAACACCCGATAGGGTTCGACTCCACCGTCATGCGTGGGAAGGGGCCTGGCAGGCCGCCTGGAACGCGGCAGGCGCTCGACAGAAGAGCGGGACGGGTGGGAGTAAGCCGGGCCGAAAAGAGCACCCCACCAACTGCCACGGGTCTTCAGGAGCCCCGGGGGCCCCGCGGAGAGGCGCCTCTAGGCCGGTCCTCTCACTCCCGCCCCGAGACGCTCCCTGCGCGGGCCTCGCTCCTCGGTGCCATTATCCTCCCAGTTAGACGCCCCCCGAACCAGACCCCGACTCGCCGCTTACACGTGTCCGCAGGGCACCTGCACCGGCTTCTCGTACACCTCTAGGCACACGGGACACGTGAAGCGGCCCAGGGGGTCGGCCTCCGCCGCGGGCCCTGCCAGCTGCGCACCACCCTCTCGATCCTGCGGTTGGGCCGCCATCTTGCCGCCGCGGAGTGCAGCACCACTGCGACCCTGGCGAGCCGGGGGCGGGGCTAGCAACCAGCCGGGGAGGGGCGAGGGGGCGGGACGCGAGGGGCGCTGGGGGCGGGGCTTATGGACCGCGCCTGCGGCTGGGGGGCGGGGCGTGGGCCACGCCTCCTGGCTCCTCCGAGGGGAGAGAAGGAAGGAGATAGGAGAGTGTGGAGGCTTTGGCTTTAGCCACTGTTTACCGAATTTAAATCGTTATTATTATACTTCATGTTTGCTTATGGAGTTCCCATTGTGGCGCAGTGGAAACGAATCCACCAGTATCCATGAAGATGCGGGTTTCATCCCAGGCCTTGCTCAGTGGGTGGGGGATCCAGCATTGCCCGAAGCTGTGGTGTAGGTAACAGAGGAGGCTTGGATCCCGCGTCTGCGACCTACGCCACAGCTCAGGGCAGTGCCAAGTCCAGGGATTGAATCCGCATCCTCATGGATCCTAGTCGGGTTCGTTAACCACTGAGCCAGGAAGGGAACTTCCCGTAAAAAATTTTTTTTAATTTGCTTATGCATTATTACTTAATCTTTCTCGTCGAGTTGATCTTTAAACTTCAGCAAACATGTTGTAAAAGGAGATAGCCCTCCCCGAGCTACAAAGAGAAAATCAATACCACTTATTCCTACAGGGCACTGTGAAAATACAGCGGAAACAATATAGTCTTATAAATTAATGCTGGATATAGTTGAGCTGAACAGGGAGATTAACTATGATTAGAGAGGTGTTGAAGGCAGGCTGTCACCACACTGAAACTTCCTAGTGAAAGCAGAAGTAATCTCTATGGAAAGTTCCCATCGTGGCTTATGAACCAGACTAGTGTCCATAAGGCTGCGGATTCGATCCTGGCCTCACTCAGTGGGTTAAGGATCCAGTGTTGCCGTGAGCTGTGGTGTGGGTTGCAGACACCGCTTGGATAGGGCGTTGTGCCTGTGGCGTAGGCTGGCGCTGTAGCTCAGATTTGACCTCTAGCCTGGGAACTTCCACGTGCTATGGGTGTGGCGCTAAAATGCAAAAAAAAAAAAAAAGTAATCGTTATCTACCTCAGAAGCAAACTATTTAATATTGTGACACATGCCTCCTGGGGAAGGGGGTTTAGCTCCAGCTCTGTATTACATGGGAAGATGGAGGCTTGAAGCCATAGACTAAACCTCAATCTTGAAAGAAAAGGGTAGGCCTTAGAAGCCAGGTGTTCTGGGAGTTCCCATTGTGGCTCAGCGGAAACGAATCTGGCTACCATTCATGAGGATGCAGGTTTGATCCCTAGCCTTGCTCAGTGGGTTAAAGATCTAGCATTGTTGTGAGCTGTGGTGTAGGTCACAGATAGGGCTCGGATCTTGAGTTGCTGTGGCTGTAGCGTAGGCCGGTAGCTGCAGCTCCAATTCAACCCCTAACCTGGGAATCTCCATGTGCCACTGGTGTAGGCCTAAAATACAAAACAAAAAAAAAACCAACTCAGATGTTTTGAATCCCAACTTTTTTCCATGTTCCACTACACCAAATTGGCTCTTGTATATATATATAGCCCATTTAACAAAAGTTATCTCTTTTTTGTCTTTTCTAGGGCTGTACCTGCGGCATATGGAGGTTCCCAGGCTAGGGGTCCAATCAGAGCGGTAGCCGCTGGCCTACACCACAGCCACAGCAACTTGGGGTCCGAGCTGCGTCTGTGACCTACACCACAGCTCACGGCAATGCTGGATCCTTTACCCACTGAGCAAGGCCAGGGATTGAACCCAAAACCTCATGGTTCCTAGTTGGATTCATTAACCACTGAGCCATGACGGGAACTCCAAAAGTTATCTCTTTTTAAAAGGCAAGTTCTGCTAACAAGTTTGTGCGGTTTTCTTAACCAGGGAAGTCCATGATCAATTAAACTCTGCCCTGAAAGGCCACAAAGGCCTCGCAGTTAAGGAGTCTGCACAGGACAAATAAATCATGTTTGCTAAGTCAGGTTGATTGAATGCAAATTTGTGCCTTATTTGTTCTGTTCCCAGTCCTCTGGGTTGATTTTGCTTAACCTGCTGGCAGCAGGAGGATTATTTTTAGCTAGCCATGTGGGCACCTTTTGAATAATTTGGGTGTAGGCAGTGGCACAAGAAGGCCAGTGGTTACACTTTACCATTTCTTTTTCTTCTTCCTATGCCAGGCACTCATGCATCTGACCTCTTCCCAGGCAAAAGTTTCCCTTCCAGGGATGGGGGTGCCTTAGCGGGGCAGAGATGTGTTGTGGGTATTTATAAGCTTATGTGTTAGCCTTGTAGCTGCGGTAAACCCCGTGCTGAGAGCCGGGGGTGGGGGGACGGGGATGGTGAGGGCAGGGAACTCCCAGACCTGGGCTTCAAATTCACTAAGTGCTTCCAGTCTGGGCTCTTTTTTTTTTCTTTTTCTTTTTCGGCCACACCTATGTGGCATTCGGCAGTTCCCAGGCCAGGAATCAAATCCAAGCCAGAGCTTTGACCTATGCCACAACTGCTGCAACACATCACATGATCCTTAACCCACTGTCCCAGGCTGGGGATAGAACTGGCGCCGCCACAGAGAGTAGTTAGATCATTAACTCGCTGCACTACAGCAGGAACCCTCCCCTCCAGTTTGGGCTCTTTTTTGCTTGCTTTGTTTGTTTTTAGGGCCGTACTTACGGCATATGTAGGTTCCTAGGTGAGGGGTTAAATCGGAGCTGCAGCTGCTGGCCTATACCACAGCCACAGCAACACAGGATCCGAGCCACATTTGCAAACTACACCACAGTTCACGGCAATGCTGGATCCTTAACCCACTGAGCAAGGCCAGAGATCAAACTTGGATCCTCATGGATGCTAGTCAGATTTGTTTCTGCTGGGCCACGAAGGAAACTCCCCCAGTCTGGGGTCTTGAAATGAACTTTCCACAGCTCATATACTTAGTCATGGAGATAAGAGGACAGAACTGAAATAATATGATACTAATTGTGAAAGCTTTTCGTTCTTATTACTCTGAGTACTTTACATGAATGAATCCTCACAGCAAGCTATGACTTAGGGTTTTTCTTTTTCTTTTTTGACTGTGCTTGGGACATGAGGAAATTCCTGGGCCAGGGATCGAATTCTCACCACAGCAACAACTTGAGATGCTGCAGTAACAGCACCAGACCCTTAACCTGCTGTGCCACAAGGGAACTCCTGATTTAGGTTCTATTATTTGCATTTTACAACTATGCAATTTGAGGCACAGAGAGATTAAATTACCCTTTAACACAGATGGAAAAGGAGAGTTCTAGATTTGAATTTGAACCCATGCATTCTGGCTTTGGCCCCTGTGCATTTAAGAGTGCCAGTTTGGAGTTCCCGTCGTGGCTAAGTGGTTAATGAACCTGACTAGTATCCATGAGAATGCAGGATCAATCCCTGGCCTCACTCAGTGGGTTAAGGATCCAGCATTGCTGTGAGCTGTGGTGTAGGTTGCAGATGTGGCTTGGATCTCGAGTGTCTGTGGCTGTGGTGTAGGCCAGAGACTGCAGCTCCAATTTGACCCCTAGCCTGGGAACCTCCATATGCTGTGAGTACAGGCGTAAAAAGACAAAAATAAAATAAATAAAATAAAAAGAGTGCCAGTTGTAACATCAAGGTCCTACTGTATAGCACAGGATATTCAATACTCTGTGATAAACCATAATAGAGAAGAATGTGAAAAAGAATATATATATATGTGTATATATATATGTATATATAACTGAATCGCCTTGCTGCAGCAGAAATGAACACACTGTAAATCAACTACATTCCAATAAAATTAAAAAAAGAAAAAAAAAGAGTGCTAGTCATTCTCCACTCTCAAATTCTAGTGTGCGTTAGAGTCACCTGAAGGGCTCTTTTTTTTGGCCCCACTGGTGGCAAATTTCTTAGGTCGGGGATCAAATCCAATCCACGGCAGTAACCCCAGCCACAACAGTGACAATGCCAGATCCTTAACCCACTGATCCCTTAAAACACAAGTTGCTGAGGCCGACCCCCAGAGTTTCTGATTCAGCTGGTCAGTAAATTTAAGGTGCAAATTCCCAAGGATTTGCATTTCTAACATTTTTTTTCCAGGTGAGACAGCCACTGCCGACCAGGGGTGGGGTGGGGTGTGCACTTTCAGAACCACTACCCTGCATAATCCACACAGCCCCCCATCGATGCTGAGACTAAACCAAAGGTGCCTTTCCTGTTTTTCCTAGGCATCCTCAGTGAAAATGTCCCCACTGTCCCTTTCTTAGCCCTCCCTCCCCACCCTCATACTTGCTGCTTTTCAACAATCCACCTAATATGTGCGTCAAATCAATGAACCTTTCTCCTCCCATTTTCCCTTAATGTTCCTGAGGAAACTATTTCCCCCAAGCAGCTCTTCCTCTTCTTGAGTTTTTGGCATCCTCTCTCGGATTGCCTGCATCATCTAAGATCCTCTTGGGGTTCTGTCATGAGCCTGGAGTAGAGGAAGGGTTCCTGCTCAAAGACTTCACTAACTTGATTTTTACTGCCAAGGAAGACTCACTCATTCAAGCAACAGAGTCCCTGTGGGCCCTACTGTGTGGCAGGCCCTCTGGTGCTGGGGATGTGGTGCGAGGGAGAAAGACGTGATCTCTGTTAGGTAAGGTGAGGTAAGTGGGTGGTGACAGAAGCTTTAAAAAATTATTTGGGCTCAGCGGTCATGAATCCAACTAGTATCCATTAAGATGTGGGTTCCATCCCTGGCCCTGCTCAGGGGGTTAAGGATCCAACACTGCCATGAGCTGTGGTTGCAGGTCACAGATGCTGCTCAGATCCTGTGTTACTGTGGCTGTGGTGTAGCTCCAATTCGACCCCTAGCCTGGGAACTTCTATATGCTGAGGATTGTGGCCCTAAAAAGCAAAAAAAAAAAAAGAAAAAGAAAAAAAGAAAAAAAATTCAACTAAATATTGATCCTAAGGAAAGTTACAGGCAGATGTGCTCCAGTGTGAGGTGACCCAGTCACACCCGCACTTGTCACCCACGGAAACTGTAAGATAATCGATGGGTGTTGCTTAAGTTGCTAGGTATGGTCATTTGTTATGAAGCAACAAATAACTAATACAACCTCTTTCATGGGGGTGATTTGCCTAGAATTATCTAAGTTTCAAAAGCACATACCCTTTATTTTTTCTCTTTTTAGGACTTTATCCCATAGACCTGCATCTTCCAATACTGTGGCTGTTTAAATTTAAAAATTTAGGTATTTCCCCTTGTGGCACAGTAGAAATGAATCTGACTAGTATCCATGAGGATGTGGGTTCGATCCCTGGCCTCGACCCATGGGTTAAGGATCCGTGGTTGCCGTGAGCTGTGGTGTAAGTCACAGACATGGCTCGGGTCCCATGTTGCTGTGGCTGTGGTGTAGGCCAGCAGCTGAAGCTCTGATTCGACCACTAGCCTGGGAATCTCCATATGCTGTGGGTGCAGCCCCCCAAAAGACAAAATAATAATAATAATAAAAATAAATAAAATAAAACTACGAATTCAATTCCTCAGCCTCATTAGTCATGTTTCTAGTGCTCAGTAGCCCAGGTAGCCACGGACACAGCAGATAAAGAACATTTCTACCATCACATAAAGTTCTGTGGATGGCGCTGTTACAGCCTGAATCACACTGACATGTGGGAAAGATATGCAAACACAAATATCCGGGGCAGCATTGTTTACAGCAGCAAAGTGATTAGATAAATACAGATACAATTACTGGTATATTAATGCCACAAGGAAAGGGATTTTTGTCCATTTTGCTTACTATAGTATATTCAGCTCCCCAAACTGTACATAGGAGTTCCTTTGTGGCCGCAGCGGGTAAAGGATCTGGCATTGTCATTGTAGTGGCTCAGCCAGGGAATTTCCACACTTCTCGGGCACAGCCAAAAACAAAAAACAAGAAAAAAATAAAACAGTGCCTAGGAACTTCCCATCATGGCTCAGTGGAAACAAATCTGACTAGCATCCGTGAGGCTGCAGGCTTGATCCCTGGCCTTGCTCAGTGGGTTAAAGGAGCCAGTGTTGCCTTGAGCTGTAGTGTAGGTCGCAGACGCGGCTGGGATCTGGCATTTCGGTGGCTGTGGTGTAGGCTGGTGGCTACAGCTTCGCTTTGACCCCTGGCCTGGGAAATTCCATATGCCATGGGTGTGGCCCTAAAAAGACAAAACAAACAAACAAAAACAGTGCCGAATGCCTGGTAGGTAACTCCATAGGTATTTGTTAAACGAATATACAGCTGATATGGAATGGTCTTTGAAATATACACATATATATACCCATATATATATTTTTTGCTTTTTAGTGCTGCGCATGTGGCGTATGGAAGTTCCCAGGCTAGGGGTCGAATCAGAACTAAAGCCGCTGGCCTATACCACAGCCACAGCAAAGCCGGGTCTGATCTGCATCTGCGACCTATACCACAGCTCACAGCCATGCCAGATCCTTAACCCACTGAGGGGGGCCAGGGATGGAACGCACATCCTCACAGATACTAGTTGGATTCATTTCTGCTGGGCCACATTGGGAATTCCCTGAAATATATTTTTAAGGACGATAACACCAGCACCATAATGCAACTGATATGTGTATATGTATGGGTATGACAAATAGTGACTCTGGAAGGTAGAGTGACCAATGTCCCGGTTTGCCCGGGGCTGTGGGGTTTCCCAGGACGTGCGGGGTTAGGTGATAAAGCCGGGAAAGTCCCAGGCACGGTAGGACGAGTTAATCACCCTCCTGGGAGGATTCCAGAGAATCTAGTACCAGTGACTATTACCAGGAAGGGACGCTGAGGGCCTAGGCCTGGAGCAAGATTTACTTGTCATTCTCTTCCCTATTGTGTTGTCTAAAGTTTTCTATCAAGTTCATGCATTACTTGTTAAGTAAAAAGTAAACAGCTGTGCATTAGGCCTTGTGGGAATAGTTGAGATGGATTAAACATGATCCCAGCCCTCAAATCAAGAAACCCTCAGAGTCTTATCTCAGCCTCAGATCACACGAAAAATTTATTACTATGCTTATCTTAAGTAAGCAGAATTTACACCATTATGCATTTCTACATTTATTAATCTATGGGTAGATAATTTCATCTCAGTTTCAGCCAGTTCTTCAAGATTGCCAAACTGCTAACAGGGAGCCAGGAGGAATTCCCACCTGTACCACTAGGGGGCATATGAGTATCTCACGGACAACAGCTCACCGGCCCTACAGGGTGAACATGGCCTCCCTTGCTCTTCACCATTCCTTAAGTGTTTAGTGCCCCTACCCTTACTGTACAAAGTGTGGAAATAAAAACCAAAACGAAACACACACACACACACACAAAGGACACAGAATCGGACTGTAAAGAGTTTTAACACGAGTGACACTGGCATGTGAATGTCTATTTGACCAATAATTTCTTTGTGCTGGGTCTCTTGACAGGTGTTAGGAAAATGACAGTGAATGAGTTGGATATAAACAGAAAAGACAGGAGTTCCCATTGTGGCTCGGTGGTTAACAAATCCTACTAAGGGGAGTTCCCGTCATGGCGCAGTGGTTAACGAATCCGACTAGGAACCATGAGGTTGCGGGTTCGGTCCCTGCCCTTGCTCAGAGGGTTAACGATCCGGCGTTGCCGTGAGCTGTGGTGTAGGTTGCAGACACGGCTTGGATCCTGCGTTGCTGTGGCTCTGGCGGTGGCTACAGCTCCGATTCAACCCCTAGCCTGGGAAGCTCCATATGCCGGGGGAGTGGCCCAAGAAATGGCAACAACAACAACAACAACAACAACAAAAGACAAAAAAAAAAATCCTACTAGGAACCATGAGGTTGAGGGTTCGATCCCTGGCCTTGCTCAGAGGGTTAAGGATCCCGCATTGCCGTAATCTGTGGTGTAGGCTCGGATCCCAAGTTGCTGTGGTTCTGGTGTAGGCTGGCGGCTATAGCTCCTATTAGACCCCTAGCTTAGGAACCTCCATATGCTGAGGGTGCAGCCCTAGAAAAAGGCAAAAAAAAAACCCAAACAAACAGAAAAGCCACAGAGGGATGACCACATAAAAATGCTGCTTCCAGAAAATTGCGGTTCATCAGTCACTCCACCAGCTCATTGCTTTTGTACAGCATTTTACAATTTATATCAAAGGTCAGCCATGTAATGAGGTTAAAAACAACATGGATCTAGTAAGACCTGACAAGCACTCTCACTGAAAAATGGATATTATGGTTGCCTCTGGTAACCTCTAATATACTTTCTCTTTGAATTATGTGATAGGCATTTCACATAAGTGGAATCACACAATACTCCTCCTTTTGTGACTGGCTTCTTTCACTTAACATCATGTTTTCAAGGTTAATCTATGTGGTAGCCTGTGTCAGAACTTCATTCCAGGAGTTATCTGTGGCTTAGCAGGTTAAGGATCCAGCATAGTCACTGCTGCAGCTTGAGTCACTGCTGTGGCGCTGGTTCAATCCCTGGCCATGGATGTGGCCAAAAATAAAAACTTCATTCCTTTTTATGGCTGAATACGATTCCATTGCGTGGATACACCACATTTTATAGATCTACTCTCTCATCTGTTGATGGACACGTGGGTTGTTTCTACCTTTTGGATAGAGTGAATAATGCTACTATGAATATTGGTATATAATATTCTGCTCAAGTCCCTGTTTTCAATTATTTTGGGTATATACCTAGGACTAGAATTGCTAGGTCATATGGTAATTTGACCTCATCGAATTTCTCCACACATCCTGGCCAACACTTGTTATTTCCCCCCACCCCCTTTTTTGTCATCTTTTTAGGGCCGCACCCACAGCATATGGAGGTTCCCAGGCTAGGAGTCTAATTGGAGCTGTAGCTGCTGGCCTACGCCACAGCCACAGCAACGCAAGATCCAAGCTGCGTCTGCAAACTACACCACAGCTCATGGCAATGCCTGATCCACAACCCACTGAGCAAGGCCAGGGATCGAACCCGCAACCTCACGGTTCCTAGTCGGATTCGTTAACCACTGAGCCACGACGCGAACTCCCAGATATGCTACTTTTGTCCTCACAGAGTTGTCTGACTTCTAGGGCAGAAAGGTATTAATAAAAATCATGTAACAAATATCTGTAGAATTATTTTATTTGTCTTTTGTCTCTTTAGGGCCGCACCTATGGAAATTCCCAGGCTAGGGGTCCAATCGGAGCTGTAGCTGCCGGCCTACACCACAGCCTCAACAATGTGGGATCCAAGTCATGTCTGCAACCTACACCACAGCTCATGGCAACGCCGGATCCTTAACCACTGAAGGAGACCAGGGATGGAACCCGTGTCCTTATGGACACTAGTAGGGTTCGTTTCCACTGGGCCACGACGGGAACTTAAAAACATGATCTAGATTTGCATTATTGTCGCCGGTTGACTTTATACCTATGCATACATACATATGCACCCTTGCAAAATATATAGTATTTTATATATATTTGATGTTTGTTTCCCATTTCAGAGTATGTCTCTTTTTTCCTTCCAAAGTATGTCTTGCAGAGTTATGCAGGCTTACATCATTCTTTTAAAATGACACCTAGTAGTCATTAGTATGGCTGCACCATAAATATCCATGGACATTTAGAATGCTTGGGGGTTTTGTTTTTGCATTGCAATGATGCAACAGGTCTCTTTGTGCACTTGTGCTTTTTCTCTGGTAAATTCCAAGAAATCACATTGCTGGGTCATAGGGTTGCTTTTCTTTTTCATTTTTTTGTTCTATGTACGTCTGTGTCATTGGGATTCATGTGTTACTTTTGTGATAAAAAAACACTAAAAAATAGAAAGAAGTAGGTAGATTGTTCATGTTGTCGGCTCTTAGAAAGTAGAGGTGCCTAATCATTGTCACATGGCTGTTATATAATCTAATCATTATGTAATAAAATCTGACAAGGATGCTCCCATGATTTCAAGTCACCAAGCAAAGAAATCTAAGGCCTTCAGCCCTATTTAAAAGATGAGAAACATGGCTCTCTTCAGAGACTCTGGTATTTTTCTGATATGAAACGTCACCGAGAATCATTTCCTACCTATAAAGGCTTCTTAAAAATGTTTGGTTTTTTGGCTGTCACAGAATCACAGAGCTGGAGGGGACTTATTAGCAGCCTCAGGCAGTCTTGTAAGAGTTTTCAAAGGATAGCTTTTTTTCTTGTTTTGTTTTAGTTTTTGGTTTTGAGGGCCGCACCCACGGCAATATGGAGGTTCCCAGGCTAGAGGTCAAATTGGAGCTGTAGCAGCCGGCCTATGCTACAGCCACAGCAACGAAGGATCTAAGCCCTGTCTTTGACCTACACCATAGCTCATGGCAATGCTGGATCCTTAAACCACTAAGCTAGGCCAGGGATTGAACCCGAGTCCTCACGGATACTAGCTGGGTTCGTTAACCACTGAGCCACGATGGGAAATCCCAAAGGGCAGTTTTGAGTTGTTGCAAAGGAAGAGTTTGGGTGGAACAGTTTTCCTCAGTTGGAATTCCTGTAAACACCATCACCTTACAGGTGATTAAAAGAGTTTAAACATGAGATGATAAAAGCTGAAATACACAAAGACCTTAAGTGGTGCTAGACAGCAAAGGATAAATGTAGTAATTACTGCTGTTTGAATAGCAGGTTGCTGGTTCTCCAATGTTCCTCCATGTATTAGGTTGTGGACTCCTGCGCCAAGAGCCACTGACTTTAGCTGGGGACACCAAGGCTGAGAGAATCCTGCCATCAAGCAACAGCTGTTGGGTACCTCCTGATCAGACGTGTGCAGAGCTCATGAGAAATACAGATAAATAAAGAGCTCCAGGTGTTCTGGGGGGGGGTGGTGGTGTCAGGTTTAAACCTATGTAAAAATCCACTGTGGTAAGAGCTGAGATGATATTATGAAAGACAGGAGTTCCCGTGGTGGTGCACTGGTAATGAACCCGACTAGAATCCCTGAGGACTAGGGTTCAATTCCTGCCCTTGCTCAGTGGGTTAAGGATATGGTGCTGCTGTGAGCTGTGGTGTAGGTCATAGATACAGCTCAGATCTGGCACTGCTGTGGCAGTGGTGTAGGCTGGCAGCTATAGCTCCCATTTGAACGCTAGCCTGAGAACTTCCACATGCCTTGGGCCCTAAAAAAAAAAAAAAAAAAAACAGTCAAAAAAAATTATGAAAGACAGTGCAGTTGTGGGGAATCAGAGAAAGGTAGGTCTTTGCTTGCAGAAATCTGAGAAAGTTTCAGAAAGGATGCGTGGATTGAGCTGGGGCTGGAAGCCAAGAAAGCAAGGAAGGGAAGAGGGGAAAGGAAGAACATTTGTACTGAGGGAACAGCAATATAGAGGCACAGAGGCCAGAGGGGCAGAAGAGCATGGTAAGTGCCAAGAGCCAAGACCATGTTAGGGAAAGAGAACCTAGCATAGAGTGGGCTCTTAGTCTTCATTAAGCAGGCTAAGTTAGAATGAGTCGTTCAATGGCAGATACGTTCAACAAAGTCTTGAGTATGTGCTAGGTATTTTGCAAGCACAAGGATTTAGAGCAGGGGTGAACCACAAAACCAGAGCTCAGGGCAACGTGGTGGGAGACAGATCCATGAAGTGAAGTGACAAGCCACCAGTGTTGATGCCAGTGTGGTCCATACTGAAGATGTCTGGAAAAAAGTCACGAAGCAAGGAGGCAATATTTTGGCTCGATCTTTCCTAACACTGGCTTCCATTTAGGGAAGTAGAGGGCAGAATTTAATCATTTTCTTAAACAGTAACCAGATTTTAAAAACAAACTATTTATACATTATTTTTTAGGGCCGCACGGAGGCATATGGAGGTTCCCAGGCTATGGATCCAATGGGACCTACAGCTACCGGCCTACACCACAGCCACAGCAATGCAGGATCCGAGCTGCATCTCCGAGCTGCATCTGCGACCTACACCACAGCTCATCGCAATGCTGGAGCCTTAACCCACTGAGCAAGGTCAGGAATCAAACTCGCATCCTCATGGATACTTGTTGGATTCCTTTCTGCTGTGCCACAACAGGACCTCCATTTTTTTTCTTTTTTTCCCTTGTTTGGCCGCCCTACTGGAGCTCCTGGCCAGGGATCAGATCCCAATCATTGCAGTTCCCACCTAAGCCCAGGCCAGATCCTTAACCCACTGAGTGAGGTCAAGGATGGAACCAACATCCTCATGGATACTAGTCCGGTTTTTAACCCTCTGGGCCACAAGGGGGAAATCCCCCCTCACTCTTAAACACACCCTGCATCAACAGTCCTCTCAAGGCTGAGTTCAGTCTCGCATGATACTGGGCATCAGACTTACTTTTTTGGGGGGGGGGGGGTCGTGCAGAAGTTCTGGGGCGAGGGATCGAACCCGCGCCACAGCTGCGACCCGAGCCACAGCAGTGGCAACCCGAGATCCTTAACTCGCTGCACCACCAGGGAACTCCTCACTTGCTTTTTCGAAGCCTAGGGCATGTCCACCTGTACAATGGGGGTGAGGGATCCAACCGTCAGCTCCTGCCCAGGCGCAGCTGGGAGTTCAGTTCGCAGATCATCTCTGCAAGGGGCAAGTCCGAGAGGTGGAGGGAGTCTGCGCTTGCAGCTGAGCAATCCTATCCCGGCTCCAGGCCGGTTCCCATGACAACCTGGCCGGCCACCTTCCCGGGCCGATGGTTGCGTCACTTCCTGTCCGTTTATTTCCGGGTCCGAGCCCGAGACGCGGTAGCGGTCCTTCAGACCCCAAAGCAGGATTCCGCGGCTTTTCTACGCACTCTTCGGCTTTCCACTTCTTCTTCCGCCGCGGGTGGGTATCGGCTTCTGCCCAGCGCGCAGCCGCAGCACAGCCTCCATTTGGACCCGCCTCCGACAGACGTCACTTCCTAGCTGAGTGTTTCCGGGTCGCCGCGGCCCCGGGGTACTGGTCTCGGTCCCCTGCAGCCGGCCGGAGCGGCGAGAGCCCAGCCGGGCCTGGCTCCGGCGGCGGCCGCGGCTCCTTCTTGCTCCCCTCGTCCGGGGCGTCCTCGGCTGCAGTGCCGGGGTGAGTGCGGGGCGGCCGGGGCGGAAACGGCCTCTGGGGCTTTCCCAGGCGGAGGGGGCGCCTGTTCGGCGGGGCTCGGCCGGCCCGGGAGCCTGGTCCCTTCGCGGCCGTCGGGGCCGACGGGCCGGCCCGCCTTTTGGGCCCTTCAGCTAGTAGTCTTCAGGATCCTCAGTCTCTCCGGCACGGGCTGGCTCTCAGACTCCTGGGACCGGCCATGGGTGGCTCCGGGCAGTCAGGAGAAACACCCCTTCTTCGGCGACTAACACAGCAGCAGGACACCCCGATTCCACCGTGAGGCAGTTACCGCGCAGTGGTCCTCAGCCCAGGCTCTGGAGGCAGGCCCTGGGGTTTGTACTCACTCTGTGACCTTGGACAAGTCACTTTATCTTCTGAGTCTCAGCTGCCTAATTAGTTAAGCGGGGAGTGAAGCTGCCTTATAGGGCTGTGGTGGCGACGAGGTGAGATGATGCACGTGAAGCAGTCTGGCATACAGCAGGCGTCCAGTAAATGACAGTTGCTGTTATTCATTCACAGACCCGTGGGGAGGGCCTGAGTTAGGGACTAGGATGTTCTTCACAACGATGTGGCCCTAAGAGGCTGTGGGAATTACCAGGCTGGGAATAGCAGCCGCCAGCTTCTGACCTCTGCAGGGAGGGGACCCTGGTTCCTTTAGAGCCCCTTTGAGGGTGGCAGCTGCCACTGAGGGAGCCCGGTTTCAGCTTCACTGAGGTTATTTTCAGAGGTTTGGAAGCCCTCTCTGAATTTGCCTGGAATCGAGTTGGGGTGTGGGGACCCTCTGGCGTTTCACAAGGAGTGGAAGACTGGTTGGGATGTGTCTCAGGGGCCTCTGGCTTGAAATGAGTGCAGAGGAGTGGCTGCGGAGGTGGAGGGGGTTGAACTGAGCTCCCCTTGTTGCTGTTCAGAGGCCAAGGGAACTCTGAGCTGCCTGAAGCTAGATCCCTGGGCTAGCTGGTAAACCTGTGCACTGGGGCCGTGCTGGGCCCAAAATAGCTTCTGCCTGTGCAGGGAGGGGGCGCCTTCAGATGCTGCTTGGGGAATGTTTCTGCTTGAATGGGCCAGCTGAGGTAAAGCCAAGCTCATGCTTTGCTATCCAAAATCATTTCCATTCCGTTCAGTGGGGTTTTAAACATACAGCTTTCCTTTGAGGTGTTTACAAAAAATAATAATTTAAACAGCTGCTGACTCCCTGACTGCGATATTTCTCTCATCATTGATTTGCTTTTCAAAGGGGGCCGGGATTGTGGGTGCAGTAAGTGCTGACCAGGCCTCTTGGCTCTGGGCACCCGCCTGATTCTGTTAGGGATGTTCACCGTGCCTTTTTTTTTTTTTTTTTTTTTCCGCCAGACTGGCACATCTTGGCGTTCCAATCCTTGGGTTGCTTGGAGAAATTAACGGCTTCTGTCAGTGTGCTGTCTTGGTCTCCTGTAACCACGCTGTTTTTGCAGAGAGCGTGTTTTTTGTTGTTCTTGCAGAGTGCTAGGAATAAATTGCTCAGAAGAGACACCAGCTATGACCAGCTACAATGCAGCCTGTATTCTCAGAAAATGAATTCAGGAGAGATGATGTCAGCTGCTTTACCACTGGCCGGTCTCTGGCCAGCCTCTCCCTCTTGGCCCTTGAGCTTACATCATAAAGAGATCTGTGGCTCTTCCAGCCGCATTCTATGTGAGAAGAGGTCAATTTTGCTGCTACAGGAATTTTTAGAACTCAATTCTGCTTGCCCTGCCAAAGGGCCTTCTGACTTAGTCGAGCCCTTTCAAGAAGAGCTGTCCAGCAGCAGGGCAGCTTTGCCTAAAAGCAGAGCAGCTCAGAGCTTGAGTCAGGGTTTTGGCATCAGACCTACGGTTAGATCTCAGATCCACGTCTTCCTAGCCTTGTGACTTAGGGCAAGGGACTTGGCCTCTCTGAGCCTGGGTTTTTCTTTCTTTAACCTTGGGGTCGTCGTTTGGATTTCATGGTACACTTAGCAGAGGGCTGGTATGTACTAATCCCTTGGTGAATGGTACTAATGGTAGTAAATGAGTGAGATAAACGAGAAAAATCATAGGCCACAGGGCCGGCCAACCCAAGTTCAAGTTCCAGCTCTGACCCTTTCAGGCTCTGTTGGGCAGGTTATTTAATGGCTGAGCTTTCGTTTGTTTCCTCACAGAATTGTTTTAAGGATTAAGTTGGATGATGCAGTTAAAATGGAAAGCCCAGTGTTTAGCGCATAGAATGACCTCAACAACTGTAAGTTTCCAGAGTTCCCACTGTGGGACAGTGGGTTAAGATTCTGACTGCATTGGCTTAGGTCACTGGGGAGGTGCAGGTTCAATCCCTTTCCTAGCTAAGTGGGTTAAAGGATCTGGTGTTGGTGCAGCTGCAGCTCAAATCACTCCCTGGCCAGGGAACTTCCATATGCTGCAGGTATGTCCATAAAAAGAAAAAAAAATCGCAAATTTCCTTTTTCTCCTTTCTTTAGCTATCTTTTAGCATTCATTTTTTTTCACTTGTTTCCTCATCTGCCTAGGTTGGTTCAAGATCCTTCTTAGATGGGTTTCCTGTCCTTGACTTTGGGACTTTGACTCCCAAATGGGCTATTTGGATTGCTTTCCCTTATTTATTGCTTGCCAGCCACAAATGGACTGTGATTACAGAGCAGCAGACCCTCAGCTTGAGAGTGGCTGACTTTGTTTTTAAAAAAAAAAAAAAAAAATCAGTCTCCATTGGCTCGAGGCTGACTTCCTTGGAGAAAAATCACAGCAGTGTTGAAGAGGCCTGATTTCCTCTGCTAAAACTGTTCTCTGAGGTACTAAAAACAGTCACCAGGGCCAGATTTCTTTTGGATAAATACAAAATGGTAAATGTATATGGTTTTTTGTTAGAAAGGACAATGATGTTTTCTCTCAGGTTGCAGTACAGTTTTATTTTTTAAGAGAATATATGTACTTGGATATTGGGCAGTAAGCTCTTTGGGCTGGAATCCAGGGAAGAGCTTTACCTTCTCAATTGCTGGGCTCTGCTGTCCCCTACTCCCCCACCCCCCACCCCCTGGCCAGGCTAGGGCCTGGCACATGGTAGGCACCACATACTTGTTGAGCTCAGGAATCATGGGATGGTAGGAGCAACACAGGTTTTTCAAGTCATAAGGTCAGGTTTGGAATTTGGGGTCCGTCTTTTCCTAAACTTGAGCCATCTATATATATATATAGCAGATCACGTCAGGGAGCCTCGGTTTCCTCTCGCTCCTGCTGGTCTCCCAGAATTCTGCAGAGAGCTGAGTGACAAACTGGAGCATCATGGAGACTTACATGCTCTGAATCATTTCTTTTCACATGTTTTCTCAAACACCTACTATGTGCCAGGCACTGTGTTCGGCATCCTGGTGAACAGAACAGACACAGACCTTACCTTTGTGGAGTTTACTGTGTGTTGCGGGGAGACACACTGAAGAAGCTGGTAAATGAGTACAGTTGATATTTTCAAATGGTGTTTACCCCAGCGTAAAGGGATAACGGGCCACGGCAGGTGGGATTTCCTGGGGTCAGGAAATTTTGAGGTCAAGGAGGGCCTCAGAGGGATGATGTGTAAGCTGCGGCCTGTGTGATGAGAGCGAGCGAGCAACAGGACTCAAAGGAAGAGCACACAGAAGGAACGTGTGCAAAGATTTCAGATGGAAATAAGCTTGAGGTGCTTAAGGAGCAGACAGAAGGGTTCATGTGGGCGGGCCTTGGAGGAAGGGAAAGACTGCTCTGAGGAGCACCGAGAGCCTTTGGCCTTGGTCAGGAGGTAGAATTTGGTCCCAAGTGGATTTGTGTGCTCCTCAGGTCTGTTCCTTCTGTTTGCTGCGGAAGGCTGAGGCTTCCTCGGCAGGGCAGCGGGTGGGAGGAGGTAGCCTCTCTTTGTCCCGAATTCTTACCACTCGCCCCATGATTAAGGCCCCTGAGCATCTCTCCAAAACTAGAGAAGCAGAGGAGTG
Source organism: Phacochoerus africanus (assembly GCF_016906955.1). NCBI lineage: Eukaryota > Metazoa > Chordata > Mammalia > Artiodactyla > Suidae > Phacochoerus > Phacochoerus africanus. Next base: position 11,635,170 of record NC_062546.1, read on the forward strand.
GTTCCTTTAGACGTGGGTGATTTGACTGCCCTCCGTGGGTGATTTGACTGCCCTCCCGAGAGTTGCCAGACTTGTTGACCTTTAGGACTTCCTGAGGGAATTCACATGTAGCTAAGAGAGTCCACAGGTCTGTCCCATCCCACAGCAGCTTCTTGGCCTCTCACCATCCCCCACAGCCAGCAGGCTCCCTCCTCACTCATAGCAGGTATTTATGCAGCAGATACCCTTCCCCCGCACTGTGCTTAGGTCACCTTCCTGAGTCATTGGGTCACAGTCCCTGCACCCATGGAGCTGTGGTCAGCACAGGTGAGTGTGAAGATGCATATCTGCTCACAATCAGAGATATTTGCCTCATTCTGATCTTACTTCCTTGAGGATGCCTGCCACCTTGGCAGGTATAGCACCATCAGGCACCAGGAATGTCTGCTCGTGTGTATCGAGGGCTTACTTTGAGCTGGCTTTCTAAAGCACTTTCTATATTGATTGCATGTAATCCTTCCACCAAGTCTAATAGGCTGTAAGTTCTGTTATTAACCCCCTTTTTCAGATGAGAAAACTGAGGCCCAGGTTGAGTAATTTGCCCAAGTAACCTTGAGAAGCAGATCAAGGGTTCACACCCAGACAGTCTAGCTTTGCAGTCTGTCTGTAACCCCTGTGCCATGTCACCTGCCCTGGCCCTAACATCCCTCAATGAATCCAGATTCGCTCCCAGCATTGTGGCACTAACAAATGGCCAAGGAGACAGCAAGCACATATAATTCCTGTGTGTCCCAGCTCAGAATGTTCTACCCTTTCCCAACAGGGGACTGTAAACAACAACAAATGCTGATGTCAAAGGCAGGAGCTCACGCTGTGGCACAGTGGGTTAAGAATCTGATTACATGGAGTTCCCGTCATGGCGCAGCGGTTACGAATCCGACTAGGAACCATGAGGTTGTGGGTTCGATCCTTGGCCTCACTCAGTGGGTTAAGGATTCGGCGTTGCCGCGAGCTGTGTTGAAGGTTGCAGACGCGGCTCAGATCCCGCGTTGCTGTGGCTCTGGCGTAGGCCGGCGGCTATAGCTCCAATTCAACCCCTAGCCTGGGAACCTCCATAATGCTGCTGGAGCGGCCCTAGAAATGGCAAAAAGACAAAAAAAAAAAAAAAGAATCTGACTGCAGTGGCTCAGGTTGCCGCAGAGCCATGGGTTCGATTCCCTGCCTGGCACAGTGGGTTAAAGGAACTTGCATATGCCATGGGTGCTGCCAGTAAAAAAAAAAAAAAAAAAAAAGGATAAAAACACTTTCAGGGGTCAGCATTCAGAGTGGTCGGTCTCTTTAAAATTGCAGATATGATTGTGTCCCTCTTGAACTTTTTAGGGACTTCATGTGGCTCTTTGAATGAAATGTACAGTTCTTTGAGACCTGGGGATCGGGATCCTGCTTCTGCTGGCAACTTCCTCTCTTGTCACTCCCCGTCTATCTCTGCTTCAGCCACTCCATCCTTCTTTCTGTTCCCATGCCAGGCTCCTTCTGGCCTCAGGAAATCAAGGTGTAGTGGTTAAGTGCATGGACTTTGGAGCCAGTCTGCCTGGGCTCTGATCTCAGCTCTGCTTCTTATAGTCCTGTAACTTTTGGGCAAGTTTCTTAGTGTCTCCACGTCTCAGTTTTCACATCTGTCAAATGCGTATAACAGTAGTTCTCCTAGTTTGTTAAGAAGATGGAGCGAGTTAGTACATGTGAGTACTTGGCACACAGGAAGCGCTGATGGTGTTAGCTCAGGGTCTTCCTCCCTGCCAGCGCCTCATCCTTTGGGTCTAACTGCCACTTTCTTGGGGACTTTTTAATACCCCTGCATCCCTACAAAACCAGGTTAGGTGCTGCCCCAATCATATTTTTCATTTGTGAGCTCTGCAAAGTTAAGGACATTGTCTGCCTTGTTTCCACTACTGCCTTGCAAACAGTAGGTGTTCAGTACATGTGTCAGTGAGCAGAAAGGGGTCTGGGGCTGGTGGTGCCCAGTATAGCTCAGGCCAGCTCTGTTTTTGTCTGGCTTCGGCAGCCACAAGCTGGTACATGGACCACTTGGAGGAATGACGTGCTTCTTGTTCTCCTTCCAGAGCACTCTGCTGGTCCAGGCAGGTGACATGCCAGTGCTTTTAGTGATGTCCCTGCCTGTAACCCAGAAGCCATGGAGGAGATAAGGTAGCCCCGGTCCCTGGATCTGATCGGATGGGGAAGCCCAGTTCAATGGATACAAAATATAAGGATGACTTATTTCGGAAGTACGTGCAGTTCCATGAGGGCAAAGTGGACACCACCCCCAGCAAGCAGCGGCCTGGCAGTGATGAGTACCTGCGGGTGGCAGCCTCGACCCTGCTCAGCCTGCACAAGGTGGATCCCTTTTATCGATTCCGGCTGATCCAGTTCTATGAGGTGGTGGAGAGCTCCTTGCGCTCGCTGAGCTCCTCCAGCCTGCGGGCTCTGCACTGCGCCTTCAGCGTGCTTGAGACGGTGGGCATCAACCTCTTCCTCTACCCGTGGAAGAAGGAGTTCAGAAGCATCAAGGTAAGGCCTAGGACAGGCGCTCCACACCAGTCTCCCTTCTCGCCCCTTCTAGTCCTTCTTGAGACGGTTTGTGCCAAGCCGATCCCACCCCTCCTTTGCCAGCAGGCCCTCCTGTGTTCCCCACTGCCTTTGAGGTAGCAACTGCAGTGACCCCACAGCTCCCCACCTGGCCTCTCAGTCTAGTGTCATCTCTTAACTGGGTCCCCACCCCTGGCAGCTAACATGGGAAACTTTGAGGTTGGAAAGGTGGGCAGCACCTGGCCAGCCAGGGCCTGGAAGCCCAGGGCAGAGGGCTGGGCTCTAGTCTAAGGGGGGCTGGGAAGCAGGCAGTGCGGGGACCAGGTTTATGTTGGAAAAGAATCCTTCTGGCTGTCATGTGGGAGGTAGACTGTAGCAGGGCAAGAGTCGGGCGGGGAGACCATTAGGAGGCTGCTGCAGGTCTGCAAGCTGGGGAAAACAGGAGGCAGGAGGATGAATTCGAGAGAGAGAATTCTGAATTATTGCAAAGGCAGTGATGGCTCAGGAGAGGTTCCACCCAGTCGGTCTCTTAAGTCTTCTACATCTTTGTAGAAGTGCCAGAGAGGCACATCCTCATTGCTTATGAAGCTCTGCCCCCGACCCGGTCCCCTTCCTTCACCCATGTTTGTCCTGCTCCCCCTCGTGGAGCAGAGCCGCCACGCCCCCTGTAGAAAGCTAGTGGCTTTGTTCCCTGTGCGGGAGGAAGGAGCGGTGTGTCCTTTCCCTCACTCCCCGTGGCCGCGCTGTCGCTGAGCATTAGCCTCTGGCTGCCGGAGTGAGACGCCGCTGCTGCCGCCGCCGTGGAGAGATGCCCGCTTCCCCTCCCTGCCCGCTCCGCTTCGGACGTGCTGGGCTGCGCTCTGCCGCAGTCTCCATTGTGTGCCTCAGAGAGAAAAACTCGCCTCTCTTTCTACCCTCTTCCTTCCCCTAGACCTACACGGGCCCCTTTGTTTATTATGTCAAGTCCACGTTACTGGAAGAGGACATCCGAGCCATCCTGAACTACATGGGCTATGTGCCCGAGTTAGGGACGGCGTACAAGCTCAAAGAGCTGGTGGAGACCCTCCAGGTCAAGATGGTCACCTTTGAACTCTTTCTGGCCAAGGTGGAGTGTGAGCAGATGCTGGAAATCCACTCCCAAGTGAAGGACAAGGGCTACTCTGAGCTGGACGTGGTGAGCGAGCGCAAGAGCAGCACGGAGGACGTGCGTGGCTGCTCGGACGCCCTGCGGCGGCGGGCGGAAGGCCGGGAGCACTTGACCGCCTCCATGGCCCGCGTGGTGCTCCAGAAGTCGGCCAGCGAGCGGGCAGCCAAGGACTACTACAAGCCCCGCGTCACCAAGCCCTCCAGGTCGGTCGACGCCTACGACAGCTACTGGGAGAGCCGCAAGCCGCCCCTGAAGGCCTCGCTGAGCCTGCGGAAGGAGCCCGCGGCCGCAGACGTGGGGGACGACCTCAAGGACGAGATCATGCGGCCGTCGCCCTCGCTCCTGACCATGTCCACCTCCCCCCACGGCAGCCCAGACGACCTGGCGGCCCCCTCCCCCAACAATGGCCTCGGCTCGCTGCGCGGCACGTACTTATCCACTCAGGATGATGTGGATCTCTACACAGACTCGGAGCCGAGGGCCGCTTACCGGAGGCAGGACGCCCTGCGGCCGGATGTCTGGGTGGTCAGGAACGACGCCCACCCCGTCTACCACAAGCGCTCGCCCCCTGCCAAAGAGTCCTCCCTCTCCAAGTGCCAAAACTGCGGTCTGTCCTGCAGCTCCTCCCTCTGCCAGCGCTGCGACAGCCTGCTTGCCTGCTCCCCGGCCTCCAAGCCCAGCGCCTTCCCCAGCAAGGCCTCTGCCCACGACAGCCTGGCCCACGGGTCGTCTCTGCGGGAGAAGTACGCAGGCCAGACTCAGGGCCTCGACCGGCCCCCGCACCTCCACTCGAAATCGAAGCCCTCCGCCTCGGCCACCTCCCGCTGTGGCTTCTGTAACCGCCCCGGGGCCACCAACACCTGCACCCAGTGTTCAAAAGTCTCCTGCGACACCTGCCTCAGCGCCTACCATTACGACCCCTGCTGCAAAAAGAGTGAGCTGCACAAGTTCATGCCCAACAACCAGCTGAACTACAAGTCCACGCAGTTCTCCCATCTCGTGTACAGATAGACTTGACCTTGCATCTCCCTGTCACAAGGGCTACACCACTGACTTCGGTTTCATAGGAAAGAAATGCCGATGCATGGATCTGGGAAGCAGAGATCTACACCTGACCATCTGGTTGTCGGGGGTCCTGGGACCAGCCGCACCATGTGGGAGATCCCTTAGTGACTCAGATATTTCAACTGATAGCTGCTTTGTCGCCTGGCAAGGGAGAGGGTGGCACTTCCGTTCAGATTCATTTTTGCTAGTCTCTCCACTCCCTATTCTGTTTTGTTGTTATTGTTGTTGTTGTTTGTTTTTTAAAGAGGATTTCTATCTCTGGGACGCTTGCCACGCCTATGGCAAAGCCAACTTGGACTGGGAAGGGCCCTCCAGGTCCCCTCCAAATGCCCACCTGGAGCGGCGAGCTAGAGGCCTGTTGGCTTGTGAAATGAGCCCTCCTGCCACACTGGGCCTCGTCCACTGGCTCATCCCTCCACCACCCCTTCCCAAACACGAGGATCCCCACCTGCACCCCTTGCTGGATTTCCCTGCCTCTCTAGGTGTCAAAGGTGACCTGAGTCCAGGATTTGCTGAATGGCATCCAGTTGCCTCCACAGCTCAGCTCAGTTGTGGGGTCTGGGAACTTTCCTCCAGCGCTCTGAGGTGTGGCCCTCCACAGCAGGACTACTTTGCCCCTTTTCTGTTGTTTGCACATGCCCTTCTTACTGTACTGTAAATAGATATTTTTGAAATTTATTTTTAAATAAATATTCAACTTGCCATGTGTTTCAAAGTGGTTAAAATATTAATGATGTAGCTATTTATAAAGATGCCCTGGGTTCTTTAGTCTTCCAAGGGAGGGGCTCATGCCCTTCCACGCTGTGTCCTCCACTCACCACAGCCTGAGGGAGAGTGTGGGGGCAGAGGAGGAACAGAGATGATGTCCCCGCGTCCCCTGAGTTGGTGGAGAGCCTCTGTCTTCCCTACAATAAATCTCTAACACCTACCTCCAGTGCGCACTTAGGGGGTTAGTCTGGGCCGAGAGGTCTGTGCACCTGCAGACTGTGACAACCTAGTGACGATTCAGGAACCTCACCCTGTGGATCTCCAGCCTGGTCTTTGCCACTGGCTGAGCGTGAACCTTGCACTCCAAACTTCTTGAGTCTTGTTTCTGAAGGAAAGTCATTTGGGATTCCCACTACCCCTCCATTTCAGTCCTCTTCTCTTCACCTGTTTCCAGGACTCCTCTGCAACATTTGCAACCTTTTTGCACTAAAGTAAGCAGGAGTCGGCGAGTGCCCATCAGACAGATGTCTCCTGAGATGCTTAGCCGAGCCTCAGCGCTTCCAGACCCAGAGCCCCCCTTAAACTCCTCTTGTGAATTACCCCGGATTTTCCTTTTGGGGTGCAGAGCAGGAGTGGGGCGAGAATTTGAAGATGAAACTGCTTCCTTGTGAACTAACAATATATTTTAGCCATAAGTGTTTGTGATGGACAGAATGTTATAGGAATTTACATGCAGTGGGTTTTCTGGTAGAATGAGGTATTCAGCTCTTGAGCAGATTTAAATCTGGCTGAATCCTGAGGCCACTGTGAATTTGCTGATGTTCTTCCAACTCAGTCGAGTGATTTTAAGGTTTTCAAAATCTTCTATGGCTCTTTTTATATATCTAGTAGATTACATGTAGATAATTCACTGTGTATATAAAGCTGAATTTCAACCAACTTTAATACTAAGACCTGCCCATTCTGGGGCATTCATCTTTGATGTTCTTCCTTTTCCCATTTCAGAAGTGTCAATGCCTGTCCCAGTCCTGGTTTTCCATTTTCAGACCGCTCTAGCACTACACTCTTTTAACCAACCGTGATGCCACGTAACTTCAACACGGCAGACAAAAGCAGGAATAACTAACTTGTCCTAGAAGAGAAAGTCCAGTGTGTGTATCATCACGGAAATACTGTATTCATGGACTGGAATAGGAAATGCTATGACTATGCTCCTCCTTGGTGTGTATCTTATTGTGTGAGGTTGCTGTGATTGAGATAGTTAAATATATGCTAATTTAAAAATGCAGATGTTTTGCTTTTGATTTCTACCAAGAGTTGAAATGTTGAGAGATAATTTAAAAAAATAATAATAAAGTGTCTTCCATTGTTAAATGAAGAGTTTGGGGTTTTTCTGTCCTCCTCTCCCTGCTGCTTTGAAATTTGGGTTACTTGGGTTTCTTTGGTGTTTGGTTTTTGCTTAAGCTGTTTTTAGTTCCTTAGTGACAGGACTCACGTGGTTTCCTCCATGAAACTGACAACAATTGCCAGCGTTGAGTGCTCAGGCATTTTGTATGCTGAGACTTCATATTCATGATCTCATATCTATAAGGTAACATAAATCCTGTTATGATGCTGTCTTACAGTGGGGAAACCAAGGTGTACAGAGTTCAGCCACATTTCCCAGGAGTGGGACTGCAGACTCCAGGAGAAATGGTTGTTGGTGGTGACAGACGTTAAATAACACTGAAGGACGTTGTGAAAAAAGTTAATCACATTTAACAAAATTATTTTTTGGTCGTGCCCACGGCACATGGAAGTTCTTGGGCCAGGAACAGACCCATGCCATAGGAGCGACCTAAGCACTTAGAGTGACCCAAGCTGCTGCAGTCACACCAAGTCCTTAACCTGGTGCACCACAAGGGAACTCCCCCATTTTTAATTTTTGATTTTTTTCAATTTAAATACCTCAAGGAGGATCCTGGTCAGTGTAATGCTAGCTCGTCTCTAACAAAGAGGACGTGGGCATCAGGCTTAGAGCCTTTGGCAGGGTCTTAGGTATTCAGCTGCCTTCTATTCAGGGAAGGCCTACTACGTTTCCACCTACAGCAGTGATAGGAGATGATTTTAAACATCAACTTAAGGCGTTTTATTTCATTTCATTTATTTTTCTTTTTAGGAATGCACCTGCAGCCTATGGAATTTCCCAGGCTAGGGATAGAATTGGAGCTGTAGCTGCCAGGCCTGCACCACAGCCACAGCAACTCCAGATCCCAGCCGTGTCTGTGACCTACACCACAGCTCACAGCAATGCCAGATCCTTAACCCTGAGGCTTAACCCTTAACTCTGATCCTTAACACTGAGTGAAGTCAGGGATTGAACCTGCATCCTCATGGATACTAGTTGGGTTCATTACTGCTGAGCCACAGTGGGAAATCCCAAGGTGTTTTTTAAAAATAAAGTTTCCTGAAACTAATTATAATATTGAAAATCCAGAAGCTTCCGTCATGGCGCAGCAGAAACAAATCTGTCTAGGAACCATGAGGTTGTGGGTTCAATCCCTGGCTCAGTGGGTTAAGGATTTGTCGTTGCCATGATGAGCTGTGGTGTAGGTCGCAGACACAGCTCAGATCCTCCATTACTGTGGCTGTGGTGAGGGCCAGCTGCCGTAGCTCTGATTCGACCCTTAGCCTGGGTGTGGCCCTACAAAGCAAAAAAAGAAAAGAAGAGAATGAAAACCCACCATACTTCAAAAATAAATAAATAATGAGGGTAGATTTAAAAGCAAAATATATGGGGAGTCTCTGGTGGCTCAGCGGATAAGGATTCGGCATTGTTATTGCTGTGGCTTAGCTTTTTTTTTTTTGTCTTTTTGTCTTTTTTGTTGTTGTTGCTGTTGTTGTTGTTGTTGTTGTTGCTATTTCCTGGGCCGCTCCCACGGCACATGGAGGTTCCCAGGCTAGGGGTTGAATCGGAGCTGTAGCCACCGGCCTACGCCAGAGCCACAGCAACACGGGATCCGAGCCGCGTCTGCAACCTACACCACAGCTCACGGCAACGCCGGATCGTTAACCCACTGAGAAAGGCCAGAGATCGAACCCTCAACCTCATGGTTCCTAGTCAGATTCGTTAACCACTGCGCCACGACGAGAACTCCTTTTTTTAATGATTTTTATTTTTTCCCTTATAGCTGGTTTACATTGTTCTGTTAATTTTCTACTGTACAGCATGGTGACTCAGTTACACATACATGTATACATTCTATTTTCTCACATTATCAGGCTCCATCATAAGTGACTAGACATAGCAGGATCTCATTGCTAATCCATTCCAAAGGCAATAGTTTGCATCTCTTAACCCCGAATACCCAGTCCATCCCACTCCCTCCCCCTCCCTCTCAGCAACCACAAGTCTATTCTCCAAGTCCATGATTTTCTTTTCTATGGAAAGGTTCTTTTGTGCCATATATTAGATTTCAGATATAAGTGATATCGTATGGTATTTGTCTTTCTTTTCCTAACTTTATTTCACTTAGTATGAGAGTCTCTAGTTCCATCCATGTTGCTGCAAGTGGCATTATTTTCTTCTTTTATGGCTGAGTAGTATTCCATTGTGTATCTATATCACATCTTAATCCATTCATCTGTCGATGGACATTTGGGTTGTTTCTATGTCTTGGCTGTTGTGAATAGTGTTGCAGTGAACATGCGGGTGCATGTGTCTATTTCAAGGGAAGTTTTGTCCGGATAGATGCCCAAGAGTGGGATTTCCAGGTCATATGGTAGTTCTATATTTAGTTTTCTTTTTTCTTTTTTTTTTTTTAAATGAGAGTTGCAATGTTTATTTCAGGTTCTCTCTTGTTTTTTGTCTTTTTTTTTTTCTTTTTTGCCACACAGGCAGTATGTGGGAATTCCTGGGCCAGGGATTGAACCTACGCCGCACAGCAGCAACTAGAGCCACAGCGGTGAGAACGCAGGAGCCTCAACCTGCTAGGCCATCAGAGAACTCCCTATGTTTAGTTTTCTGAGGAACCTCCATACTGTTTTCCATAGTGATTGTGTCAGTTTACTTTCCCACCAGCAGTGTAGGAGGGTTCCCTTTTCTCCACACCCCCTCTAGCATTTGTTATTTGTGGACTTATTAATGATGGCCATTCTGACTGGTGTGAGGTGGTACCTCATAGTAGTTTTGATTTGCATTTCTCTAATAATCAGTGATGTTGAGCATCTTTTCATGTGCTTGTTGGTCATCTGTATATCTGCTTTATAGAAACGTGTATTCAGGTCTTCTGCCCATTTTTCAATTGGGTTGGCTTTTTTGCTGCTGAGTTGTTGTGGCTCAGCTTTGGTCCCTGTCCTGGGAAATTTGCATGCTATAGGTATGGCCAAAGGAAAAAAAAAAAAAAAAAAAAAAAAGGAAAAATATAGCAGAAATCCTACGAGGAGTGTTAAGAGCAGCTGTGGTTTGGGACATTGTGTCTCTGCCCACCACACCAACTGCTCTGCTGGGTTGGCCCCTGAAAGTCCAGTCAGCTGTCGTGGAAGGGACTGAACAGTTTTCTCCATCTTGTGCACTGGCTCAACCAATATCCAGGCCTTGGGCCACACCAAGGCCCAGGTACTGGGCTTGGTTTTCGTGACAGTAAGGGAAATGGCACTGCCATCCTGGCTGCCCAGAACAGCAGCTTCCTAGAGATGAACAGCCAACCTGGGGGAGCCAAGGAAGCCAGACACTCACTCCTGAATCTAAAGTGGAGCAGAGACTCGGAGCAGATTGCTGAGTTTTATATGTCAATGACAAGCATATTTAAATATCGTCAGGCCCACCAGCTGTACAACATTGGCCTTGCTGCCAACTCCGAGCACCAACCTGTGGTACCCCACGTGCATGATTACCAGGCTCAGAGGGATGAGAGCTGTGGCAGACACTACCAGCTGCACCCCAGTCTTCACTGTCCCCTTCTCCCTTGATAACAGAAGCCCTGGCTTTTAGACATACGGCCGTCCAGATTAACAACTCCCTTCCCAGCCTTTCTTGCAGCCGGGCATGGGCATATGGCTGTGTCTGGTCCCCGGGATGGAAAAGCGCTCTGGGTGGCTGCTAAGACATGTCCTTCAAAGAAAGGCACTTGTCCTTCCCACCCTTCCCACCCTGTGCTGGCTGAAATGGAGCAGCCACGTGAGATTCTGAGGCAGAGGCAGTAGCTGGAAGGGCTTGGGTCTCTGATGCTTAGGAAGCCTCCTCATGCTTAGGCAGGTACCTAAGCAGAGGAGGTACCCGCCTAATTTCTTATATGAGAGAAATAAACTATCTTTTTTTTTTGTCTTTCTAGGGCCATACTTGAAGCATATGGAAGTTCCCAGGCTAGGGGTCCAATCCGAGCTGTAGCTGCTGGCCTACACCACAGCCACAGAATGTGGGATCTGACCCATGTCTTCGAGCTACGCCACAGCTCATGGCAATGCGGGATCCTTAACTCACTGAGCCAGGCCAGGGACCAAACCTGTGTCCTCATGGATACCACTCAGGTTCGTTACCACTAAGCCACAATGGGAACTCCCAGAAAACTTTTTTTGTAGAAGAGGCAAGACTAGTATAATGACCCCTCATGTCCATTGAATCCAGGGTTTCAACAGTTAACAGCTTCCAGCCAACTTGATTTTTTCTCTACCTGTCCGTCCACTTCCCTCACTCCTGAATTCCTTTGAAGCAAATTCCAGACATCTGTTTCATTTGTGAATATTTTATTACATGTATCTAAAAGACAAGGATTTTGAAAGCAATATCACATCTAGATTTTTATAACAATTCCTTAATCGTGACAACTATCCGTTTGGTGTTCCCAGTTCCAATTGTCTTATAAATCCATATTTTTAAAACAGTTTGTTTGTGTCAGGGCCCAAAGAAGATCTCATATTGCAATTGGTGGGTAGACCTTTAAATCACCTCTACCCTAAAGGTGAGGAAGGGGCCCCACTTTTCTCTTTCTCTTTTTTCCCCTTGAAATGTATTTGTTGAAGAAATCAGACTGTTTGTCTTTTAGCGTTTGCCAGAGTTGCAGGTTTGTTGATTGCAGCCTCTGCTGTTGTTTAACGGGTTCCTCTGTTCTCTCAACCTCCTGAAAATTGGTAGTGGGCTCTTTTTTTTTTTTCCTTTAATTCCTTACTGTTTATCTGCACATATTGTACAAAAGTAGAAAAATAAACATTTCTTATTGGTATGAGTCAGGGCTTCAGCTCCATAAATAAGGGGTGAGAGGAAATAAGTTATGGCAGGCTTGGAGCTTAGTGCATAAATAAGGTCAGGGCCCCAGACGGGGTGCGGCTGGGTTCAGGTTCTCAGATGTGCAAGTCTCCACTGGTAACACTTCTCAGGTCCCTTACGAGGAAGTGGAAGAGGTTGAATGTCACAGAGGCCTCAAGGCAGCCTTGGGACTCTTTCTCTGTGGCTTCTTGGAGCCGGTGCAGCCAGTGGTTGAGGCGGCCCTGGAGCCGGGATCCTGCCGTGGGCTGAGCCCTGATGCAAGCCTGAAGTTCGACGTGGATGTGATGCAGCGTGCGAAGTGGCTGGTCCAGGGTGACCCCCAGGGATGAGTCAGCCGCGGCCCTTAGGACCTTCAGAGTCAAGTCTAGCTCAGCCTCTAAGGCCACGAGGCGCTCCCACACCTGCAGCTGCCTCAGGTCCCGGGTCCTGGGGAAGAGGTGAGAGCTGCAGCTCCAGTTCTTCAGTGAGAGTGACTCTTCCAAAGCATCCTTGGCTTTCTTGAAGCCCTTCAGCTCCCATGGTGACAGAGATTGGAACTGGCCCATGTGGCAGCCCTTCCTGGTTGTGGTGGGCTTGAAAGTGGGGACAGGGCCAGCTCTGGCCAAGTCCAGCATCACAGTCGCCAACACCAGGAGCCAAGCTGTAGTCATGGCTAAATCCCAACTGCTTCTCTGGCCCCATGGCTCCACTTTTAGCCAGGCTCACTGGGCAGTCCCAACTGATGTGTATAAAGTGAAAAGGCAAATGGAAATAGGAATATCCACTTTAACTGCAAAGGCATGAATGGGTGGGGCCAGTCGCCAAACCAGGTGAGCCGGGACCTGTGCCAGGAAGGAAAGAGACAGGAAGGAAAGAGAAACCGAAAGTCAGTCACAGGAGAGAACCCTGTTTCTGAGAAGTCCCTATGCCTGGAGAATCTCCAGATTCGGCCAGATCTCCGGAGACGGCCTTCAGCTTGCTGACTTTGGAGGGCCCCCAGTGAGGCCAAGGCAGATGGAGGGATGGGGAACTGGCTTACGGACCCTCACAGTGGGGCAGGGACCTGAGTGGCGTGGGTGAGGCTGCTGAGCAGTAGAGAAGGGCCATCCTTTGAATGTGCAGGAGTGTGCTGTGGCCCCCTTTTCTATTTTTGCTTTTGTTACCTATGCTTTTAGTGTCACATCCAAGAAATTACTGCCAAATCCAATACTGTGAAACTTCTCTATGTTTTCTTCTAGGAGTTCTATAGTTTATGTCTTACGTTTGGATCTTTAATCCATTTTCAGCTTGCTGTACAGTATAAGGTAAGGGTCTAACTTCATTCTTTGGCATTTAGACCACTCGTGGACACTGCCTTCTCCCCACTGAGTGGTCTTGGGAGCCTGTTAAAGTTCATTTGATCACATGCATGAGGGCTTATTTCTGGTGTCTCTATTCTGTTTCATTGGTCTCTGTGTCTCTTTTTAGGCCAGTACCACACTATTCTGATTACTGTAGCTTTGTATGTAATGTGTTTTGAAATCAGGAATGTGAGGCCTCCAATGTTATTCTTTTTCAAGATTGTTTTGGCTATTCAAGGTCCCCAGAGATCCCGTATAAATTTTAGGTTTTTTTTTTTTTTTCTCATTTGTGCAAAAGTGCCATTGGGATTTTGATAGAGATTACATTAAATCAGTAGTTTGCTTTGGGTACTATGGACATTTTAACAATATTAAATCTTCATGAACACAGGATGTCTTTCCATTACTTTGTGTCTTCTTTAATTTCTTTTAGTAATGTTTTGTAGTTTTTAGTGTACAGATCTTTCATCTCCTTGATTAAATTATTCCTAGGGGAGTTCCCATTGTGGCACAGTGGAAATGAATTCAACTAGGAACCATGAGGTTGAGGGTTTAATCCTTGACCTCACTCAGTGGGGATCTAGCATTGCCATGAGCTGTGGTGTGGGTTGCAGATGTGGCTTGGATCTTGTGTTGCTGTGGCTGTGGCATAGGACAATGGCTGCAGCTCTGATTGGTCCCCTAGCCTGGGAACCTCCACATGCCATGGGTGCGGCCCTAAAAAGACAAAAAAAAAAAAAAAAGATTATTCCTAAGTATTTTATTGTTTTTGATGCTGTTGTAAGTAGAACTGTTTTTTGTTTGTGTATAGAAATGCAACTGATTTTTGCGTGTTGGTTTTGTATCCTGAAATTTAGCTAAATTCATTTATTAGTTCTAACAGATGTGTATGTGTGAGAGAGAGATCTTTAGAGTCTTCCTTTCCTTTTTTTTTTTTGTTTTGGCCACAACCAGAGCATGTGAAAGTTCCTGGGCCAGGGATTGAACCTGCACCACAGCAGTGATAAGACGGATCCTTAATCTGCTGTTCCACTAGGGAATTCCTAGGGTTTTCTATGTATAAGATGATGTCATCTGAGAACAGATATAGTTTTACTTCTTCCTTTCCAATTTGGATGCTATTATCGATTGATTGATTGCCCAGTTGCTCTGGCTAGGACTTCTAGTACCATGTTTAATAGAACAGGCAAGTGTGGGCATCTTGCCTTTTTCCTAAGCTAAAAGGACAAAAGATTTTAGTCTTTCCCCACTGAGTATGAAGTTAGCTGAGGCACATATATTTTCATATGTGGCCTTTATTATGTTGAGATAGTTTCCTTCTCTTCCTAGTCTGTGTTTTTCTTATGAAAGTGTGTTGAATTTTGTCAAATGCTTTTTCTGCCTTAATTGATATGATCGTGTGGTTTTTGTCCTTCATCCTGTTCCTATGATATATCACATGGTAGTTGACTTTTGAGGCTTGCTCAGATATGGGTTGTTGTTGTGCAGATGCTTGATAGATGTTGGCTTCTTTCATCAGGAAGCACTTGGTCTCCCTTTGGGCTGTTAACGGGCATTAAGGCTGTTTCTCAGTACTTGGATCCATTGTTTCACTGGAACCTGCAAAATGGAGATATTCCAATTCTAGTCTTCCTTGTTTGGCAACTGGAATACTTCTGTAAAAACAAACTCTTCCTGTGGTGGTGACGAAACTGCATAGAACACACACACACACACACACACACACGAGCATGTAAAACTGGTATAATCTGAACAAGTTCTATGGATTATACCAATGTCAGTTTCCTGGCTGTGATATTGTCGTGTAGTTTTGTGAGATCTTAACCCCTGAGAGAAACTGGGTACAGGGGTACAAAGGACCTTCCTGTACCATTTTTGCAACTTCCTATAGATCTATGATTTCTTTTTTCTTTTTACAACCACACCTGCAGCATATGGAAGTTCCTGGGCTAGAGGTCACATCAAAGCTGCAGCTGTTAGCCTATGCCATGGCCAAAGCAACACCAGATCTGAGCTATGTCTGTGATCTACACTGCAGCTTGTGGCAATGCCAGATCCTTAACCCTTTGAGCAAGGCCAGGGATACTAGTTGGGTTCTTAACATGCTGAGCCACAATGGGAACTCCTATGATTTTTTTTTTTAAGAATAGCTCCTTTTTATTTTATTAAAAAAAATTGGTGTGGGGGGGGCACTCCGTGATACATGGAGCTCCTGGTCCAGGGATCAGATTCAAGTCACACTTGTGATGTATGCCACAGCTGTGGTAATGCTGAATCCTTTAATCCCCCGTGCTGGTAGAGGATCAAACCTGCATCCTGGTGTTGCAGAGAAGCCGCTGATCCCATTGTGCCACAGCGGGAACGCCTACATCTGTGATTTTAATAAAGAAATGTCCCTCATCTTGTGTTTGACTACCAGTGGTATCATTTAAGAAAAGCAGGATAAACGCTTACTTCCTTCCCTTTATTTTTACTTAGAATAATTGCTGATGCTTTAGAGTCCCCCAACAGTGACTGACTTTTTAAAAAAGTAGTATGAACTCTGATTTCAGTATATTTCAAGTATTTCAACAATGCATTGCATTATTGTTATTGATGCTCAAATTCCCACTTGGCCAGTAGGAACCTCTTCCAGCTGGCTTCTTCGTCCTCTGACCTGCTCCTGAAATCTCTGATTGCTTCCTCTCAGTCTGGTATGACAAGGGCTCCAGGTTCATCCTGCACATTTCCTGCCTAAGCCCTGGACTCAGACATTTCTCCAAAGAGCCCTGGGCCCTTATACTGCAAAATGACATTTGGAAATTGCAGTCTGAGAGCTAAGGGTGTTCTCTGCCACTGGGTTGGTCATTGTTTCTAGGTCTTTTCCATGGGCAGAGCTAGGAACAGGCTTACATCCCTAACAGTAAGTAAGTAAGTAAATAAATAAATAAATGAGTTCCCTGGTGCCTGGTGGCATAAGGATCTGGCATTGTCACTGCCGTGGCTCAGATCACTGCTGTGGCATGGGTTTGATCCCTGGTCCAGGAACTTCCACATGCTGTGGGCACGGCCCAAGCAAAAAACAAAAAACCATGGTAGGTTCGTACTTATACTTTAAAGTTCAGGACTGCAGGATTTTTATTCAACTTGATTTCTTATTTATTTATTTATTTTTTTGTCTTTTGTATTTTGTCCTTTTAGGGCCACGCCTGCGGCACATGGAGGTTCCCAAGCTAGGGGTCTAATCAGAGCTGTTGCTGCCAGCCTACACCAGAGCCACAGCAACCCCAGTTCTGAGCCACGTCTGTGACCTACACCACAGCTCACAGCAACACCGGATCCTTAAACCACTGAGCGAGGCCAGGGATCGAACTCTCAACCTTATGGTTCCTAGTCGGATTCGTTTCCGCTGCACCACAACAGGAACTCCCTTCATTTCTCTTTTATCCTCACACTGAGAATCCTGGTTCTCAAGGAGTCCAGGGAAGCCACAACAAATTTCAATTTTTGTCACCACGGCTAGATCTGATCCTGATACAAGGGGTGGCCCTCGGAGCGTGTCTCAGTTACTCGCCACAGAGTCGGGAGGACTGAGGCTGAGGGGCGTTTGCAAGTTTGCACATGATTAACTCCTGGTTGCCCATGGCTCCACTAGGAAGTGAAACATCAGAGGTACAGGTAAAGCCAGGGTAGGTGTGATGCGGTCCACGTGCTCTTCCTCACCTTCCTTCCCCTGCCCCTGCCCCACTGGAGCCTTGACCTTAAGAAAGGGGCTGACTTTCCAGCCTTTCTTCACACTCCGCAGCACTGGGCTACAGCCTGACACACCACTGCTCCGCAGCATTGTTTTGCCGGGTTTTCTATGGACATGTGCTGATTCATCTATTCTTCCCCCTCATCTCAGCTTTTGAGATTTACCATGTTGATGTGTTACTCTGTTTCATCCATCCATCCATCCATCATCATCCATCCATTGGTCTTACCCGAAATCTCTGCTGTATGGGGTTCCCTACATGACTGCACACTGTCCATTCTCCTACTGGGAAGCACTTTGCTCGTTTCCAGTAATTTGCTATTACAGGTATCCTTGGAGGTACTCCTGAGTATGTATGCATGAGTATGTAAGAGTTTCTCCAGGGCAAACTTCTTCTGTAAATGGACCAATAGTGTTTTGGGAGTCAAGAGGCAAAATGTGTGTGTGTGTGAGATATGCGTTCTTAACTAACAAAGAGAGAAAACGAACTTCAATGAATTTTTTATTAAAAAATTCAAAACTGTGTGAACATGGTAAAAGCCCTTGTTAGCTCTGTGGTGGTACAACGGCAGGCGGGCTGGGCTTGGCCCTTAGCCAGTAGTTTGCCCCTCCTTGCTCTCTAGGGCATGAACCTAGTTAAGGACTTGCTGGGTTCAAGGGTCACAGGTGTCCCTACCTTTACTAGGCAATGCCAGGTGCTCTTCAAAGTGATTCTATTAAGTTGGGCTCTTGCCAGAGCATGACAAGTCTTCCTGCTTCCCTCGTGCTCTTGATATTGCATCAAATCTCTCCGTTTAATGCCTTGTTCCTCTCATTCTGGTTTCATTTCTTATCACATTTTGAAAAGTGAACATAACATGCCATGTGTTCCTTATCATTGAATAAAATTTCTTTGTAAACGAAAATAGAGGAGTTCTCTGATGGCCTAGCAGGTTGAGGCTCCTACATTCTCCTGCTGTGGCCCTGGTTGCTGCTGTGTGGTTCGATCCTTGGCCCACGAACTTCCACATGCTGCCCGTGTGGCAAAAAAGAAACACACACACACACACACACCCTACACACACCAGAAATAAAACACTGCAAATCTCATTTAAAAAAAAAATAGAAAATATATAGAGACGAGATCCTAAAAAGAAGGTACCCATTATCCTTCCACTCAGAAAATCAAAGTCCCCTCAATCGCAGCACCTATCCTTCCAGATTTTTTCCTACACACACACACCCCATTAATTTAATTACTGGAGGCTGATGCTCTATATATTATTTTGGAATCTGCTCGTCCAGCTTCACGAGGCTCTATCGGAATTGTTTTTGTTGCGAATGACATAAAGCCCAGCCTGAATGGCATCAACAGCGAGGCTGCACTGTCTCCCCCCGGTGACAGGGCTCCGGAGGGAGGTCGGGTCCAGGGCGGAGGACTTGACCTTTCTCTTAGCAGGCTGGTGGGGGCGCCCTCACAGTGGGAGGCCGAGGCCAGGCAGGGGAAGACGCTGCTTCCCTTCTCTGAATGACTGTGTGTGTGCGGAGACAGTCCTGGAAACTCCCCAGGATGTCGCTTCATTCTCCTGTGGAACTGGGTCCCAGGCCCGTCCCTCAGCATTTGCAGTCGTGAGGGGTAAGGGGTGACCAGACATGGCTCTGTCTCCCCTCAGCCCTGGGGGCTATGAGGCTCTCAACTTTGTGTGACCCTCCCCTGCGGCTTTCTGGCCTCTAAGGAAACATGCCTTCCCTGGCTTGCTCCCCTTCACCTGAGTGCTTTTTCTAGACATTGAGAAGGTTGAAATGCGAGTGAAAATACCCAGCTCCCCTCAGGCTCAGCTCTCCTTTACTCCCAGGGCTCCATCTCATCCAGGCAGACACGCTCCTGGCCTCCCCTGCAGCCACCAGTGGAATTGGAGCTGCAGCTGCCAGCCCACCACAGTTCATGGCCACGCCAGATCCTTAACCCACTGAGCGAGGCCTGGGATCGAACCTGCATCCTCAAGGATATTAGATTCATTTCTGCTGAGTCACGATGGGAACTCTCACACTGCAGGGTTGTGAGGAACTAAGGAAAACCTGCCAGAAGGTTCATGCCTGGGGTCAGGACAGGCTCTCTTACCTGGTTTTGCTTCGTATCACATGTATTTTTTGTTTGCACCTGTGCCTGCTTAGCAGCTTCGGAAGCCTCCTAGAAGTATGAGAGGGTTTAAACAAAGTGAACTTTGAGGCTTGTCACAGATAATGCCACTACCTTCCTTCAGACGCCTGCCTGGTTCAGAGCCTGGTCTCAGCCGGGCAAAGGCCCACCAGGGGCTGGTCTGCAACCCCAAGTGGCAGCGGGTGGTCGGCCCAGCATGGGAGGAAGATGAGTCCCTCGCACCCATGAGGCTGGGCCCGAGCTGAGCCCTCCTGCTTGGCCTCGTGTCCTCACAGGGGCTGTATGCTTAGGCTATTCAAGATGGCTGTTCTCTTGCCCTCTGTACATGCCCTGCTCAACCAAGGCCTGCGTCACTCACGTGACTATCCAGTCCTCTTAATTACAGGGCCTAATTAGGTCCTGGTAACTGAGCCCTCCTGACATCAATGACCCTCTTTAAATGGCAGCCTCCTCCTCCCCGTGAGTCGTGAAGACTGCTGCTGCGTCCTGCTGACCACGGTGGGCTGTCGCTCCAGGACCCCTCATGTAAGATCCTCTGTCCAATAAGCCATGGATGTCTCTGTCACTGTCACTGGGCTCTTTCTTTGGTCTCAACTACAAGGCTTGCAGGCCTGTGGGGTGAAGCCCAGCAGGGATGGAGGCAGGACTGGACCCAGAAGCCCAGGCTCCTGCCCACTAACCACTGTGTTTTGCCGGCTTTTGGCCGCGAGGGTCACAGGCATTGACAGAGTCTAGGGGCCTGTGCACCACGTGTCTGCAAAGCCACTGAGCACAAACACAGAGAGTGGCAGCACTCATTTTTATTTCTAAATAAGTATCCAGAGACACTACTGTTTTCCATCCATGTTTTAATTCTCTAAAGAGTCCAGTGAGATGAAGAGGCTCCAGCATAGCAGCTACAGGTCCCTCCACCTCCGCCCATGCTCCCCTCCCCAGCCCGCAACCGCACCAGGAAGAGCAGCAAGTCATTTCTCAGGAACTAGGACCTGATGAACGCCTCTCACAGCTTACTTGAGGGAGGACAAAAGAACAAGACTGACCTTCTCAATGGTCCTTAAATCAAAAAGCAGTACTTAAAAGTATCCTTCATTTTCACAAAGAAAATTACTCAAAAGAATACAAGGTTCTGATTAACGGTGAGAACAAACCAAGCTTTGCAGGAGCTGCACCAGAGAAGCTGAAGCCTTTGGTAGCCACAAACCTCACAGCGGCCCAGGGAGTGAGGTGCCTTCCCTGGCCTGGGCGCCCCCACGGCCCCTAAGAGCAGGGCTGGGGCCTGGCGAGGTGAGTGCCAGGAAGGCGCCGATGCAGCTCTTCCCAGCGGACTGGCTGCCTGGACAGGCGACCTTTCTCCTCTGACCACCAAACCGAGTTCCTTCAATCACAGGGCCACAGGTCTGGAGCAGAGCTCTTGCCCTAAAGCCAGGAAGCTCCTGCAGAGAAGCTGCAAGACTGGCTCCCAGGTAAGGAAAAGCCACAGATCTTGACCCCGCTCTGGGGTTAGGGGCAATGTTGGCTGGGGTGGGAAAGGGTGAAATTGGTGGGCCAGGGGAAAGAGGTCTTTCTTTTTTAACTTGGAGGCGGAAGTCCCTGAATATCTAGTGCCATTTGTATGCAAAATGACAGGAGGCTAAATGGAAGGGAGTGTGGCTGCCTGTTCGGAGCCTTCACTCTGACTTGTGGTGTTTTCACTTAAAACATATTGCCTGGGGCTTTAGAGACTGGGTTCCCAGTGGAACAACTTCTTAATGATTCTGGCTGCTCCATCAGGAATTTGGTTTCATATCCACCACCCAGCAGGAGAAACACATGCCTCCAGAAATCCTGGAGGGAATGGGGAAAGAGCAAAGGATCGGTCCTCTTTTTTTTGCATTTAAAGTCCTAATTGGAGCTCCCTGGTGGCCTGGCGGGCTAAAGATCCAGTGTTGTGCCTGCAATAACTCCAGTTTGATCCCTCGCCCAAGGACTTCTGCATGCTGAGGACATGGTCAATAAAAAAAAAAAAAAAGGAAAGAAAGAAAGAAAAAAAAGAAGTCCTGGAGTTCCCATTGTGTCTCAGTGGTTAACGAATCCGACTGGGAACCATGAGGTTGGGGGTTCGATCCCTGGCCTCACTCCGTGGATTAAGGATCCAGCGTTGCCATGAGCTGTGGTGTAGGTCACAGATGCAGCTCGGATCTGACATTGCTGTGGCTCTGGCGTAGGCTGGTGGCTACAGCTCTGATTAGGCCCCTAGCCTGGGAACCTCCATATGCCATGGGTTCGGCCCTAGAAAAGATAAAAAGACAAAAAAAAAAAAAAAAGTCCTAATTGATGGCAGATCATTGCTGTAAGGTTCCTCCTTACACTAGGATCTGGGATAAGTTCTCTTTTTTTTTGGCTGCATCCACGGCATGCAGAAGTTCCTGGGCCAAGGATTGAACCAGTCACAGCAGTAACAATGCAGATTCTTACCCTGTTGCACCACCACGGAACTCCCTTGGATCAATTCTAAGGCCAGATCCAACCTAAACTATACCTGTACCTTTGATGGCGCTAACTTGGCCAAGGAGAGGTCCACTACCACCTCCCCCACCAAAGCAGAAAAAGGATCCTGGCTGTGGCCACCTCGCTGGGGACTTTGCCAAATGTGTTACCCCTGTGAGAGTGGGAGTGTGGACCTGAGACCTCATGAGGCCACCTTCGACAGGGGCTTTAAGGAGAAGGCTACCCACCAATCTTTCCACGTTCCATTGCGTAAAAAGGAATCCACAGGCAAATCAGAGCCTCCTCAGGCTGACGTGGGGGTACTCAGGGCTGCCAACATTCTGGGCCAGGCCCTGGCCCTTGGCCTCATGTCAGCCAGGGCCCAGCCAGCCTTCCTATTGGGAAAAGGGTGGCTGGCCTGGGGGAGGGCGGGCAGGTGGGTGGGCTTCAGCCTGCTCCTGGCCTGAGTGTCTGAGCCTGACTAAGGAACTGGGCCCTCTTCCAGGTCAGCCCAAACCTGATCTCTGGGGAGCTAGGAAAAACCAGCTTCTTCTCCAGTAAGACCTCACACCCTCTGGATATGGTCACTCCCAGGAGTCTACAGTCCTAGGGCTGCAGAAAGCATGTCATTTATCCCAGCAGCTCAGAATCACAGGGAGTCTGTGGAGACACTGCCGACGGGGCTCTTACTGCCACCTGACTCCCAGGCAGTGTGTCTTCAGTGTTCACTGGCTGAGCAGCCAGCCCCCCAAAGGCACTCGCTGACCTTACAGCCTTCACCTCACTCTAAAGTACGACCTTCTCTGTGTGCTGTGGTTCTCCTGGCCCATGGCCTAGACCTACAATATGTGGGAAGTTATAGTTATGCTGGACATTTTTTTAATCTTCCAGGCATTTTATTGCCTCAAACAATAGAATTATTAGGAATGCTAAAGGTGGACAGCAGCAATTTTTGGTTCTTGGGCAAAGACATCTGAAAAAAGTTCACCAGAAAAATATGTCCATGGGCTTTGGCCTGTTTCTAAGTGTATAGGGATTGCATATGGGTTACCCTCCTTGCATGCTGCTAACCCCACGTGGCCAGCAGGGGGCAGAAGAGGGCCACAGGAGATCCAGGCTGGTGCGGGTCCAGGCCTGGAAAGGTTCCCCGCAGCCACCTCCACACAGCCTTGGGGACCTTCCACAAATCCTCCCCCACTTCTCTTGGTGTCATTCTCAGGTCTCAGCTAAAGGGGGGAGGCCAGGTGGGGCTGGTGACAAAGGGCAGCCTGAACTGAAAAGATGGTGTTTATAGGACTTTATGAACTCAGCCAAAAAGACTTCTTTTCTGGCACACTATTGAGTTTACAATGCAACTTACACCTCGGAGATGAGACTGAGTTTCAGAGGGAAAAGGAAGTTACTCCGAATCAGACTGGTCTCTGATTCCTGCCCCTACCCGCCACGGTATGACTGCTTCTCTGACTTTCCACTTAAAAGAAATAGGAAATGATGGAGACCAGACTTAACGCACAGCATCATTCTTCCAGTGGGGTATTAGGTGGAGTAAAATAATCCTGTTTGGCTCAAATTATGGGGTTAAGGTGGGAGGTTACAAAAAGAAAAATCATTTTAGTTCTATGAAGTGCAAATTTACTTCTCATGCATAAAAAGGAAACTGTGCTTCCTGCCTGCCTGCCTGGCTTCCCTTTCCCCATTGTGTACACTTTTGGGGAAAGGGAAGGCCTTAGGGCCAGGGCCTGGCCTCGCGAGCTGGGCCTGTGAGTCCTGGAGGGTCCTGAGGTCAGTCCTTGCTCACATCCAGAGCCACGCTGCCTGACACAGAAAAAAGATGGAAACAAACTTGCTGCCAGCCCAGGGTCTCTGCTGGCGTCTGTGTCCTCAACAGAGAACCAAGGCCATGCATATGAGTGAAACCACCCCAGAGGATGCTGAATCCCAGGGCTCCAGCTGGGTCCCTGAGCCACCTATGGGAATTGCCAGAGGCCTGTAGAGGGCAAAAGTCAGCAGGTAAAGGGCCAGAGAGGGGGTGGATGCCAGAGTCAGTAACTCCATGTCACCTGGATGTGACTGCCAGGTCTTCACCTTGAGATGGCTCCAGGGCTGAGACCATAGGGAGCGGGCAGGGTGTGTGGGTGTGTGTGTGTGTGTGTGTGTGTGTGTAAGAGCATGTGCAAGCACTCTGAGTCCTGGGGTAGTGGTGGCTTCTTGGGGATGGCAGGTGAGACTTGGATGCATCTGTTTTGTTTTTTCCACACCCACAGCGTGTGGAAGTTCCTGGGCCAAGGGATCAAATCAGAGATGCAGGTGCAACCTATGTCACAGCTGTGGTAACGCAGGATCCTTAACCTGCTGTGCCACAAGGGAACTTCTGAGACTCAGCCACATATGGCTCCGGGCCACTGGTGCCCTGGGAGGGACAGCAGGGAGGAGCACAGGGCACTGCCGCTCTGGCCCCTGCTCTAGTGCTTTGGCGACCCACGGGACCCAAGATGGTAGAAAACTGGGAGAAGGAAAGAAAAACTGCTGGTGAGCAGTGAAGGTGCAGCATGTGAACGATGGGCAGACCCCCTCACAGAGCCCAGGAAAAGCGGCCTCTGGACAAACAAGGCCCACTGGGTGAGGAATCGAGGGCAGGGAGGGGACTGCTAGGCTCTTGCTTCTTTGTAAAAGTGCATGAATTGAAACTGAATTCCAATAGACAGCAGTGACTGGCCAGCATAAACCCTGTGCCCCCAGGTGTTCCCTCCAGAGGGCGCTCTGACCTCACAGGCGGGCTCGCCGGCAAAAACCGGGGATGCCGCTTCCACTGCGGCTCTAGGGAGGGGCTGCGGCCTCGGGCTTGGTACCAGTGTAAACATTCGCAACGTTCCCAGAGAAGGGCAGGAGCTGCCTGCCCCCCAGGGAGACAGCCTGTGAGGTGCCCATCAGAAGTAAAGAGAGGTCACTCAGGTGTTCTTTCTCAGTGAGCGCGCGCACAACACCGCGCAGGGGAGCAGGAGGCCTGCAGGCTTCTGACCCTGCCGCTTAGTCGAGACATGCTGCTGCTGAGGCCAGGGCCACCGCGACACGCTCAGGGAAAGGGTGCTGGCTCCTCGCCCTTGGGATGAGGGAAGTGGCCAGAAGTGCCGGAACCCGCACACGGCGCTCCCCAGGACTCGTGCACGGCAGGTCCCCAGCAGGATCTCTCTCTCAGGCACCTCAGACAGATGACTGCTCCCCCAGCTGCAGAAGAAGAAACTTTACCTGCACAGGTGCTCACCCCGCCTGCGGGCTGGGAAGCCACCCCAAGAGCAGAGGTCGGGCCCAGCGAGGAGTGGGGAGAGGACACTCCAGGAGCAGCCAGCTGGCCCCAAAGGCCCAGGAAGTCCTGGGAAGTCCTGGGTTAAGACGGTTTGTGCTTCGTCCTGCTTCCATCCACCCTGAGAGCTGCCAAATGCACGTGCCTCACGCCCCTGCTGGGTGGGTGTTGGTCTTGGGAGGCCGGGTGGTAGGCTCCGGCCCAGCCTGCCCAGAAGCTACGGGGTCCCACTCCGTCACAGCAGCTCCTGCTCGTCGTCCTCAGAGCCTGAGGGGCCCTGGCGCACCTCTTCGTACCACTTGTTGGTGAGGGTTTTCATCTGGATGCGCCCGTGGTGGAGGTCCTAGGGCAGGAGACACACCAAGCCCTTGTCAGTGGGTCTGGGTCAGGGTCAGGGTCAAGGAAGGGAGGGAGAGCTGCTCTGTACTTGTGGCAGGAGATGGGAGGCAGGGGGCATGGCCACAGGCAATTTCAATGTACTAACTTCCTGCCAGCCAGGATTCTTCTCTGTGGGGGTGGAGATATCGGCAGGTCTCACTCAGAAACAGGACTATGAGGCAGGAGGGGATGTTGAGAAAAAAAAAAAAAAAAAACAACCTGGCCTCTGGACTGGGACACACTGCTCCCAGCTTTGCCACCTCCTGGCCGTGTGGCCTCTGGGGGGTTCCTTCACCTCTCTGGGCCTCAGTCTCCTCAGCTGTCAAGTGCATTAACAGCTGCATCTACTGCAGGGGTTGTCGGCAGAATGAAATGAAGCAATGATGAAAAATGTTTGGCGCAGGGCCTGGCTCACCATAAAAGGTCAGGGTGACAGCGATTGTGACAGCCGAAGGAGGGGAAATGGGCAGAACCAGAGGCAGGGCGGCAGCGGGGAGACCCCCACCCTGCCTGGGGCAGGGTGACCGTTTCAGTAAAGCAGGCCCAAGCTGGTCCCTGTGAGAGTGTGTCACTGTCACTGGAGGCCAGTGGTGCCAGGAGGGATGGAACAAGGGCCTGAGCCTCGGGCCACCGTGGGAGGCCCTGCATGTCTGAAATTCCTCAGCTGCAGCTTCGGTGGCTGATCCGCATCCCAAGTCTATCCTCCAGGAAAACTAAACCGTGTTAACAAGTCTATTACTGAACTAGCACTAAATCGGGAAGAAGAGGAAAAACAGCAGATGCCGAGCTCCACAGGCCCACTGGGCGCGCGAGCCCGGGAAGGAGAGACAGCTGAGTGCTCAGCTCGTGCCCTCCCTGCCCACCCGGCTCTTGGCCACTGTGGGTCCTGAGGGAGGAAGGCAAGGGACCCCGGCTTGTGTCTCACCTCCTGGGTCAGCCGCCGCGTGAAGAAGGGGTTCAGGTACTTGGCGTCCAGCCACAGGAAGCCTTTGAGGTCCTGCCGCCTGACATAGTGAGCCTCGTACTCCTCCTCCGTGAGCTCCGACAAGTGCTCCGACTCGACCGTGTTGCCCTGCAGGGAGGGATGGCAGCCGGCCGTCAGCAGGCACACTAGCCAGCCCGCCTCCAGCCCTCGCCCCTGGCCCCTCCTGTCCCCAGCCCTCACTGCAGCAGCAAAGGGTCTCCTGGAAGCCCATAGGGAGGCGGGAAGATGTACCCGCACTTGATGGAAACCCAGGGAAATCAGCGTGTGAATTCATGGAAGTC
Source organism: Phacochoerus africanus (assembly GCF_016906955.1). Classification (NCBI taxonomy): domain Eukaryota; kingdom Metazoa; phylum Chordata; class Mammalia; order Artiodactyla; family Suidae; genus Phacochoerus; species Phacochoerus africanus. The sequence continues at coordinate 11,661,502 of NC_062546.1, forward strand.
TGGGGCCTGGCCTGGGAGTTCTCCAGGTGGTTCTCGCGTGCAGGTGGACTGGGAACTGTTCTAGGCTGTCTCTTTACCAGGGAACTGAACAAAGGAGGCTGCTTTTGTCGGGTTTTGCCTGCAGCGGCCCATTTTGGGTAAGCGGATGCGGGGAGAGAAGAATCCTGGCAGGATCTGAAAAGGGAGGAAGAGAGGGACTCTCCACCCTCTGCAGGGGGAGACCCGAGGCAGTTCTGCACACCCAAACTTAGGTGTGCCCCTGGTGGAGGAGGTGAGGGCAGAGAGGGAACGCCCTGCTATGGCATTAGAATCGCCTGGGGGGCTGCCTAATGCCGGGCCCACAGGGCCCACCTGCAGGTCCTGATTCAGTTCTGGAATTTGCATTTCTAACAGCTTCCCACTGATGTTGCTCGTCAAGGAAGCCCAGCTTGAGGAGCACTGCCGGAGAGAGTGGTGGTGAAGAGTCTGCGTGACCTCAGTGCTCTCAGCTGCAAAATGGGGACAATGCGACCATCTGCTTCCCGCAGGTGATCAGGGCCCAGGTGCCACAGAAAACATTCCCTAAATAGTGGCTGCTCCCCATCTGAGCAAATGTCCTGGTTCTAGAAAAGCTGTGCTTTGCCCAGTATGGCTGCAGCTCCTAGCAACGTGTTAGAAATGCAAATTCTGGAGTTCCCGTTGTGGCGCAGTGGTTAACGAATCCGACTAGGAACCATGAGGTTGCGGGTTCGGTCCCTGCCCTTGCTCAGTGGGTTAACGATCCGGCTTGCCATGAGCTGTGGTGTAGGTTGCAGACGCGGCTCGGATCCCGCGTTGCTGTGGCTCTGGCATAGGCCGGTGGCTACAGCTCCGATTCAACCCCTAGCCTGGGAACCTCCATATGCCGAGGGAGCGGCCCAAGAAATAGCAAAGACAAAAAAAAAAAAAGAAATGCAAATTCTTTGGGTCTGCACCCCAGACCTGCAGGCCCCTGGTGCCCTCACCAATCCTGACACCCACTAAGAGGTTTGAGAACTTTTACTTGCACTTTGGTTAAAAACAGACAAGAGAACGGGTGGATGGGCCAGGGAGAAGTGCTGCTGTTGAGAGTGAGGCACGTTGTGTGAACCAGCCGAGTCTGAGGTCACCTGAAGGTTCCCTTCAGCAGCACAACCCTGGCTGGAGAGGCCCTGGCCAGGGACTAGAGGCCAAGATCCCAGATCTGGACCTTCTGGCATGAGAACACACATCCCCTTTCCTCGTCTGGTGCCTGAGGATTTTTGTGACTTCCATGACAGATTATAAAGCTGCTTGTGGCCTCAGACAAGGGAACTAGAAAAGAGGCAGTTCCAGAAATGTGCGTGTGGGGCGGGGGCTGGTGCCAGAGGTCAGGGCTCAGCACACAGAGCCTGAGAGTGAACACAGGGCAGGAGAGGCCTGATCGCAGCTGACCCAGGGCAGGAGGGTGGCTCGGAGGAGGCAGAGGTGGGCAGGCTCACTGCGGCTGGCCCTGGGCACCTCCAGCCCTAAATCATGCCCTCGCCGTCCTCCGTGGAGGGCCCTCTCCAGCGGCCCTCCGAGCCACCGGGAGCACCTTCCGCTCCTCAGGCCCTGGCGGAGGACCTCAGTACGTGCTGGGGAAGGACTCTGATTTTTGCCGTTTGGTGGTCTTTGGAACCGTCCTTCCAGCCCCAGCCTGATGGGGTGCTGTGGCCACTGGCAGGGGAGGAAAGTTCCTGGGAGAGAGCGGTAGGGTCCACGCTCTTACTCCACAGCCTCCATGGCTGCACGAGGCTGGCAGACCACCCAGCCTAAAGGGCCACACCGCAGAACTTGAGTCCCGCCTCCTCCTCGGCCCGGGATGCTGGTACCTGTGGGCGTGCCCAGGGCTGAGCACCCCCAAATCGTGCCTCATGTCCCCATTCCTGGTGGTGAACGGGGGCCCCCACCCCGACAGGCCGGCACTGACCATCTTCTCCGTCTTGCTGAGGTTGACGTCCTTCCGGTTCCGGCGGCGCGCCTTGGCGTCCTCGATGTCCACCAGGCGGATGAGGGGCATGGTGCTGCCACCCAGCAGCAGGATGGTGAAAAGCACGATGATGATGGTGGTGGTGCCGATGAGCTGCCGCTTCTCCATGGGCTCCAGGTCCAGGTGCAGGCTCAGGGCGTAGGGGATGGCTCCCCGCAGGCCTGCGGGACAGTGAAGGGAGTGAGAGGGACAGAGGGAGGCAGGAGGAGGCCACGGCATCACTGACCCGGTTCTGGGGGACCCGGGCCTGGCCCGGCAGCATGGCCGGTGGAATGTTCTAACGGATCCCACTGGAGACTGCGCACTCATCCTGCGAGGTTCTGGGAGTGGGAAAAGCAGGCGCAGAGGAGCAGGGCCAAGGGGAGGTTCACCTCCGGTCTCACTTTACAGGGCGGTGACCCGGCCAGGCTGGGAGGGGTGTGTGTATGTGTGTGGGAGGATGTATCAAGCCCAGTGCTCACGTTTTAGAAACACGATGGCTGTGCAGACTGAGCCCTCCTCGTGCCATGGGCTCCACGTGCAGTCTCACCCAGTGGTGGCAGGGAGCCGGCAGAACTGTCCTGCTATCCTCACGGAACACAGGTGAGGGCCGAGACTACCACACGCCTGACAGGCACAGGACATCTGCCCCACGCCCGCTGTACGTGGCGGCACCACGGCCTCGCCCTGACTCCCTGTCCTGGTCCCCTGGACAGAGCTGGGAACAGCATGTTCTCTATGAAAGCTTCCTGGCCCGCCTGTGCCATGGCAGGGGGAACAGGGGCTCCCAGAACAGCAGGGAAGGGGACCACCCCACAAGGATTCGTGTGATGGAGAGGGCCCTCGGGAGGAAGTGGGTGGGCAGAACGTGGCGACAGGATCCGACCTAGATGTGGGGGCTGATGCATCACAGCATGATGGGGTGGGGTGGGGGCTGCTGAAGACCCAACAAGGGGACACAGCGGGGAGACGGGAGGGGGTGGAAGCAAGAGGCCCCAGGAGGGAGTGGAAGGTGGGGTGACAGGGAAGGGAAGGGCCAGGAGGACGCCCAGGTCCTAGGAGGCTGTGCTGTGCAGGGGTCCAGGCACGGGGTTGGGAGTCTGGCTCCTGAGTCCCCTCCCTGGCTTTCCATGGGGCCTCCCAGGCTGGGGGCGAGTGACTCAACCCCTCCCGAGGAAGTAGGAACGGGGCCTGCCAGGTTGGTGGCCTGAGGAGGAAAGGCCTTGGCTGAGGACAGCATGTGCACAGCAAACTCTGAGGAAGAGCTGGCCACACCTCTGCTACAAAGCACATGATTGTTTTCTGTAGAAGGGGGACGCTGGCAAACCAGCCGGCCGGGCAGGAAGGTCAGTTTAGTCCTGAGACGAGATTGCAGTGGCGCCACAGCATCCGAGGAGGCTTTAGACCTAGGAGTCTGGACTGCAGAGGCGAGGTCTGGGGCAGAGGCAGGAGCTCTGGGAGGCGGGGAACTAGATGCAAGTGAGGCCACAGGACTACTGAGCTAGTGAGACTTCAAGAGGTGATGCTGAGTCCTAAGGAAGCCACTGTTTACTGAGGTGCTGCTAACAGAAGAGGGGGAGCTGGACAAGAGCCTGAGGAGCCAGAGGACGAGGGAAGAGAGGAAGAGGGTGTCCCACCTGTGAGCAGGCAGGTTGGTGGGAGGAAGGAGCCCAAAGCCAAAGAGATGGGCCAGAAAAGTCCACTGAGGAGGTCTGGCCAGGAGACAAGGAAACAGCTGGAGGGAATGAGGAGCAGGGACTGCGGCTGACGTTGCTGGTTTTTATCAGCTGTTGAAATGATGGAGGAGACCGGCTGAAGGTCCAGGAGAGAGGGAGGGAGTCGGTGGAGAGGGGCCTGGAACAGCCTGCGGGAGAATCCCCGCAGCCAAGAGCCCTCGCTGTTCAGAACCACCACCTACTTCCCCACAGGAAACCTTTCTCTTTTTTTGGCCATACCCATGGCATGTGGAAGTTCCTGGGCCAGGGATTGAACCTGTGCCATAGCAGCGACCCAAGCCACTGCAGTGACAAGTCCGAATCATTAACCTGCTTCGCCACACGGGAACTCCGTCCATAGAGTTCTCTTACCATGCCTCCCTCCCCCAAAGGGCACACATACTTTGTAAAATGCCTGACACATTTCTTAGACTTTCTGAGATTTTCAAGACCTTGGATCAACTATTTTACATTTTTCCCCCCTCCCAGGCATAAAAGATTAAGGAAAAAAGTTTTCTCACTATACATATATACATACACACCTACCTACCTATATCTGTCACAATACACAGTATATATTTTTAAAAGGCCTTTCAGAAAAAAGAAACCTGCAAAAAACTTACAGATATGCTCTTGAACAGAAAAGAGCTTACAAAACATGTTGCTAGACCCCAACCCATTCAGAAATATTTTAGTTATTATAATATTTAAATCACAAAGAACAGGATGTATTGCTCAAAAATAATTTTAAAGATGTCTATGGATCCAGTTCTAAAGGAGCCAAAGAATTATGAAGTCATTTCTATCCTTTAAAAGTGGAGGAATAGGCGTTCCCACTGTGGTGCAACAGAAACGAATCCTACTGGGAACCATGAGGTTGCAGGTTTGATCCCTCGCTCAGTGGGTTAAGGATCTGGCATTGCTGTGAGTGAGCTGTGGTGTAGGTCACAGATGCGGCTCAGATCCCATGTTGCTGTGGCTGTGGTGTAGGCCGGCAGCTGCAGCTCCGATTCAGCCCCTAGCCTGCGGACCTCCATATGCTGTGGGTGTGGCCCTAAAGAGCAAAAAACCAAAAAATAACAAAAAAGTGGAGGAATATGAGATTGAACAGCAACTGAAATGTTCAAATAAACTATCAGAACTTAGGACTGAATGAAAAAAAAAATTCCAAATCTAGCCTGCAATAAATCAGTTTCAAACTTTAACCTTTTTATTCTGAGCCCCTCGTTCCTTCTGCCTAGAAAGCATGCAGGTGAGAGTGGCCGTCCTGGGCCGCTCTGTCTGTGCAGGAAAGAGGGGAGGGAAGGAGGGCAAAGCCTGACTCTGCCCCACCCTCCGTGGCCACTCAAAACCCCAGCAGGTGCTCTGTCCCTGGGCCTGCACTTCCTCATCTGTGGAACTGACATGTACCACCTCTTCATGTGCTGTGGGGCAGGGACTGTCCTCCCAGGGCCTCTCCCAGGGCCTGGGTTACAGCAGGTGCCCTTAAATGGGAGCACGTGTAACGTGGCGCTTAGCAGATAGGCTTGGTCTCAAAGGGCACTCAGGGACGGCCATGGGCACTCTCTCCAAGGCCTGTGCCTTTATAACAGGCGTTTTCCCTCTGCAATTCATTCAAGATCCCACTTACCAGCCTTCCAGTTTAAAAAAAAAAAAAAGGGAGTTCCCGTCGTGGCGCAGTGGTTAACGAATCCGACTAGGAACAATGAGGCTGCGGGTTCGGTCCCTGCCCTTGCTCAGTGGGTTAAGGATCTGGCGTTGCCGTGAGCTGTGGTGTAGGTTGCAGACGCGGCTCGGATCTCGCGTTGCTGTGGCTCTGGCGTAGGCTGGCGGCGACAACTCCGATTCGACCCCTAGCCTGGGAATCTCCAAATGCCACGGGAGCGGCCCAAGAAATGGCAAAAAGACAAAATAAATAAATAAATAAAAAGACAAAAAATTAAAAAATTAAAAAAAAAAAAGAAAGACTGGACTCACCGCTGAACCACATGATGAACATCATCTTCGGTGTGATTTTGTGATCCCGGAAGAAATTCAGGAGGTAGGAAAGAGGGAAAATGTTCACTGCTCGGCCAAACAGCACAAGCACCTGTTAACAGCAACAATTAAGTCTTACACGGACACCTCTGGTTCTTCAAGTTGAAGCTCGTTAGGCTAACACAGGCCTGGTAACACACCCATTATCAAGGCAGCCTCCCCTGTCATCAGAGGCATGAACAGTGACAGCACAGTGCCCGGCGGAGACCCAGGAGGGGTGTGGGGCTGGAGAGGCCAATTTCTCTGTGTCTGGGAGACGACAGAGCTCTGTGCGCTGTTTCCACTGTGAGGAAGAGGACTAGCAAGGCCTCAGTGACGGCTTTGGCATCGTCAAGAGGCCGCATGTAAGTACCCAGAGATTAATTTATGGCAATGTGGCTTTCCTGAAAGGGCTCCGCCGTGGGACAGGCCTGCACTACTCATCCCCGATGCGCCAGCCCTGGAGGGCCAGACAAGGTGTTCCTGCCTCTCCGGTGAGGGCCCCACTCCTCAGGGAGAGGAGGGAAGACTGAGAAAGGCCTCCCTGCGCCCGTAAGTGCGGCTCTCGGAGCCAAAGGCCGCACGGGCAGGCTCCACGAGGAGGTCACCCCCCTGCCAAGCCGGCTGCTGGCCCTGGCTCTTGGCTCCTAACCATCTCCCAAGGCATGTCCATGTTTTTTTTTTTTTTTTTTTGCCTTTTTGTCTTTTAGGGCCCCAGGTCTGTTCAGGTTAGCTGTGGTGAGGACCAGGATGAAGACAATGGAAGTAAATAAATAGTTCTAAGAATCCACTCAGATAAGATGTAAACTTTACATAAAGCTATGTTTTGTTAGGAGCGACATGTCGGAGTTCCTGTCATGGTGCAGTGGAAGCAAATCTGACTAGGAACCATGAGGGTGCGGATTCGATCCCTGGCCTCGCTCAGTGGGTTAAGGATCTGGCGTTGCCGTGAGCTGTGGTGCAGGTTGCAGGCGCGGCTTGGATCCCACATTGCTCTGGCTCTGGCGTAGGCCAGCAGCAAAAGCTCCGATTCGACCCCTAGCCTGGGAACCTCCATATGCTGCGGCAGTGGCCCAAGAAATGGCAAAAAAAAAAAAGGAATTGGTCCAATGTAACCTAGGCAGGAAGTGGTGGAGCCAAATCCCAAACCTGGTTCAGTCCCTGAAGCCCGTGGCCTTGACTACTGAGTCTAAGGAAATCCCATTGGAACAGCACAGGCCACCTCCAGGAGAGGGAGGGCCAGCCTGACAGGTGCTCAGGGGAAGCATTTACTACCCCAGGCATCCGCCTTTTTTTTTCCTTCCTCCCAGCCCATGGCCGAGATAGTCACCTCCCTGTTTCACCCACTGAAATCCAACCCTCTGTTTCTACGCTTGTGTTTCAAGTTTGACCAAATGTGGCCCCTTTCACCCAGTGAGCACACTAAAGGCTACTATACTTGCTGCAAAAGACTTTTGCTGCTGTTCTTTTGTCCTGAAACCTGAGTGTGGAGAACAGATAACAGTGACAAGAGCAATGAGCTCGTGCCAACTAAGGCAGAAGCACCCAGACTGCAAGGGGAAACATCTTTTTCCTTAGGGTTCCTTATCTTCTCTGCCTCAGGTTCCCGATATACCAAGTAGGTTTGGCACATGGTAGGTGACAGTGATTCGAAAAATCTGCCTCTCAAGAGCTGCATTTTGTTAGGCAGAGTTGGCAGTAATAGAAGTTAACTGAAGATGAATTATGACAGCTCAACAACAAGGTGTACTTCGTAAGTGCCTGAAGTTAATGGAGAGGCTAAAAAACAGCAAAGAGATCAAACCAGGGATGGGAACAGATGGCGGAAACCATTCCCATCACTGACCAGCTGCCTGCGGGAGTTGGGCCTTTTATTTATTTATTTATTTTTGTCTTTTTTTGCTATTTCTTTGGGCCGCTCCCGCGGCATATGGAGGTTCCCAGGCTAGGGGTCTAATCGGAGCTACAGCCGCCGGTCTACACCAGAGCCACAGCAACTCGGGATCCGAGCCGCGTCTGCAACCTACACCACAGCTCACGGCAATGCCGGATCGTTAACCCACTGAGCAAGGGCAGGGACCGAACCTGCAACCTCATGGTTCCTAGTCGGATTTGTTAACCACTGCGCCACGACGGGAACTCCTGGGCCTTTCTTTTAAATCCTAAACATTTTCTTCCCTCCCACCCTATTCCCCAACCCATTTGCAAGATCTGATTTTACTGTAAACGATTACACTTCTATTTTCCTTTTTTAAAGGTATATTTTAATTTGTCTCCTTATGGCCCCCCCCCCCCCACAGTTATAACACTGTCCCCCAAACCGTCTTGATGGTAAGAAGCACCTGGGATGATTCCTCTGGATAAACCTCCAGGAGGAAATGGCCTCATAATCTTTATCTGGAACAAGTGTCCAAAATCATGCTTATAAATGGATACATTTGAAGAAAAGTATAGTAAGACTCAGGTATAGTCATTATAATTATCCAGCAAAAGAGGAAAAGAAAAAGAAATCATCCCCAGTTCTACAACCACCATAAACAGCCTGATTTTCCTACATATTTTCTTTTTTCTGTGTGTGCTGTTTTTATCTGCTTACGATCAATCAGACATTCAATTCTGAAATCTGTTTTTACCACCTCACATAAAAGCTGGTAATTTTAAAAAAAGACTATAATAATTAAAGGCCATTTAAAATTTAAAACCAAGCAAAAATCCTTTTCTGGGGGTATTTATTTACTTAATTCCATCCCTTTCTATTTTTTGTATGTTCATGATTTTTTTTTAACAAAAGAAACTTTAAACAGTTGCCTATGTAGCTGTTGACTTCAAGCCGTTAACAGTTACATAAATGAATCTAGAATGTGTGGTTACGGATCTACAAATAAGTAATTAAAATGAAAAACAAGGAAAATACTTACTATGCACCAGATGACAAAGGAAATTTCAAACTTGTGAGGGAAACTAAAAATGGACAGGCCAAGAAATGCAAACACACATGTTTCTGAAACAAACCAAAGAATGGATTATTCAGCCTCAACTATTTTCTTCCAGTATAGTACGGAATTGTAATGCAATCAAACATTCAGAAGTAAATCAGGACCCAGTATAACACTGCTTATTTTCTGGAAAATCCTGCAAACAGTACCTTGGTCAAACTTAAACTCTGATTCTCATTCTTCTCTATCACACAAGCAACATGTGCTCGCTATTCAGAGTCTCCTAACGTAATGAGCCAGCTGTCAAATACCCACGGAAATAAATACTCCCCCATCCGGGGACGATGATAAACATATGAATCTGCCCATTTGCTGAACACTGTGATTAGCAAGGATTCAACTGCGGCAAAGTGGCAAAAATTCAGAGCAAATGACTGCAGACACCACGTGACCAGTGTGAAAGGCTCTTTGTTAACTTCTTGCCAGAGCAGGCGGGCGGGCCGGGCCAAATGACTGACCTCACATATTTAATGCTGCCACAAAGTTTAGAAGACACCCGGCAAGATACGCAGGAAGAGCTACATTTCCAACTCTTGGCTGCACTCCAGGAGTCAAAAAGATCTGACATTTACTTTTGCTGTACCAGCAGTCACTTGGGTATCCCAGGAAAAAACGCCATGTATGTTTCTAGCACAGGCTCCCTGCTTAGACTGAGAATGCTCCGGAGACAGAAGCTCTGTTTTCAACAGGTGAACATCATAAAACAACATGGTCACTTTAAAACACTTCAGCAAGGTTTTTTTCTTCAAATGTGTATCCTTTTAGAACAAGTCCACAAACTAGATCGTATATTCACCCTTCTCCTTGAGTATTTTTCTTATCGAGCATTTTTTGTCATCTTTCTAAAGCAGCTCATTTAGAAAACATTCAGATCTACTTTATACTCTTCCCTGGCAGCGTAAATACCATTACGGCATGGTTAATTTAATGAATCCTTGATGAATATTTAGACTGTTTCTATTTCTAATATTACAACACCCCTGTGCACAGGCTAAATTCCTGATGGTAGAATCACTATGTCAATGAGCATGTGCCTTCTAAGTTCACCCAGATGCTGCAAATGACTCTCCAAAAAAGAGGGCATCAATGTACATGCCAGTCCACAGGGCCTGTTTTCCATATACTTTGGCCTGAAGTAGGCCATCATCAAACTTAGAAACTGATGGGTACAAAAGAGAATTGGATGGATGTTTTATGTCATACTTCGTTATGGTAAGAGAGTCAGGGTCTTTAGCCAGGGCTTTCTGGGAGGGGTGCTGTGGAAACAGTACCTACTAGACCAGGAAGAGATAGACCAGCTTCCAGACTCACTTCTTAGCCACGAGACTGTGTGCAAATCATCTCACCTTTTGGCACCTGAGCCTCCTAGGTCTCTGCACAGCCTGGCCCTGACTCCTAGCACGTGACAGTGTAGAACTTGTGCTTCAACATAAGCTGGCCCATGGAAACGCCAGGGAGGTGCTGATGAGGGCAGAGAAGGCAGAGCCACTTAGGGGCCATTGGGACAGCAGTCCCTTCACTCCCAGGTATAAACGAGGAGGAGGTACGTGGGTCCATCAGAGTGTGCCGCTTAAATGAAACAGTCATCACAGTGTCAGCCCAGCCCAACAATGACACCTCTCATGCAGGATCTGCCCGAGGCACGTCCTTTAAGATGCTCTTATGAAAAGGGTGCTGTGGGCAGGTTTGGGAAATGCTGTAACCCCGTCCTCCTCTTAGAAATTCACAACACATGTTAGCTGCAGAGTCTTACAGTTCAACTTTACCCCAGGATTCCCCAAATCCTTTTCTGACTATGGAGTCTTTTTTTTACCTAACTCTCATCAATCTAGTTCCACGGAATGCATTTTTGGAAATGCCACTTTAATATATTGCAAATACATGACTCTCATATATTCATAACTAGCAGTTCTTACTATTTTTGGTATTAAATTATAGGCATCGGAAGTTCCATTTACTAGGTATTAGCTTTACTTTATGGACTGCGAAAGCCAGAGTAACAAATAAAAGATAAGGGGGTGCGGTATTTGGCCCTGAGGAATTCTGCTGCCTCTTCTTCTGCCGGGGAAAGTCTCAACAGGCTCCTAGAACAGGGTGGGAAGAACAGTCAGCTCTGGGGAGGGCAGGACTCACCACACAGGAAGGCCACCGTCCGGAGGGTTTGCTGCATGAGGATCTGGGTGACCGGGGACAGGTTATGGTGTGTGTAGTGAGACATCACAATGCCTGAGAACAGGATTGCCATGATGCCTAGAGAGGGACAAAGGGGCAGAGTGCACAGATGTGAACAGAGCAGAAAAGTACTGGCCCTGCGACAGTACCCGAGGCCCCCAAGAGGCTGCAGAGAAATGCTAAGGGCCTTTCTCTCTGGCAGCTTCATTACTGACTGGGTGACTTTGGGCCACGTTTCTTCCCTCTCCAAGCCTCCATCTTCTCATCTGTACAGTGGGCTAATGGCATCTGTTTATGGAACCACAAGGAAGGTAATGAAGATAGGCCATGAAAAGTGCCCGTCACAGGACCAGGGCAGAACAGGTGTGAGCTGTCACTGTCATTCATGGATATGGGGCAGAAGGGGCAGGTGAACTACCCTTGGGGCAAAAGGGAACATAAGAATCTGGGCATGGAGAACAGGTGGATTTTGATTTATGTTTTTGTACTTTAATTTTGAGTTTTCTCATGATCACCATGAATTAACTTCATAATATGACAAGAGAGATGTGTTATTAAAAGGGTGATGTGCCTGTTCCTTAAAGCTCTCCCTGAGAGACTCTACAACTTCTGCTGTGTAGTCAGGATCTAGTCTCAACCTTTGCCCACTGCCCCAGTCACTGCTGAAGCCGTTCATTATTTCCTCTCAGTGTCTCCTGGCCAGGCAGCAAAGTGGGCTTTGTTGCATGTAAGGAAGCTGAGATTTTTTACAAAGTCATTAAACAAGCTGCCAAGATACATGAATTCCAAGTCAAACTTTATAAGCAAAAATTCAACTCACTTCCACCATTCTGTAGAAACAGATTACTGGCTAACTTTCCACTTAGAAAGGAATGAAAATCACAGAATTGCACTGGAGATGTTTCAATTGCTAAGCTTGCTATATAAACATACCTTACAAAATATAGGAAAACCCTACTCGTTTTGTGGTGCCCAATAGGTACTCGCTGGCCGGAGAGAGCAGTAGCTGGACCATTTCAACTCCTAGTCCTCTTAGGAAACAGCAAATTCCTTTGTTCTTTCATTTTTTCCCACAAAGGAGGCTAGACAGGGAACTTACAGCAACACTGCCCACAAGCCACACCTAACAAGCTTAGAGAAGGGACAGGAGAGGACAGGAGGCTTCTTTGCTTGCTACTTCAGAGCAGTGAGAAGACTCTGGAAGTCATGAGTCATTCTGAGCCTCTGCTTTGCTAGATAAACCCCTAGCCAAAACCTCTGGCTGTTCATCTGCTCCGCAGTAAGTTCTGCAGGTGACCACCACGGGGCTTCTCCTTCCTGGCTCTGCAACAAGACTGCGGGGGCCACTGGCAACATGAGGTGGAGCAGGGAGTGACTAGAAGCTAGGGCTGAGACCCGAACTTGACTAGTGGGGCTGAGGGAAGAGAACTCGGGGCAGACACACGTCAGCGTTTATGGAACAGACCCTGAGGTTCTCCCCTTCTCTTGCACAGGCCAGCGCTAGAGGCTCTGGCTTCTGGGCTTCAAGGGTTCTGCCCCAGCAGCCCGCTCTGGGCAGGTCCTCACCCACTGCTAAGCTGAGACTCTGGAGTGCTTACCCTGCAGGAGACGTCCACCCCAGAGGAGCCTGAGCCACGCTTGAGGTGTGACAGAAGTGGCCTTCCACTCACATCGTTGTCTTGCCCACAGCCCACGGGAGTCCTGACATCACATCACCAAGACTCCGGTCAGTCAGCTTGGACAGCAGCGAAGTGTGGAAGTTGCCCCGGGCCTTTGTATCGGGAGCTCCCACTCCCAGAGCCCCAGGGAGCCTTCCTGCCCCTGACAGGAGCCTTCGGGCTTGCTTACTTCCTGTCTTTCTTCTGCAGGCAGAAACCTGATCTTCTCTTGTTCGCTACTGCAGCTTGGAGACCAAGGGGCACTCTTGGAGCAGGGTGAGCATTTAATAAGTATTTACTAAATGGATGAATGAAGGAGGGCTTTCTTTCTCAAAAATCTAACACTGTATCATGGAGTTCTTTCCAGGGCAGTAGAACCTGTCAGATTCGTTTTCTAAGTGACTGCTAGTATGTGCCAAAGGAAGAATGGACTTCAATGCATACGCTCTCTCCCATTACCAAAGACCATGTGGCTGCTTCCAGTTCTCCTCTCGCAGGCAGTGCTGCAAAGGAATTCCCTGGATACACACCTGGGCACAGAGCGCTATGTGATACATCCCATCTGTGGCCAGCATCTTCCCAACACATCACACAAACTGTTAAGTTCTGACCCATCCTTCCACCCACAAAGTTCTGGCCTCTGTGACTCACTTGGACAGAGTCGCTAGGAGTTGGCTGAACTGGCAAGGGTGGGGTCTATTCATCTTTGAATCTTCAGAGCCAGAGGGCAAGCCGCCCTCAAAACTCACTTTAATGAATGACAGAAATAGCTAACACTGATAGAATGGGAACAAAGACTTGGAAAATAGCTAAAGCTTACTGAGTAATAATTAGGGAGACTTTGTGGTTTTTTTTGGTTGTGCTCACAGCTTGTGGAAGTTCCCAGACAAGGGATCTAACCCGAGCCATAGCACTGACCTGAGCCACGGCAGTCACAACACCAGATCCTTAACTTGCTGAGCTACCAGGAACTCCCAGGGAGACTATTCAATGTGCTGTTGAAACCAGGACACTTTCGAGAATGAAAGGGGTGTTATTAATTTATCATGTTGGGACAAAAGGGGGAAATGAGGGTGTCAGGGACACCCAGGACACATGATCACCCTAACAACACCACACATCGCCTGCCGGGATGCTTACGTGCATTCTTGCTTTTAATGTTCACAAGCCTTAGGGTAGCACTTTTATTCTGTCTACTTTGTATGAGGAAGTGGAAGCTCAGAGTGGTTAAGTCTGCTGCCTGAGGTTACACAGCTAATTGGAGGTGGAGCCAGGATTCAAAGCCAGGTCTGGTGTCTGTATCTGCTGTGTTCTACACTCAGATTTAGGTAAATGATCTGGAGGGAGCGAGTCCTGCTTAGTGCTCCTGGTAACCACTCACTCAGTCCACTGTGACAGAACACCAAGAGGAAGGAGGGGACAGCACCAAAGTCACCTTTCCCGTAGTACAGGGCGATCCCACCCTTCTCTGAAAACCCTGCGTGACAACTACCCCGAGGGCAGAGTGTGGGCAGGGCCAGCCCACCACCCAGAGGTGGAAGAGTGTTCTCGGCTTGCACATGTTCTTGTTGGCCCCATCGGTGTGGAGAGCAGAGGTCGCCAAGGAAACGAAACCCCTACAAACGGAAAACTGCTTCTCTGAAGAAAAGACAAGAAAAACACTCCCTAGTTTTAATCCCAAATTTCAAATGGCTGCATGAAATCTATCTTTGTCACCAGGTACTCAGTGTTCATCTCAAAGGAGTGGGGAACAATTTAGAAAAACAGTGGTAAAAATAGCTCGGCTAGAGCCAGATGACTCACGGGCAGTGTTCCTGTGAGTGCCAAAATTCAGGAAAGATAAGGGGAGCCACGGGATGGCAGACACTGGCATGAAATTATCCAAGAGAACGGACTTGGGATTCAAAATAAACAAGACCCTGAGGTTTTCAGCAAGAATGGCCAGGGTCCTCTCTGCCACCTCCTTGGCAAGACCTCACGGCGAGCCCATGGGTGCCTCCAGACAGTGACCTGCCGGGAGGGGAATTCTGTTTGAAAGAGTCAGTAGAAAGGGCCAGGACGTCCACGTTGCCCATGAAGAAATAAGTGCTATGCAATGGCTGTCCTGCCATAAACAACTAGAAAACCGGATAAAAGATAAGAGGCAAAACGGTGGCCACTCCAGCCCCAGGCCGCAGGCCCAGCTTACTGGATGGATGGAGTTTGAGGGCTGAGCCCAGCAGTTTCAGTGCTGCTGAAAGAGCCAGATCAAAGTCGTGGGAGGCTGGGAAAACGTGACTTACACACAGAAGAAAAATGGACAGAAACAGCCCTAGCATTGACCAAGATGATGGAATGAGCAAACAAGGACATTAAACAGTTTTAATAAACATGCTCCAGAGACTCAAGAATATAGAGACAATCATGACCATGCTGTGGAGAAATGGAGGATTGTAAAAATGACCCAAAGTGAACTTGTGTAGGGGAATAATCCAAGGTCTACAACGGAAAATGTTGGATGGGATTAACAGGAGATTAAGCATGGCAGACAAAAAGACAACAGAAAAAAAGAGATTTTTTTTGGGGGGGGGGGCTCTTTTTGAGGGCTGCACCCACGGCATATGGAGATTCCCAGGCTAGGGTTCTCATCGGAGCTGTTGCTGCCAGCCTACACCAGAGCCACAGCAACGCGGGACCCGAGCTGCGTCTGCGACCTAACCACAGCTCATGCCAACGCCAGATCCTTAACCCACTGGGCGAGGCCAGGGATTGAACCTGCAACCTCATGGTTCCTAGTCGGATTCATTTCCGCTGAGCCACAATGGGAACTCCAAAAGAGATTTTTTTTTTTTTTTTTAAAGGCAAAGCATATTCTAATTGGAGCCCAAACAAGACAGCAGAGAGGAGGAATAAAAAAAAAAATGTCAAAAAATGGATAAAAATTTACCAAATATCATGAAAGGTATAAACCTACATAAACTAAACCAAAGGAGGTAAAAAAATCCCAAGAGGAGTATAAAGAGAAGCACACCAAGGCACATCAAATTCAAACTGCCACATACCTATCTGAATGGCTGAAGTTTTAAAAATTAAAGTTAACTGTTGGTGAGGATATGAAGCACTGGAACGCTCTCATATATTCTGGTGAGAATGCAAAGTGGTCCAGGCACTTTGTAAAACACTTGGCAGTTTCTGATAAAGTAAAAATGTATACTACCAGCAACTGTACTTACTTAGTGGTATTCAACCAAGATAAATGTATACAAGCACAAACATTCATAGCCAAAACCTGGAAAAGGCCAAATGTCCTTCAAATGGCGAATGGAAAAATGGGCTCAATGAGGATGATACAGCAAAAACAAGAACAGTATGAGAACTGAAAGAAACAAGTCACAAAAGACTACATGCTACATGACTTCCCTTCTATGACATTTCTATTCTGGAAAAGGCAAAACTACAGTGAAAGAATGCAGATGGGTGGGTGGCAGGGTCCAGGGACCCTGAGGGACTGACTGTCCTTGTCAGTCTGACCCCTGGTTTTGACAGAGAGGCAACATTGGAAGAAATGGTTTCATCTCTGCTACAGAATGATGGGTCGAGAGAAAATGTGCTGTGGTAACACTGAGCTCCTGGATCCAGCCCTGTCTAAATCCAGACGTGGCCCTACGGAGCCGGCGAATCCCTTTTATTGCTTAAGCTCTTCTGAGTTATGACCATCTCTTATGATTGAAAGTGACCCAAGTGACAAAACGTCTTTCACTAGGCAGGACCAAACACCATCGACTCCAGCATGTCAATGCTCTCC
Source organism: Phacochoerus africanus (assembly GCF_016906955.1). Lineage (NCBI taxonomy): Eukaryota > Metazoa > Chordata > Mammalia > Artiodactyla > Suidae > Phacochoerus > Phacochoerus africanus. The sequence continues at coordinate 11,677,830 of NC_062546.1, forward strand.
AGGACTTACCCGAGAGCGAGATCCCTTCCGCGAGCCCATACGGAAGATAAGCAAAAATGATCATCATGCCGAACTCCAGCGAGGGCGTTTTCCTCAAGTCAATGTGCTTCAGCACATAAAGGACAGCCGTCAAGGAGAAGGACTCAAAAGTCAGCTGTGGGCGAGCCAGAAAAGTCAAAAAACGACTGCCTCCCAAATACAAAAAATCAACAGGATACAGAGATGTGGGAACATCCCGAGGTAACAGGTGCAAGTTCGTCATTACAGATTGTTTTTCTTTGCAGAGAGACCCTTCTTTTAAGAAAGGGAATCTGACAAAACACTGAGAGACTGAAATTCCTGAGACAAATGGTTGGGGAAAATTAAAATCACTCCAAGTCAATTCCCTTGGAAATGCTGACTTGGAGGACTGGGAGCTGCAGGGCGCAGAGCCGGGGCTGCAGACGGACTGAGGAGCCCACTCTGCCAGCCCCTTCCAGGGCTGCGTCCCTCTTCCACTCCTCCAGCGACATCAGATGTGATCACTAATGGGGTTTCCGGAACCCTGGGGTCCAATGCCTCACTGAAGGTCCTTCTCTCCTATTCCTAGACATTTATAAACGCATGCTCCTGGGCAGGAGCGTCTTGGACATATTCAAATGTTGTTCTGACAGCACCCACTCACTTGCTTCATTACAGGAGTTGATTTTTCTCCCCCTCCTTTAAAAGAAAGAGATAAATATGGAGGGAAATGCTGAACTGGAAAAAGTTTTCTTCTTTTCCATTCTGTTTATTGGTACAACATGAGAAGCTGTCAGCCGACTCAACAGAGACTTTAGAATTCTGGACAAAGGAGTTGAAGGGAAAATTCAACAGGATGGCAGACAGACATGCCTGTCTCAGGCAGAAGAGGCTCTGCTGGCCATCTGGGGAACAAACTGCTCGTGGAGGAGGACCAGGGGCCTGTCTCCTGAGACACACGCAGGCTTAGGCTCACACACAAATGGTCTGGTGCCTGTTCCTGTTTTAAACATGATGAATTTGCTATAGCAAAAAAGGTGTCAGCAGCCTTAACAAGGCTCTTGGCTTCACTGGCTGGAAAAGCTTATGGGTTGTTAAGCCACAAAATCAGAGCAAATAACTTAGAGGGAGCTCACTTCGAAAGTCTCTTTTCCGTCCTTCCAGACAAATACTTTCAGTAGGGCAGAGATTTTCTCAATTTGACATTTTCAAAGGAAATTAATGTCCAATTTTCCTAATGTGAAAAATGAGACAGCGTAAAATGAAATTCATCTGAATGCAGTTATTATTCTCTGGGAACTGAGAAGCCCCCCAAATCAGATCTGATATTCAATAGTGTACATGTTTTTTAAGCTTTGAAAAGTGACATCCTAAATTTGACATATTAAAATTTAAAATCCTTGAGTTTAAAGTGCTCTTCAAATCAAAACTAAACGTAAAAATCCTCCTTAAATATGACTTTAGACTAAAATTGGCCCCCTTAAGGAACTAGAGAAAATGATGAGAGATGGATGTAATTAAGAACAATCTTCTCAGCCACGCGTGCTCATCATATTAAAAGGATATTAATGCAGAGATTAAGCCAGTGAGAGTGCCGAGTGCTGCTGAGCCAAAGAACATTTTGAGGAAGTAGCCAAGGGCTTGCAAAAATGTTTGCCACCCACTGACATCTGACATATTTTTTCTTGTTAAACCTTCAGCTGTGCTAGGAAATAAAACAGAGACGTTAAAATGGTATAGACAAAGTTATTAGAAATTGACTTAGAACTCAAAACTTATTTCTGGCTTCTTTTCTCAGTCATTCATTGCATCACTCAATCCGTTCGTCAAACATTTATTTGTTCCCCCCTTTTTTTCCAGGCACTGTGTTAGTTTCTGGGGGTTTGGAGATGAGAACAAGACTCTGCCCTCAGGGAGCGGGCTCTACAGTCTAATGCGGGAGGGAAACAAGGTGGGAGCCAGGACCACCTCAGGAAAGAGCCAAGAGCTGCAGGAAACACAGAGTGGGCATCTAACTCTGACCCGTGGGGGGTCAAGGAAGGCGCTTCATGACCCATGGGCTGGGTTTAGAATTCGGATAAAGCGATAACCAGGGGAAGAAATGAGGGATGCGCCCAAGGCAGAGGGAACAGCATGTGTGGAGGCAGATGCAGGAGCCGGAGAATCCCTGCGGCACCGTCACTGAGAACCGTGACAAAACGCAGGGACGGGATGCGGTGGGGAGACAGGAGCAAGAGCAGCAGGCAGTGCCGGGCCCTGGGAAAGGCTTCTGGCGACCCAAGCTGAGGAGCGGGCACGTCAGCCTGAAGGCCCTGGGGAGTCACAGGGTGTGTTTTCAGTTCGGGGTGCAGGTGGGGGAGTGGGGATCCTGAGAGGGAAAAGCCGAAGCTGAGGCTGAGGCAGCGAGTCAGACTGGAATGGAGTCCCTGCTTTAGAGAAGCAGCAGTGTCAGTGGTGAGGCCGAGAGGCATCCGGAGCAAGAAGCGAAAGCAGAGGACTTGGCTTCCACTCTAACCGAGCAAAGTACCATGTCAGCAGCCCTTAAACGCAATTGTTGGTTTTATCCCCAAAGGTAGAGCCGTTATACCGTTAAAATGGAGTTACTCTCACTGACTCCCCTCCTCCTGGTGATTCCAGCTTCTCTCCAGTCCCCTCCCTCCCCTGCTTTCCTCCATCCCCGGCTTCTGCCTCACGGCTCTCTCGCTATACATCCTGGTCTTCCAAGAAGAACCCATTCTCCACTAGGTGGCCGGAATGATCCCTTGAAAACGCATATCTGATCAGGTCATCGGCCTGTTCAAAGCCCATGGTGAGTTTCCTGCTGCGTTTAGGAGAAGAGCCAGTCTTCTGCGCCTGACCTCTCCCCCATCTCCTCCTCATTCAGGCTGGGCCCCACCTCCACTGGCACCTCCCTCTAGGTCCTAGTTCACTCTTCCAGGCTCCAGCTGACTCCAGGCTGTTCTCAGAACACAGGGTCTGTGACACTTTCTCAGGGACACCAGCCTTCACATAGCCCAGCCCACTGAGAGGCTCTCCTGGTGCCTGGCTTCTCATCCACGCTGTGTGGAACTAATGAATAAGGACCAAGCCTGTGTCCATCTTGGTCACTGTCACATGTCCAGGGCCTAAGGCAGAGCCCAGCACATAGAATATACTCAACAAATTTTTGCTGAATCAGTAAACAAAACAAAGACTTGTCCACAGTAATATTCAGCTTCATTAATCAGTGTTTCATGAATTGGTATTATTTTATTTTATTTTATTTTATTTTATTTTATTTTATTTTATTTTATGGCCGCACCCGTGGAAATTCCTAGGCCAGCAGGATAATCTCTGATAAAAGGGTGGCTTGGTCAGATACCCTCAGCCTTTCATGGTGATTCATAGCACATTAAAACATAAGAAAGGTTCTGAGAAGTCCTGCAAAAAAGAACACTAACTTTTTTCACATAAAAGTTCTCTAAACTCAGAATCCTCCTGTGGTGCAGTGAGTTATGGATCCAGTGTTGTCATCGCAGCAGCTGTGACTGTCATGGCGGGGGTTCGATCCCTGGCCTGGGAACTTTCACCTGCTGGGGGCGCAGCCAAAAGCAAACAAGCAAAAAAATGTTTTCCTAACTCACCTGAATGCCCAGTCTCCCCTCTTGCCCTTCTTTCCCAGCAGATCACAGGCTGACAGCCCACGTCGGGGAACACCGGGAAGCCAACAACCGTTCTTATTGGGAAAGTGCTTTTGAAGGCTAAGATCTCACTAGTTCCCAAATAGGGTGCAGCCCCCACCCCATTTCATTACTCCAGTTGGGATGCTAGCTGGTGTTATGCTTTGTTTTCATACAAAGGGGGCTGAGCTCAGAGAGTGGCTAGCTGGTGAGGTCACACCAATGGTTATTAACAGCAGACTCAGAGCTGAGGCCAATGGCTTCTGAACCCAAGATAAATGAAAGTAGAATCTGGACTCTTTCTGGCCTGGTAATTTTTCGCTCATTTTATTTTTTCAGGTTATGTTTCTCACACCTTAAAGAATAAAAGATAGTGCTGCTTCAGGATCCATTTCATGAGCTTTAGCTGCAGCTGCAGAGAACAAAAGGTTTCCGCTACAGCAATTATTGTAAGAATAGATTGTCATAGTAACAAATCAAAGCTAAAAATAATTTAATTAAGGTTAATAAAGAAAGAGAAGGTACTTAGCTTTCTGGCACTTAGGAAAGTAAAAACATTAAAAATGGGGATAATTCACTGACATATTCAGTTACAAAGATAAATGTGTCATCAGATCACTTTGAAAACGGTCATTTATGAAATATATCCTTAAAAACAAGATGTGGTTCTACCTTGTAAGCAAGGAAAGCTAACAACAGCTCCCTCCTATGCTGTAAAACCCAGACTGGCCTGCTGCGTCCCCGTCCCCATCTCCCTCTTCCACCTCAGAGTGCCTCCCAGCTCACAGATGACTCGTCTGAATAGCCCTCCTCGAATCCTTCCTCAAAACCCTTCACAGTGGGTGTTCCCCCCTCAGACCCAAGGCACTGTGTTCCCTTTTTTTGGCCACATCTGAGGCATGCGTTAAGTTCCCAGGCCAGGGAATGAACCTGTGCCACAGCAGTGACAACACTGGATCCTTAACCCACTGGGCTACTGGGGAACTCCCCTGTGTTCACTTTTCTACGAGCATTTTTCTCCCACCTTGGACGGTGTTCATCAAATTCAACTACTCTCTGAGCAGGTCTGGCACACAGAAAGCCCTCTGAAAGCTGATGACCAGACTTTGGCATGTCTGGACATGGCGGAGTCGGTGACTCTTCCCGCAGCCTGTGTGCCAGTCGTGGGGGTGGAGGCTAGGAATCACATAAGCATGTGGTCCACTGATCCATTTTGAGAACTGTCATCATAGGTGATCTTGGCCTTCAAAAGTACTTTTCCAGGAAGAATGTTTGGCTACTTATAATGACTCCATTATTTCTCATTTAAAAAGAAAATAGCTCCTAACCTTTAACCTTTCTGTGGCAAAGAGACCTGGAAAAGCTCAGAAAAGATCCTACATCTGATAGATTTAAGGAAAAAAAATTAGGGACAAAGCAGTTGAATTTAGCTCTTAATGTATAAAAATAACTCATGATGTCATCTCCAATTTAGGCAAAATTCTTTTTTTTTTTTTTGCTTTTTTTCAGGGCCACATCTGTGGCATATTAAAGTTCCCAGGCTAGGGGTTGAATCGGAGCTACAGCTGCTGGAGGCACTTCCACCACAGTCATAGCAACTCGGGATCTGAGCCATGCCTGCAACCTACATCACAGCTCATGGCAACATTGGATCCCTGACCCACTGAGCAAGGCCAGGGATCGAACCTGTGTCCTCCTGGATGCTAGTCAGGGTCGCTACCCCTGAGCCACGATGGGAACTCTCACAGGCAAAATTCTTTGTCATGAATGTTCAATATTCACAACCAGGACAAAAGATAAAAGTAAAAAGCAGAAAGCTAAGGAGCTTTCAAAGTAGTTCTTAAGAAAAAACATTGCCCTCATATTTTTTTAAAGGTCTTACAGCATGATATATGATGATTTCCTATGAAAGCTATGGAAATTTTTGCCAAGAGAAATGTAAAAGAGCCAACAAGAGGGAAGTGGCCAAATAGACCACAGTAAATCCGCAGAAGGAATACTCTGCAACTAGTAAGAGGATGATGCAGAAGACCATTTCATCAGCTCTGTTCAACGGAAACGTTACAACACAGTATATACCTATCTACATAAGATACATGTATATTTGAAATTGTTAATTATAATTATCTCTCTGGAGTTACAATGCATGTATTTTTCCTTTTCTTCTTTCTTTGTGAGTTTTCCAAATTGTATATGTAAAATATGTGTTTTATATATATGTACATGTTTGTTTTGTTTAAGGTCTGCTGAGCACCTCTTTCGATCAAGCAATATTTGGTAAGTTCTTCCTGCAAAAATCAGATAAGAACAGGAGAAACATATGAAACAACTGCTGGGGGACAGAAGCAGACGAGGAAAGGATTTGACATTAATGGATGGCAAATGCCTCTCACATAGTATGTTTAACCACACAATCCTCGAATGCAATCCTAGGCTGGGGCATTATCATCCTCACTGTATTGTTGAGCAGCCTGTGGCTCAGAGAAGTAAAGGAGCTGACTCAGGGTCACAAAGCTATGAGTGGCCATCCCTGGGACTTGAACTCAGGTCAGCCTGATTCCACGACCTGGGCTCTTTGCATTATAAAATGTTACTTTATTCCAACACAAGTCTATGTAGGCCAGAGTAAAGCTTTTAAGAAAATGCTGACTACCAGAGTGGTTACGCTTTGCAAGAAACCCCACAACAAAGGAAACATGTCTAAACTCAGAGAATGGAAAACCTGTTCTTTTACAGCACACAGCCTGGCCCCTAAAATTCTCTTAGTTCATCTCTGATATGCTGTCCAGGGCTCTTTTCTCCAAATGCTTTGACTGTCTCATCTTCTCTGTTTTTTGGTAAAACCGTTTGGGCCTCCCACCGATACCTGCTAACAAACGCTACAAAACTCAGGGTATGAGGAGACGGCCCTGCTGCAGATAAACGCATTTGAGATGAACTTAGTTCTCCCTCAAATGTGACTTCTTGACATTTTATGAGACATCTTCAATTTCTCAGATTCTATCAACAAGGGCGGTAATACAAATGAACAATTGAAAAAGATTTGCAGTTTCCAAGGTAGCTTTCGGATCTGCTGTATAGCACAGGGAACTATATCCAATTACTTGTGATAGAATGTGATAGAAGATAATATGAGAAAAGAGTATACATACATGTATGACTGAGTCACTTTGCTGCACAGCAGAAATTGACAGAACACTGTGGATCAACTATACTTTAATAAAAAGATTAAAACAAACAAAAAAACAAAGTATCTTTCATACCACAGCATCATTTTTTTTTTTTGTCTTTTTGCTATTTCTTGGGCCGCTCCCGAGGCATATGGAGGTTCCCAGGCTAGGGGTCGAATCGGAGCTGTAGCCACTGGCCTACGCCAGAGCCACAGCAACGCAGGATCCAAGCCGCGTCTGCAACCTACACCACAGCTCACGGCAACGCCGGATCCTTAACCCACTGAGCAAGTGCAGGGACCGAACCCGCAACCTCATGGTTCCTAGTCGGATTCGTTAACCACTGCGCCACGACGGGAACTCCACCACAGCATCTTAAGGTGGACACCCTTTAGTATCACTGCCTAACTTCCAGCTGTGACAAGGAAGGTGACATGCACCCGCTCATAAGTGGGAGAACAGGGCCTCTGCGGATTGCTTTCTTCTGGAACAATGCTGCCCAAACAGTGATCCCTCAACTGCTCTCTCATCATCTGGGGATTCACCCCAGACCCACTGAACCAGAGGCTCTGAGGGCGGCACCTGGGGACGCAAGATTTAACAAGCACCACCAGTGATGCTGATGAGAAGCTGGCTTGAATTTAAAAGCACTGCTAACAGAGAGTTAGCAAGGCAGATTCTCCTCCAATCACCCTGGGCTTTGACAATGTCTCAGGTCTTGAATGTTCTGGGGCACATTCGAGGCTTGTCAGGACAGAAGGACGGAGAAGCAGTGAACCAGTCACCCAGAGGACAAGCAGCTGTGCAGGCAGCCAGCCGCGTGGAAGTCTCTGCCCTCTGCCACAAGGCTCTTTAGTTCGTCACCTGAGGAAAGCCCACTTACTTGGTCAGGACAATGGAGACGGCGTCGTTGAGAATGCTCTCCCCAAAAACCAGCATGTTGAGCACGGGGTCCACATGAAGGGCGTTGAAAATAGCAATGGTAGCGACTGGATCAACAGCAGAAATTAGGGAGCCAAAGGCAAAGCTGTCAAGGAGAGAAAAGGCCGGGGAAATCCTGTGATGCTTAACCCTGGGTCCACAGAGCAAAACATTCAGGTCAAAGACTGTACGTGGTACAACATAACAGTACACACTGCAGACGAAGTTACAGACGGTGTCTTTTTAAAAAACCTTCCTGGAGTTCCCGTCGTGGCGCAGTGGTTAACGAATCCGACTAGGAACCATGAGGTCGCGGGTTCGGTCCCTGCCCTTGCTCAGTGGGTTAAGGATCCGGCATTGCCGTGAGCTGTGGTGTAGGTTGCAGACGCAGCTCGGATCTTGCGTTGCTGTGGCTCTGGAGTAGGCCAGTGGGTACAGCTCCGATTTGACCCCTAGCCTGGGAACCTCCATATGCCGAAGGAGCGGCCCAAAGAAATAGCAAAAAGACAAAAAATAAAAAAAAATAAAAAAATAAAAATAAAAAAAAAATAAAAAATAAAAAACCTTCCTCACTTACATCATCTGCCAAGCGACACGCTACAAGGAGTTGTCAGGCATGGCCTGGTTTTTCCACTCCAGGTACCGAGACGTTACGTTGATCGAGGACGGAGGGACGACGTCGGCTTAAACCCGTGACGGACACCCCAGCCTTCTCGGAGGGCTTCCCCCACGTGGCCTATGTGTGCTTGGGCTCGATCTCTGCTTTGTCCCTTGCCACCAGGCCACCAGAGTGCCATCTGTGACCGACCCCAGCCTAACATCTAAGAAAGTGCCAAAAATCAGCAGCCACTCCGGCACGCTTCAGGGGTGGGCAGCTTGGGTGGCAGACACCAACACAGTGCTACCTCCCACCAGCCCAGCAGCTCTCAGCCCCAGTCCCCATGAAGGTTAATTACCTCCAACAAATGGGTATTAATTGCCTAATATGTTTCAGGCACTAAGACTAACGATAACAGCAAACATTTATGTGGCACTTACCACATCGCAGGCACTGATCTAAGCACTTTGCATATAATAATTCAATAATCCACACAGCAACCAGATGAAATGGTACTATTATTGCTCCAATTACACAGGAGAAAACTGAGGGACAACGAGATAAGGAACTTATCCAAGGTCGCACAGCTAAGAAGTGGCAGAACCAGGATCCAACACAGGTCACCTGACTCAGAGTCTGTGCGCTGCTTAACCACTACACTGGATACAGTGATACCCAGGGGCTAAGGCCAACTTAGAAAATGGCAAGTGTTCCACAGGGTGGGGGCGGGAGAGAGAATCTGGCAGGGGGGGTGTAGGGGGATGGGTAGAGGTCACTTAGGTTAGGTGGTCAGGAAAGACCTTTCTGAAGAGATGACACTTGTTTGAACAAGGACTTACATGACAAGAGGCAGGTGGCCAAGCCAAGACCGGGTGGCAGTGACAAGAGCACTGGGGTGGAGTAAGGCTGGTTGCCTGAGAAACACAAAAGTGAGCCTGGCAGCTGCACAGTGAGGGTGAAGGGCTGGAGATGTTGGAGGCTGGGAGGTGGGCAGGGCCAGACCACCTCCAGGCTCTGTAGGCCACCTAAGGAGCCAGATGATCATTCGCCCAGCCCTTCGAGTTCCTACAAGCCTTTGATTCCTGGCACTGCTTTCCTTCTAGCTCAGCTGAATGGTTAGGTCTGCCCCTTTCTGCAACACAAGGCAAAACATGGAGCTGCAAGGGGACGGCCCTAGGTAGAGACATAAGCCAGGGACTATGCATCCGCCCGTCTCCTGCCTCATGAAGCCTGTGGACTGGAGGGAAGAGGAGCTATTGGCCCTGGGGAGTGGAGCATGTTCTGTTCACCGTACTACTGCCACCAGCAGCCTTCCAGACTTCCATGACTCCGGGATCAGTGAGAAAAGTGCTGGTGGGAGGGGACACTTGGCTGCCTTGCCAGTTACAGTTCTCTTTGTAAATCAGTATTTGCCATCTAGGGAGTTTCCGCTGTGGCGCAGTAGGTTAATAATTTTGCTTGTCCCTGTGGAGATGCCAGTTCGATCAGCTGGGCACAGTAGGTTAAGGATCCAGCATTGCTGCAGCTGTGGTGTAGGTTGCAGTTCTGGCTCAGATTTGATCCCTGGCCCTGGGAACTTCCATATGCCATGGGGGTGACCAAAAAAAAAAAAAAAAAATCTGGCATTCTGGTTTCCATGGTAGCTCCCTGTGAGTTTGAGTAATGCAAATTCATGGGCCAGCCTCCAGGTCCCAAGCTGAGGAGCAGACCCCAAAAGAGGGTCTCAGCTCAGACTTCAGCTCCTAGACCTGCCCTGCCCTCAAAGAGCCTGTCAGTGCTTCACAAGCTGGGACTTTCTTTACCTGCCTCCCCTGTCGCTGGGAGTCCCGGGGGAGGGGGCGTTGTGCTTTAGACCTGGGTGTGCCCCCAGGAGCTGCACTGAGCTAACTGGGGAAGCGGGCAGGAAAGGGAACTCCACCAACGGCTGCCAACCTGGAAGGCCGTGATTTGCTGGCAGCTGGCCTTAAGGTCCTCATTCTGCAACCCAGACACGAGATTCTTGTCTCTCCTCCCCTTCTCTCATTCCCACAGCATCACGACAGGGGCCTTGAAGGAAGAAGAATGTCTAAAAAGTGTATCCTGAAGGGAGGGGTGGGAACCTGGGGCCGTGGCCAGTGGTCGTTGGGCATTGACTTTGAGGGGCTTGGCTGGCCCCTCCCTCCATCCCCCGGTAGGTGCAGAGTGACAGCACCCACACCCCCAGTTCTGAAGGGCACTCCAATTTTCCTTTGTGGGTCACCCTCCCCCATCCATGTAGTGTGTGGGGCTCCAGAGGAGGCGGGGGACCCAGATGGTCAAAGACCGCCATCACCAGGCCTTCTACCAGCGCACTGGGAACGAGTTGGCCTTCCTGGCAGGGATTGCCAAGGTGAGGGTGACTGTGCACTCAGAGCTATCAGGGTTGCCACGTGGGGTGAGTGCGCCCGAGGACGACGCCAACCAGGGAACAGCTGAGCTAAGGCAGTGAGAGGAGGGATTCCTGACACGATAGGCCCTAGAGGCTGTTGCCCTGGAAGCCATCAACTCCACAGATACTTCAGTTCTAGGTCTACAAACTTTTTTTTTTTTTTTCTAAATCTAGTTCAGTTGCACTGAGACTTGACTGATGTTCCCTGTCACAGTCCCAGTGGCACCCTGAACTGGGAATCAAAGAGCGGGAACTAGACGATGGACTGATGAATGGACAGAGGGCTGGAGAGATGGAAAGGTCTGTGTTAAAGGAGATCGAATGACACCGTGACTGTAGAATCTAAATCTAGGTGGTGCTGGGGCTGCCCACTGTACAGTGCTTCACCTTCTCTGTGCGTTTGATTTTTTTTTTTTTTTGCTTTTTAGGGCCGAAACCGTGGCATACGGAAGTTCCCAGGCTAGGGGTCAAATTGGAGCTGCAGCCACTGGCCTATACCACAGCCACAGCCACTCGGGATCCAAGTTGCACCTGTGACCTGCACAGCAGCTCACGGCAATGCCGGATCATTAATCCGCTGATCAAGGCCAGGGATGGAACCTGCATCCTCAAGCATACTAGTCAGGTTCTTTCCGCTGAACCACAAAGGGAACTCCCATGTTTGAAATTTTAATTAAAAGGTTGGGGAAATGTTTTGTATAAACCATACAACACATTCAGAATCTAAGCTGGGGCACAGTATTTCTGACAGTGAAAGGGAAAGTCTGAAATATGAACGGCCTGAATTATGGAGAGGTCTGAATCTAAGCAGCCACTTAATCTTGCTGTGTGAACTAATTCAGGGCATAACTATGAGTGAACCAACTGATGCACTCTACGCTGACAGAGTAAAATCTTCTGGGCAACAGGAGTTATTTCTGTATTCTTCTATAGTGCAGAAGTCTGTGGGTTTCAGGTTTGATCTGCATGGCATTTTGAAAAATGGATTAAGTTGTCAACATTTAAAAACGTGAAAATTTCCCATTAAAATCTAGAAACTTGACCTCTTTTGGGAAAAAACAATTAAGTATCTGGTTATTGTGGGCCTCTGTTCCCACATGATAATTACTAGGTGGAGCTGAGAAGTGGCTGTCCCCCTCAGACACTGTGGGCTCTCTGGTTCACCACTGTCGCCACCTCTAGACACACACCTGGCCGGCTTCCCGCTGCTAAGGGCTCTGCCAGGCCCTGCAGCTGTGTGGGTGTGGGACTGCTGGCTAATTTCCCCAGAGCGCCCCCCCTTCCGTGGGACGGTCACTTTCCAACAGGAAAGGAAATGTCTGCACCCACGGAGAGAAATTCCGCCTGGCTCTTACTCTGCTTGTCCGGGGGCCAATGAACCCTTTTACTCCTTTCTTCCTGAGCACCCCAACCATCGCTTGAATTCAACTTCACAAGGACTTGTCAAGCGCTTTTTACATGTCCAACCAGCTGCCCCAAACAGGCTGAAGGACTGAAAAAGGTGACATCTTCACATTGACCAGCTTTTCAGTTGCAAAATACCTACAAAATGCAGGGCGGGGCGGGGGCATCAGTTCTGTTTTGCTTCCAGTCCCTTGTGGGACAGGAACGTGATGTTCTCGACTTGTTTTTCTATCAAGACTATCCTACAACACGCACTTTGAAATTTGTGTTCCTGGGGAGAAATGAGCTTGGACGTGATGTTATCAGAGGCACGCTTCTCACAAAAACGGCTCCAAGATTCTAATCCCCGAGCTGCTGCTAAAGGCTGTAAGCTCTGGCTGGCGCAATGAAAGAGACCGGGGGCTGAGCATCCAGCCCCTCTTCTGAGCGCCGCAGTTTGCTCCTGGTAGGAACACTCAGAGAGGCCGCTTGCCCCCTGGACTTCTCAGAGAGGGGAAGCCAGGCTGCACTCTACGTATGCATTTTTTTTTTTTTTGTCTTTTTGCTATTTCTTGGGCCGCTCCCTCGGCATATGGAGGTTCCCAGGCTAGGGGTCAAATCGGAGCTGTGGCCACTGGCCTGCGCCAGAGCCACAGCAACGCAGGATCCGAGCCGCGTCTGCAACCTACACCACAGCTCATGGCAATGCCGGATCGTCAACCCACTGAGCAAGCGCAGGGATCGAACCCGCAACCTCATGGTTCCTAGTCGGATTCATTAACCACCGCGCCACGACGGGAACTCCCGTATGCACTTTTTAACACCAGGTCTGGTACCTTCCAAGAGATAACTGCCCAGGCTACTTCTTGCTAAGGCGACTATGGAAATTCCCGGATTGGGCTCCAGACAGAAGTTCTGAGTGCCCAATGGAGTGGCTGCAGACTGAGAAGGACACCCACGACATGGCCCTTGTCCCTGCCTGCTTCCCTCACCTCACCCTGCCCCCTGGGTGGGGTTCCAGAGTAAAGATCCACTCCCCCCCCACCCCAATCTATCAAGAAGACAACTCTTCATTATGGCCACGGAAAAGCCTCAGAAATGAGCTGAAGATGATTCTTAATAAAAGGACAGCGGTGCAGTGTGTGGGTGTGGCTGTGGCTGTGGCTGTGGGGGCCATGGTTACCTAACCAGAGTTATTCCCTTCAAAGCTGAAACTAAATCAACTGTTTCAATCAGCAACCCTCTGACCTGAGATCTTCAAAATTCCTCCATGTTTTCGACTCATTTCAGAGACACAAATTAATTCAGAATAGATTCTACAGCAGAAATCATCGGCAAAACAAAGAGAGAATAGAGAAGCACCACACCCAGGAATCAACGTGGAGAAAACGCTTCCCCAGTCAGAAAAGTAGCCACATGGGTGTTACAGTGTGAAAGATTTACCTGTCTGTCATGTTGAGTTTAGAGATTACATCAGCCTGTAAAATAAAGCACACAAACACACAGACACACACACACAAAAAAACCCCTGTAGAACAGCCAAGAAGATTAAAATGTCCATTAGTGCTTTACTACAAACTTATATGGACATTAATCTTCAGTCCTCAAACCACTTGAAAAATAAACTCTAAGTTTCAGTTTAAGCATGCATTTGATCATACAATAAAAGTATGACAAAGAATGCTACATTTGTCAAGCCAAACTAACTAGTTTTCTTCTCAAACACGTCTGACACATGTAGGAGAAATCTGCCGGTCACTGTGAGACCTGACTCTTAAACTTCATTTGCAGAACTGGGGCAGACAAACTTTCTGCAACTGACCATATTGGAAGAGAACTGAGACGTGCAGAGACATGCAGAAGGCAAAACTACAGACACCACCTTCCTAGGTAGGTCTGGTTTAAGTTAATTCAAAGTATAAAACTCAACTGGTAACACTGGGAATTGGCTTAGCAATGGTGGGAAATCCAGGGTAAATAACTCTACAGGAGGAACAGCTTAGAACTGAGTGAACACATTCAGAATCATCCTTGATCTTTAAAATCCAAAATTTTTATTAATGGAAAACTGTGTTTAACACTAATTCAGTCTGATAACATAACTGATATTGTTATAATTTGAAGGTAATATAGTCTGCTTTATTGTCAGGTATTACAACTTAAGACAATACTGATTTGCAAATAAGATCAAACATTTTGGAGATTACAGAAAAGATCCACTCAATTCCAGACACCAAAGCTTCTCGAGGGCACTTAGAGACAATTTTAGCATGCCTTTACTGTGCCTTGTTTGAGTTTGGATTTCTTTGCAGGAGAGTATTTACCTTGACGGTGAAAGCCAGGCCCCATGAGGTGTCCCTACCCCACTTCACTGCAAAAGCGCTAAGAATGTAAGGTTTTCAAAATTTTTCAGAGATGTTTTTCTTACCTGACCCAGAAAATAAATTCCTCCACCTACTACAAAAGCAGAAATTGCTGTACCAAAAACAGCAAATAGGGTGATAGAACCAATGTTTTGAAAGAAGTTACCCTGTTTGAGAGAGCAGAAATGAGACAAATGATTAGAAAAGCTGGTCCAGTCCGCAGAAGTGTGGCCCCCCACACCTGGCCCTCCTCACACCTGATTCTCTGTACAGGGCACCACCTCCCCCCTCGGCTGGCAAGCTGGAAGCCTGGCGTCTTCTTCCCTCTCCCTACTTCTAACACAGGTCCTGTGGTTTTTGCCTTCCCCACATCACTCGCATCGCCCTGCTTCACCCACGTCATCGCCAACACCACTGGCCTTGCCAAACCTGCCATCATTTCTCCCCTGGACCACTGCAGTAGCTTCAAACAAGTCTCAACCATTCCTGACCCCTGCCCTCTGTTCTCCAAGGGCTTCTAGAATGATCATTGCAAAAGATAAATGTGACTGTGCTCTGACCCTAACTTCTACTCAAAATGCTGCTAAAACCCAGTCAAAGCCTGTGAAGGCCTCTAACCTCCTCTTTGTTCTCTGGGTTCTAGTCACACTGGTAGCTTTTTGTTCTTCAAACACATCATCTTCCCTGGGCTTGGACCACTCCTCCTTCCCTTTGCTTGTCATCCTAAGACCTCAGGACATTTTGGCTCTTCCTGAGGGAAGCCTTCTCTGATCCCTTAGCCAAGTCAGATCCTATTCTATGCACTCAATGCAAAATGACTCTCTCCTGGTATCACCTGACATGGCTGAAATTTTACATTTATTTATGTAACTATTTGACTGATACCTGTCTTTCCCACTAGGCTGCAGGCTCAATAGGGGCAATGACCACATCTGCTTTGTACAACACAGTCCCTGGCACAATGCCTGTCAGATGGAAGATGCCCAATGAACAGGTACTAAAGGAATTAACTGTGTTTCATGTGATCAAAGGCCAAAGCTTATATAATTCTAATTTTTCAGTTAATTAAGGTGAGTTACTACAAAGAATGTCAAGATATAGCTTATACTATCAAAAAACGCTTTTTTGCTGCCCACATCTTTTAGATAATTTTATTTCACTCTATTAGTATCATCATCAAATATGACAGATTAAAATATATTTCTATTTATACTTTATAGCATTTAAGAGAAAATATTTACGTCTAAGCAGCATGGTGACATCTTTTAAATTTCCATAAAATTAGGAATATTAAGCCATTCATTAGAATTAAGCTTGATGATCCATGATTGTGGGTTTGGACAAGGAATCCCATCCTTTTGCTCAGAAATTGTCAAGCCATAGATAACAGGAACTGATACTTTAAAAGCTCATTTTAAAAGACTGTCCTTGGCTCAACACTGACAGCTCACTAAGCTTTTCCCTTCAGGAAGTTTCTTTGTTTCATTTGTTGCAATTTTGATTTGGCTGCCCATAATCTAACATTCAATTACATTGTTTGGCATATCAATCTTTAGCACACAAAGAACTTTAAGATAACTCAAGGCAAACACAATGATTTGGTTTCTTTCTAAACAAAAGGCTTTTATCTATGAGTTTTTCTTTGCAAAGAGCTGCTTTATTTTGTTATTTAAAAACAGATTACACTAAATCTTGGTCTGTTAATAGGAATCTAATTCTGATATAATTTATGTAGTTGGTTAAGCTGGATGTTAAAAAGGTACTCAATTCAAGTTATCCCACTACAAGAACTTCCTTTTGCTACATAAAGCAAATATATCTGCTTCTTTCTGACATAATTAATATTCTATTCTTTGTATGGTACTAATAATTTAAAGAAAAAATAGCTGCCTATGTAATGCATATCAACTGATGATAATCTTACTGAAATTTTTATTCCAAGTTCAAATTTACATCAGCAAATACAGCAATATTAAAACATTCAAAGTTGACTTCCTTGAAATCCCTATCAAATTACCAAGGACATTTTTCACAGAACTTGAACAAAATATTTTAAAGATTGGAAGCACAAAATACCAAGAATAGCCAAAGACATCCTGAAAAAGAAAAATGGAGCTGGAGGAATCAGGCTCCCGGACTTCAGACTATACTACAAAGTAACAGTCATCAAAATGATATGGTACTGGCACAAAGACAGAAATATAGATCAGTGGAACAGGATAGAAAGCCCTGAATTAAACCCATGCACCTACAGCCAACTAATCTATGACAAAGGAGGCAAGAATATACAATGCAGAAAAGACAGTTTGTTCAATAAGTGGTGCTGGGAAAACTGGACAGCCACATGGAAAAGAATGAAATTAGAACACTCCCTAATACCAAACACAAAAATAAACTCAAAATGGATTAAAGACCTAGATATAAGACCAGACACTATAAAACTCTTAGAGAAAAACACAGACCAAACATTCCCTGACATAAAAGACAGCAACATCTTCTCAGATCCACCTCTTAGGGTAATGACAGTAAAAACAAAAACTAACAAATGGGACTTAATCAAACTTAAAAGTTTCTGCACAGCAAAGGAAACCCTAAACAAAACAAAAAGAACCCACAGAATGGGAGAAAATCTTTGCAGATGAATCAACTGACAAGTGATTAATAGCCAAAATTTTATATACACCTTCTGTAACTCAATACCAAAAAAAAACAAACAACCCCATCAAAAAATGGGCAGAAGATCTAAACAGACAATTCTCCAAAGACATACAGATGGCCAAAAAACACATGAAAAGATGTTCAACATCACTCATTATTAGAGAAATGCAAGTCAAAACCACTATGAGGAACCACCTTACACCAGCCAGAATGGCCATCATCAAAAAGTCTACAAACAATAAGTGCTGGAGAGGGTGTGGAGAAAGAGGAACCCTATTACACTGTTGGTGGGATTGTAAATTGGTGCAACCACAGTGGAAAACAGTATGGAGATGCCTCAGAAAACTAAAAATAGAACTACCATTGATTGGATCCAGCAATCCCACCTTGGGCATCTTTCCAGAGAAAACCATGACTCACAAAGACACATGTACTCTGATGTTCATTGCAGCACTATATGCAATAGTCAAGACATGGAAACAACCTAAATGTCCATTGACAGAGGAGTGGATCAAGAAGATGTGGTACATATACACAGTGGAATATTACTCAGCCATTAAAAGGAAAGAAATACTGGCATTTTTAGCAACATGGATGAACCTAGAAATTATCATGCTAAGTGAAGTCAGTCAGACAATGACATCAACATCAAATGCTATCACTGACATGTGGAATCTGAAAAAAGGACAGACTGAACTTCTTTGCAGAACAGATACTGACTCACAGACTTTGAAAAACTTATGGTTTCCAAAGGAGACAGTTCGGGGGGTGGGGGATGCGCTGGGGTTGTAGGATGGAAATCCTATAAAATTGGATTGTGATGATCTTTGTAAACTATAAATGTAATAAATTCATTGAGTAAAAAAAATAATAATAATAAAACAGAAAAAAAAAACCCAAAAAACAAAGTTGACTTCCTATCTTCTTTGGGGAAGGGCGGGCAGTGGACAGAAGTCTCTGAACTCCCATTTCCAACCCACACTAGTCCCTTTCACATAATTTGTCACATTTTTTTGTTGGAAAGCTGTCAAAATTTTTTCCGAAAAAATTTCTTCTAAGAAACCACTGGAGTTCCCTGGTGGCCTACCAGGTTATGGATCTGGTATTGCCACTGCAGTGGCTTGAGTCACTGCTGTGGCACAAGAATAGATTCCAGGGCCAGTACTTCCGGCATGCCTTAGGCATGGCCAAAAAGAGAAACTACTATTTTCCTCAAATTTTGAGTGAAAGAAGCTGGATTATATTTTATTTTTTGGCTGCACCTGCAGCATGTGGAAGTTCCTAGGCCAGGGATCAAACCTGGGCAATAGCAGCAACCTGAGCCACTGAAATGACAACACTGGGTCCTTAACCCGCTGCACCACAAGAGAACTCATACTATTTTTCTCAAATTTTGAATGTTTATTTCCCCTCCATCCATAAAAATTAGAAAATAAAACTTTGCACGCTCTAAAATAATAATCTAAGTCATGTTAAGTCAAAATCAAATCATTTTCCTCAACACTGTTTTGAAGTATTTTCACAATCTTCTTACAATTCTTTTAAGATTTGTTCACAAAATGAAAGAGTGAAAGGCACTGACCTTCAATTCCTTCTTGCTTGTTTTCTAACATTTATTTGATGTCAATAATGGTTTATAAGATGTGGGTTTTTTTATTTTTTTACATATTTTTTGTCTTTTTGCCTTTTTTTTCTAGGGCCGTTTCCCACGGCATATGGAGGTTCCCAGGCTAGGGGTCTAATCAGAGCTGTAGCTGCCAGCCCACGCCAGAGCCACAGCAACGTGGGAGCCGAGCTTCGTCTGCAACCTACACCACAGCTCACGGCAATGCCGGATCCTTAACCCACTGAGCAAGGCCAGGGATTGAACCCGCAACCTCATGGTTCCTAGTCAGATTTGTTAACTACTGAGCCACGACGGTAACTCCAAGATGTGGGTTTTTTTAACATTAAACTTCCTTTTCACTTTTTCCTTTGATTGATGTATAATAAAATAACAACTTTAAAAAACCTGGGAGTTCCTGTTATGATGTGGCGGAAATGAATCTGACTAGGAACCATGAGGTTGAGGGTTTAATCCCTGGCCTCGCCCAGTGGGTTAAGGATCTGGCGTTGCCATGAGCTGTGGTGTAGGTCATAGACACAGCTCGGATCCCGCATTGCTGTGGCTCTGGGATAGGCTAGCAGCTGTAGCTCCGATTAGACCCCTAGCCTGGGAACCTCCAAATGCTTCGGGTGTGGCTCTAGAAAGACAGGAAAAAAAAAAAATCTGGCTTGCACATCTTAAGAATAATTTTGCTTTCGTATCCAGGTAGAAAATGAAAGAGTTAATTTGTATGTTTTTACCAAAATTCTCATGACAAATCTAACTCTCAAGTTTATTATTATTAATAATAATACTAGTTATATTTTATAACAAGAAGCACTACCAATTATTTAATGTGCTAGGTGGTGCTTTGCACACGTTCTTTCATCTAATGTAAATCTGTCTGTCTCTCTTTTTTTTCTTTTGCTTCTTAGGGTACCCATGGCATATGGAGGTTTCCAGGCTAGGGGTCTAATTGGAGCTACAGCTGCTGGCCAACACCACAGCCTCAGCAACACGGGATCCAGGCCCTATCTTCGACCTACACCATAGCTCATGGCAACGCTAGACCCTTAACCCACTGAGCGAGGCCAGAGATTGAACCCGCAACCTCATGGCTCCTGGTCGGATTCGTTTCTGCTGCACCATGACGAGAACTCCTAATGTAAATCTCAAAGCAACCTAGCAGGTAGGATTTGGGGGACCTTTTCTTGTTTTTTGTTTTTAATTTCTACTCAACTCAAAAAGAACCTGTAGAGGGCAGCACATGATTAGACCTAAGTCTCTCTGGCTCCAAAGTCCAGGCTCTTTCCTCTCTCCAAAGAGAGGCCAAACTTAGTCCTTCTAATCTTCCTAGGTTTTTTTAAAATCACATGCATAAAATAATTGATTTATTACTAATATTTTACATTGAATCACCTTCTTATTTTGAAATGTAAATTTCTTCAAACTTCTATTTTAAAAAAACTCAAGACAAGGAAAAGACTCAGGTAGACACACCAACTGGGTTAAAAGTGAGAAGCTCTTGCCCAGGCAGCAAGAGCACCCTGAGCTTGGAGGACTGAGACCAGAAATGCCAGAACAAAGCAGAGAACCAGACAGTGGCCAATGATGCTCCTCTCTGGGGGGGGGGGGGGTAGCTGAGAATGGGCGGAGCTACTGTGGGAGAAGGTGAATGGGCCAGGAGGAGCTGGAAGACCAGGGGAAAGGGCGGAGCTCCAGTGTGGTGAGGAGAAGCTGGGCCAGGGACAGACGGGGAAGGAATGGAGCGTGGAGGTTAGAGGGGACATCAGCTGGGAGCTGAAGCCTAGGGCAGGGCACTGAGAGGGGAGGCACTGAAGGACGGATGGGTCCAAGGAGGGAGGAAGGCTCGATTCGATGAGCTAAAAGACCAGTAGGCTGGGGGCTCTGTCCCAGTCATCCCAGGACACAGTCTGTCCTCATAACGTGGGTCAGTCTGTGTCCAAGAGGAGACAATGTAACATCCGTGCACCAGTGACCGCACTCTGGCCATCTCTTCCTAGGCAAAGCTCCCCCTACGGAAAATACTAGCTTAATAAGCCACACTGCCTGAACCCATGAAAGCAGCCCACTGACCGTGTTTGCGCCATAAGTCAGGCTGGACAGTCCAGCTTCTACCACACACCCCAGGGTGTTCAGAGACACCCCTGCCGAAAAGTAACACCCAAGCTTTTAAGGAACTTGCCTCACGAACATGGGAAGCTGGGCACCCAGACCAAAGACATTCCTGTAAGCCTGAGTCTTACCTTGTGTAATGAATATCCTGATTCAAATATAATAGGTGGAAGCAAGAGGAGGAAAAACATATTTGGACGAAACATTTCTTCCTCCTGTAAATATAAAATGAGTATTTTTAGAGGCATGAAATTTACGTAATTAAGAAATATATCCATCAGTGAAGAGCCAAAGCAATTGTTCTCTTAGAACCTGGCCCAGTAGAAACACCCAATGTTAAAATCACTACCTGATAATAAAATCAAACAGAAGGGATGACAAAAGCAAACAAACATGAATAAACAACCGCCTCAAAACAAAACCTGCATTTAAAAATGTAGGACAGAGGAGTTCCCATCCTGGCCCAGCAGTTAATGAACCTGACTAGCATCCATGAGGGCGCAGGTTCGATCCCTGGCCTCGCTCAGTGGGTTAAGGATTCGGCGTTGCCACGAGCTGTGGTGTAGGTTGCAGGTGCAGCTCGGATCTGTTGTTGCTGTGGCTGTGGTGTAGGGTTAGGGTTAGGGTTAACCTAATTGCAGCTGCAGCTCCAATTCTACCCCTAGTCTGAGAAACTCCACATGCCACAAATGTGGGCCCTAAATGACAAAAATACATTAAAATCTATCAATCAATCAATCATTAAAAATTAAGACAAATGATTTTTAGAAGGTGACCAGAGAAATGAACAGAATGAGTCACTTCCAGACACAACGGTAGTATGCTTTTTATTCCTATGAAGAACATTAATTTTAATATAGAAACATTTCAATTCAAATAGAGTACTTTTAAAGACAAGTCCACAAATTGGATTCCGCCAGGAAAAAGGTAACTGTAAGCCCTAAAACAACCCAGTTAGGGGGAGAGGAAACCCTACTCATATTTGAAATAGCCCCGCCTTTTCTCTGCCTGTCATAGACAACTCTGCCATTTTCCTAACCTTGACTGTGACGAGATAGCTCTCACCTGAAGCCCTTGCAATCTGGGACGTGGCCAAAAAGTAGGCCTCGGTCACGCTTCCAGATTCAAATATTAAGTACTGCTATGAAAGGTACTTTTAGAATGTGGCCGTCTTTGAGGGGATGAAATAATAATCTCATCTTCTATATTAATATAGCTCTCTAACTGTTGCTGGATTAGGGGAAAATATATACTGGTTCTCAAACCCAAAATGACTACATGTAATACACAGTCTTTGTAACCCTGCAAAATCAGGCCCTTTTCATATGAAAATTTTCACACTACACAATCTTGACAGTCTGATTTCTTGTCAAAATCCCTATTCAAAAGAATGATAAATGCATCCTTATAAATGTACGGCTGTTACCATAAAGACTAAAATAACATTCAAAAAAAAAAAAGTTCAAAATAGAAGCAAATGATGACTTCTGAAAATGCCTTATTAAGTCTTAAAATAACTGCCTGCATAACAAGCTCATGACTCAGATGGGGGCCATGTGAAAAGAAAGGGGCCAATCACTGTGTTTTGTGGGGCAACTTATTCATAGGATCTGTGCCCTGAGACCACTGCAGAGACCCTTTGGGAGTTTCAGAAACCAAACCTCCCCTGGGAAGAAGGAGAACCAACTTGCAGTCCTCCATCCCCAATTCCTGTCCATCTGGAACCTCAGATTTGGAAGGAGGGTCTTTGCAGATGGAATCCAGGGGAGAATCCAGCTGAGATCGTACTGGATTAGGATGGGCCCTAAATCCAATGAGAGCGTCTTCATAAGAGACAGAAAGGGACACACAGCCACAGAGAAGGCGGCTTGTGAAGACACACTGAGAAGAGCTAGGAGTTACGCTGCCAGCGCCGAGGAACACCCGACACCACCAGACACTGGAATAGGCAATGAAGGATTCTCCCCGGGGAGCCTGGATTCGCTCCCTTGAGGGAGTGGCCCTGCCAACAACCGGACTGCAGACTTCTGGCCTCTAGAACTACGAGAAAACAAATCTCAGGTGTTTTAAGCCACCCAATTTGTGGTAATTTGTTATGGAAGCCACAGGAAATGCACATACCACCTTAGAGTGAATAGTGTTAGAGAAAGGTCCCAGGGCAACAGCACCCTCAAAGTGGTCTGAGGTGATTTTAGGTGGTACTTGAGCAGTATGCGTCAAATACCACTGACCCCACGGATTGAGAAAGGCAGCCCTCTGGGATTCTTTTTCGATCCCAATTAAGCCCAAGAGACCTCCGTTTGGAGCTACCGTGTTAAGGCCTCTCCCTGAGGTGCTGATGCTCCCTTTTGACAGAGGCTTGACCTCAGGGCATCAGCGAGCATCTTTTTATTGTATTTATTTATAAAAACAATATTGGTTTCCCACAGAACACAATATTATAATGTTTCCTTTAAAATAAACGTATATAGTACATCAACGTTCATAACAACATTATTCACGACAGCCAAAAGGTGGAAACAACCCTAGGGTCTAATAACAGGTGAATGATGAACCAGGCGCAATGTACACCTACAACGGAATACTATTCAGCCATAAAAAGGGAAGATGCTCTGACACAGGCTACAACAATGAATGAACTTCAAAAATATCACACTAAGTAAAATAAGCCAGATATAAGAGGACAAATATTGTATTACTCCACTTACATGAGGTATCTAGAATAAGCAAATTCAAAAACACAGAAAGTAGTATAGGGGCTATTAAAAAAACCCCAAACAAGCAGAATTTACTAAAAAAAAAAAAAAAAAAAACCAGAAAGTAAGGAGGGGAGAATGAAGAATTGTTTAACAGGTAGATTTTCTGTCTGGGATGATGAAAAAGTTCTGGAAATAGATGGTGGTGATAATAAAATAACACTGTGAATGTATTTAATGTCACTGAATTGTACACTTAAAAATGGCTAAAATGAGGAGCTCCCCTGTGGTGCAGCGGGTTAAGTATCTGGCATTGTCACTGCATTGGTCTTAGTAGCTGCTGTGGTGCAGGTTTGATCCCTGGCCCGGGGACTTCCACATGCTGTGAGTACAGGAAAAAAAAAAAAAAAAAAAGCATTTAAAATCCTAAGTTTTGTGTTACGTGCATTTTAGTACAATAAAAGCTTTTATATTTTTAAAAACATTCTTTGGTCTTTTTTATTCCACGGCATATGGAAGTTTCCAGGCTAAGGGTTGAACTGGAGCTACAGCCACTGGCCTACACCACAGCCACAGCAATGCCACATCCTTAACCCACTGAGCAGGGCCAGGAATTGAACCTGCATCCTCATGGATACTAGTCAGGTTCAGGTTACCATTGAGCCACAATGGGAACTCCACATCACAATAAAAGCTTTTTAAAACAGTTACATGGGAGTTCCCATCATGGCTCAATGGTTAATGAACCCAAGTAGGAACCATGAGGTTGCAGGTTCGATCCCTGGCCTTGCTCATGGGGCTTAAGGATCCGGCGTTGCCATGAGCTGTGGTGTAGGTCACAGACACGGCTTGGATCTGACATTGCTGTGGCTCTGGTGTAGGCCGGCAGCTACAGCTCCAATTAGACCCCTAACCTGGGAACCTCCATATGCCATGGGCATGGCCCTAGAAAAGACAAAAAGACAAAAAAGAAAAATAAAAAGCTGTTATAAAAATGTATGTATGTAGGAGTTCCCACTGTGGCACAACAGGATTGGTGGCGTCTCTGCAGCACCAGGTTTGATCCCTGCTCTGCCCGGCACAGTGGGTTAAAGGATCCGGCAATGCCACAGCTTTAGTGTAGGCCGCAATTTTGGCTCAGATCTCATCCTGGCCTGGGAACTCCGTACGTCTCCAGGAGGCCAAAAAAAAAAGTACATACCTGAAAAAACCAAGCTGATTTAACAAAATGTATTAAGCATGTTAACAATATGTGTGGAAGGCAGTCCGGCAGGACACTTTGGAAACAAAGCTACATGGAAAGAAAACATCTGACTCCTTCACTGCTTTTAGCTCCCACTGCTCCCTGCGGCACCTGGTTTCCACAGTGTCCTGCTTCGTGCTTTGGCTTTCCGAGAATACCTGTTCCTCCAGAAGCCAGCCCAGCTGTCTTAGCCTAGATACGCTGCCCTTTTCTGAGGTCAAGCACTGGTTGCCTAGATGGCTCTTCAGGACACTTAATTACATTCACCATCCAACTTCAGTTCACTCATCTGTACTATTAAATATTTTGTTACTATTTAACTCAAAAACTCACATCTGTTGAAAGTTGGTTTAATAACACTGAAGCATATAATATTAAAAGTGAAAGATAACCTTTCCTCCTCCTCCCCAGAGCAGGGATCACCAACTCATGGGCTTCCCGGGGCTACACAGCCTTCCCCGGGGGAGCAGCTGTGCTCAGCGCCTTGGATCTCTGCTGAGTGGAATATGTGCCTGGTGTTGAGAGAGTTTCTGCTGCTTTGAGAGAAGCTAGAAGTTCACATTTTCATGTGAAATTTCTAGAATTTATATTATTCTAGAATTATGCTGTTATAAATTAACAATATTTAAAAGGAAAACTAATGATTTTTTTGGCCGCACCTGCAGCATACAGGGATTGAACCCCCACCACAGCACTGGCCCAAGCTGCTGCAGTGACAACGCTGGATCCTTAACATGCTAGGCCACCAGGGAACTCCAATAATTTTTTGTTTTTAAATCAATTCCAAT
This sequence comes from Phacochoerus africanus, assembly GCF_016906955.1. Classification (NCBI taxonomy): domain Eukaryota; kingdom Metazoa; phylum Chordata; class Mammalia; order Artiodactyla; family Suidae; genus Phacochoerus; species Phacochoerus africanus. Next base: position 11,703,437 of record NC_062546.1, read on the forward strand.
ATTAATCAATTGATTTCATTAAAAAAATTTTTTTTGGCCGTGCCCACAGCGTGCAGAAGTTCCCAGGCCAGAGATTGAACCTGCACCACAGCAGTGACAATGCCAGATCCACCAGGAACTCCTGACCAAATGATTTCATTTACTTTATTATTATTTTTTTTTTAATTTTTTACAGCCACACCTTTGGCACATGGGATTTCCTGGGCCAGGGGTCAAACTGGAGATGCAGCTTTGGCCCATATCACAGCCACAACAACATGGATCCGAGCTGCATCTGCAACCTACATCAAAGCTCACGGCAACACTGGATCCTTAACCCACTGAGCGGGGCCAGGGATCAAACCTGCATTCTCACAGAGGCAATGTTGGGTCCTTAGCCTGCTAAGCCACAACGGGAACTCCTCGAATGTGATAAATTTTAACCATGCAATTCTTTTAATATTTTGGAATGTATCTTATTTCCTTCCACATAATCAGTTTTGTTACATACTTGTTAAGCTTAACACACATGTTAAGTTCCACACTCAATATGGACACTTGAAGTCTGAGTTGAGACTCGAGGTTCACTTAGTCCTTGTACAACGAGATGATGCTCACACTCTAATGACCTCTGAGTAAACCTAAGTATGAACAGCCACAAACGGAGGACAGCAGGATGTGGTGGAGAAAATATAGAACACCTAGGACCAAAGGGTCTGGACGCAAGACCTAACTCGGCCATTCTCTAGCTCTGTGATGTTGGACATGTCCCAACCTCCCAGAGGTCACTTTTTTTTTCCGGCCTCGCCCATGGCATGTGGAGGTTCCTGGGCCGGGTCTTGAACCTGTGCCACAGCAGTGACCCAAGCCACTTCAGTGACAATGCTAGATCTTTAAACCACAAGAGAACTCCAGAGACTGCTTTCTTCATCAGAGGTAACACGTGGTCAATCTACCTCCAGACTGTTATGACCACAACAGAAGCTACAGTGTAAAGCATTCTGTAAGGTTTACAGTGCTGGACAGATATGTTGTATTATCCTCAGCTGTCAGAACAAAATTAGGAGTAATAAACATTGTTTAATGTTTAAAGCTAATTAGAGCCTGCCTCCCCTATACAGCAAGTTAGTCTAAGATTATAAAAATGCAAATAAGTAACAAAACATGGCACTGAATGCTTCTATGTTAACTTGGAACAGTGGTGAGATTTATGTTTTTTTTTAAAAACTCAGATGTTGGAGTTCCCGTTGTGGCTCAGTGGTTAATGAATCCGACTAGGAACCATGAGGTTGTGGGTTCGATCCCTGGCCTTGCTCAGTGGGTTAAGGATCCAGCGTTGCCGTGAGCTGTGGTGTAGGTCACAGACTCGGCTCAGATCCCGCGTTGCTATGGCTCTGGCGTGGCCTGGTGGCTACAGCTCCGATTAGACCCCTAGCCTGGGAATCTCCATATGCCGCAGGAGCAGCCCAAGAAAATAGCAAAAAAGACAAATAAATAATAAATAAATAAATAAATAACTCAAGATGTAAAGATACCAACCATTATCTAATAGAATGTTGAAAAATTAAAGAGACAATATAAACTTCACCGACAGTCAAGTAATGATAAGAAAGTCACCATAACCACCAATGTTATTAAAATTAAGAACCAATAAGAATTGTAGTTATGTCAAAAATGAACAGCTGGGTAAACCTACCTTCCAATTTGCCAGTTTTTTAAACTCTATAATTTTTATAACTGCTCCCATGAAAATACCTAGAAGAGAAAATGTAAAGTTTAACAAAACTTGAAATACAAGAAAGATTACTCAGTCTTATTATTCTAAAGAAATTGATTATTATGACGTCTCTAAATGGCTTTTATGGATTTCTGCAAGTTTTATGTCTGAAAACATAAGAATGCAAGTTAGTGTGGAGTTTTATGAGTCACATGAGTTCCTTGCATCTCAGGCAAACATACTATTATGAAGTCTATAAAAACCGGGTGCAGGGTCAGAGCAGCTTTACAAAACAAGACCTAGGGATGGTTAGCCTGACATGGGAATAAACACCTGTCATCTTTGTTTCATTCACCCATTTTCGATGTGAAATGACAGAAGGCTTATAAGCTAAGTGTGCCCTGTACTGCTTATGCCTGCTGTTTTCAAAAAGCAATCCAAGATCACTTTCTCAGACTCAGATGACAGCTCTATGTAGAGTATTTAGTTAGAGATAAAGTCCCAATGCTGAAAATAACCCAAAGTAAAAATTCTGTGAAATTCCTGGAACAAAACAGACCATCGCTGTTCAGGCATGTTTCCACAGAGCTGACAGGCTCATTACTCTCTCATAAAGAACCTACCAAAAATAATTCCTGAAGATGCACCATGGGTACAATCTAAAACTGCTCTGGTACTCACTAGATAAATGATTCTTAACCCTGTGGACTCATGAGAATCACCACAGGAGCTTTTGATAAAACAAAGACACCTGAGCAGCCCTCCAGACCCACAAAACCACAATCTCTGGTAGGGGGTGATATAAAGCAAGGCTGACCACCACAGTCACCTGCTTAAAGACAAAGCCTTCCCTTTCCCTACAGGGGAAGGGGCTTTTCCTCATCAACTACAGAAAGCAAAGAAACACATCTCATTGGGTGGGGTGAGGAGAAAAGACAAGTACTGTGAAGTCTGTTAAGAAGGAAGTTCCGCTGGAAGGCATAGTGGATTAAGGAGCCAGTGTTGTTGCTACAGCAGCCTGGGTCACTGCTGTAATGTGGGTTCGATCCCTGGCCTAGGAACTTCCGTGGGTGTGGCAAAAAGAAGGCTTAAAAAAAAGTTATTTATTAGGAAAAGAAGCTGCATTAACACTAAATGCTGCAGGGAAGGAGGCGCTTGAGGTAAAGAGAGGACCGAAATAATTTTAACTTTATAAACCTCTGTACTATTTCTATTGTTATGTATTAGTAAAACAGCAATAAACTATTTTGATAAAGAGAAAAGGGAAAAAGACACTAGATCCGGTCTAGAAAGGAAGTCAACAATCATGCTTTCAGCATAGTAGCTGCACGTTCTCTCGCCACGCGTGGCATGAAAGCCCTGATTCTAACCCCTCTCTAGAGTTCCCCAATTGCTTCTTTTTTCTGATCTTTTTCTTTTTGTGGCCATACCAGCAGCATGCAGAAGTTCCTGGGCCAGGCATCGAACCTGTGCCACAGCAGTGACGACACTGGATCCTTAACCCACTGAGCCCCTAGGGAGCCTTTATACAATTTTTTATTAACCAAATAGTCCATGAATACTTTGTAAAATGTTATAAATAAGACAAAGCTCCCTTTGTTGTTGTTGTTTTTGCTGTCAGGGATCAGATCCGAGCTGCAGTTGCAACCTATGCCGAAGCTGCAGCAACACTGGATCCTTAACCCACTGTGCCAGGCTGGGGATCGAACCTGCATCCCAGTGCTCCAGAGATGCTGCCAACCCCATTGCGTCACAGTGGGAATTCCAGCAAAGGTCCCTTTTGATGAGATCCCACCCCTACTCCCACCTTAGTTCTCCCCAAGGTAACCAACCATCCTGATTAAGTCTGGACACTATTCTACTAGACCCATCTCTATCCTCTTACATATTTATATTAACCATACAGTACTAGGGTGTGTGTATATGTACACACATGGCACACTTGTGTGTATTTACACAAAATTTATATTACCATCGTGTATCTTTCTACAACCTGCTATTTTGCTCGGTGTTAAGATCAGGGGTTACTACATATAGATCTGCCTCATTCCTTCTTCTTCTTTTTTTTTTTTTTTTGCTTTTTAGGGCCACATCTGAGACACATGAAGTTCCTAGGCCTGGAGTCGAATCGAAGCTGCAGCTGCTGGCCTGCGCCACAGCCACAGCAACACAGGATACTTAACCCACTGAGCAATGCCAGGGATCAAACCCACATCCTCATGGATACTAGTTGGGTTTGTTACCCCTGAGCCACAACAGGAACTCCCTGCTTCATTCCTTTTTAACAGCTCTACAGCATAACATAATGATGCTACAGGTTGATGAGAAGTAGATATTTCTCCAAAGAGGATAAGATGAATGGCCCAAAAGCACAAGAAAAGATGCTCATCATTAGTCATTAGGGAAATGTAAATCAAAAACACAATGAGATACCAGTTCACATCCACTAGAATGGCTACAATTTTTAAAAAATGGAAAATAACAAGTGTTGGCAAGGATACAGAGAAATTGGAACCCTTAATATATTGCTGGTGGGAATGTAAAATGGCCCAATTGCTATGGAAAAATTTGGCAATTCCTCGAAAAGTAAAACAGTTACCATATGACCCAGCAATTCCACCCAAGAGCATGGATAAACAAAATGTGGACTTTCTACACAAAGGAATATCACCCGGCAATAAAAACGAATGAAGTACTAACACATGATGCAATGGGATAAATCTTAACATGCTACGTGAAAGAAGCCAGATGCAAAAGACGTGTTTTATGATCCATTTACATGATAGTCACAAGTCTATAGAGACAGAAATGGTTGCCCAGGGCTCGGGGAGGCAAGTTTTGGGGGTGATGGCTAAAGGTTGCACAACTCTGTGAATATACTAAAACCACTGAATTGTACATTTAAAATGTAACCTGTAATGGTATGTGAATTAAATCTCAGTAAAATGGTTATTACTCCCCTGCCCCTTCCCCCAAAGCCACAGATGGTACGCTTCCAGAACAGACAAATCTAGAGACAGGAGGGAAGTTAGTGGCTGCAGGAAAAGGGGAAGGAGAAAATGGGGAGTAACTGCTAATGTGTAAAGAGTATTTTTGGAGGTGATAAATATGTTCTGGAATTCGATAGTGGTGATTGCTGCACAACTCTGTGGCTATATATACATATACACACTCAGACATATACGTATATATATTCATACACATACCCTGTGAATATACTAAAAAACACTGAACTGTTCACTGTAAAATTATAGTTTATTGTATATAAACTCTATTTTAACTTTTTTAAAAAAAATCACTATTTTTTTTTTTTAACATTCCCCCAAAGATGGCTGTCTCCAACTGTTTGCTGCCAACAGCTGCAGGGAACAGGCTAGTATACGCCTCTTTGTGTAAGAATATTTCCCTAGGGCAGATGCAGAGACAATGGCATGAGCATTTTTATCTCTGAAATTGTCCTGAAGTGGCTGTGCCAATTTAAACCACTGCACCAAAGAAAGCATCCTCACCAATCCTAGAAAATCAGCAGACTTTAACACTTCTGCCAACATGATGGGCAAGAAGTTGAACGTTAAGGTTTCAATTTGCATTTACAGTCAATCTGCATTCAGTAGTCATTCCTGATTACTAGGGAAATGGGAACTTTTTTTCATGATTTCAGGTTTTGTTTTCACTTTTTAATTTTTTTTGGCCATGCCTGTGGCATGCAGAAGTTCCTGGGCCAAGGACTGAACGCATACCACAGCAGCAACCTGAGCAGCTACAGTGACAACATGGGATCCTTAATCTGCTGCAGCACAGAACTCCAGGATTAATGCTTTTGTTATTACACATGAAGCAGTTATATTTGAGAATCGGTGATTATTCTATTGCCTAAGCTTGTTTCTATATTATTATTTATGAGGCACTGAAAAACTCCATAAAATACAATGCAATATTATTACTTCTAGCACTATTATTATTAAGTAATCCTTTTGAAATGTCCTAGGACTGAACTACAATGCAACATTAAATTGGCAAACTATACCTTTACCTGTCGAGACTGAGGTTCAAAGTTAGATCAATCAATCTACTATAAAAAAGAAAGTACTTCATATCACACAACTGGACACCCTAGAAATAATACCCTAATATATTCCCTTTGTATATTCCTATCAGTAAAACAAATTTGAGCACGCACCTTCGAGCTACAATATTTTTTTCTTTTTTGGCCGCCCTGTGGCATATGGAGTTCCGGGGCCAGGCTGCAGCCCTGTGCCAAAGCTGTGGCAACACGGGATCCATTAACCCACTGTGCTGAGCCAGGGATCGAATCTGCATTCTGGCATTGCAGATGCTGCTGATCCTGTAGCGCCACAGCAGGAACGCCCAAATTATTATTTATTATAAAAAGGTGTTACTTTTTAAACAATATATTTTAAAACAATATATAAAATATAGATTGCAAAATTCAAATTAAACAGAAACGTAAGATCTAATATTTCCTTCTGTCCCCTACAGATCTTTTGCATATACCTCATTAATGGATACCACTGGATTAATTCAAAACATTGCGAGCAATTCATCATTTTTTGTTGAGCCCCTTCTCCCAGGATTTGTCACTTTAAATTATTTTTACTCCTTGAGAGAATGCTCCAGGTAGGAAGGCTCAGAGAGTTTACACAGCTTTTCTGACAGCTCAGGGCCAGTAAGTGACAGTAGACTGCTGGCTCCCAGTACATTCTACACCTCTTGATGCTGAGACGCAGGGAGATTGCACTGCTAGAGCCCATCCACTGCTGCTATGAACTGCTAACACCTTCCTCCCAGAGTGCACTGCTGGTCTATCATTACCGCTATAAAATGTGAGTGTTCCTGAAAATGAACATTGTAGGAAAATGCTGAAAATGTTATTAAGCATAACAATTAGGTTACAAAATAGTATGTAGAACAGGATCCTAGTCCCCCCCATACACACACACACACACACACACACACACATTTATTCGCACTGTGTTAAAAAGAAACACACACTTTGTGGGGCAAGGCATTGTGCTAAGGTATACAATAAACATTATTTAAGCTCATTCTTGCAATCACCCCACAAGGTAATAAACCATAATAATATAGATGATAATAACAGCAGCAGCTAACAGTTACTGATTACTTAGTAGGCATTATACTAAGTGATTTCTATGCATTACCCTGTTTAATATCTGCAGTCCTATGAAGCGAAGGCATTGTTACCTACATTTTACAGATAAGGAAACAGAGGCTAAGGACCAGCATCACCAAGCTAGTAAATAGCAGGTCCAGAATTGTTTTAAAAATGAATTACTTTATTTTTTACTTGATTATGTAACAGATGCCCATGATACAAAATTTAAAAGGCACAAGAGAGTATACAGTAAAAACTTAAATCTCTCTCCCACCCTTGTTTCCTTTTTTCCTTCCCAGAGGGCAGTGGTGTTACCAGTGTCACAACTATAATATACATTTCTTTCTTTTAAAAAGTTTCTATGGCCACACCCACAGCATATGGAGGTTCCCAGGCCAGGGACTGAATCCGAGCCACAGTAGTGGCCTATGCTGCAGCTTCGGCAACACTGGATCCTTTAACCCACTGCACTGGGCTGCACTACAGCAGGAACTCCTATAATATACATTTCTGCTGAGAGTGTTTGTATATTTAAAATCACATACACACATATGTATGAACATATAAAATAAATTCTAAGACAAATGGTAGTACAGTATTTACACTATTGTGATCTTTTTCTTTTAACTCACCACTACCTCTCACAAACTACTTCCTATCAACACAGAAAGAGCTTCCCCACACCTTGTGTTTTGTTAACGGCTGCAGTGTACTTCACTGCAGTGATGTACCATCCAACAGCAGGCCCCTAGTAACAGGTGCTCAGGTGTTTTCCAGGCTTCTGCTATCACTGCCATCCCCGTGTAAGTACATCATTCCACCTGGGTAAGGGCAGCCATAGGCGAAACTAAAAGAGGACTGCCAGGTCAGGGGAACGGACATTTTTAATTCTGTAAAGAGCTTACCAGCTGCCTTCTGTGGGAGACAGTGTGAGGCTCACCCAGTCCCCTTCACTGGCCCCAGCTATGTGAGCTCAGGGCTCACAGCTGTCCCCTTCTCCAGAAAACCGGCTTTAGCTGCAGAAAGCCTCCTCCTCATGCAAGTTGTGCCTGCGCTACACCAGCTCATAGCCAAGGACTAACTGGTGGGGCTAAAGAAGTCCCGCCCCCTTGCCTTAAAGAGGAGATAGGCTCCGTTGTGGGTCCTGCCCCAGAGCCCTCCTAGGCTCACGCTGTTATCACACCCACTGTTTGGCTTTCTCCTTCCCTAGTCTAGTTTCCTCCCTCCCTTACGGGAGGAAAACCCCCTTTAATAAATTACATGTCCCCAAACCCCTGTCTCAGGGTCTGGTTCCAGGAGTGGAGCGTTCACAGCAAGCACAGGATGGGATTCTGGGGTTGGATCACTCGGCAGCTGCCTGGCAAAAAGGACTCCAGCACTGGAGGTAAAATACTGCTAGTCCCTCACTGGGGGTAGCCGTGCCACTGCTAGGACTCGGTTGGGACACTGGTGGGGGAGGCGGTGGCCCACACAACACCTCTGGTCTTAGAGAGCTTATGGGGGAAACAATCACTGTAAGAGCAGTGGAACTGGGGCAGCTGCTGAGCGCCACTGATGCTCTGAAAAGAGAAAATGGAATGTTCAAGCAATCACCAATTTAGCGCAAAAGGGGAGAGTCAGAGGGCCTCCCCAGCAGCATTTCAACAGACCCTCATCTCCTGTGGCCGGAAGGTATCTAGAGCTGAAGATTGGGCACAGGTCTTAGCTGCAAGGGTGGCAGGTCTTCAGAGAAAGTTGAATTCAGGAAGACAAATCTCGCATGCCTTCTCCTATCAGCGCCCTGATAGTAAAAAGTGGGACTCGGATGGGGGATGGGGGTGCCTGGGGTGAAGCCCACGAACACCTTTAACCTTTGGGTTCCCCTGGACCTTCCAGGGCTGTAGAAGTGGGCCACCACCCTGCTGGAATACAGAGTGCCCAGGCTATTTCAAGATGACACAGAAGCCCCAGATGAAGCAAGCGCCTTAGGTTAACTCCTGCTTTCTGTCATAATACAGTCCCCAGGACACAGAACATATGGACATTCCAGAGGACAACACAGTGGTCCACTACTGACATCATGCTAACAGGATGTGAGAAGCACGCAGAGGTGAGCAGATGTCTTGGTAAGACACATACGCTTCCCAGGACAGAAAGTCTCAGGGGCCTGCCTCTTGGGAAGTTTTTAGGGGGTCAAGCGATCTGGACATGTCAAGACATTCCCTCCCTCCAAGCAAAGGACAAGATCTGCTCCTTTTTTTTTTTTTTTTTTTGGTCTTTTTGTCTTTTTAAGGGTACACCCGCAGCATATGGACGTTCCCAGGCTAGGGGTCCAATCAGAGCTACAGCTGGCGGCCTGCCCCACAGCCACAGCAACTCGGGATCCAAGCCGCGTCTGCAACTTACACCACAGCTCACGGCAACACCGAATCCTTAACTCCAAGATCTGCTCCTTCTACCCTCATAAAGAAGCACAATGCTTGGGAGGCCTCCAGCTTTTGGAGGCAATATACTGCACACATGAGGAGCTACTTCAATCCAGTTATTGGCTTTTGAGAGGCTGATGGTTTTGATGAGGCCCAGAGGAAAGGCCAGCTGCAGTTCCAGCTGCTCTGCTGCTTGTGCCATACCACCTGGCAGACCGCTGGTACTAGAAGGATCTGTGGGTAGAAAGGGAGGCTGGCAGGCCCTGAAAGGAAGGTCATGCAGCATAGATCCCTAGGGTTCTGGAGCAAGGTCATGCCATTTTCAGAAGAGAACCAAATACCATTCAAAACACTCTTGAGAAAAAAAACAAACAAACAGCTCCTGGCATGTTCTTGGGCCCCGGAAGAGATAGAGTATCTAAGCAGGGGACATCAAGTGCCTTGGTGGCCAGAATCATCTTTCATAAGCTGGGTTGCCATAACTACCAAGTTGTAAGATCAGGTGGGCCCAGGAGCAATCCTTTTTTTTTTTTTTTTTTTTATCTTTTTAGGGCCACACTGGCAGCATATGGAGGTTCCCAGCTAGAGGTCGAATTGGACCTATACAACTGGCCTATATAACTCACAGCAACGCTAGATCCTTAACTCACGGAGACACCAGGGATGGAAACTGCATCCTCATGGATCCTGGTCAGATTCATTTCCACTAAGCCACGACGGGAACTCCCAGGAGTAATCCATTTTAAGACAAAGGTGTTCCATTAGCCATCAGGCCTGTGCGGGTCTAAAAGGCACAGTAAGCTTCTACTTGTGGCCCAGACCTCCATGCCATCCACTGCTACTACAGCAACATCTCTCTCGGCTCAGCTCCTACATCGGGCCTCACTGGGAGCTCTTTATGATCAGTTGACAGGAGAAAAAACCCAGGCTTGTTCACACATGACTCAGCCAGCCTGACATTGGCCACTTCAGTGTCTGTGATGGGCTCATCAACACAGTAGCCGCTATAGCGGGGAGGGGAGCCATGAAGGGCCCTATGGCCCAAGGCCATTCTAGCTACTGCCACTGCTGGGTGTACGACTGGAGAGGCACAGAGACCAAGGCTCATCTCCTGATGTACGCCCCCCCCCCCACAAGACCAACCAGCTACATGACGACAACTTGATTCCATCAGATGCCTTCCATTCTAGAAAGGGCAATGACTCATTCTGACACTGATGTGTATGCTCGCCTGGATGTCTTCTGCTAGCACCACCATCTGAGGGCCCACAAGTGTCTGAGCCACCAAAGTGGGACACTGTATAACAACCTGGCAAACCAAGAGACTCCCTTTATGGCAAAGGAGGTGCAGAGGTGGGTGTTTAACTATCCTGGTACCATATACTATACCATCCGGAAGCTGCCTGCCAGCCAAAGTGGTAAATGTCCTCTTAAAGATACAGATGAGGGAGTTCCTATTGTGGCTCAGTGGGTTAAGAGCCTGAATAGTATCCATGAGGATGCCGGTTTGATCCGTGGCCTCACTCAGTGGGTTAAGGATCTAATGTTGCCACAAACTGTGGTGTAGGTCACAGAGGCGGCTCAGATCTGGCATTGTGTGACTGTGGTGTAGGCTGGCAGCCTCAGCTCTGATTCGACCCCCGGCCTGGGAACTTCCATATGCCGAGTGTGGCCCTAAAAAGACAAAAAAAAGAAGATGGAGCAGAGGCACCAGCTTGGATATGACATCCGGTGAGAAATGGACCACCGCTCCAGGATGCAGGATTCTCCTTAAACCAATGGCCACTACAGGCTGGTCCATCCCCAGTAGGCAAGCCCAGGTACAGCACACGACGGGTACACCACTTAACATCACCCCCAGGAACTCACTGCGGAGTGAAGATTCTGACTTGGGGGACTGCCACTTCCTTAGCCTGAAACTCTAGGCTCAGTGGCCTGAAAGGGTCTGGCTACCATAAGGGGATATTTCCACTACGGTTCACACAGTCAGAGTTACAATGGCTGCTGCCTGGCTACTCTGGGCTCTTTGTGTCAACACACTAGCAGGCCTAGAAGCAGGCTGCCACACTGGCAGGGATGACTGCCTCTGATCACCAGGAGACATGATGGGGCAGAAAGGAATGTAATTCCTTATGTAATATGTTTTTGACCACAAATGATTTCTTTGAAAATACTTCAAAAATATTGTTAGCACATTTTGTCAGCTATAATTTTAGAATGACTTATGCTATAATAAGGTAATTCTGAAATTCCAGTCCTTGATGTTGCTACCTATACTAAAATAGATACTCCAAAGATAGTATTTTGAAAGATAGAAGACCTGCCAGGAAGATGGGAATCAGGACCTCAGAGCTGTCTGTTTTCTGGGGAAATGCTGTTTATATATTTTGTTTTTAAAGTAGCTTATTTGGAGTTCCCGTTGCGGCACAGTGGAAACGAGTCTGACAAGTATCCATGAGGATGCGGGTTTGATCCCTGGCCTTGCTCAGTGGGTTAAGGATCTGGCATTGCCATGGGCTGTGGTGGAGGTTGCAGACACAGCTACATTGCTGTGGCTGTGGTGTAGGCCGGCAGTTGTAGCTCCGATTAGACCCCTAGCCTGGGAACCTCCATGTGCCACAGGTGCGGCCCTAAAAAAAATAAATAAATAAAGTACCTTACTTTTTCAGTGGAATGTTATTTCTTTCTAATCCACTGAAATTTAAAGAAATCAGCCCACATATAGCAAGTTTCAGAATGTAATTCTTTAACAACCTTTCTTCTTGTAAAATTTAGACTACCTTACTATTCTGGCATATCCAGGAGATTTAAGTATAAAAGACAACTTTAAGATGATAAAATGCTGAGCCAAAGGAAGATGACCATAAAACAAGGAGTTAAAGCAAGACTCCAGGCAAAAGCACACATTACTACACACAGAGCATGCATTTAGCTAATGGCAGCAAAAGAGCAACAATCTGTTCCAAGAAAAAATTGTCACCTCTGATGCATGTTTCCAGAAACACAGAGGCTTAAAAGTGCTAGCACTCTTCCTTGGAATGCCACAGCCTGGAAAATCCTTAGAGTCTAATGTGACCATTTTGTCAATTTGACCACCAATTTTGGCCTTTACCACTAAGATAGCTACACTAATGCCAACAAATGAATGCTGGTTTCTTCTCTCTTAAAAATCAAAGCAAAAAACAAACAAACAAAAAAACAAAAAAATCAAAGCACCCAAGATGCAGGGAGAGTTACCATGGGATATCTTTTTTTTTTTTTTAGGGCCACACCCATGGCATATGGAGGTTCCCAGGCTAGGGGTCGAATTGGAGCTGTAGCCGCCAGCCTACACCACAGCCACAGCAACGCCAGATCCAAGCCACGCCTGTGCCCTACACCACAGCTCACGGCAACGCCGGATCCTTAACCCACTGAGTGAGGCCAGGGATCGAACCCACAACCTCATGGTTCCTATTCAGGTTCGTTAATCACTGAGTCACGACGGGAACTCCACTATGGGATATCTTAAGATGCATCAGCATTAGACTCTCATAGTCTAAAAACTAATGAAAACTGTTACAGTTACAGTTAGGATTCTCCCTTGAAATTTTCTTTAAAAAAACACCATTTTTTAGAACTTAAGTACAGTTAGAATATAATCACAGAATCTGATTTTTCCAGAATTACTTTTAGTCAATAACTCAGAAACAGTAATTATTTGTATCATCTTCCACTCAAAACCCCCACTGAGGAATCTATACATGGATGTATAACTGGGTCACCATGCTGTACGATAGCAAACTGAGAGAACTCTGTAAAAAGCTACAATGAAAAAAAATTAAAATCATTATATTAAATAAATAAATAAAAACCCCACTGCTGACAAAAAAGAACACTATTCTTAGAGTTCCTTTGTGGCTCAATGAGTTAAGGATTCAGCATTGTCATTGCTGCAGTGCGGGTTTGGCCTGGGAACTTCCACATGCTGTAGGTACAGCCCAAAAAAGAAAAAAAAAAGAACACTATTCTTTTTTTTTTTTTTGTCTTTCTGCCTTTTCTTGAGCCGCTCCTGTGGCATATGGAGGTTCCTAGGCTAGGGGTCTGATCGGAGCTATAGCCGCCAGCCTATGCCAGAGTCACAGCAACGCAGGATCTGAGCCACAGCACAGCTCATGGCAATGCCAGATCCTTAACCCACTGAGCAAGGCCACGGATCGAACCTGAAACCTCATGGTTTCTAGTCAGATTCGTTAACCACTGTGCATCGACGGGAACTCCAAGAACACTATTCTTAAAAAAAAAAAAAAAAAAAAAAATACAGAGTTCCCGTCGTGGTTCACCAGAAAGGAATCTGGCTAGTATCCATGAGGGTGCAGGTTCAACCCCTGGCCTTGCTCAGTGGGTTAAGGATCTGGCGTTGCTGTGAGCTGTGGTGTAGGTCGCAGATGTGGCTTGGATCTGGCATTGCTGTGGCTGTTGCGTAGGCCGGCAGCTACAGCTCCAATTTGACCCCAACTTGAGAACCTCCAAATGCCACAGGTGCGGCCCTTAAAAAAAAAAAAAAAAAAACCAGACAAAAAAATTTTACAACTGTTTGGTCAAAACAAGGAGTTAATATAACTAAAAGCAAAACATAGTTAAGAAGGTTGTGACATTTGCGTGTTCCTATTTACTCTGATCAAATGTAGTTATAAGTTAATGGGAGTTCCTGTCGTGGCTCAGTAGTTAACGAATCCAACTAGGAACCATGAGGTTGCAAGTTCGATCCCTGGCCTTGCTCAGTGGGTTAAAGATCTGGCATTGCTGTGAGCTGTGGTGTAGGTCAAAGACACAGCTAGGACCTGGCATTGCTATGGTTGTTGTGTAGGCCAGCAGCTACAGCTCTGATTAGACCCCTAGCCCGGGAACATCCATATGCTGCGAGTTTGGCCCTAGAAAAGACAAAAACAAAACAAACAAATAAATCTAGTTATAAGTTAAAACATGGTTTCTCTAACCATCAACAGTATTCAGGCTAAACTTTGGCATTTGATAGTCAAATTTCCGTTCTTAACCCCATTCTGGCCTTTCCTCGATTTGCAATAAAGTAGGACTAGAAAACCTCTATTTCCTGTTTTGCTATATATACAACGGTGGGCAGTACACTTATTTCGTTTTCATTCCTTATAAATTTCAGCCAAAATATATAACAGTAGTGACTCATCACTACATGGCTAATAAAAATAATTATGTAAACTTCACTAATACATGGGAAGAACAATAAAAGTAAAGAACATAAAAATGATATAAACTCAAACCAAGTCCAGCCATCTAAGCACTATGTGTATGTCTACACATGGTTTGGAAGAGAATGAGGCATGATAAAAACAGCTGGTTGTCCAAGAAAAGGATTTTTTCTTTTTCTGTACATCTATTTTTTAAGTGTGCAAAAAAAAATTTCTATTGAAAAAAAAAAAAAAAAAAAAAAAAGCCCAAACTACTGAATTCCCTAAGTATAGCAAGTATTTGAAAGCTCTGAACAAGGGCCAAAGAAATATCTTTAGAACTTCATGTTGATGCTAGGTTTTTTTAAAGGATGAAAAAAGTCTTGAGCATCATTTGAAAATACAATAAAATAGAAGGGCAGAAATGTGTTTTTAGCATGTAAGACAACCCTTTTCTTCATCAACAATTTCTTAGGAATTCTGAACACTTAACTACATAAAACAAAACGCCAGTGCTATCTCTAAATGACTGCAGACTTATAAGTACCCTCTGGCCAGAAGAAGCAGGGGAGGAAAACTTAACCCTGAAAGAATGAAAACCCCAATTTCTCTGGCAGCTTCATCTAAATTCTTTTTTGGCACAAAAGTTGGAAATTCTTGAAATGGTGGATATCTCAACATTTTAGTACACTTTGCTCCAGTAGGAAAAAAAGTTTTCCTTCAATTTACATGGCTTTATAAAATACATAGCTATTTTACAGCTTTGTCAGCATTTCTACATTCCAACCAAATGTCCTCTAATAAAAAATACTTTCTAGACCCCAGCACTCTGCCTAGAAATGCTCTTAGCATTCCAGTCACCTGAGTTAGCAGATAAGTACTGAAAGTCAGACTTACTTTCTTTTATCTTTTCTTCTTCTTTTTTTTTTTGCTTTTTAGAGCCACACCTGCAGCATACGGAAGTTCCCAGGCTAGGGTTGAACAGGGGGCTTCAACTGCTGGCCTATACCACAGCCACAGCAACAACAGATCTGAGCTGCCTCTTTGGCCTACACCTCACGGTAACGTTGGATCCTTAACCCACTGAGTGAGGCCAGGGATGGAACCCACATCCTCATGGATACTACTCGGCTTCATTACCACTGAGTCATGACAAGAACTCCCAGACTTACTTGCCATCACCCCTCCCAAGACCTGGCTGAAGAGGCTAGTTATTTGCACAGCATCAGCGAAGAAATAAACCTTGTGGATGGAGAGCCTTGGCTGACTCCCAACATCACTGCACTGCATGTCCAGTTCTGGGGTGGCCATTTGGTCAGAGTTCATCCTACAACTTCTGGTGGAACCAGGGAGAAGAGGAGGCCACCTCTCCAGGCTAAGGAAAGTTAGCCTGAAGCTGTCAAGGCTTAGCAGGTGGAGAGAGCCTGCCTGAGAGGGAAGCCAAGACAAAAGGAGGTATGTTGAGAAATGGAGAGAAACTTGGAGTTCTCTTCATGGCTCAGTGGTTAATGAACCCAAGTAGGATTCATAAAGATGCGGGTTCGATCCCTGGCCTCTTGCGGTGGGTTAAGGATCGGCCGTTGCCGTGAGCTGTGGTGTAGGTTGCAGACACAGCTTGGATCTGGCATTGCTGTGGCTGTTGCGCAGGCCGGCGGCTGCAGCTCCGATTTGACCCCTAGCCTGGGAACCTCCATGTGCTGTGGGTGCGGCCCTAAAAAGCAAATAATAATAATAATAATAAAGAGAAACTATAGTTCTTATTTTTAAGAAACTATGTAAGTTGACCACATAACTATTGACATCCTTAGTAGTACCGTGAAGTCCAGGGAAAATACAGGAGGGGTTGAACCAGAGGAGTAGGAATGCTGGTGTTGACAGGGGAAGAAGAAAGAACAGAGTCTGAATGTTCATTTCCAAAGCTAACCTAAACCAGTGCTATACTGGGAACGGATTATTAAATATACCAAACCAGATCCAAGGCAAAGAAAATTATACAAAGCACCAGTGGTGATAAGGGCAAATTAAACAGCATCAGTAGGCAAGTGGAAACTAGTAAAAGTAACTATAATATAACAAGCTGATGAAAGCTTTGGCTGACCTTAGTAAAACCCTATTAAGTATCCCCACCCACATGTTTGTCTTGATTTAATGCTTTCTGAGAATAGATCCCTGCTTCTCCCTTTGTTAACCACTTCAATGAACTTGCAAGTGAGCTCACATGTTATTACACTGATCCACACACGCTAAACAGAGGCTAATTATGTTAACAGTTAATTGCCACAGGAAACAAAAGAGGGAAACAGAAGTGAGGTAGAGGGGAATGCTCTCTGAAGACTCTAGAAATGATTGACATTAAAGTGAGCCATTTCTCGGCCCTAAACCATAAAGTGAAAGTCTGTTCCCACTGTAAAATTCAGTGATTCTGAAGTATCAATTACTTGCCTTAGTTGAGTGTCAGCACAGCCTAGCAGTAGACCTTAGAATGAACATGAATGTCCCTTTCCAAAGCTAACCGAAACCACTGCCATATTGGGAAGGAATTACTGAATATACTAAACCAGATCTATAAGGCAAAGAAAATTAACTTATAAAGCATAAACAATCATATATATAAAATCAACTTATAAAGCAGCGGTGATGAGGAAAAATTAAATATCATCGGTGGGCAAGTGGAAACTAGCAAAAGTAACCACAATATTGCAAACTGATGAAAGCCTAGGATGTGCCCTGAGGGCAGTTCTGGAAGGAGAAAGGGCTTTCAAGCTGTATAGAGGGACTTCCATGTGACCTGCAGGAGGTCATCACCCCTCTCGGAGCCCCAGTGTCCTCACCGATAAAGTGGGACCATAACGCTCTTCTGGCAGCTTGCGTGAAGATGAAATGAGCTCAGATATATACCACATCTCTTGTGGTTCCCTGCACTTTGGAGGCACTCAAAATATGGTATTGATACTGCTTTTATCACAGGCTCACCAATAAGCACTTACCTAAGGAAACAACAGCAACGCTCTCTGGCAGGAAATGCAATCTGTATCGGATCAGTAAATGCACCAATATGATGCAGATAGCTGTGGGGAAAAAAATAATGCATGGTTAGAACATCTCAACTTTGGTTTTTTGTTTCTTTTGGCCGGGCCCGTGGCATGCATAAGTTCCCAGGATAGGGACTGAACCCATGCCACAGCAGTGACTCAAGCCACAGCAGTGACGTTGCCAGATCTTTCACTCACTAAGTCACCAGGGAACGTCATCCATACTTCATTATATGCCTTAACTAGTTTGTTTTCCAGTTACTGAAAGAGCAAGAGACATCTCTCTCTCTTCTAAGCTGTTAAACCTGAAACAACCATTTAAAATTACTCAAACTGGAATTCCCGTTGTGGCTCGGCAGAAACGAATCTGACTAGTATCTGTGAGGATGCAGGTTTGATCCCTGGCCTCGCTCAGCGGGATAACGATCTGGTGTTGCTGTGACTGTGGTGTAGGTCAAAGTTGCAGCTCGGATCCTGCGTTGCTGTGGCTGTGGCTGTGGCTGGCAGCTGCAGCTCTGATTAGACCCCTAGGCTGGGAACCTCCATGTGCCACAAGTGTGGCCCTAAAGAGACATAAATAAATAAATAAATAAAATGACTCAAACTTCCCTGATTCTTAAAAATGGTTCTCAACTTTTTGGAAGTAATCATCAATTGCAAAACTTTAAAAGGGGAGAAAGAAGTCAATGAAATCAATCACTTTTATGCAAATATAACTGCAACAGAATATGCCCACCTGAAGTATTTTGCCACCATGTGATTGGTTATCTTTTAACACAGAAGGAAGTGAGGGTGTTTCACAAACAGGACCAAGTCAAAACTGGTTTGGTGATAAGAACATCAGAAACCTAAACGTGGGGGGGAGGGGCAGTGGTTGAGGGCTTCCCATGAGGCAGGCACTGTGAGCACTTCCCAAACGCTGTCACATTTGACCCTCGACACCCCCTCTGAAGGAGCTATAATCACCACTATCTCCTTTGATTAAAGATGAAAAAACTGAAGCTAGAGAGGTCACATTGCTGGAAGACGCTGCAGGGTTGAGCTTGAGTCCAACCCTGTGCCCTTAACCAACAGGCACCCACCACCTCCCTCCTGGGGGGCCTCCAGGCCTCAACCAGTAAAAGAAGAACAATGTCACTCTCCTCACAGGGGTGTTGTCATGAAAGAAAAGAAACAAAGAGATGTAAAACTATTTGAAAGAAATTTAAGTATTTCTGGACCACAAAAAGCAAACTTTCACATAAATAACTCCTAAATGTAACATCAAGGCTTCAAGGCCCAAATGTAGCCTGCAATTCTTTTTTCTTTCTTGGACACCGAGGAGGTATGCCATCTCCTCAATCAAAGTATTATCCTGACAGTCCTCGATATAAACGTGTGGCTTTTTTTGGTAAAGGGAAATGTTTAAACAATGCACATGGCTGTTAACCGGCCACCCTCAGAGGCCACCCTGACAAATTTGATTATCTTTAGTCCCACCAAAAAGCACCAGGTGGCCAGAGAAAGGAAACAGTTGTAAATATAGAAATTTTGTCCTCCTTTCATTCTGTGCTTTAAACTATCAATCTGTGGTGTTATTATAAATATTTAACCTAGTTAGAAAAAGCCTACATTAAATACTAAGAGCAAGAAAAAAGTTCCAGTGCATGAGCACAACACATGACCAATGAACACATCTACTGTCTAAAAAGGCAGGCATGTGAGCACACAATTAGACAGAAAATAGATCCAGGGAGTTGAATCAGTTTCTGCTCTTTCTCTGCACCAAGGCGGATGAAAAAATGTAAAGCTGGTTCTCATAAATCAAACAAGGATTTGCAGCTTTAAGAACAAAAGTGAAGGAGTTCCCTTCGTGGCTTGGCGGTTAACAACCCAACGTGGATCCTTGAGGATGCGAGTTCAATCCCTGGCCTCACTCAGTGGGTCAACGATCCGGTGTTGCCGTGGGCTGTGGCCTAGGTCACAGAACGAGGCTCGGATCCTGTGCTACTGTGGTTGTGGCACAGGCCAGCAGCTGTAGCTCCAATTCGACCCCTAGCCCGGGAACTTCCATATGCCAGGAGGTGGCCCTAAAAACCAAAAAAAAAAAAAAGGGAACAAAAGAAAAAACTGGTTGTCAACAGAGAGCTACCAGGGAGCTGATCAATGCCAGGGAATGATCTCCAGCCACGCAAAAGCTCTGTGAAGACAACTGGAGAAAAGATTTGTAAATCGTATGTCTGGTGAGGGTGTAGGTCCAGAGTACATAAGGAACTCTTAGAACTCAACAACAAAAAGACAACACAATTTTCAAAAGGGCAAAGACGTTAAATAGACATTTCTTCAAAGAATATGTGCAAAGGGCCAATAAGCCCATGAAAAGATGCCCATCACCATTAATTCATAGAAAAATGCAAATCAAAACCGCAGGGAGATCCAACTTCCCCCTCACTAGGATGGTTCTAATTGCTATAATCAAAAACAAAACAGGGAGATCCCGTTGTGGCTCATGGGGTTACAAACCCAACTAGTATCCATGAGGACGCAGGTTCGAACCCTGCCTTCGTTCAGCAGGTCAGGGATCCGGCATTGAAGTGAGCTGTGGTACAGGTCACAGTCACGGCTCAGATCCTGTGTTTCTTTGGCTGTGGTGTAGGATTGTAGGACGGCAGCTGCAACTCCAATTAGACCCCTGGACTGGAAACTTCCAAATGGCACAGGCACAGCCCAAAATAAAAATTTAAAAAACAAAACAGAAAATGACAAGTGTTGGCAAAGATGTAGAGAACCTGGACCTCTCGTGCATTGCTGGTGGGACTGTAAAGTGGTGTGGCCTCTGTGGAAAAGTTTGGCAGTTCCTGAGAAAGGGTACACACAGAGGAACCATTTAACCTAGCAATTCCACTCCTAAGTACATACCCAAGAGAAATAAAAGCATACGCCCACATAAAAACCTGTACAACAATGTTGACTGCAGCACTTATTTACAATAGCCCAAAGGTGGAAACATTCCCAATTCCCTTCAACTGAGGAATGGATAAACATAAAGCGGAGTATTATTCACCCATAAAAGGGAAACTCTGACACGTGCTACACAAATGAAACTTGAAAACTTCATGCTGAGGGAGGGAAGCCAGACACAAAACGCCACATACTGTACAGCTCCACCTGCAGGAAATATTCTGGGTAGGCCAGTTCCTAGAGACAGCAGAACACTGAGGGGAGGGAGAATGGGGAGTGACTGCTTTTAACGGGAATTAAGATTTCCTTTCGGGGTGATACAAAAGTTCTAGAACTAGAAAATGGTGATGGTTGCCCAACACTGTGAGTGTGTGAAGTGCCACTGAATTGTAGACTTTACTTATTTCATGGCCACACCAGCAGCATATGGAAGTTCCTGGGCCAGGGATGGAATCTCAACTGCAGCTGTGACCTACACCACAGCTGCAGTAACGCTGGATGCTTTAACCCAATATGCTGGGCTGAAGATCAAAGCCATGTCTCCGAAGCAACCTCAGCCGCTGCAGTCAGATTCTTAACCCACTGCACCACAGTGAAAATTCCAAATTATACACTTCAAAGTGGTAAAATTTATGTTATGTTTATTTAACCACATATACATTCTTTTTCTTAAAAAAAAAGAATGAGGTCGATAAAAAAAGCAGTAACACGGAAAGCCCTCCAAGATGTTCTGTGAGATGAAAAGGCAAGTTACAGGACCCCAGATGCACTAAAACAAACTCTGAACTATATATGCCTGCTCATCTATATGTGCATATGAATGTACATATGTATATACACATACAAGTTCATGTCTTCAAGTATGCTTGGATAAAAACCAGAGCAAGAGGGACAAGAACTTGTGTGTGGCATGGAGGGATGAGAATAAGTTAATGTGCTTCTAATTTTTCATGCCTGAAATTATAATTATGGAAAATATATTGAAACATAGACATGTCAATTTTAACAACTCTATTAAGTTTCATGGCCGAGTTCCCTTTGTGGTTCAGCAGGTTAAGAACCAGACGTAGGGTCCGTGAGGATGCAGGTTCAATCTCTGGCCTCACTCAGTGGGTTAAGGATCCAGGGTTGTTGCAGGATGTGGCGTAGACTGCAGATGTGGCTCAGATCCAGTGTTGCTGTGCCTGTGGCTGTGGCCAGCAGCTGCAGCTCTGATTTGATTCCCTGACCTGGGAACTTCCATATGCTGCAGGTGCAGCATTAAAAAGAAATAAATTGAATGGCCTACAAATTAATGTTATCTGTCAAATGACGACAATCGTTAGCTCTAGCCTAAGTCAATAACAACGACTCACCATTGCTTCTACAAGTCAAACATCAGCATTTTGTTTAGATTAAAAAGCTCATTATAATCTAGTCACTTATGATGGAGCATGATAATGTGAGAAAAAAGAACCTATGTATATGTATATGTAACTGGGTCACCATGCTGTATAGTAGAAAAGTGACAGAACACTGTAAACCAGCTATGATGAAAAAAAAATAAAAATCATTATATACATATATAAAAAAAAAAAGCTCATTATAAAAATCTGGGGGAGTTCCTGCTGTGGCAAAGTGGGTTAAGGATCAAGCATTGCTGCAGCTGCAGCCTGGGCTTGATCCCTGACCTGGGAACTTCCATATGCCTCAGGTATGAACAAAACAAAAAACCAAAAACCCTGTTCTTTGGTCTCTGGCACAAGCTAATCTTAGATACTCCACACCCTGAAAATTACTTTGAAAGTCTTACTTAGCCTTTTCACCCTCCTGTGAAAAAAGTGATTATAAAAGTTTTTCTTTTCCAGGCCTGCCTTTTATATTCGCTAACATATCATGCTGACAACAATGTAAACAGACTAATAATACTAGGATTAAGGATTAAGATACTAAAGACTTCTTGAACAAGGAAAGAACTGCTTTTCTTCTTGTATTCAACTACAAAGTTTCCTTTTTCAAAAGAAAAAGCAAACCAAAGAACAAAACAAGAAGTAATCCTAGAAATAGAATTCAATTACACTGACAGTAAAAAATTACTTGACATACTAAATCTAAATGGACATTGTATACTTGTGGTTGGTGTCCTTTTTTAGTATCCAACTCAAAAGTTTTAAAAAAAAATCTATGAAAACAAGGACAAATCCTGGGATTTTAAATAAAATTACCATCTTATTAAAAATAATTAACCAAGTCTGAAGAGACTGTGAAAGAAGTTACACTTTTCCTCAAAAACACAGCCCTAACAGACATCAGAGAAATACTTTGCACCTTTCGGTCCAATTGTACCTTCCACTCTTCTGAAAAGATCTAATTAGAAAGATGATCCAGTATCATTATGGAGGAGCAGAAAGTGTAAACTTTCAAACAAGACTTTGGAGGCTCGTATCCTAAGCTCTCTCTTCTTAGCTAATCCAAAGCGATTGTGCAGTGTCAACTGGGGGTTTTTTGGTTTGTTTGTTTAAAACAGTTATCTACTGTCCAGAGTCTCTGGAAGGCATCTAAGTTACTGCCTTTTATCTAAGCTTCTCGATCCATGTCTGACAACCTGGATGTCACTCTCTAGTCTCCCTCAAACCAGGTTTGTCAATCACTTAACCTCTCTGGGCCTAAATTTCACCTGTTAAAGGAGGATGAATAAAATGAGATAAGCTTGAGAAAGTGAATCCGTTTAGAGAGAAACACTACGTAAGTCAGTAACAGCTCGGGTGGTACACAGCTACGGCAAAAGTCACGACCAGTCAACTGTAATGACAGAGGTTAACGCGAACAGCGTGCTAGGGCAAAGGTGTCTGATCTTTTACTCAACAGCAAAACCCTTAACTAATCAAAGTTTTACACAGAGGCCTAATAGATACAAGAGACAAAGTGCTGCTCTGGTCAGAAAGTCAGAGGCTCTTCCATTTGACACCCCCTCCAGGAACCGCCACCCGCCCAGCCACCCCGGCCCCCCATAGGTGGACACTCGTGAGCAGAGTCTGAAGTACACTAAACTAGAAGATGTTAAAGGTTCTTTCAAGATCAAAGATTCTTTAATTCTTTCTTTCAGAGGACATCTAAGATGCTACATAAAGAAAGGGCTCTTCAACATTGCTAAGTTCAATGACTTTACAAAGAAAAAAGGAGCATCCTGTGATGATGTTATGAACTGACTGATCATTGACCCTCAGCGTTTGAAGTGAACCAAATGGGAGGAAGACCTGACAAAGTCAACACCAGATAGTGTTCTCACTGTGGCTCATGGGGTCAAGAACCCCACTCGTACCCATGATGCAGGTTCGATTCCTGGCCTCACTCAGTGGGTTAATGATCTGGCGTTGCTGCCAGTCTCAGCACAGGTCACAGACGCAGCTTGGATCTGGCGCTGCTTCGGCCGGCAGCTACAGCTCCAATTCGACCCCTAGCCTGGGAACTTCCGTGTGCCACAGGTGCAGCCTTAAAAGAAAAAAAAGGAAAAAAAAGAAAAAATAATAAATTTAAAAAAAGAAGTCAACAGCAGTGGACATGGGGTTAACCATATAGACAGGGCACACAGACACTCATAAGGGTAGCAGGTGGTGTTTCTGCATGCATTCACCTAGGACGAGGAGGCTGAAGAAAATGGTCATGCCGCTCGACTGCTCCTCCTGCTGAGCCTGTTCCCCTGTCTGCACGGGGAGGATGGGCTTGGCAGGGGTCGGGAGCACCAGTTTCGTAGTGACAACTGGGGTGGTGTGAAGGGTGACATTGAAACCTTCGTGAGTTGTATTGGGGAACCTGTTGGAGAACATGAAAAGCAACAGAATTAGACAAGGGACAAGGGCCCCACAGGATCAATGCACGCACAAACCAGAAAGAGAATGTGGCACAGAGCTTTATGGGACTCACAAGTCTTGCAACCAACAGGAAGGCCTTGGAGGGAAAATGATTAGGAAAATCCCTGCCTGCCACAGCAGCAAGGTACCAGCAGCCTCAGGGGCTCTGACAGAGCCACAGGACAGAGAGAAAGGGGAATCAGGGCGGGTGTAGAAACAAAATGCTGCCTGCTCTTTGCACTTAACGGGGGATTTAAATGGAAGCAAACTAGAATCTGGTGACAGTCCGAGGCCCATTACTGTTTACTTATTTTATTTCTCCAGTGGACATTCTTTCCCTGGGATTCCCCCCCCCCCTTACAAACTGAAGAAACCACCTGAATCTGCCCAGTTGCTGATCTGGTCAGAATGCCCCACCCTACTTTACAAAACCCTCCTCTGAGTTCAAGAGGCCCACGTGTAAGCCCCTCTGCAATATCCCACTCCACTCTACCCCCATGTTCCTCACAGTTATCTCTCACATTGTGCTGGGACTGTAAACTAGCCCAACACTGACACAACAATCATGGTAGATTAGAACAACTAATGTTCAGGGTTTTTTGGTTTTTTTTTGTCTTTTCTAGGGCCGCATCTGCGGCATATGGAAGTTCCCAGCCTAGGGGTCTAATCGGAGCTACAGCTGCCGGCCCATACCAGAGCCACAGCAATGCCAGGTACAAGCCGCATCTGCAACCTACACCACAGCTCACGGCAACGCCGGATCCTTAACCCATTAAACGAGGTCAGGGATCAAACCCGAAACCTCATAGTTCCTAGTCGGATTCGTTAACCACTGAGCCACAAGGGGAACTCCAGAACAACTGATGTTTTATTCCAGGGGCCAGATAACATACAATCTACTTAACATAACCTACTTAATAGGCATAACAAGTCTGAGGTAGGGTACTACTACTTTCTCTCTTTCACTCATGAATAGCAGGCTCTGAAACATATAACTTGGCAAATATCACTGTTATCGGCAGAAACAAGCTCTGAAACCAAACTGGAAATCACTGGGCCATATGACCTCTTTTGCTTTGTGCTGCTGAGGCCCAGTTTAGTGTCTGGAACAGAGAAGATGATCAACAAGTAAGCTGACTACAGAGTTCGCATCCTGGCTCAGCAGTAACGAACCCGACTAGAACCCACGGGGACACAGGTTGATCCCTGGCCTCGATCATTGGGTTAAGGATCTGGCATCGCCATGAGCTGTGGTGTAGATTGCAGATGCAGCCCATATCTGGTGTTGCTGTGAACTTCCATATGCCGCAGGTGCAGCGCTAAAAAAAAAAAAAAAAAAAGTAAGCTGACTAAATAAAATGACCACCAGGCCAAAAGACATACATGAAAAGTTGTCAGATGAGGAAGTCAAATTTCAACCACTGGTTGATTCCTTGTTACTTTTTACATACTCATTCCACAAACATATAGGGCATCTATAACATGCAATAGACTGTGCCTGGCAGGTGGGTAGATGGACTAAGAGTGGTCCTTCTCCAGAAGTACCTGGAGGACAGATAACCCCACTCCCTTTACCTCATCTTGTACAGCTAGCCCCCCTGCTCGCTACACTCCTGCCATCCTGCCTTCGTCCCTCAAAAAGGCACTCAGTTCTTTCTAGATTCGAGGTTTTTGCACCTGCTTGTTCCTCTCCCACCCCTCTTTCTGGTCATAAAGATTTCATCTGGCACACCACCTCTTTCTGAGAAGCCCCCCGCACCCTAATGCCACTGCGTTTCCTTCAGAGCACTGAAAACATGCTATTTATGGTCTTTTTTCCCCACTAACACGGAAGCTCTCTGAGAGCCGCTCCTGGTCGGCCTCCTTCACTACCATGAGACCAGGGGCCGCAAAAGATTAGATGGCTAGTTAATGAACAGATAAGATTCAGTGAAAAGAAACATATGAAAAATGATCGTTACAATGGAGGAGGCGGCTGGCTACTTATGGGGAGCGCGTGGGTGACTTTCTGGAGGCGGCGGAGCGCTGCGAAATCAGATGACCGAAAACTGGGAAAGTGAAATTTGGGTTGCAGTTTGCGCAAGACGGCTTTCGAGACCTACGCTGGGCAGCCGATCCCCAGCCCGAGGGTCCAACCTCAAGGAGGCTGCAGGGCCCAGGCCCGTCCCTCCCGCCCTCCTCGCAGGGGCCGGCACGGTCAGTCCTGGCCAACCAGCACAAGGAGCTCCGCCTTCGGGGGCCGGAGGGCGGCCTGAGGTGCTCGCCGTCACCCGATGGGGCCCAGCCCTGCCGCCTCCGCTGCCCGGGAAAAGCCCACTCACTCCTCTTCCGCCATCTTCTCCCCCATCCGGCCGAGCCTCCGAGACCACCGAGTTTGGAGCCGCGGGGCTAGCGGGCCCGCTTGTGCTTCCGGCTTCCGCTGGAGGCGCGGGCGGGTCGACGAGCGGGGGGCGGGGTCTCGGCTGCGCGAGGGCGGCATTTCTGTCCCATCGTCTCTATGGCCCGAGGGTGGGAGGAGACTCGTGGGGGGCGGGGGCGAAATCTGTGGGAACTTTCAGGATGTGTGTCCGGCCTCCGTCTCTTGACCCTGGGGCCTCACGAGGTTCCGGCTTTGCCCTTCCACAGGGTAGGGATGTTTGGGGGACGTTTGACCTGTGAGGTCACTGTGACTCACCCTAAGAGCAAGTTCTTTCCATCCAGTGCCAGGGCTTCACCATGCTAAAATTGGGAAGGAAGCTTCTAACGTAGAGGGACCCCAGGGGTATACTTAGCCAATCTGTTTTCCCCAGCAGTAAAGAGAACTAGCCACTTGTGTTTGTGCAGGATTGTGCAATATCCTTCTGTCAACGTTGAGTTCTTACTCTACCCCTATCCTTAAAGCAGATGATAATGACCTAGAGATGGATCATTCATTATTTTTTCTCTGTGTCAGCAGATGCTCATTAGACGCCTATTTGTGTCTGGCAGTGGTCTGTAGGGGTGGGGATACAGGAAGGAACAAGGTGAGGTTGGAGGGATAGGAAGGACCCCATCAGGGGAGTTGGTACCTCCCTTCCTGGTTGAAACCATCACATCTCAACAGCTTTGATAGCTTCCTATCTGCCCTTATTCCTTCAGCTTTTCCACACAGCTGTCCCAGTGATCCTTTTAAACTTCCCGGTCACTCTGCTGCTCAAAGCCTATACTGGCTTCCAGTCTTAATCAGAGGGGAAAAATTTTGGAGAACCTACAGGACCCAACCGTATCACTTCTACCTTCTGAGATGCACACTCTCCACTGTAGTCACAGTGGCTTCCTTGGAATACCTGAGACCGGGAACGCTTCCACCTCTGCACTAGCTGAGCCCTTATTCTAGAATACTCGGCTCCTAGGTTTCTCCTTGGTTCCCACTTTTCCCACTTTCAGGCTTTCGGTTTATCCTTTCCTTGTCCGTTATGCCTTCCCTGACCATCCTATCTAAAATCCAAACCCTCTCCCCTGCTCTGTGTTATTTTCCTCCATAACAGTGAGCATATTGTGTATTTTACTCATGTATTCCTATAGTCTCTTCTCTCAGTGAGAATGTAAACTTGGGAATGCGGAGGCATTTGTTCTCGGTTTATCTCCAGTGCTGAGAACAATACCTGGCACGTAGTAAATACTCAAGAACAAATGATCCTCGAATAAGCAAAAAGTTAGTCAACTCCAGAAGTGTTAGGAAACAGAAAGTTTTTGAAAAGAGGAGTACTGTGGAAAGCTGGGGGTGGGGGGGGGGGTGGAGTGGACGGGCAAGAATGGAAACCAGTTATCCAGGTGAGGGCTGATGGCACTTTGAATCAAGGCGATAGCATGGATATGGCAGGAATGGTTGGACTATGGGTAGATATTGAAGGCAGGATTGGCTGAAGGACTGTGGCACCTAAAAGAAAGAGAGGAGTCAAGGATGATGTCAGGGTTTTGGCCCTTGAGGAACTGGGTGGAGAAGAGAGCTGTTTGGCTCAAAGCTGGACTCCCCTGCTGCGCTAAGACCTCTTAAGACTGTTGTCAAATCTAATTGAGAAAATGGATGTTCTTCCTGTGGGTGTGGTGCTGGGCTATTGTTTCCTTAATTCTTTACATTTCTTTCAGGCAGGTACTATCCTCCGCCCGCAAAGTGAGGTGCAGAGAAGTCCAGACACTTGCCCGAAGTCACACAGCTGGCAAGTATGGAGGGCGGGATTCAGGTACCGTCTTTGTTTCTAACCAGTACCCCCTGTTGCTCGTCACTGCCTTAATTTCTCTGGGTCCAAAATGGGACTAACAGCCTACTTTCCTCCCTTAGCCCAGAGCTTGGCAGGAATGAACTGGCATGTAAAGTACTGAGAACGGGGTTGTCTCTGAGCCTGAACCACATTTATGAACCAAGAAGCGAAGGCTGTCACTCTTCTTCCAGCCCCAGAAAACCCCACCTGGCTGGAGTCGGGCCCCTGTGGGCTGGGTGTTGGCTTCCTTGCATCAGGCTGCAGGCTGTGGGCCAGTTGGGATGAAAGCGGGGCCCAGAATTCATCGAGGGCTGCCTCATTGTACTTGCCGTCCCACCCACGGCCTTCACCATAGATTCTGCTGCTCTCATGAACCTGTTAGCAAGTAGGAGACCATAGAACAGTGGCTCTCGGGACTGTGGGCCAATCCCGGGCCCTCTATACCTGCTCCTGGGAATAAATCTAGGACCCCTTGTCATTGCCCCCTGGAAGGCAAATATAGCCTTTCAACCTGCAGTTCTAGGTTCCTGTGCTATGCCTGGCTGAGAAGGGGCTAGCATGCAGGCTCTGGTGCCAAGCTGTCCTCTGGACCCCAACTCAGGACGCTGTCACCCTGGGACACCACAGCACCCTCAGAGCCTTGGATTAGAAAGAAAGCTCTTGCCCTAGTTCTCTGTTCTCTCTGCCCTCTTAACCCAGTCTTCCTCCTTCTTGCCATTCAGGTCTCAGCTTACATGTCACCTCCTCCGGGAGGCCCTCCCTGACCACTCAGTCTAAAGCAGGGGTCAGTAAACTTTTCCTGTATAGAGCCACACAGTAAATATTTTAGCTTTGTAGGCATTCTGATCTGTGGCAACCACTCAACTGTGCCATTGCAGTGGGAAAGGAGCCATGGATGATTTAAATAGGCATGGATGTGTTCCAGTAAAACTCTGTGGATATTGAAGTTTGAATTTCTTATGATTTTCACATGTCATGAAATGTTCTTTTTATTTATTTTTTCAACCATTTAAAAATGTGGAAACCTCCTGGGTTATATGAAAACAGGTGGCAGTCTGGATCTGGCCCACTGTGGGCTGCCGACCTCTGGTCTAGTATTTTATTTTTATTTTATTTTTTATTTTTGTCTTTTTGCTATTTCTTTGGGCCGTTCCCACGGCACATGGAGGTTCCCAGGCTAGGGGTTGAATCAGAACTGCCGCCGCCAGCCTACACCAGAGCCATAGCAATGTGGGATCCGAACCGCGTCTGCAACCTACACCACAGCTCATGGCAACGCCGGATCGTGAACCCACTGAGCAAGGGCAGGGACCGAACCCGCAACCTCATTGTTCCTAGTCGGATTCGTTAACCACTGCGGCACGACGGAAACTCCCAAGTATTTAAAAAAAATTTTTTTATTATAGTTGAACCCTGGTCTAGTCTTAAACATGAGTGTTTCTGAGACCCTTATAACTATCAGATATTTTTTTTCCCTTCTTCCCTCCCTCCCTCCTTTCCTTCCTTCCTGAGTTTATCATCCATTTCCCCCTCTAGAATATAAGTGCCATCAAAATAGGGAACTTTTCTCTCTCTCTCTCCTATCTTTCTTCTGGCCTTTATCTCTTCTAACATTTCTTGAACACTTATTCTGCACTAGGCATTATTCCAAGTACATTATGCTCAGTAATTTATTTAACCCTGTGAGGTACTCTGATTAGCCCAATTTCACACTTGTGGAAACCTGATGTCTTGTTCATCATTCTATTTCCCAGAGTTTAGAAAATGCTGAAGCTGTCGACAAAGCAAAGGTACTAATGAAAACTTATTAACAGATTTGATAGTTCATATTTTTTAAAAAGGGAATCAACACAGTTATCAGTCAAGATTCAATCAGAGAAGTAGAACCAATGGGAGATATTTATTAAGGGATTTACTGCAAGGAAAATACTGCAAAGTTATTGTTTTATAATTCTGTAGGTTAGAAGTGTCACGGGACAGGGTCCCTTGTGGCACAGCAGGCTAAGTGTCCTGCGTTCTCACTGCAGGGGCTCGGGTTACTGCTGTGGAGCAGGTTCAGTCCCTGGTCTGGGAATTTCTGCATACTGTGAGCGTGGCCAAAAAACAACAAAAAAAGAAGCGTCATGGGGCTAAACCTAGGGTGTCAGTAGGGCTCCATTTCTTCTGGAGACTCTAGGGGAGAATGTCTTTCTTTGCCTTTTCCAGCTCTTAGAGGCTGCCCACATTCCGTGGCTTGTGGTCTCATCCTGTATCTTCAAAGGCATCAGTGACATCCCTCCCATCTCTGCTTTGGTCATTAGTTCACCTCTGACTCTGACTCTGCTGTCTTCTTTCCTTTATGAGGAGACCAGTGATTTCATTGGGCCGTCCACACCCTACCCCAGATAATCCAGAAGTGTCTCCCTGTCTTCAGGTCAGCTGATTGGCACGCTTAAGTTCCCCTTGTCATGTGACATAATATATTCACAGGGTCCAGGGATCAGCACATGGACATCTTTGGGAGGCAGCATTCTGCCTACCATGCCATGCGAAAAATATGTTCTATATTGGTTTTCCTTGTATTTTTTGTTACCATTTACTATTGTTTCAAATTGATTTACACATGGGGGAGAACTGGGCATAATTTTTTAAAGTATGTGGACATTAATGTTGTAATCTGGCCCTGACCACTTAGCAGGTAAAAGGCACTAGAATTACCAAATTGGGCTTATAGAATTCATTGGAGTCAGGTGCAACAGATATGCCTAAGAGTTTGTGGAAAAAAAAAAATTCAGATTTCAGTCCTCTCACAGACCTGCTGGGTCTTGGCCATGGAGCCTAGGATTCTGAATTTCTTCTCGGTTCTCCCCTCCCCTTACCAGACTCTGCTGGTGCCTGCTCAGAATGTCTTGGAGGGTGCCACTGGTGCCTGAGGCCTTCTTCTCAGCACAACGCAAGCCAACAGTGCTGGGGAGTTGAGGCTCCCAGAACAGCCTTCAACCAGTGACTGGCAAGATTTGGAGGCTAAATACCCCCACTCCTTTGCCCCTTGGATGGGACAAGTCTGAAGTCATAGTCTAAATAGTTGCCCAGACCCTCCTAGTGGCGTTAAGCTCCAGCTGCTCACAGTGGTGACCCATTGAACACACACACACACACAACCAGCCATTCATATCCTTGGGCTCTGCATCCTTGGATTCAACCAATGGCAGATCAAAAATATTTGAAAAAAAAAAAATTCCAGGAGTTCCCGTCGTGGCGCAGTGGAAACGAATCTGACTGGGAACCATGAGGTTGGGATTGATCCCTGGCCTCGCTCAGTGGGTCAAGGATCTGACATTGCCGTGAGCTTGTGGTGTAGGTCGAAGATATGGCTTGGATCTGGAATTGCTGTGGCTGTGATGTAGGCTCACAGCTGTAGCTCCGATTGGACCCATAGCCTAGGAACCTCCACATGCCATGGGTGCAGCCCTAAAAAGACAAAGAGACAAAAAAAAAATGAAGTGTAGTTGATATGCAATATTGTGTTAATTTCAGAGGTACAACAAAGTGATTCAGTTATACCTATATTTTTTTCTGATCCCCCCCCCCCACCTTCTTTGGTCTTTTTAAGGCTGCACCCATGGCATATGGAGGTTCTATACCACAGCTCACAGCAACGCCCTATCCTTAACCCACCGACCGAGGCCAGGGATCAAACCTGCGTCCTCATGGATACTAGTCAGATTCATTTCCACTGAGCCACAACGGGAACTCCTGGTTCTTTTTTTTTTTTTTGTCTTTTTTTTTGTCTTTTTGCCATTTCTTGGGCCGCTCCCGCGGCATATGGGAGGTTCCCAGGCTAGGGGTCTAATTGGAGCTATAGCCACTGGCCTACACCACTGGGATCCGAGCCGCGTCTGCAACCTACACCACAGCTCATGGCAACAACGGATCATTAACCCACTGAGCAAGGGCAGGGACCGAACCCGAAACCTCATGGTTCCTAGTCGGATTCGTTAACCACTGCACCACGATGGGAATGCCCCTCTTTTTTTTTTCTTTTTTCCTTTTCCGTTATAGATTATGACAAGCTGTTGAATATAGTTCCTGTGCTATATAGTAAATCCTTGTTGCTTATCTATTTCATGTATCTGTTAATCCATCCTCCTACTTCATCCTCCGCTCTTTCCCTTTGGTAACTATCATTTTTTCTGTGTCTGTGAAGTTTACAATCATATTATATCAGAGTCTTAAAATTAAGACTGTTTATGCTCGCTCTACAGATTAAAAAAATATATATATATATATTTTTTTGGTCTTTTTTTTAAGGCCACACCCGTGGCATATGGAAGTTCCAGGGCTAGGGTTGAATCAGAGCTGCAGCTGCCAGCCTACGCCACAGCCACAGCAACAGCAACACCAGATCCGAGCCACATCTGCAACTTATGCTGTAGCTTTCAGCAGTACTATATCCTCAACCCACTGAGTGAGGTCAGGGATCAACCCACATCCTCATGGATACTCATCAAGTTCTTAACCTGCTGAGCCACAATAGGAACTCCCCAGTCCAGGTATTGAGTCTGAGCCGCATCTATGACCTATGCCACAGCTGTGACAACGCTGGCTCCCTAACACACTGTCCTGGGCATCGAACCCGTGCCTCCACAGTGACCCGAGCCACTGCAGCGATGCCAGATCCTTAACCCACTGAGCCACAATGAGAACTCCACATATATATATATACACACACATATATTTAATTGAGATGTAATTGACAGACAACATACCTGTACTAACTTCTGTGTCTTCTCTATATTAATTCTCTACTCCTACATCTGGGCAAACTAGGATAATCCCTTCAAGAATTTCTTATGGTAATCAGACGTGGTAACGACTTCTGAAGATAAGCCTGTTTAAAAAGAAATCCTGGTGCTTACCATGTGGCAGGCATCAGGGGTGGAGAGATGAATCAGGCATGGCCCTCTAGGGAAGGAGGAAGTGGAATTTCAACAGATGTGGAGCATTTCATTTTAAGATTAGCCCATTGAGACGTTTAGGAAAAGAGGGCCAACTAAACACAGACTTCTACTTTTGCTATACCGTTTTGGTCCCACTAGGTTGACAATAAAGCGTTGTTTTGGCCATGCCCACAGCATGCAGAAATTCCCAGCCAAGGATGGAACTTGTGCCACAGCAGTGGCAATGCCAGGTCCTTAACCCACTAGGCCACCAGGGAACTCCAAGGGATTTATTTTTTTAAAGACATAAACCCTTAAGGACTGGAGAACATGAAAAGAGACAATAGTGAGGGAGTTCCTGTTGTTGGGCAGTGGAAATGAATCTGACTAATGTCTATGAGGATGCAGGTTTGATCCCTGGCCTTGCTCAGAGGGTTAAGGATCTGGCATTGCCGTGAGCTGTGGTGCCGGTCACAGATGTGGCTTGGATCATGTGTTACTGTGCCTGTGGTATAGGCTGACGGCTACAGCTCCAATTGGACCCCTCGTCTGGGAACCTCCATAGGCCATGGGTGTGGCCCTAAAAAGCAAGAAAAGAAAAGGAAGAAAAAAAGAGACAATAGTGAAAAACATTTTGGAGAACAGAAAGCAGATGAGTTAATCAGCAGATGCCGCATTCTCAGGTAGCAGTGGGGAAAGCCCAGGCCAACCTGATTTACACCCAAAAATCCCTCCCAAAGCCTCTGAAATTGGTGGCACCAGGTGTCTCTGAAAGTAAAATTGAATGGAGGAGGGGAGCAAGTGGCAGAGAGGAGGGTGTGAAATAGAGGAAATTGCCTGAAAGTCTGAGAAGCAGTCAGATTTCCAGATCTTCCCAGGCACCGACTCTAGGTAACTGGGCACCTGCCTCTGCAAAAGGCTGGAGGTGGGTTCGATCCCTGGCCTCACTCAGTGGGTCGGGGATCTGGCATTGCTGTGAGCTGTGGTGTAGGTCACAGAGGTGGGTTGGATCTGGTGTTGCTGTGGCTGTAGTATAGGCTGGCGGCCACAGTTCCAATTTGACCCCTAGGCTGGAAACTTCCATACGCCTCAGGTGTGCCCCTATAAAGCAAAAAAAAAAAAAAGAAAGAAAGAAAAAGAAAACAGGAAGATCATGTCTTAGTTTCCAGGGACTGCTATAACAAATTACCACGGACAGTGGAAGTGTATTATTCTCTCCCAATTCTGGAGACCGGAAGCCTGAAACCTAAGTGTCATCGGGGCAGAGGCTCTTGGAGGGATTCCATTCCTGGTCTCTTCTAGCTCGTGGTGTCTCAGCATTCCTTGGTTTGTGGCTGTATCTCTATCTCCTTCATCTTTACATTGTCTTCTCCATGTTTCTGATCTCCCTCTGCCTCTCTGACAAGGACTCTTATGGAGTTCCCTCTGTGGCACAGCGCGGTAAGGACCTGGCATCTCCGCAGCGGCTCAGGTCGCTGTGGAGGAATGGGTTCAATGCCTGGCACAGTGAATCATGGATCTGGCATTGTTGCAGCTGTGGCACAGGTCGCAGCTGTGGCTCAGATTTAGTACCTGGACCGGAGAGTTCCTGTTAGGGCTCAGCAGGTGAAAAACCTGACTAGTATCCATGCGGATGTGGGTTCCATCCCTCATTGGGTTAAGGATCTGGAATTGTCGTGAGCTTTGGTGGGTGTAGACTGCAGGTGTGGCTCGGGTCCTGTGTCGCTGTGGCTGTGGTGTAGGCCAGTGGCTATGGCTCCAATTTGACCCCTAGCCTTAGGAACTTTCAAATGCTGTGGGTATGGCCAAAAAAAAAAGGGACACTTGTGATGTCTCTAAGGCCCACCTTTATATCCCAGAATTACCTCAAAGGCCTTAACTTATCACAGCTGCAAAGACCCTTTTCTACAAATGAGGTAATATTCACTGGTTCTAAGAATTTAACATGGTTACCTTTGGCAGGGGGTTGGGGGGCTTTGGGGGCCTAAGTACTGAGACAGCCGGTTCCAGTCCATTATCACAGCAGCAGGTCTGGCCCCATGGCTCACATACAGGGGCCAGGCAATTGTATGTAGTGGTCTTTCCCAGGCCATTCCATTTCTGGTAGAAGGCTGGAAAAGTCTTCTGCAAAAAATCTGACTAGACTCAGAGGAATCACCTAAAGATATATATATTTTTTGTTTGTCTGTTTTTTGCTTTTTAGGGCCACACCCAAGGCATATGGAAATTCCCAGGCTAGGGGATGAATCGGAGCTGCAGCTGGAGCCTATACCACAGCCACAGGAATGCAGGATCCGAGCCTCATCTGCAACCTACACCACAGCACACAGCAACAACGGATCCCCGACCCACTAAACAAGGCCAGGGATCAAACCTGCATCCTCATGGATATTAGGTTCATTTCCATTGCACCACAACAGGAACTCCAAAGTGTTTTAACATCAGAGGGTCCCCAACAAATGACCCAGATCAGTGTCAACAGCCTACCTCCCAACATATACCATGATCTGCTTCTTGATTCCCTACTCTTAAATATGAGCAAAAAAATCAAGAAATATCAGGCATCTGAAAATACCCTCTTAAATGAAAAATTGAGACCAAAACAAATATAAGAAAGTGACTAGAAGGAACAGATGATACAGGAGGGAAAAAACAAAACAAAAAAAGAAGAAACCAAACCCAGAACAACTTTTCAGAGAGCTACCCCGAAGTAAGTACAAGATGCTATCAAAAATAGGAATATTTTGAGAACATAGAGAGCCTCTTGGAAATTAAAAGCAGAGACTTTTACACTTTAATAAAAGGGATAGAAAATAAGTATGAGTGTTTGTTTCAGAAAGTAGGACAAAAAGACGAAGCTAGAAAATGGGAGAGAAAAGATAAATTGTGTAGGAGACCAGTCTAAGAAGTCCCACATCTGAAAAATAGGCATTTTATCAAGAAAGGAGAGAAATGGAAGGAACCATCAGTAAAATAATTCTCAAAATTTCTCCATATCTAAAGGACATATGTTTCCAGATTGAAAGAATTTACTGAGTGCACAGCACACTGGACAAAAATAGATCCATAGCAAGGAACATCATCGTGAAATTTCGAAATACCAAGAACAAACTTGCAAAGCAAAGGGAATCAGGTCACATTTAAAGCAATCAAGAACAGAACAACCGTGGACTTCACCAAAAAGCAGGCATAAGAAGGCAGAAGATAAATGCCTTCAAATTTCTGAGGGAAAATGATTTCCAGCCTAAAATTCTATACCCAGCCAAACATTAAGGGAGCAGAGAGAATAAAAACCATTTTAATATATGGAAAGCCGAAAAATCCCTGCTTCCCACAAACCCTTTCTCGGGGAGTTCCTGGAGGCTCTTCTACACTGAAAGGAGTGTGGTGTGGCCAGACAAGGAAGAACAAGGCACAGGAACCCCTTAAACAGAAACCCAGCACAGGGGAGAAGCTAACGGAATCCCCAGTGGTGGTGAAAGGAGATCCTAGGATGACAGCTGTGCATCAGAGGGGGAGTCAGTCCAGATTCCAGCAGGTCTGAGAGCTCCAGGGAGACGTCCTTGAGAAGGTGAACCCATAGAATTTCTAATGTATTGGAAGGACCACAGGCAGAGTTTGGAGTTGAACTGATAACAAGTACTGAGAAAATTAAGTCCACTTGGGACGAGGGCAGGGAACAAGACAATAACTTTAAAAACTACTTTCCTGAAAAACAAAAGGACGTCATAGTTTACCATGGAGCTCAGCAGTGAATGACATTTACATAGGCACAATTCTGTGAATAGGAAATATTGATCTCACCCAAATTACCATATACCCATCATGAGA
The DNA here is from genome assembly GCF_016906955.1 of Phacochoerus africanus. Taxonomy (NCBI): domain Eukaryota; kingdom Metazoa; phylum Chordata; class Mammalia; order Artiodactyla; family Suidae; genus Phacochoerus; species Phacochoerus africanus. The sequence goes on from NC_062546.1 coordinate 11,740,633, forward strand.
GGGTGGAGGAGCGGGAAGGGTGTATACATGTGCTGGAGCCAAGGGTTAGGGCAGGAGGGAGAGCAGAACCCTCATCCTAGAGTGGGTTGTTCTGAAAACGAAAGGACGTTGTTCTGAAAACTGAAGAATTTAGAAGTGGCAGTAGAAGTATGTTATTTAGAGGCATGGAATTACAGATTTAAAAAATCAGTTTAAAAGTAGTCACAATCAGAGTTCCCATCGTGGCTCAGTGGAAGTGAATCTGACTAGCATCCATGAGGACACAGGTTCGACCCCTGGCCTTGCTCAGTGGGTTAAGGATCCAGCGCTGCCATGAGCTGTGGTGTAGGTTGCAGACGTGGCTTGGATCCTGTGTTGCTGTGGCTGTGGTGTAGGCCAGCAGTTACAGCTCCAATTTGACCCCTAGCTTGGGAACTTCCATATGCAGTGGGTGCAGCCCTAAAAAGAAAAAAAAAAAAAAAAAAGCAGTCAAGATCATTGCCTTTGGGGAGGGGGAAATGGGAGGAGGAAGTAAATTGGGGACTTTTTTTTTAAGAGCTGCACCTGTGGCTTATGGAGGTTCCTAGGCTAGGGGTCAAATCGGAGCTACAGCTGCTGCCTACACCACAGCCACAGCAACACCACATCTGTGCCATGTCTGAGACCTACCCTGCAGCTCACGACAACGCTGGATCCTTAACACACAGAGAGAGGCCATGGATTGAACCCACATCCTCATGGATACTAGTTGGGTTCTTAACCTGCCGAGCTACAGCAGGAACTCCAGGGGGACTTCTGTTTTTAGAAAATTTGACTCTTCAGTTCATGTGCATGTATAGCCTTGATACAAATAAAATCTAAAATCAAAAAAATGAAAAAGGACATGTGTACCGTATCTTAAAATGTTGTTTTGATAGTGGTTGTTTCTAAGGTGTGGCTCATGGGTCCTTTTCCCCCTTTTTTCTTATTTGTTATTATTTTAATAAGTTTGGTTTGCAAATGATATGGCATGAAATGAGGAAAAAGTGATGTTTTTTTAAAAGGAGAAAAAAGGAAAGGTCTGTGTGGGGGTATCCTGGAAACCAGTGTTTCCATCTGTCATCAGGTCTCAAAGTGGGGACAGTGAAAAGGATACAAAGGTTGGGGGGGAGGAATGGGGGGATTGACAGAGCTTGGTGACTCATAGAAAGGGAGGAGAGGCAGTGTCACAGACAGAAATATCAAGTAACCATGGCCTTGACTTCCTGTTTTTAAATAAATATGACAAGCAGGCATATTTCTAGTTTATGAAAGATGACTGGCAGTTACTAAATGTCCCTAGTCACAGAGTAATGTCAAAGGGCTTTACCTAACATTTTATACTTTTGCTCTCACTCACCTGCTGTTTATGTGGCAGTCCAAGTGGCCCTTTTTAAACTTTCATCAGATTATATTACTCTTTTGCTCAAAACCATCCCATGACTCCCATTTTACTGCCCGCAAACCCTCAAGTCCTCTTAGTTGTGTACAGTGCCCGGTGTGGTCTGCTTCCTGCCCCTGGGACTCTGACCTCTTACGCCTTTTCTACTCCACCCAGACTCTGTGGGCTCCAGCTCATTGAATGTGCCAAGCTCATCCCCACCTCAGGACCTTTGCACATGTGACCCATCATCTGCCTTCTTCTTGATATTTATATAGTGCCTTCTAGTCGTAATTCAGACTCCATCACAAATGTCAGCTTGGGGAACTCCAACCAGTTTGCTGTCCCCTCCAACATTTTACTTTCTTGTCTTCAATGCACATATCAACATGTGAAATTATCCTGTTTTTCTCTTTTAAAAATGTTTTACTATTATTATTATTATTATTATTATTTGTCCTTTTTAGGGCCGCACCTGTGGCATATGGAGGTTCCCAGGCTAGGGGTCCAATCAGAGCTGTAGCCACCAGCCTATGCCCAGCAACTTGGGATCCGAGCCGCGTCTGTGACCTACACCACAACTCGTAGCAATGCCAGATCCTTAACCTATTGAGCGAGGCCAGGGATTGAACCCACGTCCTCATGGATACTAGTTGGGCTTGTTAACCTCTGAGTCACGACAGGAACTCCTAAAAATGTTTTAAGGAGTTCCTGTCGTGGCGCAGCAGAAATGTATCCAACTAGGAACCATGAGGTTTTGGGTTCGATCCCTGGCCTCGCTCAGTGGGTTAAGGATGCGGCGTTGCTGTGAGCTGAGGTGTAGGTCAAAGTCTCGGCTTGGATCCTGTGTTGCTGTGGCTGTGATGTAGGCTGGTGGCTACAGCTCCGATTAGACCCCTAGCCTGGGAACCTCCTTATGCCACAAGTGCGGCCCTAAAAAGGACAAAAAAATAAAAATAAAATTATTATTGAGATGTAATTCATATAACGTAAACTTTCGCATTCAAAAGGGTGCAGTCCAGTGGCTTTTAATATATTTGTTGTGTTGTATAACCGTCACCACTGATTCCCAAACGTTTCCATCCCCGACAAGAAACCCTGCACCTGTTTGTTAGCTGTCTTTCTCTCTCCTCTCATCCCCTCTCGGTAGAAACGAATCTATTTCCTGTCTCTATGAGTTTGCTCTCCTGAACGTTTCATAGAAATAGAATCTTATATGTGGCATTTTTGTGTCTGGCTTCTTCACACTTCGCGTAATATTCTGTTTCCTTTAAAAATTTACTTCCTTATTCTCCGTCATCCCCTTTAGACTCTCAGAAGCTCTGCTGCATAGAACAGTGCCAGCAGAAGTCAAGCCCTATTATGTGCTATGTACCCAGGAGCACAGGAAGCTCTCTCCAGGGAAACTCTCTCTAATCTTTATTTTTTTCCTAAGTGATCTTCAAGTCTCCCCCTTATACATCCTTAAGGAAGGAGATGGGCCAAGCGTTAGTGGGCTGCTTTGGGGAAGTCTCCTCCTTCTTGGCCCAGCAGACAAGATCTGGCTCTCTCTAGAAAGGGACACCTGACACCAGCACAGGGGACCCAACCAATACTGAAACAAGGAAGGAGCACCTGTTTCTCAGGGGTTTCCCTCTTCCTTTCATTCTTATTCAGGACAAATCTGTGGGACAGTTAAGATATTCACCTTAAATAAAAAAGCGAAAGGGGAATTCCTGTCACGACACCGTGTGTTAAGAATCTGACTGCAGTGGCTCAGGCCTCTGCAGAAGTGTGGGTTCCCATCACCAGCCCCGCACAGTGGGTTAAGGATCTAGTGTTGCTGCAGCTGCTGTGTAGGTCACAGCCGTAGCTTGCATTCAGTCCCTGGCCTGGAAACTTCCAGATGCCATGATGCAGCCATTAAAACAAAAATAGAAAGGAAAGGACCATGGGACAAGTTGCAGAGAGAAGCAAAGAAATCAGAACCTCACTCCTAGAACAGCAAAGAATTGAATTCTGCCAATAACCTAAGTGAGCCTAGAAGTAGATTCTTTCCAGAGCCTCCAGATGAGGACATAGACAGACTGCCATCCGGACTTGACCCTGTGAGACCCTGAACGTAGAAGACAGCAGAGCCTATGTGGACTGAGGACCTAAGAATTCTGAGCTGAAGTAGTTTATTTTTTAAAATTTTTTAATATTTAATTTTAATTTTTTTATTTTTAGGGCCACACCAGCGGCATATGGAGGTTCCCAGGCTAGGGGTCCAATCAGAGCTGTAGTCACTGGCCTACACCACAGCCACAGCAACACGGGATCCAAGCCACGTCTGTGACCTACACCACAGCTCACAGCAATGCCAGATCCTTAACCCACTGAGCAAGGCCAGGGATCAAACCTGCATCCTCATGGATGTGAGTCAGATTCATTTCCACTGAGATAGAAGGGAACTCCTGGAAGTAGTTTAGAAGAGAGGAAAAAAGTGTCCACCTCTCTGCCTGCAGTCCCCCGGTAAATGCAGGCTTGCTTTGAGGACCCCAGGGCTGGCTGGCTCACTTGGGCCAGCAGGTAGGTTGAGGCCTGTTAGAATAGGAGTTAAGAAACCAGACGCTAGAGCCAAATTTCCAGGGTCCAAACCACAGCACTGCCACCTACTACTCTGTCACCTTGGGCAAGTTACCCTCCCCATGCCTCAGTTTCCCCAGTATGCACTTCAGGGTATTATTTCTAGATTAAGTGAACTAATATTAATGAAGTCTTAGAATCATGCCAGGCATGTAAGTACCTTACGGATGTTTCTCAAGTAAAGTAACCCCCACCCCCACCCCCACCCCAGATGTTATATGCAGACACTGAAAATGATGACTCACATCTGTGGATAATAACTCAGGAAAGGGCCTGTGCTCTGTCTTGGCAGTGTAGCATAGTGGTTAGGGTCATGGGCCTTGAAGCCAGTCTTTCTGTGTGTGAATCCCTACCTATAGCTGTGTGATGTTGGCTAAATCACTTAACCTCTCTGAGTCTCAGTTTCCTCATTGGTAAGAAAGAGTAAATAACAGTGCTTTTCACACAGAGCTGTTGTTAGGATAAAATGAATTAATACACAGGGAGCAACTAGCATAAGATTGTTATATAATCAACTTAGCCGTTACTCTTGAATAAAAAAAAAGTAGCACAAATAGACTTTAGGAGTTAAATATATTTCCATGCATTGAAAAAAAAGCTATGAGATAATTTAGAAAATGCTCTAAAATTATAACTGTTTTTCACTCTCTTCTTCATGCTTTTCCGTACTGTCTGAAAAAAAAATTTAATAGTAATGAGCCAATACTACTTTTGTAACCAGAAAAAAAAATGTTTAAGCTAATTCCATTTGGAGGTAGGGTCTTAATAAACAATTCTACCCTCCACTGTGGAGGTGACCAATGAGTTATTTGCCTGTCTTCGCCTTTGTGTGTTTGAGGACTGTTTTTGCCTGGGAAATTCTTGCGAGAATAAGAAGTGATCCTTGTTTGCTTAAGTTCTCTCTCTGTGAATCAGCCTGCTAAAGGCTGGGTCGGTTCTCCTGCTCCCAGCTCAGCTCTGTATTGCAGGGGAGGAGGTGCTGACTCACTCATCCCCTGGTTCCCTTGGCCATTTATTTCACTCACCGTCATTCAAGAGGTTGGGAAACAAACATGGTCCATCCAATCAACAGAATTCCATGTGTTCATCGAGGCAGGTTCAATATCTACCACCCTGAAAAGATGTTTGTGATCACACTACTCGGTGTAAATAAAGGAAATAACTACAGAATGATATTTATTCAACAAATAGGTATCGAATACTTGGCCACTCTGTTTAAGGCCCTGGGGATAGCAGTGATGAGCAGGGAAAAACACTTGCCCTTATGGAGCAGAAATTCTGGAAGAAGAGAAAGAGTGCACAAGAAAACAAAATAAATTAAGTAATGAAAATTGCTATGATACAAGGGAGTGGGAAGGAGGTGGAGCTACTTAGAAGGGGGTGGGTCATGGAAGGCCCCTCTAAGGAGGTGATGTTTGAACTGAAAATACACAGTGTGATTCCACTTTTGTAAAAAGTTTGTTATAAGCGTAGAGTAAGAATCCAGAGAGATAGTCATCAGATTGTGCTTTTAACTCCAGGTGTTTCTGGAGTTCTATGCATTGGCCTGGGAAAAATTCCCCAGACACTAGCTGATCCGGGCAGGCATGGTCCTGCCCTCAGAGGGACCCTCCTTTTCTGATGCCCCACATCACCTGGACTGGGCTGGGCTCCAGGCTCATCACTGCAAGTAACAGGACCTCAAACTAGTTTTAAGGAGGATCTATTGGCTCACATTAGAGAAAAGTCCAGGGATATAGTTGGTTCAGGCATGGCTGTATCATAGGAGCTCAACAGTGTCAACAGCCCTCTGCCTCTCTTCATCTCCCCTCTCTGCTTTCCCTTGTGTTGGCTTCACTCTCAGGCAGGCTCTTCTCATGAAGTGACCAAGATGTTTCCAGAGGCTCCCAGTGGCTGTGCTCCCATCTCAGTGATCCTCGAGAGAGAAGAACACCCTTTACCCTGGCAACACCTGTAGGGTTGCAGAGCTGCCTGTTATTGGCCCACTTTGGATCACATGCTCTCTCTGAGCCAATCACATTGGCCTGAGGGAGGTGGGCATCCAGGTGAAGATAATGGATCCACTCCTGGAGCCAGAAAAGAGAGTCTGGAGCACATCTGCAGAGAAGAAAAGACCACTCAAGTCGTTACTGGGAAGGACCTGAAAAAAGTGCATCATCCGCACAGATTGAGCTTTAACTATTTGCCGCACAGTATCGACAGGGAATAGCAATGCTTATTTCCATTTTACAGAGTATGTTTGAAGTTCAGCAGCTTTCATAAGGCCACATAGCTAAGAAATGGAGGAACTGGTGTTTAATTGAAGTCATCTGATGCCAAAGCCCCTCAAGGATGATGCTGATGCTGATAACTATAGTAATAAGGACTACTACTTGTTGAGCACCTACTGTGCTACGTTGTGCAAGCACGATCTCATTTCATCCCCCCTTCAACCCTTTGAGGCAGGTGTAGTGGACATTTGTGGCAGACTCCTTGACATTCGTTCCAGCCCAGCCACGGCCCTGGGACCCAATTGGTGTCAGCCAATTGCTTCACCTTGCTGGAGATTGGTTTGGGAACGGCCAGGTCTGACCCAAGTCTGGCCAATGAGAAGTGAGGAGATGTTTGCCACCGGCTTCTCGGACAGTCCTCCCTCTTTCAGGACAGGGTCTGGAAGTGACCTTGTTTTCCTACTGGAAATGAATGAGAATGTGTGGCCCTGACAGCTCATGGCAGTCATCCTGCAATGACAAGGAGAACCAGTCTTAGGGAGAAAGCAACACTATGGACAGCAGAACCGAGAGATGGGGAAAACCTGGGTCCTTGATGATATCATTAGGTTGCTCTGAACCACCGTGAGCCTGACCTGGATGTCTGGGGAGGGGAGGCAGGATAGCCTGTTTTGGTTAAGCCAGTTTGAGTTAGCTCCTTTCTAGCAGAAGGCATTCTAATGGACCTAGTGTGGATTTTTGTTTTGTTTTGTTTTGCTTTTTAGGGCCCCACCTGCAGCATATGGAAGTTCCCAGGCTAGGGGTCGAATCGGAGGTGTAGCCGCCGGCCTACGCCAGAGCCACAGCAACATGGGATCCAAGCCACCTCTGTAACCTACACCACAGCTCATGGCAGCTTCGGATCCCCAACCGAATGAACAAGGCCATGGATTGAACCTGCATTCTCATGGGTACTAGTTGGATTTGTTTTTGCTGTGCCACAATGTGAATTCCCAACTTAGTGTGGATTTTTAAATCTTTATTTCACAGATGGGGAAACTGAAGCTCAGAGAAATCAAGTGAATCACTGAAGGTCACACAGCAAGCCAGGCTTTAATCCAGCATTTGTCTGATTCCAGACTCATCAGGCAGTGTGGTTTCCACACAGCAGTAGCCCTCCTTTTGCTAGATAATTTTTTAAGCACTGAATCCTCATAACTACCCTGTAAAATAAATGTTTTTTTTTTTTTTTATCCCCGTTTTGCAGATCAGAAGCCTCCATAAGGGAGGGGAAGTGGTTTAGCGGAGGGGCTTTTGGATCTGAGGCTTTCATTCCCGATTTATGACAACGGTCAAGTGGAAGGAGATGGGGGTGGAATTGGGAAGTAAGGAAATCCTGAAGGTTGCAAAATGTGAGGCCGTTATTTCAACCCTGCTGACATATTAAGCCAGGAAGATTGGGAAGTAGACCCCCAGAAACTCATGTGTCCTCTCAGGATTGACTCTTCATTAATTTTAAATTTGGGTTAAAAAAATTCATTTAGGGAATACATCACCACTTTAGAAAATATTGGGGAGTTCCCTTTGTAGCTCAGTGGTTAATGAACCCTACTAGGATCCGTGAGGACGCAGGTTCAATCCCTGGCCCTTCGCTCTGTGGGTTAAGTGGGCTCTGGCGTTGCTGTGGCTGTGGTGTAGGCCAGCAGCTGTAGCTCTGATTCGACCCCTAGCCAGGGAACCTCCATATACCATGGGTGCGGCCCTAAAAAGCAATAAATAAATATTAGAAATATAGGCACATAATAGCATACTCTAAAAATCTTACCAATACTCCAGCTGTATAATTATTGACAGTTATGCTTAATCCCTGGTGCTTCTGTTTCCTCTGCATGGGGTAGTCAGAAAAGCCTTTCTGTGGAGGTAGCATTTGAGCCGAGACAAGAAAGATGAGATGGAGCCCCCCACTGGAAGAGGGCAGAGGGAGTAGCACCTACAAAGGCCCTGAGGTGGAGTGAAGTTGGCTGACTAAGGAGTTAGGGGGGTGGCCAGTGGGGTTCATGAGAAACAGTGGAGGCAGGAGTTGAAGGCGACGAGGCCAGGGAGGGACTAGAGTCAGCTTACAGAGGGCGAAATGGGTCTGGGGACCAGCAGTGGCTCCTGTGCCCAGGATACAGGTGATCAGCAGTAATCCAAGCAGAAGGTTTATTAAGTAGCATCAGGCTTCTGGGAGGACGGGCAGGTGAGAGACACTGCCAGTTAGTCCATTTTTAACGAGCATCCACTCTGTGCCAGGCCCCGCCTGCAGTCCTGGCTTCCAGGAGCATTGGCTTTGAAGATCAGAAATGCAGGGATAGCCAAGCCTATAAAGAGGCATTTCTCCAAAGAGGAGACCTGACTAGCCAACACATGGTTGGAAAGAGCCTCGAGGTCCCTCCAAAGCAGGCGATGCAGGTTAAAACACTCAGAGACGGTTCACAGCTGTAGGCTGGCAACAATTTGAAAATCACAAAACACCAAGTTGTTTTAACAGTTCAGCCTCTGGAGCCAGCCTCTTTGGGTTCATACCACGCTCTGCCATTCCCAGCTGGGTGACTTGGGACTAGTTACTTTACATCTCTGTGCCTCCATTTCTCTATCTGACAAACGGGGATGATAATTAACTCAAAGCGTCTTGAGAGGGTTACATGGGTGATTTCATGTTAAATGTTGAGAAAGCTGTTTGGGATACATTTAGTGTGATGGTGGATTATTATCGGTGAGGAAGTAGGAAACAGGAATTTTCATACACTGCCCTTTGGCATTTGAAAGGCATGCACCCTGTGACCAGCAATCCACTGTCAGGTATCCACCCTAGAGAAGCTTTCACACTTGAAGGGACAGGTGTGGTGGCTTCGCCCACAATGGGCCAAAAGTAGAATTGGCGGATAGGTATCAGCAGGTGAGCACGTAAATGACCTGTGACTTATCCCCATAAAGGAATGTCAGTGAGCAGTAAAAATGGATAAACTAGATCTCAGTAGGTCTTAAAAAACATAATGTTGAATGAGAAGAGAAACTTGGGTGATACCATTTATGCAAATATTAAAGCCACAAAACCATATTACATGTGTGGTAATAGCAGGGGTGATATTGAAATATTTAACAACTGGCATGACCCAGGCGCTGACCAGTCAGAGCAGAGGCTGACCATGTGGGCCCCAACCGGTGCTCCATGGTGTCCTTGCTTCCGGGATAAAAAAAAAAAAAAAAAAGCTTCTCTGTGCTCCCCAGTTCTCCCAGCCTCCCCACCCCTGTTCTGTCCATTCTATCACTTGCCAGCTGTGTGATGTCAGGAAAGTTTAATCTCTCTGGGCATCAGCTTTTTCATCTGTAAATGGGAATAATAGTTGGAAAAGCTAACTTTTCCATACTTAGCTAACTATCCATACACAGTTTCCCATGTGCCAGCCATAATTCTCCCCATAGTCCCGTCGTCCTCACCATAGTCCTCATAATAAGCTTGGGTGGTAAGTTCAGTTAATACTCCCATTGGTGATTGGTGTATGTGTGGAAACTGAGGCATAGAGGGCCTGAGAACTTGCTCATGGTCTGTAAAATTTAACCTATAGGATAATTGCAAATATGTAGTAAATGACACATGTTAAGAGTTTAGAAAACTCTAGCACTGAGTAATATTAACAGTTGCTATTATGTCACTGCCCTGCTTGTAAGTCTTGAGTGGTTCCCCAGTGCCCATAGGAGACAGGGTGAACTCCTCAACATGGACTACAAGGTCACGGTCCGTTCCCATCCCACCCTGCTCTCTCATTCCCCTGTTTCTCCTTTTTCTTTCTTCTCCAGTCAGCTGGCCTTCTCCCAGTTCCTCCCATACTCCGGGCCTTCTCTGCCACCGGGCCTTTGCACATATTTTCCCTTGCCTGAAATGCGGTTTCCTCCTGCTCTTTTACTTGATTAGCTTCTGAACACCTTCACAATCATGTACAATGACACATCTTTCAGGAGGCCCTGTTGGAACGGGTTAGGTCTTCCTGGTCTAGGTTCTGATAACTTTTACAAATTTCCCTTAAGTAATGCTTATCCCTCCTGGAATCAAGTCTTTAGTGATCTCCTCAACAGTGAGCTCTTGGAAAGCAGGGTGCTTTTCTGACTTCATCACTGTCGTGGGCCTGTGGCTGGCATCACGGACTGGGCTCACTCAACACTGGTCCCAGTCCCCTTCTAATGTGGCTTCTTGTTCTAAAACAGCTAGAATGTGCAAAACGACATCGTTTCCCAGACTTCCTTGAAGCAGGAGTGACTCACGTAGCCCAGGATCCCCTGGTGAGCTTTAGAGGCAAAAACAAACTCAAATAGTGAGCTATCAAATGGTGGAATCTTCTGGCAAGCACAGTGGTAGAGATATCTGGTTCTTCTAGGGGAACAGCAGCAGAGGTGTAGCTGCCAGTCCCCTAGCTCCCTTTGTTCTGAGCAGAGGGGGCAGTGGCCGCCGTGATGTTTCTGTTGGGACAGTTCAGCAGTGAAGTTGGGATTTCTCCTGGCTTTGATGCTTCTGGCCAAATGGGGCTTGTTTAGCATCTGCGGTAGGAACACCTTTAATAAATCCCTTGTTGCTTAAGCTGCCTCTAGTTGATTCTATCGTGTGCAATTTCGAATGCCTTGCCCAAGCACTCAGTAAATGTTGGTTGAATGAATGAATAAATAAATGAACGGATGAGTGATAACCTCTTAGGAACCTCCCTTTCCCACTGCTTTTATCCCCAAGTGGTAATGTCAAAAGCCCAAGGCAGTTACCTTTCTTTCAAAAGTCAGGGACAGGAGAATGACGCGGAATCTCTTATCACTGGCAGGCCTTGTAGATGAAAGAGAATCCTAGGAAGGAACTGGGGCTGTCCCTAGGGCCCGCTGGGAAGCTGGCTGGAGCCTTGGACGGGCTGGGCTTGGGGAAGGCTGACGTGTGAGAAAGAGGGAGGAGGCGGGGTGGGTCACTGAGCTGTCCCAGGGCCATCGGGGCGCGGGGTGGGGGGTCTCTTAGGGGGCCCACAACAGGCCAGTGCGCGTACTGCTTTTCAGCTGCAAAGCGTGTTAGAAAAATAACAGTTATGAGGCAGGTCTGTTCTAAGAAGGCTTGAGCTCTGTTATCAGCCAGAGCCCTTTTGGCTGTGAGTGACGGTAAACCAATCTGAGGAGACGCTGCAGTGAGGGTCCTGCAGACGTAGATCTGAGACAAGGATTTGTGCGCAAGCAGTTTGTTTGGGAGCTGACTCTCCGAAGCACTGATGGGGGAGGTGGCAAGTGCGACAAGGAAGGGAAAGAAGCCAATAGAAAGGGAGTTGCTGAGCAGGTATTCACTCTGGGCACCTGAGGCTCAAGCCCACTGTGGGTCTCCTGGAGATAAGGTGGGACACACGTCACATCTGTCCCCTCAGGGCCAAGGGAGTCAGAATATTTGTCCACAAACTCCCGTCGGTCACTGGGGAGGGTACCCCGCCCCGGGCATTCTCAGTTGGTCTGTACTCAGGGCACGGGAGGGACAAGCCCTCAGACAGGAAGCACAGGGCTGGGAATTGGAAGCCATCAGGTCACCAAGCGTCAACATGATGATTGCGCAGGGGGTACGGGCAGAGGATCAGCATCATCTGCTGCAGTGACTTAGGCCAGAAAAACCAAAACATATTGGCTCACGGAGAGTAACAGGTGCAGGGATGTGCTGGCATTCACGTACAGCTAAATTCAGGGGCTCGTAAATTATCAGACTTCAGTCTCTCTCTAATGCTCTCAGTAGTGGCTGCCTTTAAGCTTCAGGCTTTCAGATTGGTCTAGCACAGCGGGAAGGAAATAATTCTTTGCCAGTGATGCCACCAGAAACGCAAGGGTTGACTCATTGGTCCACTTGGGGCACAAGCCCATCCCTGAGCCAGTCTCTCTGGGCAGAGGGATGAGGTGTTGATTGGCTGCTGTAGGGCATTTGGTCTCAGGAGCCAAGGACAGAATTAGTTCCATGTGCCTTATGTAGACAGGGGGTAAAGAAGGAGCTTGGGGAAATCGGGATGCTATTACAAGGGGATGGGGAATTGGGTCCTGAGTAGGTAAAGCCAAGAGGACATTTGTAACTCCCCACTGTAGATGAGAAAGAGCACACCAGATGAGGTAAGGGACTTGCCCAACCTCATTCAGTTAAGACAGCAGCAGCCTAACTTCCTATCTTATCCCAGCATCTTTCCTCCAGAGGCTGGTGGCCTCTCTCTCTCAATAAACAGGGTTGGTTTATCCAATGCACACTCATTAGAGTTCTCCTGCTCTAGCGTCTTTCCTCGCTCCATCACCTGTGTGACTCTAACACATGTCCTCCTGCATTTGTTAAATACATGTCTGAACCCCCATTTCCCAGGCAGAGAAACTGAGAGTTTAAAATTTTAGGGGTTGGCAAGCTCTTTCTGTAAAGGGTAAAATAGTAAATATTTTAGACTTTGCAGGCCACCTAAGGTCTCTGTTGCCTGTTCCTCTCGTTGTCCTCCTCCTTGCTTCAGCCCTTTAAAAATGTTAAAACCATTTTCAGCTACAACGGCCATCAGGCCACAGTGTGCCAATCCTGGTAGAATGGAAGAACAGAAGATCTGCTGTCCCAGGGGGTGGACTCTGGTGCTGATCTAGAGCAGATCCCTTTGTCCCTGAGCCTCAGTCCCTCAACCATAAAGGAGAGACCCCCCCCCCCCGTCTTGAGGCTGATTGGAGAAATAAAGATTATGAATAATAAAGTGCTATATATGAGAGTACAAACTAGAGACCCAAAGTAACCTTGGCTTAATAAGGGAAAAATTGTTTTTGTAATTGAGATAAAATATACATAAAAAGGACCCAGAAGTGGGTCCAGGGAGTGTATAGGAGGGGAGCTTCCCATTGGCTGTAACTTAGTCACATTTTTCCACCTCGCTTCAAAGAAGCCTGGGATATGTGGTAAAGCTGTGGGAAGCTGTGGGTCCAGCTAAAAATCAGGTGTTCTCTCACTAGGGAAGAGGAGGCAGGAACAGATATTAGAGGGATTATTCATAATCTTTGCCCAAAGCATCTGCTTCAGAGAGGTTCTACAAAAGATAACTGCTATTGTTGTCTCTTCTTTGAAAAAACCCAGTAGGTATATTTGAAAGATGCACGTAAATACTGGATATGGATATCACCCTGCATTGAACTTTGGAATCAGTGCAATAGGGCTTAAGTCTCTATTTTCATGCCTTTCTAGGCTGTGTGACCCTGGATAAGTTACTTAACCTCTCTGAATCCTGCTTTCATCATCTGTCAAGCAGGGATAAAGACCTATGACTCATGCAGGGGCTGGGAAAATCAATGAACATAAAGCTCAAGCACAATGTCCAGCCCAAAGGGGGTTCTCAATAAATGGTCATTTTATTGATAAGACATGTGTATGATAGATAAGAACACGAGCTCATAGATCAGACAGACCTGGGTTCAAACGCAGACTCTTAATTCCTAGGTGGGCAAACTATTTAACCTCTCTGTGCCCCATTCACCTCATCTGTGAAATGGGAGCAATAACAGTTCCAGCCTCCTGGATGGGCTTCAGGCTCCAAGGAATTGCTGACATATTGAAACCAGCAGCAAGGTGAGTTATTACTAGGTTCACTTTCCTATTTAGAGTTTGTGGAAGAAGAGGCAAGTTTCAAAAGCCTATTCCTGCAAACATAATCTGCAAAGAAGTCATAACACGAAATAATTAATGCTGTATTATGCCAGCAATAAAGTTCGACAACAGGCAAAAATAATCATTAGGGTTGGAAATCAGGGTAATAGTTACCATGCTGGTGGCAACAGAGACTGGAGGGGGCTTCTAGGGGACTGGAAGTGTTCCTTGATCTGGGGGCTGGTTATCCTAGTGTGGTGCCTTTGTGAAATTTTATTGAGCTGTCACTTGTGTGTGTGCTTTTCTATATGTATGTTACACTTCAATGAAAAGTTTCCTCCGAAAAATATTTGTGGTCTCTTAGAAGACAGCAGCGGCTGCGGGGGGCAAGAGGCACAGGTGGAGGCATCCTTCCTGGCCAGTCACCACAGTTTCTGTTTCGACTCGAGTTACTGGCATCAGCTTCCCCTCTAAATGCTCAACTTGGCCTCTACCCCTGGAGCCTCTGGCCACAAAGTTCCCCTTCCCCTGTGATGTGGCCTGACTACCACATCCGGGTCCAGTCTGGTGCCAGCCAGCCTGACTGCCCATGTTATCAGCTCTTGGACTGTGGGAGAGACTTGTTTGGACAGGGAAATGTCAATAAGTTACCAGGAATGGTGGCCTTATTGCAGTGATCATACAAGTGGCATTGGAGGTGCTCGTTCTTTATTTCATTAATCCAAACACTTGGGGGGGCACCCACTATGTATGTAGTTCTAGACAAGGTTTGTGGTTGGTACAAAGATGTTTCATTCTTGCATGCAATAAATATTTATTGAGCACCTACCAGGTACTGTGCTAGGTACTAGGGATGCCCCTGTGTGGAAAACAGACATGATCCCTGCCTTCCTGGAGCTGACTTAATAGTGGCAGGAGGTAGACAACCAATAAATTAATATACAGCATGTTAGATGGTGATGAACAAAAAATTACTTAGAGATGCTGAGACATGGCTAATGATTGGATGTGAGGGGTGAGAGATAGAAAGGAATCCAAGATGGTGCTCAGGATTTTGGCTTGAGCAAATAGAAGGCTGAAGGAGACATTAACTAAGATGGTAAGAAGATAGAGCACCTTGGGTGGGGAGAAAGTTCGGAGCTGGATTTTGGGCATGTTCATTTTGAGATGGCTGTTAGATCTCTAAGTGGAGATGGGGAAGAGGCAGATGAAGATCTGATCCTGAAGTTCAGGACAGAGGACTTGGGCCAAAGACATCCATTCAAGGATGTTAGTGCTTAGATGGTATCTCAAGGCAGGAGACTAGATGGGACAAGGTTTCTGAGGACTGAGCTGTGGGGCACATGCAACACGATCAAGGTCAGAGAGACAGGAGAAAACCAGCATAGGAGACTGAGCAGGAGCAACCATCATTAAAATAAAAATGACTCCTCATTATTAAAATAATAGCCACTTGGAGTTCCCGTCGTGGCACAGTGGTTAAGGAATCCGACTAGGAGCCGTGAGGTTGTGGGTTCAACCCCTGGCTTTCCTCAGTGGGTTAAGGATCTGGCGTTGCCATGAGCTGTGGTGTAGGTCACAGAAGCAGCTCAGATCCTGCATTGCTGGGGCTGTGGCGTAGGCCGGTGGCTACAGCTCTGATTAGACCCCTAGCCTGGGAACCTCCATGTGCTGCGGGAAACGGCCCTAGAAAAGACAAAAATAAATAAATAAAATAAAATAAAATAAAATAATAGCCAACCTTGGAAAAGATTGTGTCAAGGTGGAATGCAATCCAACACACATTTTTACAAAAACAAACAAACAAAACCCCCCAAAATCCCAGGTGCAGCTCTGCATCTACTTATGTTAGTCAAAACATATGTTTTAAAATCATCATAAATTGATTCAGGCAAAAATCATTAATGAATGCTAATCTGAAGAAATTTATGAGGAACAAACTATTCCATTGTCTTCACATGGCCCCTAGTAGATTACGTATAAGTTTCGAGGAGAACTGGTATACCTTCACCAGGAAATCAAAATCACCATCACCAAGGAGTGGCAGATGACATCACGGCTGTCCAAACGTGATACCCTGAGAAAGATGCAACATCACTTAAGTCTTGTTTCAGCCAGGAATGCATAGCATGAAACAAACTGGGGCAGACTGTATTTTCCAGGTCACACCATTTATATCCCATCCCAAATGCTTTTCTAATGAGATGACATTGATATGTCTCTTCTGGAGGTAGGCTCCCTGTTCTTTGTCCTTGAACCTGGGCAGAACATTGTACCTTCTTCAACTAATAGAATGCAGTGAATATGCCGTGCATGACCTTCAAGGCTGGATCATAAAAGGCAGCAGGACTTCTTCCATTTATACTTAGCCTTCCCTTCATCACTAAGGAAGCTCAGTGCACATGGAGAGGCCTGTTGTCAGTGTTCTGACTAATGGCCCCAGCTAAACTCCAGCCAGCAGGCAGTGTCAACTGCCAGATATATGAGTGAATGAGCCTTCAGATATTTCAGCTCCTGGCCTTTCAGTTTCCAGCAGAGGGCCCAGATATAAGCAGCTGTAAGTCTTCCCCACTATCCCCTTTCTGAATTCCCATCTTATCAAAATTTGGGGTAATTTATTATACAGCAGTGTTAAGCAGGCAGGTCTCAAATGGGGAACCTTCTATGCAATAACTAATCTGTTTTCTTCAAAAATGTTAATGTCATAAAAGACAGGGAAAAGCTAAGGAATCATTCCAAATTAAAGCAAAGAGACAATGACTAAATGCTAAAAACATGGTCTTGAACTGGATCCCGTACTTGAAAGAAAAAAAAATGTTGTAAAGCATGTTATTGTAACAGTTGACAAAATCAGAATGTGGATGGCAGATTAAAGTATCATATCGGAGTTCCCGTCGTGGCGCAGTGGTTAGCGAATCCGACTAGGAACCATGAGGTTGTGGGTTCGGTCCCTGCCCTTGCTCAGTGGGTTAACGATCCAGCGTTGCCGTGACCTGTGGTGTAGGTTGCAGACGTGGCTCGGATCCTGCGTTGCTGTGGCTCTGGCGTAGGCTGGTGGCTACAGCTCCGATTAGACCCCTAGCCTGGGAACCTCCATATGCCGCGGGAGCGGCCCAAAGAAATGTCAAAAAGACAAAAAATAAATAAATAAATAAATAAATAAAGTATCATATCAAGGTAAATTTCCTGAATTCGGTAACCAAGCTAAGTTACATTAAAAAATATCCTGTTCTTAGGAAAATATACTGAAATATTAAGGGGTAAATGGGGGATGATGTATATAATCTATTCTCAGATGTTTCTGAAAATTAAATATTAGTAGGAGTTCCCATTGTGACTCAGTGGTAATGAAACTGACTAGTATCCACAGGGATGCGGAATTGATCTCTGGCCTTGCTCAGTGGGTTAAGGATCCGGCATTGCCGTGAGTTGTGGTGTAGGTCACAGACAAGACGCAAATTCTGCATTGCTGTGGCTGTGGCGTAGGCCAGCAGCTGCAGTTCCAATTCGACCCCCAGCCTGGGAACTTCCATATGCTGCATGTGCAGCCCTAAAAAAAAATATATATATATATATATGTGTGTGTGTGTGTGTGTGTGTATATATGTATATGTATTTATATATAATATTAGTAATGGATAAATACATACATATGAAGAAAGAGAAGATTTTAAAAAGTTGCAAAATATTAAAAATTGGTAAATCTGGTTAAAGGGCGTACTAGAGTTCTCTAAATTATTCTTGCAACATTCCTATAAATTTGAAACTATCTTGCAACCTATAATTGTGGTTGTGTCTGGAGTGTAGAAAGAACAGGGAGGAGGGGAGACTCACTTTTTACACTTTTTTATTTTTTTTTTGTCTTTTTGCTATTTCTTTGGGCCGCTCCCGCGGCATATGGAGGTTCCCAGGCTAGAGGTCGAATCAGAGCTGCAGCCACCGGCCTACGCCAGAGCCACAGCAACACGGGATCCGAGCCGCGTCTGTGACCTACACCACAGCTCACGGCAAGCCGGATCGTTAACCCACTGAGCAAGGGCAGGGACCGAACCCGCAACCTCATGGTTCCTAGTCGGATTTGTTAACCACTGCGCCACAACGGGAACTCCACTTTTTACACTTTTATACTTTCTGGACGTATTACCTGGTCAAATAAATAACTAAAAGTGAAAAATACCTAAAGTTCATGTATTAGACACACTTTCCAGGCACTGTGTTACCACTTCCATGGTTCTCATTTACTCCTCTTAACTATGCCCATTGCGTGGAGGAGGAAACTTAGTCGCCAAGAAGGGAGGTTCACCCAAGGCGGAACACTGAACCAGGAATTAACCCAGGTCAGTTTTATCTCAGAGGCCTGAAAGTCGGTTGGGCAGGATCTTTGCCTTAAAGGAGAGGAGATTTCTCAAAACCTTCTTCATTGTTTAAAGTATGAGGGAAAAAAAAAAAGCATCTGGCTCTTACTGTGTGGGTGTGGGTTATCCATTGTGAAGATTAATTGGGGGGTGTAGCTGTTTGACCAATTAGTCATTCAACAAACATTTATTGAAAATCTTTATTGAGCTCAAAGGCTGATTTACTATGATTTACAAGTACTGGGAGGTGTTGGGAGTTCTAAAATTTTCCAGAGTGAGTAAGGGGCAGCCAGAGTATAACTGAGAAGACTTTCGCGTAAACTGCCTAAAGAGATTTCAGAAGAAAGGGTGTTGCCTCTTGAAGTGTCTAATAATTTGGGGTGAGTTATTGGGTTTTGTCAATAAATACTTTCTTATCTGTTTCATATTATAGATTGTGTTCTTTTTCTAGAATTGCGTGAACCTCAAAACTCATAACCAGGAGTTCCCTGGTGGCTCAGTGGGTTAAGGATCTGGCGTTGTCACTGCTATTGCTCTGGCTGCAGCTGTGGCATAGGTTTGATCCCTTGCCTGGCCCTGGAACTTTCACACACCATGGGTGAGGCCAAATAAATAAATAAATAAAACCATGGTAACCACATAATACAGGGGCACATGCTCTGCAAGGGGAAGTAGAGGTACCGTAGACAGACCTGACCTGGCCACTCACAAAGTCAGGCTCTCTTCCTCCCTTTCCTCACAGTTGCCCCCAATCTCCTATTTGACTAGGAGTTGATGTTTTTATTATCCGCTTTCTTATTGTCCCCAAAGTGACATGGGTAACTGGCAACGGCTCTATAGTACATGTGTGGTAGCATTAGAAAATATAATGAAAATATAATGAATATGTGTTGTATGCAAGGCATCCCCAAGCCTGAATTTACTGAATTCATCTCATTAAGCCTTAGAATAGTCCCATGAGGGACATACTGTTACTACCTCTATTTTACAAGTGAAGACTTCGAAGCATGGGAAGATTAAGTGCTTTGCCAAAGTCACAGAGCTGGCATGTGGAGGAAACGGGAATTTAATTTGGGCAGTGCATCGACGGTCATCCAGTACTGTGGGCATCTGCAGTTCGCATCTGTTCACAATCCCAACTTGCCTTTGGAACTCCTCCCCTCCTCCACTTTGGACCATGTGTTTTGGGTGAAGGTGACCATGCCCCTTGGCCACCCAGTCCCGGCCCTTCAGAGCTGGCCATGGTGATTGATGCAAAGGTGACCTCAGCCAGGCCCATGAGAACCCTCCCTCAAACCTTTATTAAAAACCATGTAGAGAGGTTCCCTAGTGGTTAAGTATCTGGCATTGTCACTCCTGTGACTCAGGTCGCTGCTGCTGTGGCATGGGTTCAATCCCTGGCCCAGGAACTTCTGCATGCTGTGGGCATGGCTGAAAGGAAGAAAGAAAGAAAGGCAGAAAGATAGAAAGAAAGAAACTGTGGGGATGGTAAAAAGAAAAAGGTGGGGTGATAAGAGCAAAGCAGCCTACTGAGGTCATCTTTGTCACCTGCTTGAGAAGAAAGGCAATACATGCAAATGTAAGCATAGCAAAGCCCAGTGACACTGCTTGAATCCTGGATCCAGCCATACCTGAAATGCCTGTGGACTCTTGCATTATTTGAGTTGATATATTCTGTCCCTCTCCCCTTTTTGTTGACTCAGGCTAGTTAAGCACATAGTAGGAGTAGATGTTCAAACAACACTTGCAGTTTCGGTCATGAATGCAGGCCCTTCCCCTTTTTTCTTTTTTAAACTTTTTCCTTTAGCCGAGATATAATTCACATGCCATGTAATTCAGTGATTTAAGGTGTACAATTCAGTGGGTTTTTAAAAATATATATATTCAGAGCCACGCTTCATCTTTACAATTTTAGAATGTTTTCATCACCCTAAAAAGAAATCTCGTATCCATCATTAGTCACTGTCCATTTGCCTCCAACCTTCCCACCTCACCTGAGACCAGAGGCAATCTAACCTCTGTCTCTATACATATACCTCTTCTGGACTTTTTTTTTTTTTTTTTTTGCTTTTTAGGGCTGCACCTGCGGCATATGGAGGTTCTCAGGCTAGGGGTCTAATAGGAGCTATAGCTGCTGGCCTATGGCACAGCCACAGCAACGTGAGATCCAAGCCACGTCTGCGACCTACGCCATGGCTCACAGTAACGCCGGATCCTTAACCCGCTGAGCGAGGCCAGGGATCGAACCCATGTCCTCACGGATGCTAGTCGGGTTCATTAACCACTGAGCCACGACAGGAACTCCTCCTACCACGTTTTATTTATCCATTCACCAGTTGTTGAACCCTTGGGCTGTTTCTCCTCTTGGCTATAATAAACAATGCTGCTGTAAACCTACAGTTTCATATTTGTGTGGACATGTATTTTCCATTCTTGGGTGTGAAACTGGGAGTGGAATTGCTGAGTGATGTAGTAGTTCTGTTTACCCTTCTGAGGAACTGCCAAACAGTTTCCCAAAGTGGCTGCACCATTTTATATCCCCACCAGCCAATGCATGAGCCCCCGTCCCCACCTTTGCTGTGTAACTCTGCAAGTTGTTTCAGGTCTCTGGGCCTCAGCTTTCCCTATTTGAAATGGGGATACATTGTTGTGAGAATTAAAAAGAGTTCATGCATATAAGATTTAGAGCAAGTATTTTAAGTTCTGGGCCTCAGTTCTCATATGTGAGGGGGGGAAAGCCAAAGCATTTTCTTTTTTCTTTCTTTTTTTTTTTTTTGTCTTTTTGCCTTTTCTAGGGCCGCTCCCACGACATATGGAGGTTCCCAGGCTAGGGATCTAATTGGAGCTGTTGCTGCTGGCCTGTGCCAGAGCCACAGCAACACGGAATCTGAGCCACATCTGCAATCTACACCACAGCTCACTGCAACACTGGATCCTTAACCCACTGAGCAAGGCCAAGGATCAAGCCGCAACCTCACGGTTCCTAGTCGGATTGTTAACCACTGTGCCACAACGGGAACTCCCAAAGCATTTTCTTCATAGGGTTTTTCTAGGGAAGAAAGGAGACTCAGCTGCTAGAGAGGACACATGGTGAAAAGTGGCTGTAGTTATAATGTGATTTCCTCTTTCCAACTGAGCAAAACTCACCTGAACATCTCTGTGCACTGGGCTATAACGTATGTATTACTGCTCCCTTGACTTTCAAGTTGAAATTCCTTTGCCTTTCATAACTCTGGAAGATTTGTGGCCTAATCTGTGATGATCAGCTGACATTCAGGAACCCAGAGAGTGTTTCAGTGGGGTGACATGATCTGCTGATGAATGACACATTCCCTGAAATATAGAAACAGTGCCCAGCCTGAAGCAAGAGAGTGTGAAAACCCCATGACTGAGTCATGGTCCCTGGAGTGGGAGGGGAGTGCAGAAGTCGGGAAGGGGTGGGAGGGGCTGGATGAAATCGCAGGTCCTGCCTTCCTCTCTGACCTCATCACTTCCTCTCCCTCCTCCTACACGATCCATCCGTCAGAGAAAACCACTCGCAATTTTTCAAGCAAGCAGTGCTCTCCAGATCTTTGCACCTGCTGTTTCCTCTGCCAGGCGTACCCTTTCTCGTTTTCTCCCTGTCACCTAGCAGAGTCCCCTTCATCCTTGAGTTTGGGGATTAGAAATCAGCTTCTCAGGAAGCTTTCTGCAGTGGGGATCTTCTGTCTTACCTACATGACATTTATATCTTCTGGCTCAGAAAACGGCATCTCAGTTTTCCTTTGGGGAACCACTCCCTCCCCAACTCTTATCCATGGGGTTCAGATAGGAACCCCTGGCTCCATGGAGGAGCCTGGCCAACAAGCATATCCCATTCCTCCGGCCACGGTGATTGGTTCCTGGATGGCATGTCTTTCCACTGAGGCCAATGCGACTCATTCCTGGGAGTTTTGTTGGAATTATTGGGACAGGTGATCTCCCTTCCCTCTGGGGTTACTAGTTACAAGAATAAAGCAAGCTTGGTGTTCCTGCTGGCCATTTTGCCACCATGAGCAGAAAGCCTGTGTGAAAGAAAATCCAAAACAGAGAAAAGCAGAGCTGGAAGATAGAGAGGGATAAAGAGAGAGATGAAGACAGAGATGACAGAAGAGACAAAGATGTATACACACACACACACACACACACACACACACACACATATATATATATTTTTTTTTCCTGGCAAAAGGTTTTCATTTTTTTTTTAATTTAAAAAATGTTTTAAAGATTTTCATTTTTTCTATTATAGTTGATTTACAGTGCAAAGAGATATATTTTTGATATTATTCGAGACCCTCGAGTCATGCCTGAAGGCAGTTTTGCATCTCAGTTTCCTAAACCGTAGTAAGTCACCTTCTCCCACTTTATTTCATAGTTTGGTAGATATTCTTTCTCTTCCAACTCGCGTCCACCTGACCAATACTCCCTGACCCCATGCACACCCTGAGCTGGGGTGGATACCCTTTGGGGCACTCATTTACTCTTTTTTCTTTTTCTTTTTCTTTTTTTTTTTGGTATGTCTTTTTGGGGCCACACCTGCAGCATATGGAGGTTCCCAGGCTAAGGGTCCAATCGGAGCTACAGCTGCCGGCCTACACCACGGCCACAGCAACGCCAGATCCGAGCTGCATCTGTGACCTACACCACAGCTCACAGCAACGCCAGATCCTTAACCCACTGAGCAAGGCCAGGGATTGAACCCGAAACCTCTTGGTTCCTAGTCGGATTTGTTTCCACTACACCACGATGGGAACTCCATACTCTTTTTTCTCCATTTTCATTACATTTATTAGATTATATTGTAATGATCTCTTTGTTCAGTTGTATCCCCCACAGGAGTCAAGGAGCAGTTGTACTTTGTTTACTTCAGTATCTCTAGCCCTAGCCATCGCCAGCACATAATAGCGCCTCAATAAATTCAATTTTCAATTTTCATTCCTTTTTTTTTTGCTTTTTTTAGAGCCACACCTGTGGCGTATGGAAGTTCCCAGGCTAGCTGTCAAATCGGAGCTGCATCTGCCGGCCTACACCACAGCCATAGCAACAGCAACCTAGGATCTGAGCTGTGTCTGCGACCTATACCACAGCTCATGGCAATGCCAGGTCCTTGACGCACTGAACGAGTCCAGAAATCGAACCTGCATCCTCATGGATATACTTGGGTTCATAACCTGCTGAGCCACAGTGGGAACTCTCAACTTTCATTCCTTTAAAAAAATTACAGACTAGGGAGTTCCCGTCGTGGCTCAGTGGTTAGTGAACCCAACTAGTATCCATGAAGATATGGGTTTGATCCCTGGCCTCTCTCAGTGGGTTAAGGATCTGGTATTGCAGTGAGCTGTGGTGTCGGTCGCAGATGTGGCTCGGATCCCGAGTTGCTGTGGCTGTGGCATAGGCTGGCAGCTACAGCTCCGATTCAACCCCTAGCCTGGGAACCTCCATATGCTGTGGATGCAGCCCTAAAAAGGCAAAAAAATTACAAACTAATTCATGGTATCGTATATTCACGTACACACAAAATTATTCTATAATATTCTATGGGTCTATATGGAAATGCACAAAAAAATGAGAAAAATACCATCTATGCTTCATGGTGTAAGTTAGCTCACATCATGGCGGTCACAATGAGCGTGTACTTAGGTATCACTCATTATTAAAAATTAACTAAAACCCAAGCTTAACAAACAAAAGCAGCATATGTTCTTTGTAATAACAAATGCAAACAATTCAAAAGTATATGGTTAAAACTGAGAGTTATCTTGCCCCTCCTAATAAATATTTATTGAATAAAGGAATAAATGTCATAACTATAAATAGTTGATGAATGAATGATTAAATAAGAAAACAGTTCCATCCAAAGGCCTCAATTCAAGGTGACCTCTCCCCCACAACTGCCTGACCCCAGCAGGCCAGCTGGTTTCCCTGAAAGTCTGGGCCTTGAGCCAAGGTTTTATTTCTTTCTGGATTGGGCCCCAGCCTTGTAGAATGACTCACATGGTTTTTTGTGGACAGAGTCCCCTAGTGACCAGAGGGTTACCCCATCTTCTCCAAGCAGGGGGTGCTGATCAGACTTCTTATGGACCCAGGACAGGGGGTTCCTGGGTGACCGTGGCCAGCAGCTGAGTGCTGTTGCTCAGGAAACAGCCTCCAATAGACAATCAGCTCCCAGTCCTAACAGGCCGGGTGGAGTCTGCTGGCCCAGATCATGGGTGCAGGATCCAGATCTGCCAAATAGCTCGTTGTGGGGCCTTTCCCATCCATAACATGAGGGGGTTTGTGGCAGAAACGGGTCGTTGCCTGTCTAGTAACTGTCTTGCCCCTTCCTTCTTGCCTACAGAACGTCAGTGTGGGGTAGGTGGGGATTGAATTGCCATGTGTCTAAGGGGAAGCTGGGACCTCTCCCCATCCGCGGTGTTTCTATGTCCAAGTGATATGCACATATGCCTGTTTATCTTCACACACACACACCCCTTACATGGTCCAAGCAAATCACATTAATGTCTTTCATTTTCACTTCTTTGCCAGTGATGGATTCAAATGGGTAATAAAATTCTTCTCACTTTCTTTCTTTCCTTTTTTTTTAGGGCCACACGTGCTGCATATGGGGTTCCCAGGCTAGGGGTTAAATTGGAGCTGTAGCTGCTGGCTGCTGGCCTACACCACAGCCACAGCCACACCACGTCTGAGCCACGTCTGCGACCTACACCACAGCTCATGGCAACGCCAGATTCTTAACCCACTGAGCAAGGCCAGGGACTGAACCTGCATCCTCATGGGTACTAGTCAGACTGGTTTCCACTGAGGCACAACAGGAACTCCTCTTTTCACTTTCCATGTGATTTTGGGCAAGTCACTTAATCTTTGTGCCTCAGTTCTTTTAAAATAAGAAGAGTTCTTACATTCCATTGTTTGCTGTGGGCCTTAAAAATAACCAGCTAAAGAGGCCAACATCCAGCAGGAGTTAGAGTAACAGTTCTTAGATAAATCCTGTTGGCTTAATCCTCTGTTTGAAGACTTCTTTGTTCTTTTCATAGGTGACCATTAGTGACAATTTATCAACTTGATTTGCTAGTCCCATTTGCATATGTACGAATTATGTTAAAAGCACATTTTATTCAATAAGCAAAGTAATCTCTAAACATTGGAGGGGCACGTGAGGAGAAAAGTCTAAGGACAGAGGATGTGGGCCGTGAAATGTGGAGATGGACTGGTGTCTGGAAATTGCTGATTCTGGAAAGCCCTTCTATGGGAAATACGGACTTGCTCGCCCTTCCCTGCAGGTCCAGATGCAGTGGGATCTGGGATGAGGCTGGGGCCTCTGCTAACAAGAATTTTATCAGTTGAAGAATTTGGGGAGTTCCTGTTGTGGCTCAGTGATAATGAGCCCAACGAATTTCTACAAGGACGTGTGTTTGATCCTTGGCCCTGCTCGGTGGGTTAAGGATCTGGCGTTGCCATGAGCTGTGGTGTAGGTCGCAGATGCAGCTTGAATCTGACCTTGCTGTGGCTGTGGCGTTGACTGGCCTGGGAACAGCCACATGCCGCAGCCCTTAAAAAAAAATTGGAGAATCACCAGGTTTAGAGACGAATTCTAATCCCTGATTTTGCCCTTTACCATCCAGGCAAGTCATCCTACATCCATAAGCCCTGGTTTCCTCGCTGTTAAGTGGTGATGGTATTACCAACCTCAGTGGTTTGTAATATGAGTTAACCATGGTTCCCAGCCAGGGATGATTTTGTTCCTATAGCTCACAGGATGGGTAGCTGTGTAGAGATATTTTGGGTTGTCGTAACTGGGGAGAGGGGTTGATGAAAGGGGGTGTTGCTGGTATCTAGTGGATAGAGGCCAGGGAAGCTGCTAAACACCCTATAGAGCACAGTAGTGCCTCCACTGCAGAGAATTATCTGTTCCAAAATGTCAGCAGTGTTGGGGCTGAAAAGCTCCAGTTCAGGGTATTAATGTGCCACATGCTCTACAGAGAGTGGAGGCCAAGGAAACGTTTTTAATTGCCATAGAACACGCAAAACTGCCCACAACATAAAGGCTCTCCCTAGTCCAATAAAACAGAGTTAAGTGCGGGGTATGGAGAAGGTTGGGGAACAGAGAGAGCTCTATTGTTCTGTGTGAGGGGTGGTGGGGAGAGGGGCAGTGGTGCCAGAATCTCTGTGACCCACTGGAAGGAGCCAACTGGCTGCCAGCGGTTGCCAGGGTTTTCCCATGGATAGTCCCTGCAACGCAATGAAAGTGGCTTTGTTTTCCAAAGCTACAAGTTGTTTTTTCTTTGTTTGTTTGACTGTACCTGCGGTATACAGAAGTTCCCAGGCCAGGGGTTGAACTCGCACCATAACAGCGACCGGAACCACAGCAGTGACAATGCTGGGCCTTAACCCATTGCACCACCAGGGAACTCCTAAAATTG
This sequence comes from Phacochoerus africanus, assembly GCF_016906955.1. NCBI lineage: Eukaryota > Metazoa > Chordata > Mammalia > Artiodactyla > Suidae > Phacochoerus > Phacochoerus africanus. The sequence goes on from NC_062546.1 coordinate 11,767,239, forward strand.
CTTGCTGTTACATTTTATATAATATTAAGAGAACATCAAGGGTTCATATCAGTGGTTCTTAACTGGGAATGATTTGTCTCCTGAACAAAATGTCTGGAGACATTTTTGGTGGTTATGGCGGTGGAGGAGGCTGCTGGCACACCGGGAGCAGAAGCCAGCGATGCTGCTAAACATCCTGTAGCACGTGGGACAGCCCCTTCCTTCCTGCAAAGAATGATTTGGCCCCAAGTGTCAATCGCGTGGATATCAGGAAACCCTGGGTTCTAGCAGGATATTGTTGTTTCTGTGTACCGTGCATCTAAAAGCCACCCCAGCTCTCAGGGCGTGGGGGTGGGGGTGGGGGGGCAGGTTTGAGGGAGTAGAAAGGATAAATTCTGTTTGGACAAGTCAGGTAGTCCCTGAGGTCATTTGGGAGCCAGAGGGGGACACTAGAGGTATTTCACAGAATGTTCCTTAAGAGCTTCTTTGAGGGCCATGCCCTCTGTGGATCATGAGAGCATCTTAGAGAGAGTTCGTCTAGCTCTGGAGAAAGTCTGGAGAGCTGAATAACAGGCATGATTTTGAGGGAACAGAGAGAAGAGCCCTGAGCTGGGAGTTCAAATCCTGACTTTGTTTCAGTGGGACCAGCAAGAGCCTCTCTCCATTCTGGCTCTGCAAGCCCTGGACTCTGAGGGGCTAAGATGACAGAAACACAGGATGGTGAGGGGTATGGTGGGTTCTGGGAGCTGGACAGACGTTTTGGCACCACTGGGGTTCCCGGGAGACAGGACAAGTTGAGGGCCAAGGAGGTCCAACAGTAAGGACAGAGTATAAGCTGACATAGGGCAGAGGAGTCCTGGCCACCTTTTTTTTTTTTTTTTTTGCCTTTCACAACTGTACCTGTGGCCTATGGAGTTTCCCAGGCTAGGGGTCAAATTCAAGCTGCAGATGCCGGCCTACACCACAGCCAGAGCAACACCAGATCTTGCTCCACTTCAGCTTGCAGCGTGCTGGATCCTTAACCCACTGAGGGAGGCCAGGGATCAAACCCACATCCTCATGGATACTAGTTGGGTTCTTAACCCACTGGGCCACAAGGGGAACTCCAACTCTTGTCTTTTTAGTCATAGTTAATGTTGACTCTTTAATACAGAAGCCAAGCCTATATCTTAACCAATTACTCTCTAACATGGTAAATGTGGTAAAAATCATACCTAGCCAAATGCTCCTTAAAAAATCTGAAATCAGGAGTTCCCACTGTGGCACAGTGGAAACGAATCCGACTAGGAACCATGTGGTTGCGGGTTCGATCCCTGGCCTCGCTCAGTGGGTCAAGGATCCGGCGTTGCTGTGAGCTGTGGTGTAGGTCACAGAAGCAGCTCGGATCTGGCATTGCTGTGGCTCTGGAGTAGGCTGTTGGCTACAGCTCCGATTAGACCCCTAGCTATGTGCTGCAGGTGAGGCCCTAAAGAAAGACAAAAAAAAAAAAAATCTGGAATCATGACAAAGTAGGGTTTGAATACATAGTGGCTCTCAACACGGCTTATCTCCCCATTCTCACTGCCAGCACTGGAACACATCAAAGCTAGTTGAGCTCCAGATGAAGGATGGCTTATATTAGGGCAATACCAAATGGACACATGAGCAGCTCAGGTGAACGGAAATTAGTTGAGGAACCATCGGGGTCCTGTCTCCTACACGTCCACTCTGAACCAAATGGCAGTGGTGGAAACATAATTATCATTCAAACCACTGTGGGATTTTTTTCCCCTCTGTCATCAGTCTCAGCATGCAGGGTTCAACTCATGGCCCAAAATGCCTGTCTTAGCTCCTGCCATCATGTTTCCATTCCTGCCAGCAGTTAGTAGAAGGCTCACCACCATCCTTAAGGATAAATTCTGGAAGTTATACACATTAACCTTACCTATACCCCATTGGCCAGACCGTAGTCACCCGGTCACACCTAGTTAATAAAGGAGACTGGGGAATGTAGTCTTTATTCCAGGTGTCCAAGTGCCCAACTAAACTCGAGGTTTCTCTTATTCATGAAGAAGAAATAATGTGAGTAATCAAACTGCTTTTCATTTCCTCAACTCCAGATTTATTGGGAAAGAATGAAAGGTATTTCCCCTATTCCTTGCCAAGAAGGTAGCTGGGATTTTGTGATTGTAAGTTCTGGGTTTATTTTACTCCTGGGGTGGAATTAACAGGCCATCCTTTCCCAAGGTCAGAGTCTCGGATTCGGTTGGGCTAAACCACCTATGCTGGGGGACCTGGAGGAGCCTGTCCTACAGCAAAGTCTCAGAACCCCAGCCCAAGTGACTCAGTCACAGTCTTTGGGGATCAGACCTGGGAATTTGCTTTTTTTTTTTTTGGTCTTTTTTGCTATTTCTTGGGCTGCTCCCTCGGCATATGGAGGTTCCCAGGCTAGGGGTTGAATCGGAGCTGTAGCCACCGGCCTACACCAGAGCCACAGCAACGCAGGATCCGAGCTGCATCTGCAACCTACACCACAGCTCATGGCAACGCCGGATCCTTGACCCACTGAGCGAGGCCAGGGACCGAACCCGCAACCTCATGGTTCCTAGTCAGATTCGTTAACCACTGCGCCGCGACAGGAACTCCGGAATTTGCTTTTTGAACATATTTCTCCAAAGGTTGAGAAACTTAGGGTTCTTTTATTTGTAAAGGACAGAAAACCCCTCTGAAACTTATGAAAAAAGTTATGGCTTATGCAAAAGGACAATTTACTGGCTTAAGTAACAAAAAATTTGGCTTAAGTAATGGAAGAGCTCTGGCTTCAGGCCTGGCTGGATCATGAATCCAAATGAAGTTGCCAGATACAGTCTCTTGCCATCTCTTGGCTTTGCTCTTCAGGGTGTTGGCTCCATTCTCAGTCTTCACTTGACAAGATGGCAACCAGTAGCTCCATCCTGCCAGCTACAGGTCTGGTGGGAAAGAAAGGGTCATTTCCTGGAAACTCTGCTGAAGTTCCAGCATTCATTCTGATTGAACTAACTTAGGTCATGGCCCATCTCAGAAACAACCGCTATCACTTAAGGAAGGCAGTGCTTTGATTTTCCAGGACTGGACACAAGTCTTTTCGGGTAGGGACATCTTTACCTGAGCCATAGGAACTAGACATGGTGGGGGAAGTTACTCAGAGAAATACTAGTGCTGTGACCAAAAAGGGGAAGTAAGTGCCAGACAGGCAAGGACAGTTGCTTTCTTTTATATATATGTATATATATATATATATTTTTTTTTAATTTTTATTTTTTGGTCTTTTTGCTATTTCTTGGGCCGCTCCCGTGGCATATGGAGGTTCCCAGGCTAGGGGTCGAATCGGAGCTGTAGCCACCGGCCTACGCCAGAGCCACAGCAATGCAGGATCCGAGCTGCGTCTGCGACCTACACCACAGCTCACGGCAACGCCAGATCATTAACCCACTGAGCGAGGCCAGGGACCGAACCCGCAACCTCATGGTTCCTAGTCAGATTCGTTAACCACTGCGACTGCGCCACGACGGGAACTCCGACAGTTGCTTTCTATGTAGAACCTCTGGTCTAGGCTGTGTGTACTTCCTGGCGTGATTGGGACTCAGGACTTCTTGGCACCCTTGAGGGTGGGTCCAAGTTGCCTTTTGGTCCAGATGATGAAAAGAGAACTAAGGCACCTACTCAGGAGACCACCAAAGCCATGAAGCGGACTTTGTGGATTGCTTTGTTCTCCTTTGTCCTTGCCAACAGAACCTAATTTTGTTGAGGTGAGGAGCAACATGCCAGGCCCAGAGAATGAATTCTGATTGGTGTAAGTCAGCCATGGGCAATCCTGTCTCCCTTTGGGGTACGTATGGGACCTAGTCCTGGCCAAGAAGGTGACAGGCTAAGTCTGCTGAGGGCTTCTGGGAAGGATTTCTTCCTTGTTAAAAGAAAGAGAAGTTTTTTCCTCCAATCCCCTTTCTTTCACAGATATTTTCTTATAGCCTTTGGATGTTGTTGTGACATTTGGAGCTGCAGCAGCCATTTTGAGACCATGAGGGTAAGACCAAGAGCCTTCTCAAGAAGTTGACTCGTTGCCCTAACACTGAGATGCTAAACTATCCAGCTTTTAGCATCCAACCAGTTGGTTTATTACTACCTGAGATAATAAATGTCCTTGAAATTTAAGGCCCTTTTAACTAAGTATCCAGTTATCTACAGCCCAAAGCACCCTAATGGATCCACCACAAATTTTAAGGAAAGGAATTCTGCCATTTCTCAGCGATTATTTGGTTCTAAAGCTGATCAGGCTTCTCCCACTTTCCTGTCTGAAAGTTCTATTGTGATGCTCTTGCCCATGATAAACATTGATAACTTATCAGATTCCTACCACCATGGACTGAATTTCGTACCTTCCTTTTAAGCCTAAAAGTTGCATGAAACTCTTTGTAAGCATTCATAACGCAGAGGATAAGAGTGGGCTGGCCTAGGAGTTCCTGTTGTGGCTCAGCGGTAATGAATCTAACTAGCATCCGTGAGGACACGGGTTCCATCCCTGGCCTTGCTCAGTGGGTTAAGGATCCAGCATTGCTGTGAGCCGTGGTGTAGGTCACAGACGTGGCTCAGATCCCCAGTTGCTGTGGCTCTGGCATAGGACGGTGGCTACAGCTCTCATTTGACCCCTAGCCTGGGAACCTCCATATGCTGCAGATGTGGACCTAAAAAGACAAAAAGACCAAAAAAAAAAAAAGGAATGCATAAGGTTTATAGTGAGTGGGAGGAGTGTAATGCTTATGAATGACAAATATGGGAGAAAGCAGAATTGATTAAAGGAGCCTCAGACTGCAATGCAGATCTGACAATGTCTTCATCAACACCATGGGGAGCTCCAGAGCAAAAAAGACTGAATGGTCAGCCCCTTGGGCTCAGCCACTGCTTGGGGGCTACTCAGAGGGAGGTTGGCCTTGGCTTGGGGCGGATCCCCTAGATGCTGCAGCTGGAGGCTCAAAGGGGAGCAGCAAATCCTTTCCTGAAGCTGTGCCTCTCCAGGCCTTCTGTAGGGTGCCTAGTGTCTGGCCTGGCTATGTTCAAGGAAGTCAACTTTGAGGTGACAAATCCATTTCTGCCCAGATCAGCATCAGCTTTGACAAAAGGAGTCAGAACAAGTGAGAGATTAGGCTCAATTCAGAAATTGAGTTTCATTTTTAGAAAAGTATTTTTTCCCACAGTAGACTATTTTCATTATAGTGAAATTGGAAATTGCACATATGCACAAAGACAAAAAAATCGGTCATGATTCTTGCACCATTGATGAGGATGATATTAATAAGGTAATAATAGCTAACATTTATGGAATGATGATTATATGCCAGCCACTGTGATAAACAATTCATATTAATTACCTCATTTAATCCCAACTCTGCTGCTTGAGCTAGTTACTTAGCCCCTCTAAGTCTCAATGTGCTCATCTGCCTAATGGGGAGATATGATAATATCAACCACATGGAGTTGTTCTGTGGATTCCATGAAATCAATCCATGTGAAGTGTTTGGAATATTGCCTGGCTCAATAAATGCTTAATAAATATTAGCTGTTGGAGTTCCCTTTGTGGCATAGCAGAAACGAATCCGACTAGGAACCATGAGGTTGCAGGTTTGATCCCTGGCCTCGCTCAGTGGGTTAAGGATCTGGCTTTGCTGTGAGCTGTGGTGTAGGTCACAGAGGCAGCTGGGATCTTGCATTGCTGTGGCTGTGGTGTAGGCTGGTGGCTCCAGCTCCGATTGGACCCCTAGCCTGGGAACCTCCATATGCCACAAGTGCAGCCCTAGAAAGACAATAAAGACAAAAAAATAATAATAAAATAAAATAAAATAAATACTAGCTGTTATTTTCATTACAAGTCCTCATTTTTTTTTTTTTTTGGCTGTGCCTACAGCATGCAGAAATTTCCAGGTCAGACATTGAACCCATGCCACAACAGTAACCTGAGCCACAGCAGTGACAATGCCAGATCCTTAACCTGCTGAGCCACCAGGGAACTCCTACAAGTCCTCATTTTTTTATCTATAATTCTAAAGTTTTTTTAAAAAGCTGTGACGTGGAGTTCCCATTGTGGCTCAGTGGTTAATGAATCAGACTAGGAACTATGAGGTTGCGGGTTCGATCCCTGGCCTTGCTCAGTGGGTTAAGGATCCAGCGTTGCCGTAAGCTGTGGTGTAGGTCGCAGACAAGGCTCGGATCTGGTGTTGCTGTGACTGTGGTGTAGGCCGGCAGCTACAGCTCCAATTTGACCCCTAGTCTGGGGACCTCCATATGCCTCGGGTATGGCCCTAAAAAGACAAAATAAATAAATAAATAAATAAAATAAAAATAAAATTAAAAAATAAAAAGCTATGACAACCCCCCCCAAAAAAAAGTTAAAGAAAATGATCAGGAGTTCCCGTTATTGTTCAGTGGTTATGAACCTGACTAGTAACCATGAGGTATCGAGTTTGATCCCTGGCCTCGTTCAGTGGGTTAAGGATCAGGCGTTGCCATGAGCTGTGGCGTAGGTCACAGAGGTGGCTGGGATCTGGGGTTGCTGTGGCTGTGGTGCAGGCCAGCGGCTACAGCTCCAATTCGACCCCTAGCCTGGGAACTTCCATATGCCGTGGGTGCAGCCCTAAAAAAGACAAAAAGACAAAAAAAATTAAAAAAATAAAAAGCTATGACAACCAACACTGTAAACCAACTATAATGGAAAAAATAAAAATCATTTTTTAAAAAATTTAAAAAAACCCTGAAAACCAGCCCAAAGTCTAGTGTCAAAGCTCATCTGGGAACAAACCCTGACCTGATCTGAGGCCATGTCTAGGCTTGTTGAACCCACTTAGTGTGAATATTCATGTGTTTCATATCAATGTTTTTGATTGTAAGATGCTATAAAATATATGGCTTATAAACCACTTTACTACTCTGAAATGGGAACATTTCTAAGTTTTGAAACACTGATTTCTGATAAGGGATTGTAGATTTGTGCTGTCAGTTCTCATGACAGCTGTGATGTGAATGCTTTTAATATCCTCATTTTACAGATGAAGAAACAGGGTCAGAGGGTTTATGTGCATCGCCCAGACCACCCAGCTAGGACGTGAAAGAGTGAGGATTTGGACCCAGGCCGACCGACTCTAGAGCTTCTGTTGGAGGGAATTTTTTTGTTTGTTTCCTTTACTGTAGGACTTTCCAGAGGCTTTAATCTGCTAACATGCTCTGTAAATCTCCAGGAGAGGACTATAGAACACAGCAATCCCCAAACACTGTGGACGTCAAGATCACTTTTTTCAAGGGATCTGGACGTCAAGATCACTTTTTTCAAGGGATCTGAGAACCAGGGAGTCCCCTTGGAGGATATAAGGAACCTTGGCCAACCAGGAGCATGAAGGAGCCAAACCCTGCGCATGGGAGCAGGCAGAGGAATCCTTGGCAACTCCCACCCTGTCACCAATTAACTATGTGACCTTGAAAAAAAAAATCCCGATTCCTAACTTGTAAAGCAGATGACAAAACCACCTTGAGGTCCATCAGCCTGCCAGCAGCATTTCGTACAGTCTTTGAAGAGGAGGAAGCCTAATGCATTTGAAGTAGACATTCAAAAAAAACTTCAAGGGGGTACAGCTGGTGCAAGTTTCCTGAAAATTCTCTGAAACACCATGCTGGGCTGGCTGAGCTGCTCAGTGGCAGAAAAGCAGGCAGGAGAATTTCTAAATGTCCCTCAAGCTCCAAAATGCTGAGTCCCAGATCCCTTTAATAACTGAATTTGCCAACATTTCTTTTTTGTGCTGTCCTACCAGCCTCTCTCAGGTAGGTGCAGCAAGGACCAGGCTTGCCAGATTTAATTTATTTCATGCACTTAAAATAAATTCTCTCACTGGCTTTTGAAGTTTGATTTTCTAGGTTTTTTTGTTTGTTTTTGTCTTTTTATGGCCACACCTGCGGCACATGGAAGTTCCCATGTTCGTTACCGCTGAGCCACGACGGGAACCCCATTATTTTCTAGTTTTTGAAATGGTAGACGCTAACCCAAGATAAACAAAATTCAAGCAGATGGCAGATATTCAGAAAAAGTAAGTCTTCCTCTCATCCTCTTCCTACTGCCTACTAGTCCCCTCCCCAGAGGCCTTCACTGTTACCCCTTTATGTGTCTCCTTCCAGGTAAACTTGAGATGCATATATTGTTGTATCTATTGAGGTGCTTTGGGCTGCAAATAAAAAACACCCAACCTACAGACATATGATTTACTTGTAAGACATCTGGATGCAGAAAGGTTTTAAAGTTGGTTCATTTAACGGAGCAATGGTATCGTCAAAGATCCGGGTTCTTTCTTTTTGTTCGTTTGGAATATGACCTCTGACTTTGCACCTTTGCGTCTTGATATTGGGCGAGTCAGGAGTGTGGGCAGCAGGAATATTCTGGCAGCCATTCCTCTGCCAGGACAGCAGGTGGTACTTCCACGATGCACAGAAGAGACAGTGACCTTCAGGATCACAGCCACTGAACCCAGACTGAGTATATCCCCAGTTAGCTTCTCTTATGCCCAGGGTTCCCCAGGGCTACCTGATGCCAGGGGAGGGAATGCGGGGGAGTTGGAGAGACAGCGGTCTTGATGATTACAGTTAAAATGCCTTATCTTTGCAGATGTCAGAATCGCATGACCCTGTGGGCACATTAAAAGGACTGTGCAGTTGAGGAGTCCTGCACTTCTCTTCCATTCTTTGCATGTTGGAGCTACTTCTAGATTTATAGGAAAGCTGGACAGGACTGAGTGATGAATTGGATATAAAAAGTGTGTGAAAGGCAAAAGTTGAGAGTAATTCTTTCTTTTTCTTTTCTTTTTCTTTTTTTTAAATGGCCATATCCACAGCATTTGGAAGTTCCCTGGGCCAGAGATTGTATTCAAGTGGCAACAACTGATCTTTTAACCCATTGGGCCAGGCAGGGGATCAAACCATGCCTCTATAGCAAAGCTGAAGCCACTGCACTCAAGATTTTTAACCCACTGCACCACAGCAGGAACCCTGACAGTGATTCTAATGAGCTTCTTGGCTTGAGCAACTAGATGTTTAGTAAGGGAGAAATAGGCTTTGGAGGGTCAGAAATCAAAAGTTCAGTTCTGACCATGTTAGAGTTCCCTGATGGCCTAGCGGTTAAGGACTCAGTGCTATCACTGCTGTGGCTTGGGTTACTGCTGTGGCTCAGGTTCGATTCCTGGCCCAGGAACTTCTGCATGCCATGGGCGTGGCCAAAAAAAAGCAATTTGACCATGTTATACTTGAAATTTCTGTAAGTAACAATTGGACACATGAGATAAGCATGTATCATCTCCAGACTTCTTGATGGGTAAATAATACATATGTAGGTTATTATTTTGTACTTGCAGCCAAAAGCATCCCAACAAAGACATCATATGCATATATATATATATATGTTTATGTGTATATGTATTAAGTATAGCTATACAGGAGTTCCCTGGTGACTCAGTAGGTTAAGGACCTGGTGTTGTCACTGCTGAGGCTCAGGTCACTGCTGTGGTGTGGGTTCGATCCCTGGCCCTGGAACTTATGCATGCTGTGGATGTGGGCAGAAAAAGAATGTAGGTATTCATATATACATCTGAATAGATATACATCTAGGAAGTTCCCATCATGGCTCAGTGGTAAAGAATCCAACTAGTATCTATGAGCATTCAGGTTTGATCCCTGGCCTCACTCAGTGGGTTAAGGACCCGGCATTGCCGTGAGCTGGTGTAGGTCACAGACGTGGCTCAGATCCCACATGGCTGTGGCTGTGGCTGTGGTGTAGGCCAGCAGCTACAGCTCTTATTAGACCCCCTAGCCTGGGCATTTCCCCATGCCACAGGTGCGGCCCTAAAAAAACAAACAAACAAAAAAATAAATATGTATACATCTAAATATATATATGTCTGTCTAGCTAGCTACCTATCCATCTCTCTATATTTATTTTTATTTATTTATTTATTTTGCTTTTTAGAGCTATATCTGTGGCATATGGAAGTTCCCAGTCTAGGGGTCAAATAGGAGCTACGGCTGCTGGCCCACGCCACAGCCCTAGCAGTGCAGGATGTGAGCCGCGTCTGTGACCTACACCACAGCTCACGGCAATGCCAGATCCTTAACACGCTGAGTGAGGCCAGGGATCTAACCGCAACCAGACCTCACGGTTCCTAGTTGGATTCGTTTGTGCTGTGCCAATATGGGAACTCCTACCCATCTCTCTCTAAATTTCCCTGGAAGGCGATCTAGGAACCTAGTAATTAAGGATGAACACATTCCAGGGATGAGGAGACTGGGAGCCGTGGGGTGGGCATGGGCAAGAGCTTGAGAGACTTTTCCTGGATACTCTTAATCTCCTTGAATAAGGTAATGGAGGCTCAAATGTAACTGGCCTAAAGTCCCATAGCAAGTGGGTGACAGAGCTGCCATTTGAAATGAGCTTGGCCTGGCCCTGGTGTCCAAGCTCCTTCTATTCTGAGAGACTCACTCCTAACAGAACGGGAAGTGGGTCCCTCCAGGACACATGTTGGTCTGCTCACCTGCCTCCCCCAGGGGCTGGCTTCTCTGTGTGTCACACTATGGCATCTCCTGTGGTTGAACATCAATAACTGCCCGAAAGTATTCCTGCCTGTGGCCAGGAAAAGGACTCCTGTCTTCTCCACAAAGCCTGTGGCTACAGATGCAGGTGAAATAATCCTGAAAGACCCCCAGACTATACACCTTCCCCAAATGGATGAATTTTTCTGCCTTCTGTTACTTAAGGAGTACCGCTGCTTGGTATTCTGGTTGGAGAGGTCCAACATCAGTTCTCTGTGCCTCAGTTTCCTTATCTGCAAAATGGTATTGAAACTAGTAGCCATCTCACAGGATTGTTGGAGGTATTCAATAAGTCAGCAGGTATAAATTGCTTGGCTCTCTGCCTACCTGGATCACTGTTAGTCTACGTGCATCACTCCTGCCTCACACACTCCCTCCCCCTACAGGGCCTTACTTAGCACAGTTCTCTTTGCCTGCAATGCTTTTCTTTAAAAAAAGAAAAAAAAAATTTTTAGTTTTTTTTTTTAATTTTTATTTTTCATCTGTACTAGTGGCATATGGAAATTCCCAGGCTAGGGGTTGAATTGGAGCTGCAGCTGCCAGCCTGTGCCACAGCCACAGCAATGCCAGATCCTAGCTGCGTTTGTGACCTACGGCTTGTGGCAATGTGGGATCCTTAACCCACTGAGCAAGGCCAGGGATTGAACCCACATCCTCACAGACACTATGTTGGGTTCTTAACCTGAGCCACAATGGAAACTCCCTTAATTAATTTTTTTAATTGAAGTATAGTTCATTTACTCTATTCTGTTAATTTTTGCTGTACAGCAAAGTGACTCAGATATATATATATCTATATATGTAGATATAGATGTAGATATATAGATATAGATATATTCTTTTTTATATCCTTTCCTATTATGGTTTGACCCAGGGTATTGAATATAGTTCCCTGTGCTATACAGTAGGACCTGGTTGTTCATCCATTCTGTACGTAAGAATTTGCATCTATGAATCCCAATCTCCCAATTCATCCCTTCCTCTTCCCCTCCCCCTTGCCAACCACAAATCTGTTCTGTCTGTGAGTCTATTTCTGTTTCATAGATAGGTTCATTTGTGCCATATTTTATTTCCTTTTTTTTTTTTTTTGCCATGCCTATGGCATGTGGAAGTTCCTAGGCCAGGGATCAAACCCATGCCAAGCAGAGACTACACCAGATCCTTAACCCACTGGGCCACAAGGGAACTCCATTTGTACCATAGTTTAGATTCCAGATATAAGTGATTATCATATGGTATTTGTTTTTCTCTTTCTGACTTACTTTACTTAGTATGATAATCTCTAGGTCCATCCATGATGCTGTAAGTGGCATTATTTCATTCTTTTTTATGGCTGAGTAGTATTCCATTGTATATATATGTACTATATCTTTATCCATCACTCTGTCAATGGACATTTAGGTTGTTTCCATCTCTTGGCTATTGTGCATGGTACATGCTAGGGGTGCATGTTTTTTTTTTCTTGCTTTTTAGGGCCACACTCATGGTATATTGAGGTCCCCAAGCTAGGGGTCCAGTTGGAGCTATAGCTGCCAGTCTACGCCACAGCCACAGCAATGCCAGATCCGAGCCGCGTCTACAACCTACACCATAGCTCACAGCAACGTCAGATCCTTAACCCATTGAGCAAGGCCAGGGATCGAACCCACAACCTCATGGTTCTTAGCTGGATTCGTTTCCACTGCACCACAACAGGAACTCCACATGTATCTTTTTGAATTAAAGTTTGTCCAGATATATGCCCAGGAGTGGAATTGCTGCAGCATACATGGTATTTCTATTTTTAGTTTTCCAAGGAACCTCCATACTGTTTTCCATAGTTGCTGCACCAACTTACAATCCCCCCAACAATGTAGGAGGGTTCCTTTCTCTCCACGTCCTCTCCAGCATTTGTTATTTGTTAAGCTTTTCATTTATTTATTTATTTGCTTATTTAGTCGTCTTCTTCTTCTTTTTTTTTTTTTAAGGGCCATACCCATGGCATATAGAAGTTCCCAGGCTAGGGGTCAAATCGAAGCAGTAGCTGCCGGTCTACAACACAGCCACAGCAATGCAGGATCTGAACCACGTCTGCGACCTACACCACAGCTCACGGCAACGCCAGATCCTTAACCCACTGAGCAAGGCCAGGCAGGGATGGAACCTGCAGCCTCATGGATACTAGTTGAGTTCATTACCACTGAGCCACGATGGGAACTCCTGTAGGCTTTTTAATAATTGCCATTCTGACCTGCATGAGATGATACCTTGTTATACTTTTGATTTACATTTCTTTAATAATTAGTGATGTTGAGCACCTTTTTATGTGCCTGTTGGCCATCCATATGTCTTCTTTGGGGAAATATCTGTTTAAGTCTTCTGACCATTTTTCAATTGGGTTGTTTGTTTTCTCATTGTTGAGTTGTGTGAGCTGTTTTTATATTTTGGGACTTAAGCCCTTGTCAGTCACATTGTTTGCAAATATTTTCTCCCATTATATAGGTTGTCTTTTTTTTTTTTTTTCTTCTGATTTCCTTTGCTGTGCAAAGTTTGTAAGTTTGATTAGGTCCCTGGAATGCTTTTCCCTTCCCTCTTTGCCCAAGTAATGGCTCTTTGTTCTTTGGATCCTCCAGCATTTGAGCGTAACTTTCATGAGGGCAGGATCACTTTGGCCCTCCACTGTGGTCCCAACCCCCAGGACACACATATATTTGGCATATAGTCAGCATTCATTAAGTATTTATTCAGAGGGTGAGTGAATGACTGAATGAATAAATGAAGATAAGTGATGAGTTAATGCTAATTCATTCAACAAATGCCCTGTAAATGAGGAAAATAAGTACCTACCTCTTTTTGGCACAATGAGGATTGAAAGTGCTATGCATTAAAAGTACCTAGAGTGATAGCTGGTAGTGGGGTGCTGAATAAGAATGACTGTTGGCACTATTTTGTATTCTTGTCGTGATGGTTATTTCCTTCAGGGGTTCTTGTGGCTTTCTGCTAGGATCAGGCTCTCTTGGCCCTGCTCTGATTGTGTTCTCCTCTGGGGACCCTGCAGAGGTCCACCCCAACAGCCAAGTCCACTTGTGCATCCAAGCAGCTCCACCATTCCCCTGAGGCAAGAATAGGTCCCATCTTGAGGAAACACACTCTTGGTTACTGCTTCTGTGACTTGGCTTCAATCTCTTTGTAGGTCACTTCATCTGGATACAGAGTGTCATGGACACCTTATGGGTGGTGCCTTCCCAGTGCATGGTGATCCCTCTCTTTGAAACAGGTGTGGGCACCCCAGGAAGCCATGCTTACAACTGCATGACCCTGCCCCCCAGCCAGAGTTGACTGGATAAAGGTGGGTGCCTGATTAGATGAGCTGATCACATTCTCTCCTCTGTGAATTTGGGATCATGATGTAGTGATTTTTGCGGAGAGCTACTTAAAGGAAGGGGTTGTGCACTCAGGTGCTGGAAGGGAACCATGTTCGGTAATAGGCTTCGTGAAGAAGAAGAGAGAGAAGGGGAAAAGAGAAGCAGAATGAAGGACTCTTTGGGAAGGGTGATAAAGAGACACAGAATATTGCTGCCACAGTTTGGGGTGGTTTTTTAGATGCTAGTTCCAGAAATGTCTGAAGCTGCTGCTCTTCCTGCCTTGGTGTTTGATGTGATAACAGGGGTTCTCATGTAAGGTAGCTGGGTGATATAGTGGACACCTATTGTCTTAGCTTTTCAAGTCTGATTCTCCTTCTTCCAGAAATAGCACCTTGATTTTTCCAGGGGAGCTACCTCTTTTTTACTTTCTGTCCATGGTGTTCAGCAAAGCAATTCCATCTTCACCTTGCTCTAAGCCAGTCCAGTCACAGCATTTTTATCCCCTGAGGGTAATAAGTGATTGGATCAGAAATGAACATATGACCCAGTTAGAACCAATGGAACACCATTGGTTCTACTCCAGTGGGAGTCACTAAGAACAGTAAGACAGACTCTCTGGCCCTACGGTTGCTGAGAAGGCTGGAGCCACTGGTGCCACTTTGTTCCCAGGAGGAGAGGCTTACTGCTGAGATGGAGGGAATGTATCTGGGGCATCATTTTAGCCTTAGAGCTAGTTGTGCCTGAAGCTGGCACTCATCCTGTTTTTTTTTTTTTTTCGATTAAATGAGCCATCCCTTTTTGCTTAACCCAATTTTAGTTGGTTTCTTCTGTCACTTACAAAGACAATGCTTCACACTAATACTCTTCACAATAAGCTTCTCCTTTTCACTTGAGCTAGTTAGAGTGGGTTCTGTTACTTATGATTTAAAGATGTTGAACTAGGATTAGGATTGAGCCTCTGTTCTGATGACATGCTTCTGTTCCTTTCGCAATGACTCTGTATGTTTCAGTGGTTTTTTGTTTGTTTTGGGTTTTTTTTTTTTTGCCATTTTTAGGGTTGCACTTTCGGCATATGGAAGTTCCCAGGCTAGGGGTCAAATCAGAGCTACAGCTGCCAGCCTATACCACAGCCACAGAAACACCAGATCCGAGCCTCATCTGCCACCCACACCACAGCTCATGGCAATGCCAGATCCTTAACCATTGTGCAAAGCCAGGGACTGAACCTGCATCTTCACAGACACTATGTTGGGTTCTTAACCCACCGAGCCATGATGGGAACTCCGGTTCCAGTGTTTTGACCTTGGTTCCTTTTCCTGACTCTCTCTTTTGAGAACCTGCCTGGAAAAAGAGAAGCAGAAACTCTCATCCATCAATTTCAATTGTGACTCTGAGGAAGGGATTGTAATTAGCCAGAAGTGAGATGAGGATCAAGAAAGCAGAGCTATACACGGAGTTCCTGTCATGGCTTAGTGGTTAATGAACCCCACAAGTATCCATGAGGACGCGGGTTTGATCCCTGGCCTCGATCAGTGGGTTAAGGATCCGGTGTTGCCATGAGCTGTGGTGTAGGTCACAGATGCAGCTTGGATCTGGCGTTGCTGTGGCTGTGGTGTAGGCCAGCAGCTGTAGCTCTGATTAGACCCCTAGCCTGGGAACCACAATATGCTTCGGTATGGCCCTAAAAGACACACACACACACACACACACACACACACACACACACACACACACACAAAAGCAGGGCTATACAGATGTGGAACTGAGCCTCAAACTGGTGAAGTGACTTGCCCCAAATTATCCATGTAGTAAATAGCCGATATGGGATTTGAGCCCTGACCTGTGTGACTTCAAAGCCTGGCCTTTAACCACATGACTATATACAACCACCTGCCCACATGACATATGTGGAAAGTCTCCAAGTTTATGCTCTTTCACCTGCAAATCCCAGGTCAGATTTTTTGGGGGGTTTTTTGTTCATTTTTTTCTTTCTTTCTTTCTTTCTTTTTTCTTTTTTTTTTTTTTTTTTTTTTTTTTTGCTTTTTAGGGCCTTACCTGTGGCATATGGAAATTCCCAGGCTAGGGGTCGAACTGGAGCTGCAGCTGCTGGCCACAGCCACAGCCACAGCCATAGCAATGCCATATCCAAGCCATGTCTGTGAGCTACACCACAGCTCATGGCAAGGACAGATCCTTAATCCACTGAGTGGGGCCAGCGACCAAACCTGAGTGCTCATGGATACTCGTTGGGTTCATTGCCGCTGAGCTGCAATGGGAACACCCAAAGATTTATTTTTAAGAACTGAAGATGTGCTTGACAACATGGAGAGTTAAAACTGGAGACAACTTAAATGTTCCCAAGCAGGGATCCAATCAAGTATGATATAGAAAATAGTGCAAAGAAAAGCTGTAATTATATATATTACAGGGTAATGGTTAAGGTCATAGGCTCTAGAATCAGATTCTCTTGAGTTCAAATCCTGACTCTGCTGTTTACTAAGCATACACTCTTAGTCAATTTACTTTTCTTTTCTGTAAAATGGGTGTAATAATAGTCCTCACTACAGAGCATTCTCAAAAAAGATGAAATGAGTTAAAACAGACCATGCCTAGAACTATCACCGTGAAAGTAAATGTGACTAAATGTATCTTATTTGAGTCATAACATTTTTATCTCCTTTGTACCAGTCACATTTTGATCTACCATCCCATTTCACTTCCCTTTCTTTTAAGGAGAAGAATGAGAGGGTTATGCCCAGGGTTATGCAGCAGGAAAAGCTCATCTTGGAACCCAAGCATCCTGCCTCCCGAGTTCAGGGCCTGACCACTGGGCTAGAGCCATGCTCGTTAGCTGTGCTTGAGGCTCGCTCTGGGGATCCCCTGGCCCATGGCCTGTCGGCCCCAGTTACAGCTGAAGCTGGTCCAGCCTGAGGGACGGCAGTGTCTCCTCAGATGGCCCCACGGGGCACCTCGCCAGGCCCTTTTTTCCTCTGGAGCCCGGCCTCGCTCACACAGGCTGCTCTGTGAGGCTGTGGGCAGGAGGCCTCTCTCGCCAGCAGTGTTCAGTTACCCCAGTGACATTCAATTGTTCCGAAGAGAAGAGCCTCGTTTTTTGGCAGCTCCTAGACCTGGATTCCAGGAAGCTCTGCC
Organism: Phacochoerus africanus; assembly: GCF_016906955.1. Taxonomy (NCBI): domain Eukaryota; kingdom Metazoa; phylum Chordata; class Mammalia; order Artiodactyla; family Suidae; genus Phacochoerus; species Phacochoerus africanus. Next base: position 11,784,341 of record NC_062546.1, read on the forward strand.
TGGCTCCTTTTCTGTTTGTTTCCAGTCAGCAAGTCCGCCTGTATCACTTTCCACCGGGTTGCGTAAGTCCGCCTGCCGATCTCACTCTCCCTCTCTTACTGTCATCTTGATACCACTCTGAGCTCACTGCCGGTCAGGGAGGAAGACCTGGGACCTATAAGGGGAGGAGACAAGACGCAGGGTGTGTCAGCAGGTATTTATTGCTTCCTAGATAGACCCAAATGGCAGCTTGGCTCAGTCCCAACATTTTCAGGGATGCGTGTCTTACCTGAGACAGAAAAGCCCAGGCTCTCGGCCCTGAAAAGAGATCCCTGAGGTGGCAGCTCGGCCCTGCAGGTGAAAGGCCCTGTCTGTATGGACCATGGTAGAGCCCCCTCTACCCTCTGTGGGATTATTTTGGCAGGCGCTTGGAAAACTGAAATGGAACACACAGCCCTGGAGGCAACTGCCTGAGTTCAAATTCTGGCTCTGCCACTAACCGGCTATGTGATTTTGGGCAAATTACTGAACCCTCTGTGCCTCAGTTTCTATACCTGTGCATGGAGACAACAATAAAACCTCCCATATTAGACTGTAATAAGAACTGAGTCAGTTAATACATGCAAAGGGCTTAGTACAATTATCGCTATAACTATAATAGTAACTACTATTATTGACATCCACTAGAGAGAAAAGTTCCTGTTTGTGCCCAAGGAGATTGGACAATAACATTCACTGCGGCATGATTTTTCACAGTGGCAGGTTGAAAGCCATTTAAATATCTCTGAGTTCCTTGGTGGCCTAGCAGTTAAAGATTCGGCATTGTCACTGCTATGGCTCAGGTTCAGTCCCTGGCCTGAGAACTTCTGCATGCCACAGGTATGGCAAAAAAAAAAAAAAAAAAAAATCTTTCTCTCAGGAGTTCCCATTGTGGTGCAGCAGAAACGCATCTGATTAGTGTCCATGAAGATGCAGGTTCAATCCCTGCCCTCGCTCAGTGGGTTAAGGATCCGGCGTTGCTGTGAGCTGTGGTGTAGGTCACAGATGTGGCTCAGATCTGGTGTTTCTGTGGCTGTGGTGTAGGCCAGCAGCTGCAGCTCCGATTTGACCCCCAGCCTGGGAACTTCCATATGCTGCAGATGCGACCATAAAAAAGCAAAAGAAAACTAAACAAAACCTCTCAGTTGCTAAACAAATTATAGTATATCCGCACTGTGGGTTTCTGTACAGCAGTTAAAAAGAAAGGGGAAGATCTATGTGGCCTGATGTGAAAAGACTCAAAATATAATGATCAGGAGTTCCCGTCATGGCACAGCAGAAGCGAATCTGACTAGGAACCATGAGGTTGCAGGTTCGATCCCTGGCCTCGCTCAGGGGGTTAAGGATCCGGTGTTGCCATGAGCTGTTGTGTAGGTCGCAGACGTGGCTTGGATCTGGTGTTGCTGTGGCGTAGGCTATGGCGACTACAGCTCCAATTAGACCCCTAGCCTGGGATCCCCCGTATGCTGCAGGCGCGGCCCTAAAAAAAAGACAAAAAGACCAAAAATATATATATATATATATGTAAAATGATCAGTGACAAAAAGCAAGAAGCTGAAGGACACACGGACGGGAATATTTATGTAAAACATAAAAATGCAAAACAGTCTGTGAGTCAGGAACATAACGTAAATGCATAGGGAAAATGTCCAGGACAGCACTGCCTGATATGGTTGTCACTAGCCACATGTTGCTATTTACATTTAAATGTAAGTTCATTAAAATAAAATAAAATAAAAAATTCAGTTCCTCAGGGACATCAGCCATACTCAAGTGCTCAATAGCCACATGTGGCTAGTGGCTAGTATACTAGACAGTGCAAATATAGACCCGCTCCCTCACTGCAGAACATTGTGTTGGATGGTGCTGGACTAGATGGGTGAAAAAGAGAAATCGACAACAGCAGTTACCTTGGCATGAAAGGAGCAAGGATGGCAGGGTATCATTTATTCTTTTTTTTTTTTTTTTTTCTGACCATGCCTGTGGCATGCAGAACTTCCCAGGCCAGGAATCAAACCCAAGCCACAGTGGTGACCTGAGCCACAGCAGTGACAACACCAGATCCTCAATCTGCTGAGCCACAAGGGAACTCTTATCGTTTATTCTTTTAGCAGATATTTATCAAGCACTTACTCTGTGCCAGGCACTGCCCTCACACTGGCACCACAGCCTGAGTAAGACATACCTGCCTTCTTGGAGTTTTCATTCCAGTGGCTGGTATGTCAAATGGAAACTGGTGTTTTGGTGAAAAATAGAGCAGGTGCAGCGGATAAAGAATGTTGGCAGATGGCCTGGGGTGATCATTAAAGACATTTTTTACATTTACCTGCATTTTTTTTTTTAAATGAGGAGACTGCCTTACTTGTGTAATTAAAATGTTATGAAAGGAAACAAAAGTACCTCAACCCTGGAGAGAGGAAGTCTGGATTCCTGCCCCTCTCTGTCCTTAACCCTTGGGCCCTATGCCTCGTGATGTAAGCTTTCTGGTCCCCCATTTCTGTATCTCCATGTGTGTGAGATAGGGGCTCTGAGGCGCCACCAGCCCCTCCATCCTGTGGTTGGATGTTTTCATGAGTCTCTTCACCTGTCCAGGAAGCCCATGGATCGCTGGAGTCCTTTGGGAATGTTAATGTGTAAAACCATGCAGGACCCTGTTGCAACAGACACAACAACCCAAGGACAGAGAAAAGGAGAAGGATGGGGAGGAGCAGGGGGGAGGCAGGGAGGTCCCCTGCGGTCAGCTGGACTCTCCAGCCAACTTCTCCTGGGAGCTGCTTGTACACACCCAAGTTAAAGCAACACGGAGTTCTTGTTATAGTAGTGCAGACAGACGCTTTAAAATAATAGCTAATAGGACTCCATGCATGTAATCTGTAGGCCTAGACCAAGTGGAAATTAATTAATTGAGGGTACTGGGTCTTCTCGCTTCTGCCCTTGCCAACCATTCCCCAGAAGCCAAAGGAATCCTAAGTCAGATCCTGTCTCTCTGCTCAGAAACTCCCATGGCTCCCGCCTCATTCAGAGTAAAAGCCTTTCTATGATCAACAAGCCCTTCTGCCACGGCCCCAACCCACATTACCTCTGACCTCATTCCTCCTGCTCCCCTCACTCCAGTCCAGCCACATCAGCCTCCTCTCTGCTCCTCTGACTCAGCAGCTGGGCCCCCTCCCCGGGCCCTTGTGTGAGCTGTAACCTCCCATGGACCTTCCACCTTCCTGGTGGAGGTGAGGTCTGAGCTGAGCCCCGAGGCAGAGGAAAGCCCTGCCTCAGAGAGTAGGAAAGGGAGGGGAGCTTTCAGGGAAAAGAGGGGCATGTATGTGTGTGTGAGACAGATAGAGAGGGAGGGAGGGAGAGAGAGAGGGAATGAATATGGCTCGTTCAAGGGACCTAAAGAAAACCAGGGAGGTCCGTGTTCCTGAGAAAAGAAACTGAGTGGAAAATGGTGAGGAGGGCGAGAGAGATAGCCAGGGACCAGTTCACGCAGGTCTTGGCAAATGTAAGAGTATTTGGATTTTCTCTTGCGGGCAGTGGGGAGCTATGGCAGAGTTTGAGCAAAGGAAGGACGCACTTGAATTTGCTTTTCCCCAGCTCACTCACTCCTTCCTGGGGGTTCTTTGCTGCTCATGACTTGCCACCTTACATGGCTACAGGTAACCCTCAGTTTCACCTCCCTTAGGGACTCCAAGAATATATATATAAAATGTCTTTTTTCCCTCTTGAGGAATATGTTTGTGTGCATATTAATTTTTTTTGGCCGTACCTGCATCATGTGGAAGTTCCTGGGCCAGGGATTGAACCTGCGCCACAGCAGGGACTGGAGCCACAGCATTGACAACACTGGATCCTTCATCCACTGAGTCACAAGGGAACTCCGTGTACATATTAATTTTTTATTTTCTTTTTGACTTTTTTCGTGCCATTTTATGTTTGGGAGGTACAGAGATGTCTACTCACCCTCTGCCTCCACACACATGTAGCTTTGCCCATTGTCAAAATTATTCACCGGGTATATAGATATTTTTTAAACCAAGGGTGAACCTACGTGGACACATCGTAATCACCCAGAGTCTGCAGTTTACCTTAGGCTTGTACGTTCACTCTGGTACATTCTGTGGGTTTGGAGAAATGCGTAGTAGTGTCCATCCACCATTATAATATCGTAAGGAGTGTTTTCACGGCTCTCAAAATCCTCCGTGCGCTGCCTGTTCATCACTCCCCCGGCCCCCCCAGCCTTGGCCCCCCCTTATCTTGTCCCCACAGTTTTGCTCTTTCCAGAATGTCGCATCATGGAGATCACACAGCGGGCAGCCTCTCACTTTTGCTTCTTCGACCCAGTGATGTGCAGTTAAGGCTTCCGCTTTTTGGCTCTCATGACTGATGCTGCTCTGACCATTTGTGTCCACGTGTTTTCCGAGGTGGGAGCCGCCATTGGACATTCCCACTAACAGTGTGTGGTGGTTCCAGTTTTTGGAAACCGTTTTATACCGTTTGTTTGGCAACTACATGAGCATACATGGAGAACGAGGTGAAGAAAGGTGGGGATAGGGTGACCAGAGGGGGCTAGAGAGGAAGCCTGGTACCCCACCCTGCAGGGCCCACAGGCCTCAGTGAGGTGTGGAAGTTTACTGTGTTTCCAGACGGGGCGGGCAGCTCTTGGGAAGCTTTTAAGCAGGGAAGAAGCATGAACTGATTTGCATGTGCCTGTGTGTACCCGAGTGCTTCATGGAAGTTTTGACACCTAATTCCTAAATGGATAATAATTCGCATGGTTCCCTTCCCCCTACCACAGGTAACTACTGTTTTGCTTGTGTATGTGTCCATTTAGAAAGTCTTTTGGAATACATATGCAAAGACAAACATACAATCTGGTTTTTCTCCTGTTTTTATCCAAGGTAGATAGCATCCCACTTTTTTATTTCATGTAGTAATGTATTTTAGAGACTTCTGTATCAGGATGTACAAAGCTTCAATGTTTGGTTTTGGTTTGCTTTTTTTTTTTTTAACTACTGCATAGTGTTCTGTCATTTGATGTATCACTATTTATTTTACCAGTTTCCTCTTAATGGACCCTGGGGTTGTTTTCTTTCTTTTTTCTTTCTTTTTTTTTTTTTTTGGCCAGTATGAACCATGTTTTTGATAAATAATTTTTACACAAATGCCATCTCACACAGGCAGAATTATCTGTAGGACAAATTCCCAGAATCAGAAAGATAAATGCATTTATCATTCTGACAGGTTTTGCCAAATTGCCTTTCAGAGAGGTGGGGCCAATTTATACCCGACCAGGAGTTATGAAGGTTTCTGTGGCCTCAAACTCTTAACACTCAGCCTTCAAGTTTTCAAGCTTCTGGAACTTTGCCAGAGTGATAGCTGGAACACGGTGGTTCCTATAGTTTTAATTTGCATTTCTTAGAGTGAGGGAGGCTAAGCATCTTTTCATATGTTTAATGGCCATTTGCATTTCCTTTTCTCTGACCTATCTGTTTAAATCTTTGGTTCTTTTTTCTACTGGGTTTTGTCTATTTTTCTCATCTGTCTCAAGGAGCTCTTCTTACATGAGGGAGACTAGCTCTTTGTGGGATGAGTTGCAAGAATTTTTCTTGTCATTTGTGCTTTGACTGCATATGGTGGGGTTTTTTTCTTTCTTTTTACCATCAGTTTGTATTTTTTTAAATAGCAGTCAAATTTATCAAATGTTTCTTTTCTGGCTTCCAGACTGTGAATCACAGCTAGAAAGCCCTCTTTCATATTCTTTTAATATTTATAGTTTCACTGTTTATGTGTTTTAAATTCAGCCACACGTTATCCTCCCGCATGTCTCATTTTATAACTTTGCCGTTTACTCGAATTATTGATACGGGAGTTCCTATGTGGGTTAGCGGGTTAAGAATCTGGCCTTGTCGCTGCAGTGGCTTGGGTCACCCCTGTGGCTTGGGCTTGATCCCTGGCCCAGGAATTTCCACATGCCCTGAGTGCAGCCAACAAAAATTAGTGATACATAGAGAAGCTTTAGTTCATTCATTTTCATTGATGCACAGTATGCTACCATGCAACTGATAAAACCACAGTTTCTTCACTGGTTTCCCCAATAATGGAATTTAAATTATTTGTAGTTTTTTACTGCTAAACTCAATGCTGCAACAACAAACACCCTGTATATATCGATTTATGCTCACTTGCCAGAATTTCTTTGGTGAGCATATCTAGAAGTAGAATTTATTTCTTTTTTTCTTTTTTTTTGTCTTTTTGCCTTTTCTAGGGCTGCATCTGTGGCATATGGAGGTTCCCAGGCTAGGGGTCGAATCGGAGCCATAGCCACTGGCCTATTCCACAGCCACAGCCACGCGGGAACCCAGCCACATCTGCAACCTACACCACAGCTCAAGGCCACGCCGGATCCTTAACCCACTGAGAGAGGCCAGGGATCAAACCTGCAACCTCATGGTTCCTCATCGGATTCGTTAACCACTGAGCCACGACGGGAACTCCTAGAAGTAGAATTTCTATCAACCTCTGGATGTAAGTATCTGATTCTGGTTTTAGTTTGCACTTCCTTGGGCCTTTTTTCATATGTTTATGGGCCCCTTGGGTTACCTTTCTCACAGAAATGCCTTTTTCACACCCTTTGGTCCTTTTTCATTGGGGTGATTGTCTTTTTATGACTGATCTATAAGAGTTCTTTATACATTTTGGATACAACCCCTTTGTTATATTGGTTGTATCTTTTCCAGCTTGTCACTTGTCTTTTTGTGAGGGCTTTCGTCATTGAGGAATAATCAATTTTGGTGTAATCTAATAGATAAATCTTTTTTCTTTATCGTTAGTACTTTTCGTGCCTGGTTTAGAAAATCCCTTTCTTTTCAAGGTCCTATGTGTTCCTTTAATCATTTTAGCGTTTAAAGAAAAAAAAAATTCTTTTGAAATCTAAATGATGCCAAAGGAGACTGAGCTGCTTTTATGTTCACTGAAATAGGGTATGGGTTAAGAAAAGGGAGAAACACAGCTCCAAACGCTGTCCATGCTGTGGCCTCTAGCTCAGGGCAGTATTACATTTGCTCTCCTACGGGCTGATTGATTATGGCCAGGCACTGGGTTGTTAAGACCCTAGACTCAGATTTTCTCTCACTGCCTTTGATCAACATTCCTCATTCCTGCCTGTGACCCTGGGGCTTCGCTGCGGTCACGGCTCCGCCCTCTGCCCCCATTACTCCGCTCAAAGTAATGCTGCTGGGTCAGAGGAGAGGAGGAGGAGAGGCAGACACAGCTGTTTTCCCTTCCTGAGACCATGACACTGTCTGATTGCTCCAGACACCTGCCACAACATGATGTCCTTGGCTAAGTGGCTTTCCCTGTTGCCAACAGGGGCGGCCTTTCCTCCAATCGGTGGGTGATATTTGGAGCCCTGTCCATCTCTTGGGAGCTGGGTTGTTTTCCACCCCAGCAGAGAAGGAACTGAACATAGCTTTGGAATGTCAGCATTCTGTTCAGGAGCTGGGCTGGCAGGGACAGCAGGTGGCTTGGAGATGAGAGTTCTTTGACCTTCCCAGGAGAATTTCCCAGCAACTTCTCCATCTAGGGTCATTTTAGGATATTCCTGGGCCTCTGGCATTGTTACTTTGTAAGGCCCCATCCACAGCCTATTAAGCATAACAAAACGCATCCCCCTGTCCTAGTCGATATGACAGTTGTAATCTCATAGGTTCAGAGGCAGGTAGCCAGTTGACCTAACAGTATATTTTGTAGACATTTTAAGTAAACTTTGGTTACTTTTTTTTTAACAGTTTCCTTTTTGTATGTTGGACTCTGTATAAATCTCAAACGTCATGTGCGCTTGACATATTTAGAGACTCCGGGCTCTGGCCTATGGTGTCCATTATTAAAACTGCCCAGCCCCCAGCTTTCTTTTGTAAGACTAGATTTGCCAAGCCCACTACAGCCCACAGAATCCCCAAGCACTTGCCAAACATTCTCCTGTGTATTAAATCATGAACTGCTTCCAAATCTTCCTCCGGTGTGTGTCATCGAGGGATATTTCCAGAGGTGCTTTTTGTCCTCTCAGCAGAGTCAAGGAAGTGTTTGCTGGACTCCATTCATCTGTGTAAAATCTTGGAATGTGTTCTGAACCCACTCCTACATATAAAATCATGAGATATTTGCAGAATACCATTTTGTGTGTACAGTCTCGGCCTGTTTGCTTTGCCCCTTCCTCTGTGCAGAATCAAAGAATATTGGCAGAACACCCTCCTATCTGTAGCATCATTAACTGCCTGCAGAGTTTCCTATGTTTGGTACCATGGAGTCTTTACAGAGCCTACATGTTCCAGGTAAAATCAGGGAAATGAATACCCTCCTCCAGGTAGAATCATTCATTGTTTGCAGATCCCTTTCCAGGATCACCAGTGGTTTGCAAAACACCTTGGAAAATCAGGGGACATTTACACAGCCCTTTTCTATCTATAGAATTAATATAATATTTGTAAGTCCCTTCTTAGGTATAAAACCATCCATGGTTACAGGGCACTTTCTGTGTATAGAATTTTAGGGTGTTTTGATCAACTTGTCCTTCCTGTATATAGATTTATGAACTGTTTTGGAGAAACATTCTTTTTTTAGGATTTATTGATTGATTGACTTAAATTTTGTGGAGTGGAGTTCCCGTTGCGGCGCAGTGGTTAACGAATCCAACTAGGAACCATGAGATTGCGGGTTCGATCCCTGCCCTTGCTCAGTGGGTTAAAGCTCTGGCGTTGCTGTGAGCTGTGGTGTAGGTTGCCGACGCGGCTCGGATCCCGCGTTGCTGTGGCTCTGGCGTAGGCCGGTGGCTACAGCTCCGATTCAACCCCTAGCCTGGGAACCTCCATGTGCCGCGGGAAGCAGCCCTAGAAAAGGCAAAAAGACAAAAATAAATAAATAAATAAATAAATAAATAAATAAATAAATAAATAAATAAATTTTATGGAGTGTAGTTGATTTACAACATTCGTTAATTTCAGATATACAACAAAGGGAATCAGTTGTGCACGTACATATAGCTATCTTTTTCAGATTTTTTTTTTTTTTTGGTCTTTTGTCTTTTTAGGACCTCAGCCGAAACAGATGGAGGTTCCCAGGCTAGGGGTCTAATCGGAGCTACAGCTGCCGGCCTACAACAGCCACAGCAGCACCAGATCCAAGCTGCTTCTGCAGCCTACACCACAGCTTGTGGCAACACCGGATCCTTAACCCACTAAGCAAGGCCAGGGATCAAACCCGAAACTTCGTGGTTCCTAGTCGGATTCGTTTCCCCTGAGCCACAATGGGAAATCTTTAGATTCTTTTCTCATATACGTTATGAGGAACCTTCTTAATAGAATCATGGAATATTTGCAGAGTCCTTTTTTTGTGCTAGAATTTTGTACTGTTTGCAGAACACCTGCTTCTATCAAGTCATTCAGTGTTTGCAGATCCTCTTTGCTTATCATTATGGAATGTCTGCAGAGCTTTCTTATCTGTTATAGACTCAAGGAGTGTTAGCTGAACCCCCTTCTGTGTTGAATCATGGAGCATTGACTGAGCCCCCCCATGGTATGGAATCATAGAATGTTACTAAGCACACTCCTCAGTATAGAACTTGAAGTATTTACTCTCATCCCCACTTACGTATTAGAAGAGATACAAAGGGTCATGGCCAGGTCATAGAGGGTCTTGAAGATTAGGCTTTCTTCTATAAACTATGGAAGAGTCACCAAAGGTTTTGTTTTTGTTTTTGTTTTTTGTTTTTTTCAGGGCCACACCTGTGGCATATGGAAGTTCCCAGGCTAGGGGTCAAATTGGAGCTGTAGCTGCCTGCCTACACCACAGCCACAGCAACCCGGTATCTGAGCTGCATCTGTGACCTATGCCACAGCTTGTAGCAACACAGGGTCCTTAACACACTGAGCGAGACCAGGAATTGAACCCACATCCTCATGGATACTGGTTGGATTCTTAACCCAATGAGCCACAGTGGGAGCTCTGGAAATTTTTTTTAATGATTGGCTTTTGGTGGGTATTTTTTGTTTAATCTGTTGAATTCATAAACCATTTTATTCATTAATTTATTTAATTAGTATTTACTAATGATCTACCACATGCCAAGCCGATTTAGGCACAAAGTTGGCAAAGATGAAAAAGAGATATTTCCTTGCCCTCAGGGAAATGTGTAGTTTAGACATAACTGTCACATAATTCATAAGAAACCAGCTGTGTGGCCTTGGGGAAGTTCCTTAATCCTTCTAGACGTCGGTCTCCTCATCTGTGAGTGAAGGCGGTGATTTTGTTGTAAGGATTAAGTAAATTTCTATTTATCTAGTGCTTAGAACAGTGCCTGATGCAGCGTTAATGCTATTTAGGTGCTTGTTTCATTATGTGCACACACGAATATACATCCACATGTACGTATATAAATATAACACAGTGTGCTCTGTTAGTGCTCTGATAGAGGTGTCTACGGTTATTCTACACAGGAGAATTTTATGTCAGGATTTACTTTAGGAAATAGAAACTACTCCAGGTATTTTAGTCAAAAGAAAATTTGATACAGTATTTAAGTGATTAACAAAATCACCAGGAGGGCTGGAAGAGTTGTCAGAGTGACCATTTTAGACTTTCAGTTTTTTGTTGTTGTTGTTGTCTTTTTGTCTTTTTAGGGCCACACCCACAGCATATGGAGGTTCCCAGGCTAGGGGTCCAATCGGCGCTGTAGCTGCCGGCCTACACCATAGCCCCAGCAACGTGGGATCTGAGCCGTGTCTGAGACTTACACCACAGCTCACGGCAATGCCAGATCCTTAAGCCACTGAGTGAGGCCAGGGATCCAACCCACAACCTCATGGTTCCTAGTCGGGCTTGTTAACCACTGAGCCACGATGGGAACTCCTAGACTTTCAGTTTTAAGGTTCCTCCACCATGCCATGTTCCAGAGGTCACCAAGCTGCTACTGCTCTTGCCATCACCACTGCCACATCTTACTGCCTTGCACTCTCCAAACTGGGGACCAGGTAGTGGACTGCACTGCCCATCCTTCTCCCATTTGCCAAGTCTGGCTGGTCAGCTGCCACAGCCACAGGAAGAGGGCCATAGCCTCCCTTCCACCCTTCAGATCGCATGCACATGCATCTAATTGACAACTTAATTTACCACTGACCTCCTCGCTGCACGGTTAGCTGGGGAATTTCATTTTAAGCTTTTGAGATTCTTCCAAATAGAAGGAGAATGAAATAGAGGTCAAGAGCACCCATTCCAAGTATCCAGACCAAGAATTCTGGGAGATTACACGATGGGGAAAAATATTGGAGCTGGATATTAAAGGATGAGAAACGAGAATACAGGGCTTCTAGGTAGCGGAAACAGTAAAGGCATGAAGGCATAAAAGAAGCTTGGCATAGTCCACAAATGTCTGTTGTTTCTGCCTACCCAGCATCTAGGCCACTGGTAACTGTACCTTGGTTTCCCTTTGGGGAGTTACCCTGTCCCACTGTTAGTCATGTGGGTCTTATGAAGCCTATCTTGACTCCTGGTTCCAGGGGTAGGCGTGTGACCAGTCCAGCCAATCAGCATACTCCATCCACTTAGTCACGGTGATTTGTTCAGGGCTGGCCATGTGACTGAAACCAAGCCAATGAGACTTGATCATAAAAACTCTTTTTTGGCAGGGATTCTTTAGCTGTGGGGACCACCTGCTGAGGGGAGCAGGTATATCTGATGAAGCCAACTCAAAGGAAAGCAGCTAAAATATGAGGAGAAATCGAGTGAGGATAATATTACGTGAGCCCCTAGACCCAGCTATGCCTGAAGCCACGTAACCCTCCTTCAGGCTATAAAAGTCATTTAAAGCAATAAATACCTTTTTTTTTTTTTTTTTTTTGGCCATGCCCATGGCATGTAGAAGATCCTGGGCCAGGGCTCAAACCTTCACCATAGCAGGTGCAAGTGTGACTTCAGCCACAGCAGTAGCAACACTGAATCCTTAACCCACTGAGCCACCAGGGAATTTTGTGATGTTCTTTTTTGTGATCTGAGTGCTTTTTAAATGGGTGTATTTGGTTTTAAAAATTCAGTGAGCTATATACACTTGTGCTATATGTTTCTGCATGTATGTTATATTTCAATTAAAAATAAAACAAGGAGTTCCCATCATGGCTTAGTGGTTAACAAATCTGACTAGGAACCATGAGGTTGTGGGTTTGATCCCTGGCCTCACTCAGTGGGTTAGGAATCCAGCATTGCTGTGGCTGTGGCGTAGGCTGTCAGTTACAGCTCCGATTAGACCCCCGGCCTGGGAAACTCCATGTGCCGCAGGTGTGGCCCTAGAAAATACAAAAATAATAATAATAAAATAAAATAAAACAAAACATGGAGTTTTGGCTCAGTGGAAGCGAATCTGACTAGCATCCTTAGGACGCAGGTTCTATCCCTGGCCTCACTCAGTGGGTTAAGGATCTGGTGTTGCTGTGGTTGTGGTGTTGGCTGGAAGCTGTAGCTCTGATTCAGCTCCTAACCTGGGAACCTGCACATGCCACGGGTGCAGCCTAAAAAGACAAAATGTATATATACATACATACATAGCAGAAAAACCTCAGCAGGTAGAAAACTTGGGGATAAAAAGAATGGCAGACCAGGATTAGACAGATTCAGGGCTCAAATTATGTCAGTAGAACTCAGTTTCTCTTTATTGCTTGCACTAGTTTCTCTCCATGTCCTGGCTTGATCACCAGGCTCCACATGTTGAGAAAATGGCTGCCATTGCTCCAACCTCACAACCTCTCATATTTATGTCTAGCATGAAAGAGAAAGTTGACTTCTCCCCAGAAATGCAAATTTAAATGTCTGGGAATTGAGTCTTACTGGCTCTGACTAGTCTGCCCAACTTGCACCAACTACTTTTACCAGAGGAATACAATGTTCTGACTGACCAGTCTGGCTCACCTAATGAGTCTGGAGGCAGAAATGGAGTCCACAGCCCCAGAGAACCCAAGAGGCTGAAAGCAAGATTAGGAGGAGACTGAAGCTGTTGCAGAAGTGAATGGATGTTAAGTAGCTAAAAATGATCAATAAATACCTGGTACCCAGACTTCTCTTCTTCCTCCTTTTTTAGCATTTAGAAAAATGCCTGGCACCTAATTTGGTACTTGATATAAGTAAGTGTTGAATGAGAGAATCACTTCTATCAGCTGATATTCCCCAGGAGCAGACCTGTCATGCCTTGAGCCCTTCTGTCCAGGATGAAAAAGGCAGTGTCAGAATTTAGAAAAGGGATCTAAATCACTGCTTTGATTGAAAAGCCACAGGCCTCTATAGAATCAATGCTCTTGGAGAACTTGTGCTAACTCTTAGGCTAGTTCCTCATATCTTACTCTTTCTTCAGAGGGGCAAAGAGACAGAGCACTGGAAAAATCTCGTCATGGTAACTGTGGGCGAGGCAGGAAGTCATGAGAACCCTTGTTCACTGCTGCAGGAGTGTGGATTGGCACACCCATTTTGGAGAACAATTTGGAAATGGTCATTAAAGCAGAAGGCGTGCATAACCTACTGCTCAGCAAATGCACTCTCTGGAGAAACCCTTGCCCTGCTGCTCGGCATACATACAGAAGGGCACTGTTACAGGTCCTAGTGCTGCCTAACCAACCACCCCAGACTTAGTGGTGTAACAAGTAACCATTTTATTACCCTCATGGATTTGGAGAGGGCACCGTGGGAATTGCTTGTCTGGGGCTTCAGCTTGAAGGTCAAGGATGACTTGACAGTTGGGGGCTAGACTGTCTAAAGACTTACTCTCTCATGTGTCTGGTGTTGGATGCTGGCTGTCAGCTGGGACTTCTGCTGGGACCTTGACCAGAGCACCTGCACATGGCTTTTCGATGTGACCTGGGCTCCCTCACAGTGTAGTAGCTAAAGGCTCCTAAGGTAGGTGTTCCAACCAACAAGTCAAGTGCATTTCCTTGGAAGTCGTGCATTGTCATTTCCACTCCTTTTTATTGGCTATAAATGGTTCACAATCCCACCCAGATTCAAGGGAGGGAAATTAAAGAAAACGTCCAGAAGAACATGGGGATGAGAAGATTGTTGAGGCTGTCTTTGCAAAAGACATTCTGCCAGAGATGTTTGTTGCGGCAGTGTGTGTGCTGGGCCACCATCCCTTATCCAAACCCCTTGGGGGACGATGTTTTTGAAATTTAAAAAAATCTTAGGAGTTCCCATCGTGATTCAGTGGTAATGAACCCAACTAGTATCCATGAGGACACAGGTTTGATCCCTGGCCTCGCTCAGTGGGTTAAGGATACAGTGTTGCCGTGAGCTGCGGTGTAGATTGCAGACAGGGCTTGGATCCCTTGTTACTGTGACTGTGGTGTAGGTTGGCAAGCTGTAACTCCAATTAGACCCCTAGCCTGGGAACTTCCATGTGCCATAGGTGCAGCCCTAAAAGGACAAAAATAAATAAAAAAGTAATTATCAGAATTTTGAAAGGTAATATGGTACATACACCGAATATTTATATAACACCAGTTGAGAGGAATGGGTCAGCCTGTAAGGAAAAATTTAAATATTTCTGCAGTGAAACGTGAATATTCACATTAAATGCAATAAAAATTATAGATAGCTTTCTGTCTATTGAGGTCAAGTTGTGCCACTAAAGAAGTTCATGTCAGGTCAGGTCTTATTGGAAAACACATTATGGATTTTAGATTTTTAGATTTTAGATTTTTTTTGAATTGTAGCTAAGGACCTATTGACCAGTAATAGTAAAAAAAAAAAAAAAAGAAAGAAAGAAAAAAGAAAACCTAAATAGAACCTAAATAGACATCATCAAGAAATGAGTAACCCCCAGCCACATGTTTCACTGGGGCTGTATCTTATACAAAGAATGTGGAGAGAAAGCAAGTTGGATGAGAGTATATGTGTGATCAGTTAGATAAGCAAGGTTATGTTGTCATAAAACAAACAGCCTCTAGATCTCAGAGGCTTATTTCTTGCTCATGTGACAGGTTCATCACCAGCCGCATAGGGTTGGGGAGGTTTCTCCTCACTTGGGGACTCAGCTGGTGGGGTACTGCTCTGTGGAACGTTGATGGTCACTGTGGTCAAGGGACAGGAGGACATACTGGCTCTTAAAGCTGCTGGCAGGAAAGGATGCCTGTCACTCCTGCTCTGAGCCTCAGTTTCCTCTGAAAGGGCTGATGAATGACTGCCTGGCTGGAGGTGACCTGGGTGAACCGCACAGTCACTGTTCGGTCAACAGGTGTTCCTGGCCCTGGAAGTACTCAGTGCCAAGGCTCATGGGGCCTAGAAAGCAGTTATGGACATGCTGGCGATCTTTATCTGTTCACTGCCTCTGGGGGTTGGAACTGAGATCATCATTGCTCTGTAATGTTATCACACTGCTAGTGATTAGCATTATGGATTGTGCAACGGTTTCCTGCTTGGAACAGTACAGTTTGAGGGGGTGGGGGGGGGGCATGGTGTTATTTCTGACTTATTTCAGGCTCTGGAGATTTTTTTTTTTTTTTTTTGTCTTTTTAAGGCCGCACACATGGCGTATGGAGGTTCTCAGGCTAGGGGTGGAATCAGAGCTGTAGCTGCCGGCCTACACCACAGCCACAGCAACACTGGATCTGAGCCACCTCTGTAAGCTACACCACAGCTCACAGCAATGCTGAATCCTTAACACACTGAGCAAGGCCAGAGGTTGAACCTACATCCTCATGGATACTGGTCAGATTCATTACCACTGAGCCACCATGGGAACTCCAGGATCCTTTTCTTTATGTGTTCTATTTGGGCAAGTCTGTAATTGGGTGTGGACAAGCATGTAAGGCCCAACTCTCACCCTCCTGGGAGTTCTCCAGGGACCTCTGTTTCTTTAGGCCATTCCTCTAAAACCTTTAAGGGCTCCCTATGGGCCACAGGAAACTATAAGTATAGGACAGTTCCCATTGATGGAACACCTGCTACATGCCACACACTTTATAGGCACTATCTCAAGTCCTCAGAGCAACCCCGGGAAGAAGGAACCATGATCCCCATTTTACAGATGTGGAAATGGAGGCTCAGAGAGGTGCATGACTTGCCAAGGTCACAGAGCGAGGGTGAGGAAGAGGCAGAACTGGTTGGTCATGAGATCTTTCTGACTCCGGGGCCCCTACTATACAGCGACAAGGTCAGGGCCCCTCTGGTCTCACCCCACCCCTTTTCCTTCTGCTTGGAGGCACCAGCTGCTCCAGGCAAGCTGTCCTCCTTTCACTGCCCCTGGAGCAAGCATGTTTCAACTCCCTTTTAAATGCCATCTAGAATCTCACAGGACCCCTCCCCAGACGGCTGGTCACATGAGTTCCACTCCCATTGCATTGTACCACAGTTACTCACTTTCCTGTCTGTCCTGCCACAGGGCTGCAGGCACCTCCCCTTAGTCACCTCTGTATTTGTCATGCCCAGATGTGCTCAGGGCACATCTGCTCTTTGTTCTAGTTTCCTTTAACCATTACGGAGCACCTGCTGTGTGCCGGGCACTGTGCTAGATGCGAGGATAAAGCAGAGAATGAGACAATCCCTGACCTTACGTTCTGATATGGGAGACAGAAAAGGAGCAAATAAGCACAACTATGCATAAGATGATGTCAGGGATGAAAAGCGCCCCGAAGAAAATAAACCTGGGTAAAGAGATGGAGAGTTGGGGGGTGAGGAGAAGGAAAATATTTTAGAGGAAAATCTCTTGGAGGAGATAACGTGTGAGCAGAGACCAGAAAAAAGGGAGCCTGTTTGATGGAGTGACTAACTAACTAGTGAGTGAATGAATAAATGAATGAATGCTCGCGTGAGCCGGAAACCTGACTTGGAGATGAAAGGGAGTGTGGAGGAAAGAATTTGACATCTTTTCCCCTTTCCATTAAAAACAACAATGGAGTTCCCGTCTTGGCTCAGGGGTTAACGAACTAGCATTCATGAGGACCTGGATTCCATCCCTGGCCTGGCTTAGTAGGTTAAGGATCCGGCGTTGCTGTGAGCTGTGGCGTAGGTCGAACACTCGGCTCGGATCCCAAGTTGCTGTGGCTGTGGCGTAGGCTGGCGGCTACAGCTCCGATTCGACCCCTAGCCGGGGAACCTCCATATGCCACGGATGTGGCCCTAAAGGCAAAAACAACAACAACAAAACAAACACACAAACCAGTCAGTGCCTTGTTAGTTCAGATGGGAAGGCCTCCCTGTTTCTTTTCCTGGGGGGTCAGGGGGGAACTCCTTGCCCACTAGCCTAGGGGAGAGGAGGACTTTGTTCTGAGTCAGCTAGATCTCTACCATCCCCTTCCTAACTGGAGCCCGCTGGCCTCGGCCCTCTTTCTCCCTGTCCCAGCCGGTTGGAGGTACCTGAGTCCCTGAGACCTTTCCATCTTGCAGCACTGTGAGCAGGTCAGTCCTCAGTGTCATTTATAGATGTGGAATGATGGCGTGCAGGGTCCAAAAGGTGCATCCAGGACCGGTTAGGGGCCACTGTGGCCTCATTCACAAAGCAGTGGCACCTCTTCCCCCTGGCCTCCTACCTCTCTGTCTCCTTGGCAGAGTCATACTTTCCTGCTCTGCTATTCAAAGTTGACTTCCTCAAGGCTTGGCCCTAGGCACTCCCTCTCTTCCTCTGAACCAGCAGCCCACAGATGGTATCGAGGTGTGGTTTTAATTTGCGTTTTTCAAAAGACAAATGCAAGCACCTTTTCATATGCTTGCTTATTGGCCATGTGCATATCTTCCATGAATACCTCTTCAAGTCTTTCCATTTTTTTTTCCTTATTAAGTTGTTGGTTTTTAAAATCTGTGTGTGTGTGTGTGTGTGTGTGTGTTTGTGTGTGTGTGTGCGTGTGTTAAACAGTATTCTGGATGTGAGTTCTTTGCCAGATTTATATTTCTTCCACCATGCAGCTTATTCTTTCCCTTAATGGCGACTTTAGATGAAGACAAATTCTTATTTTAATGTAACCCAACTTATCAAACTTTTCCTTTTTAGTTGGTATTTGTGTCTCCTTTGATGAATCTTCGCCTACCCCAAGGACAGGAAGATATTCCTCTATGTTTTCATCTAAAAGTTTTTTTGTTTTATCATTCATATTTAGACTTACAATCCATCTCAAATTGATTTTGTGGATAGTGTGAGGTAGGAGTGATGAATCTTTTCTTTTTTTTCTCATAAGGAAATCCAGTTGACCTAGCACCAGTTCAGTTAAACCAAACAGCACATGGTGGAATATGGTTATTCTTTGTACCATTCTTTCAGCTTCCCAACAGGCTTAAAAGTGTTTTAAGGAGTTCCCGTCATGGCTCAGTGGTAACAAACCTGACTAGGATCCATGAGGATGTGGGTTCGATCCTGGCCTTGCTCAGCAGGTTGGGGATCCAGCATTGCTGTGAGCTGTCATGTAGGTCACAGACAGGGCTCGAATCTGGCATTGCTGTGGCTGTGGTGTAACTCTGATTCGACCCCTAGTCTGGGAACTTCCTTATGCCATGAGTGTGGCCCTAAAATTCGGAGGGAAAAAAAGTGTTTTAAGTAAAATGTTGGGGGAAGGACAATAAAAAAAAAAAGATAGAGGGATTATTGTAGCTAAACAAATACTGTGGAAGTAATTCCCAATGTGGTATGTAATATTGTTTGATATTGCTAAAAAAAAAAAGCTATAAAAGGCATTGTTTAAACCAAAGGGTAAATTTGGGAATGGACTGAATATTATAGGTTGTTATGATATGATTGTTCATTTTCTTTGGCGTGATAATATTATTGTGGTTATGTAGGAGAATGTACTTTGTCTTAGGATTTCTGAGGAAGTATGAGGCATGAAGTACCCATAAGGCAGCAACTAACTTAAATAACTCAGGAAAAAACTGTATACATGCATATAGATAGAAAAAGCTGGAAAGGTTGGGGGAGGGGCCATACAGAGGTGGGGGAGTGGGAAGTACGAACTGTTCAATGCAAGATAGGTTCAAGGATATTTTGTGCACATGGGAAATGTAGCCAATATTTTGTAATAGCTGTAAATGGAAAGTAACCTTTAAAAACGTGTTAGAGGAGTTCCTGTTGTGGCTCAGCAGGTTTTAAGAACCTGACACTATGTCTGTGAGGATGTGAGTTCGATGTGAGTTCGATCACTGGCCTCGCCTCGTGGGTTAAGGATCTTGTGTTGCTACAAGGTGCGGTGTAGGCCTCCGATGCAGCTCAGATCCCCTGCTGCTGTGGCTGTGGTGTAGGCCGGCAGCTGTATCTCTGCTTTGACCCCTAGTCTGGGAACTTCCATATACTGCAGGTGTGGCCATGAAAAGAAAAAATTTGTATAAGAAATTAAAAAATTTTTTAAATCTGGAATAATAACAATCCAGGTGGAGAGTGTACAGGTGCTGCTTATACTAGTCTCTGGACTTTTCTGTTATGTTTGAAAATATTTTTTATTTTATTTTTTTTAGGGCTGTGCCCACAGCATATGGTAATTCGGAACTACAGCTGCTGGCCTACACTACAGCCACAGCAACGCCAGATCCAAGCTGAGTCTGTGACCTACGCCACCGCTCACGGCGACACCAGATCCCTGACCCTCTCACTGAGTGAGGCCAGGGATTGAACCCACATCTTCATGGACTAATCAGATTAGTTTCTGCTGTGCCGCAATGGGAACTCCCTGAAGATGTTTTTTAAAGACAGGTTGGGGGGTGCTTTGTATTGTCCAAATTAAAGTAGTTGCAAGTCACATTACTCCAGCTAGTTTGAGATTTCTGGTCTAGGGCCTCACCTCTGCTATCTCACTTACTCTGTATCATATCCCTGTGGGGCAGGTAACATTGGGCCCATTTCACAAGTAATGAATAGAAGCTCAGAGAATTAAGTGACTTGCCCGAGGTCACACAGCCAGTTGAGACTGATCTAAGACTTGAACTCACATCTGTCCTAGTCGAAATTGTTTGCTTTTCTGTTGTTTAAGCCTGTTTTCTCCCATCCCATTTCTCAGCGGAACTGGTCAGCTGAGAGCCTGTATGCATGTATTACTCCCATCCTCACAACAACCTGATGAAGTTGTTGCTAATAATATCTGCCATTTTACTGAGAAACAGAGAGGTTAAGTAACTTGCTTAAGGTCACTCAGCAAAGAATGGAAGAGATAGGGGTCAAGAAACTAGGACAGTGGCTCCAGAGCCCTCATTTAAAGAGTCAAGAAAGACACTGTTAAAAAGTATAAATCACTTTAGGAATACAAAGCAGAATTATAATTGGCCCTCACAGAATCCCTGCAAAGTCCTTTCTTCTCCTGTTTGGGCATTCCAAGGGGACACTTGCCTCCCCCAAGTCAGCTGGCAGCCTCTTGAAGGTGGAGCAGCTTCTGCTGCCCCTCACCATGAGTCTTCAGTTATTGCTAACTGCCTTCAGAGGTCTTCTGGCTTGGAACTGATCCTAAAGCATTATTTTGGATGTGGTCCCACACTGTCCTCTGGAGTAGGATACCAGTTTGTCTTCAGGATGGGAATTAGGAGCTAGAGGAATAGTCAAGGCACTTACAACCTGGTGGTCAAGAGTACTTTGGGAGACAGGTACATTCTTTTCTTCTTTTTCTTTTTTGGCCACTGCTTGGCTTATGGAGTTGCCGGGCGTGGGTTCAGATCTGAGCCACAGTTGCAACCTATGCTGCAGCTGTGGCAATGCTGGATCCTTAACCCGCTCTGCCTGTGCCAGCTGGGGGATCAAACCTGCATCCCAGGGCTCCAGAGATGCTGCCAACCCCGTTTCGCCGCAGCAGAAACTCCAAGATAGGGTTTTTTGTTTGTTTGTTTTTTTGCTTTTTAGGGCTGTACCCACGGCATATGGAAGTTCTCTGGATAGAAGTCGAATCAGAGCAGCAGTGCCAGCCTACACCACAGCCACAGCAATGGCAGATCCGAGCTGAGTCTGTGACCTACACCACAGCTCATGGCAATGTCAGATCCTTAACCCACTGAGCAAGGCCAGGGATTGAACCCACATCCTCGTGGATATTAGTCGGGCTCATTACTGCTGAGCCACAGTGGGAACTTCCAGGTCATTTTTTTACTTAAGCTGTTACTGCAAGGATTAGGTGAATTGCTTCTCCATCACAGAGCCTCAGTTTCCTCATTTGTACAATAGGAATAAGAGAGCACATCTTAGGGTTGTTGGGGTGATTAATGTGGTAAGTAAAGCCCAGTGTATCTTAAGGGCAGGTCTTCACATTAATAACTTATCAACACTGCTCCTTGTGATTCTTTGGTATGTGGAATCTGCCCATATCTACAGCCTCATCCCTGCCATTCTCCCTGCCCTACTGGATTTTATCTATGCTTGCTTTGAGTCTACCTGGGATCAGATCAGTCTTTTTAACCTCAGAGGCTTTGCATGTGCTGTTCACCCTTTTACGTTTCTTCTCCTGTCACCCATCAGTGAGGCCTTCCCTGACCACATTATTCCTCCAACATATTCCCCTGTTTTATTGTGTTCATCACTTATCAGAACATAGTATTATGAATTGATTTGTTTCTTTTTCTCCTCCCATTTGAGTGTTAAGTTCAAGAAGACAAGGACTTTGTCTGTTTTGTCTCTAAGCATCCCCAGCGGCAATAATGGTGTCTGGCATATGTCTGCTTTCAATAGATGCTGACTTGAATGAATGAATGAATGAATGAACGAAGGTGTATACCCGAGCCCATATTCCTATAATCCCTGCTTTTCTGTCGCAGTGGGTGACCAGCCGCGTCAGGCATTGCAGACGATCCCTTGGCTCCCAGGTTGGGGGCGCCCAAGCGCGGAGCCGACAGGCACTTGAGCGACGCTCCCCGAAAGCCAGGGCGGTGGCCGCGCCAGGAGAGGGGCTGTCGCCTTTTGGCGACGTTCCCGGCGGGCCACCGCGCCGCCGCCGGGGCCAAAGAGGGGGTCGGGCGGTGAGCGCGCGCGCTGATCTTTTGCGACGGTGCCCTGCGGCACTGGCCCCGCCCCTTCCCCGCCCCCGAGGCCCGCCCTGCCCCGCCCCCGCCGCTGCGCTCGCTCGGGGCCGCTCAGGCCCCCGCCCGCTTCATGTGGCCGGGCCCGCGGCGGCCGGCGGCGAGGAGCGGCGAGGCGGCGGAGAGCGGCGGCCGGCGAGGCCCGGGAGGTGGTGGCCGAGGCCCAGGAGGCGGCGGCGGCGGCCCAGGAGGCGGCGGACGGGGAGCGGCGGGAGCAGGCCCGGCCCGGCCCTTGAGCGGCCGCCCGGCTGCAGCATGCGCGTCCGCCGGGGGCTGCTGCGGCTGCCGCGCCGCTCGCTGCTCGCCGCTCTCTTCTTCTTTTCGCTCTCGTCCTCGCTGCTCTACTTCGTCTATGTGGCTCCCGGCATAGGTAGGAAGGGGGCCTGGGACCCCGGGGGGGTGTCGCTCTGGCCTCGATGGGACCCTGGAAACCCCCGCCCCGCCCCGAGGGGACCCCAGCTCTCGGAAGACCCCCAGCTGGAAGGCGACCTCAAGCCTGGCCCTCAGAAGATTACCGGGACCCCCGCCCGACCCTTGGGAGACCCCACGCCTGGACCTCGGGGGACCCCAGAACATTCCCGCTCTCTGCCCCCGACGGGCTCTGGAACCCTCCTCCCCACAACATCCTCCCACCCACCTCCTGCCCTCCTTTAACCCCATCCGGGCGCCAACCCGACTGTGTCTTCACACACACCCTCGTCGTGCCAGGACGCCCTCATTCTCGCTTTGGCCTCCTAGAACCCTCACTTTCCGCTCTTCGGCTCGTGAACTGCCGCTCCCCCTCCCCGGGGTCTCCTTCAGCCCGGGTTCCCGGCATTCCGCGGACCCCGAACCTCCGCGGCCCGCCTGCCGCTCCTCGCGGAGCCCCTGTGCCCGGGTCTCGAGGCGTCCCACCTTCCCCGTTCCCATCCATCCTTCCCCTCCCTCCTCCCTGGTGACTCTCCCGTTTCCTGCTCTCCTTCCCTACCCTTTTTTCCCTCCACTTTCGCTTGTTACATCCACCTCCAGGTCCTCCTCCTCCTGATGGACAGATCGCTTTCCTTGTAGGGTGGCATTCCCCACCCTACTCCCCCCCAGAGGAGGTCCCCCCCTTCAGTCTGCTAACCCCTGAGTGCCCCACTACTCCTCTCCGTCTACCTCCCCTCGCCCCGCCTACCCCCAAGGGCACACCCTTGTCATCTCCCTCACCTCTATCGTTCCTGAATCCTCACTGCTCCCCCCTCCCCCGCTCAGGTCCTCAGCCAGGTTCTTCCTGATTGCAGACTTGGGGAAGGGGTGCTGTCTGGGTTTTTCCTCTTTTCCCTTTTTTTCGCTTATGCTCTCTCCTAGTCTTGAAGGTAGAAGGTGGCCTTTAAGTATTCTTTGGTGCCAGGTCTCGGGCAGGGTACAGGGAGAGGGTGGCATTTGAATTGGCCCCAGAGGAAGAGATAAGACTAGGGCTTTGGGGAAATGGTGCTGGTGGCAAGGAGGAGCATGGAGAAAAGGTGGAATGGGTACTTAATTCTCCTCAAAGCCATGTCCTTTAAAAGAAAGGCAGCCTTGGAGAAACTGAATCCTGCCCAAGCATAGACTCAGATCACAGAGCAGACATTTAGGACATAAAAAGGTTGGAAGGAAATGACAGCATGAGGGTTAAGGTCAGAGGACATTGAGGTCAGACCTGGATTCTAATCCCTGCCCTCCGTGACCTTGAGCAAGTTACTAAGCCTCAGCTTTTCTTTTCTGTAAAATGGGGGTACTCATTCCTAACCTCATAGGGTTTTAAGGGCGGAAATAGATAAATTCCCTTTTAAAGCACTTGTCACCATACCTGATGCTTAGAGAGTTTAAAAAAAAAAACAAAAAACCAGCAGTTATTATATATAGCTTTGGAGAAACAAGGAAGTAGATGGAAGGTTTAAGGTATGTATTTACCTGACTTTGCATCACCATGAGGCCCTAGAGAGAACCTCAGTTTAGAGTGAAAAGTGATCAGAAGATGCTGTCGGGAGTGGGCCAAGGAGAGTAAATTCTGCTATAAAAAGTCAGGATTATTTGGATGTTAGGAAAGGGTCGTTTAACTCTGGGGAAACTCCCTTTAGGATTGCAGTAATAATTAGTTTCATTCTCTGTTGACCTGTCAACACTGAACTAGCTGAATAGAGAAATTTCCAGAGAGAGCAGGAGATTCTCTCCTGACTTTTTTTTTTTTTTTTGTCTTTATAGGGCTGCACCTGTGGCATATGGAACTTCTCAGGCTGAGTCCAACTGCTGGCCTATGCCACAGCCATAGCAATGCCAGATCTGAGCTGCATCTTCGACCTACACCACAGCTCATGGCAATGCAGGATCCTTAACTCACGGAGCGGGGTCAGGGATTGAACTTGTGTCCTCATGGATACTAGTCAGATTTGTTTCTGATGAGCCACGGTGGGAACTCCTATCCTGACTTTTTTTTAAGTGCATATTTCATTTGATGGTTAATATTGATAATATGTGCTGTAAACTAGATCTAGGAAGATAGCACAGGTAACATCAGATTGCCCTAACAGTTTTTGAAGTGTCTTAGGAAAAGGATCCCCCTGGGAAGGCACTGTTTGTGGCCTGTTGGATCAGGATGAGGAGATAGGAATTTTGGCAGAATAAGAACAGGTGAGTAATTAGTGGAATTAATTGAGAAAAGGTTCTTCAATATATTGGATATTAGATTCTAGTAAAAATGGGTGTGAGATGATGGATTTGAACCTAGAGGCAGTCTTGGAGCCTTAACTCCTTTTGTGAAAGTGACAGTTTTTTTTTTTTCTGGTATGGGTGCATAAATCAGCTATATCTAAATGGAAAAGTATATCCCACTGGGATGGTAATCACCCTCTTGATTAGAAAGATTAGAAGCCAGATTCTAAAAAAGAAATGCAGCTTATCAACTTAATTAAAATTCCTCAACGGTAGATTTTTAGGTCAGTGGAACCCTGGTGTAAAGCAATGGGCTTCTACCACACTTAGATTCTTATATCACCGATAACTGAAAAAGATGCAAGCCACTTAAATATTCACTCATCTCTCCTTAAATATAAGTCTTCTAAAGGGTAGATCTAATTAGGATTCAGATTCTCTTAGTTGGAAAGGAGAGCAGTGGAATGGATGTGGAGTGGTTTTAGGGTTCTTGCAGGCACGGGTACAGGGTACATTGAGTCGTTTGGTGGTTTTATTTATCTTGGCTTTCCTGTTAATGAAATTAGTTTTTTTAATGATTAGCTTTGGACAGAGGGTGGCAAACCGTTTGAAAAGGTTAAAGCAGTCTAGAGAAATAGGTTTTCTATGCCTGGGATGCAAAGACTTTGAGACAATTATTAAAATGAGCTTAGAAAATAATACTGGGTTGAACCACATGAAGTTTCCATTTTTGCAGGTCAAAAACAGTTGTATATCAGCAGTTTATTGTAGACCAACCTAGTACATTTCCAAATAATGACAATTCTGTTTTCTGGCATAATGGAAAATGTCAGGCTTGTATTTCCTTCCAGGTTTAATTTTTTCCAGCGCTGCTTTTTGATTTGCTGTGTATACCCTGTGACCACGTTGTGCTCCAGGGCTAAAGAGAAATTATCAAATCTCAGAGAGTGTTACAACTATATTCAGAAATAGGTAGACTTGCATTTGAGGTATGAGAACAATCATGTTAGTTGTGTTTTAAAGATGCTCATATAGGCCAGCCACAATTTTAGCCTGTTGTTAGTGTTTTTGAGTTCTAATGCTCGCTCTTCATATTAGTGACCCATAGTCTAAGAGCAAAGGGAAATTTTCCTTGACTTGAGGGTCCTCTGAAATGGGCTAGCGGTACAATCTAACCTAGAAAATTGGGCTTGAGGAGTATTACTCAATATGTTAACAAAGACAGAGTACTCTTAGGTACTTTCATATGCCAATTCAGTTGAGTAATTTTAAAATATGGCTTCATTGGCCATTATGTTTTTGTTATTAAATCAAAAGTAGTGTTTTATATCAGTAGTTTTAAAAGTAGAAATGCAAAGGATGGGGAACGGAGTTCCCGTTGTGGCGCAGCAGAAACAAATCCAACTAGGAACCATGAGGTTGTGGGTTTGATCCCTGGCCTCACTCAGTGGGTTAAGGATCTGGCATTACCATGAGCTGTAGTGTAGGTCGCAGATGCAGCTCGGATCCCAAGTTGCTGTGGCTGTGCCATAGGCCGGCAGCAACAGCTCCGATTTAGATCCCCTAGCCTGGGTACTTCCATATGCCACAGGTAGGGCTCTAAAAAGACAAAAGAAAAGGATGGGGCAGAAAGTGTGAGGGAGGTGGGCGATATGAAAAAGGGGAGAAGGGGATGTGGTGATTAAAACAAATGCTTACATGCCTCTTCTCTGTGGCCCCCTCTCCCCCACAGCCTGAATAATTCTTGTTTATTTAATCACTGCACTGTTGAAATATCCCTATTCCTTTCAGGGTTCTGAAGAAAACTTTGAACTTATTTATGATCCTTTAACTTTAAAAAATCTAAGAGCTTGGAGTACCTCCATATTCCAGTCTGACCAGGTCTTTTAGAAGATAAGAGAAATGAACTGTTTACAGATGTACACTTGAAGGGCTGATTCAAGAAATCTTACGTTTATGGTGCTGTCACATGGGCAGGTTGCAAAGAGGTTACTGTCCTTTGCAAATTGTTACTGCTTTTGAGAGAGATGCTTGTGCATTGTTAGAAGCAGTAGTCTTTTCACTGATGAAATTTTATTAAAGTTCCACTATTTAAAGTAATTTTTCTTTTGTCCTTTGCTTATTGAGGAAAGGAAATGGGAAATGATTTTCTTCCTTTTGGCCTGCTTAGTTACAGGAAAATTTCATTTACGGCTGGCCTTTTTAAGGCAGGAATCAGTAATTCTGATTCCACCTGATTTGACCAGATGACCTTGAGCAAGTCACTTGATTCTCTGATCTTAGAGTTGGCCAAAAAACAAAGAAAGCTGTTTGAAAAAAACAACAACTGCATCTTCACCAAACTTTCAGTGAGAAATTTTTATGTATAGAAATTTCATTCATATTCTATGAAACTTTGGACTTCAGATTTTTCAGAAGATGCAAGTTTTTTATAATCAAATGCAATTTTTTCTAATAACTTCAGGAAATTTTCACATTCTCCCCTTGTTAAGTATAATATGAAAGTAGCCTTTTTGTTGTTGTTGTTCCACACATGAAAATGTCCTCTAAATGCTTCAGGGCACTTCGTTCCTGAGCTTTTCTGGAATCAAATACATATTGTGAATGTGGGTTTTTTTTTTTTTATTTTAGAAAATTAAAAAACCTCATCCCGTTAAAGGAACCCCTTGTACCCATGTGTGCCGGCCTGTAATCACTCACTCACAGTGTTTTCTTTGAATATTGCATTGTGTCTGTCTTCTTAGAAGGAAACCGTATTTGGAGAAGAGGTTAAATTATAAAACTGAACAGCACCACTTTTGACCAGGCTTTTGGTGGTGTTTTATGGCCTTTCTGCAGAATTTTCCTAATTGGAAACAAAGTCTTGGGTTTAGAGTTGAAGTCTCTTGAACAGTGAAAATGTGCTAGTCCTGGACAATCTCTGAAAGTACCATTCAGACAGTTATCAGTTACTGTTCTAGGGCATTGATACTCTAGAGGGTAGATGATTCTGCTGGAACCCTGAAATTCTGCCCCCCAGCCCCCACCTTGACAGGCCAGTGGGAGCAGCGTATGACATGGCCAGGAAGTAGGGTCTTGTGTTGCTATGATTTTTCATAGGTCTTCAGGAGCATAGAAGTTCCAACACTGTAGAGGCCAAAGTGCTACTGACTTGCCTACTTCCCTGATTTTGCAACTTTTTAGATCATGAATGATAAATGTTGGGCTGTATAACTATATAAAGTGAACAGAACTTAAGCAGGCAAGAAGTAGGCAATGTGACGCAGCAGGGGCCTAAGAAATAGAGAAAACTGGTGGTCAGTATTGTCAAGATAAAGGTTAATCAGAAGCAGACAGATTGGGTGTTGGCTTAAAAGGAGTTAATGGACTTATTGTGAGAAGAGGCAGGCCTGTATGTACTAATAGTGAAAGGGCAGTTACTCTTTAGTTCCTAATACTAGCTAAATAATGGTATTGCCTCCATGGCATGTTGCATGTATTTTTTAGAAAGTCGTGAGATAATTAAAGGAGTTTAAGATCTGTGGGTCAATAATAATCCAGTATTTGAGTGACTTCCTGTCATGTTACCCACAGCTATGGGACATACTTGAATTCCAGACTTTTGACTGCCTCTTTCATTTTATAGGTGATTGTATAAGCCCAGACTGAGTCATTAACTTGCCCAAAGTTGAGAATTATAAGATATCCCTGTGGCACATACCAAATGGTTGAAGAGACAAGATTAATCACAAGAAATAAGTGAAAAAAATAGATGACAGTATATAATCGATTGCTGAATTTTATTTATTTATTATTTTTAGGGCCACACTTGCCACAATTAATTGCTGAATTGATATTAGTCCTTAATGAGATGGAGATATAGACAACCAGTTTTTTGTTTTGTTTTTTGCTTTTTAGGGCCATACCTGAGGCATATGGAGGTTCCCAGGCTAGGGGCCGCATCAGAGCTACAGCTGCTGGCCTACACCACAGCCACGACAGTGAACGCCGTGTCTGAGCTGCGTCTGTGGCCTACACCACAGCTCACGGCAGTGCTGGATCCTTAGCCCACAGAGCGAGGCCAGGGATCAAACCTCCAACTCATGATTCCTAGTCGGATTCGTTTCCACTGCGCCATGATGGGAACTCCAAGACAACTAGTTTTTTTGAGTGCCTCCTCTTGTCAGATACTCTTGGGTATCAGCCACTCTAGAACGAAAAAGGCAGAACAGTTCTGCCATTCTGATGCTTCCATTCTATCTTGTGGAAGGTTTTTGCCCTTTGTGACACTTTTATTCTAATCAAGAGGTAGCAAATATACACGATGGTTTCAGGTGGTGGTAGGAGTGACTGAGGGTCTATTTTAGATTGAGTGGTTAGGGAAAGCTTTGTTAAAGAGGCGATGTTTGACTTGAAGGCGTAGAATAAATAGATCACTCGCAGGTCTGGGGGTTGGGGTGGTATTGGGGGGTGTTGAGCGTATGTAAAGGCCCTGAGGCAGAAATAAGGTTGAGTGAAGCTTGACTAGATGTAAGTGATAAGAAGTGAGTTTAGAAAGGTCGTACAGGTCCTATGGTCAGGCTGTATGGGACCCTACAGGCCATGGTGAGAACGGTAGGATAGGAATGAACATGAGCTTAGAGCACTGGGAATTATATCTAGTCCCTTAGGATGGGGCATGATGGAGGAGAATGTGAGAAAAAGAATGTATATGTGTGTGCATGACTGGGTCACCTTGCTGTATAGTAGAAAATT
Organism: Phacochoerus africanus; assembly: GCF_016906955.1. Lineage (NCBI taxonomy): Eukaryota > Metazoa > Chordata > Mammalia > Artiodactyla > Suidae > Phacochoerus > Phacochoerus africanus. Next base: position 11,813,738 of record NC_062546.1, read on the forward strand.
GACAGAAAACTGTAAACCAGCTATAGTGGAAAAAAATAAACATTATTTAAATAAAAGAAAAACCATTAGCTTAGAAATCGGCCAGACCTGGGTTTGATGGAGTGGGCAGACTACTTTCAGTTTTCTTATCTGCCTAGTAGGGGATACCGTCTTCCTCAGGGTTCTTGTGAGAACTGAGTAAAACAAGCATGTTATTAGAGGGCTTGGCACAGAGCTTGACACAAAGCTCCATATGTTTATAATGATTATTTCTCACCATGGAGAGAGATGGCCTCCTGGCCTAACGCTAGGACCACACTGGGAGGAGGACTGGCCTCCAGTCGGACTTTACCAGTAACTAGATGGAAACCTTAACTTCAGTTTTCTCATCTGTAAACTGAGGAGATTTCAAGGTCCCCTTCAGAGCCAAAGTTAAGCTGAAGTAGAAGAAGGAATCATGATTTCTGTCAAGTTAAAGGCATCCCACTTCACAATACTCACATCTCCCATTAGCTTAGTTTCCTACCTTTAGTGAAATACTGAGCCAGGGATTCTGTGGTGAAATGTTGGTGTGTAACCGTCAGACCTTCCCTCTGTAGGGTGAGTGGAGAAGTTCAGACTGGGCAATGCTTCTTTGAAGACATCGGCCCTAAAAATAAGAGAAGAATGTCGGCACTGAAGTCTATCTTTCAAATCATTTGACAAAGAAAGGAAAAAAAAAGAAAAAAGAGATTTGTGGTGTTGTCTTGGTCGAAGGAAAAAAACTAAGAGAGAAGAGATTTTATGGGAATGTCTTTGGGATGTTAAAACTTTTTTTTTCTTTCTTTCTTTCTTTCCGCCCCTTCTGTTCCCTGGGTAATCCTTTTAAGTTTTAATCTGCTAAATCAGTCTTTTCCTTTAGCTTCACACTTTTGCTTTTAAGCATGAAATAGAGCCCTGGATTCATTAGCTCCTGCCCCATCTTCAATCCTCTAGGTAATTGGATGTTGAATGAAAATGAATATTACATTTTGACCCAGTAATTCTTGTTAGTATTGTGGCTTATACCGAAGGACATTGATGCTGATTCCATGAATCCAGGGTTTTCCCAAGCATGGGCATCATATTGAATAATTTAAAGTGCTGTCTCCTCTCAAATTCCCTCCCCTACCTCTTTTGTTTGTTTGAGTGAGTAATTATTAGACTCTAAGTATTGTCTGCCTCCTTCCCAGGTTACAGAGATATCCACGTACTTTGCGGTGACTAGAAGGGAAGCTGGTCATTGTTTCTGAGGTCCCTTAGTTACTGTCATCAATTATGAACAGTTCTCTGAGGCGATCCGTGGTCTAATTACGGTGATGAAAGATGTTATGAAGTATCAGGTACAGGAAAGTGGAGATTGGAGGAAAGCTAGGTATTGTGTTTTACAACTTTAATCTGAGGTATGTTAGTGAGCACAGCTGGGTATTATTTTTATTAAAGAGCTGTAGAACATTTAAATATCAGTAAAGAGGGAACTTTTTTTCACCTTCCAGGTTGTCTTAAAAGTGTGATTCATACCTTTTGCTTAATTCTCATGTGTTGCACAACCATACATGTGGAAAGATGGAAAAACAGAAGTACTTGTTTCCTCCTAAAACTGCTAATTACCCCCATTTTGAGGAGTTCTCCTTTTAGGCACTAAGCCTAAATTATTCTCATGATTGTGATATATCTTCTAATTTGGAGACTGTTGACTTGTGAAAGTCAGAAAATAGTTTAGTCCTAAATTCTGTGTCGTGGTCATGTTTGTGTAGTTAAAAAAAAAAAAAAAATCCTTTATTCCATTTCAGAAAAACGAATGAATTGCTAACTTAGGGAAGTTAAACCAGGTGGACCCGAGATGATAGTAGACCAACTTTAGGATTCTTGATATACTTATTTATGAATCTGTATATTTTATTTATTTTTTGTCTTTTTAGGGACGCACCCATGGCATATGGAGGTTCCCAGGCGAATCAGAGCTGTAGTTGCCGGCCTACACCACAGCCACAACAATGCTTGATCCGAGCCGTGTTTGCCACCTACACTGCAGCTCATGGCAACGCTGGATCCTTAACCCACTGAGTGAGGCAGCCAGGGATCTAACCTGCATTCTCATGTGAATACTAGTCAGGTTCATTACTGCTGAGCTACAAAGAGAACTCCTGAATCTGTATATTTTTAATAAAACCATTTAATCTTTAACTTTTAGAGAGGAACTCATTTTATCCACATCCTTAAAATCTATAGAGTAATGATAGGGAAGTTTTCTGGGTTGTAATGGCCTTGTGCCTAGGATAGTGCCTATCATACTATAGGCCCTTCAATATTTAATGAAATGCATGAAGAAACTGTGGTCTGGTCAAGCTAGCCTCTTCATTGTTGGATTGCATTTAATCTCAGGGGAGGGATTCTTCTGTTAATTGTGATTTTGAAGTGAATTTGAAATCATTTTGCCCAACTAACTTGTCTTTCTTTTTTTTGGCCATGCCCATACCATGCAGAAGTCCTAGGGCTAGGGATCAAACCCATGCCACAGCTATAACCAGAGCCACAGCAGTGACAATGCCAGATCCTTAACCCACTGAGCCATGAGGGAACTTCTCCTTGCTATTTCTTTATGGTAAAATATTTATAACAAAGTTTGCCATGTATTTTGGTAATTTCAAGTGTGCAGTTAGCATTAATTACATTCACAATGGTATGCAACCATCACACTATTCCCAAAAATGTCCATTGCCCCAAACAGAAACTGTCTTCCCATTAAGCAGTACATCCCTCCTCCGCCCTCACCCATCCCCCACACCGGCATCTAGTCTACTTTCTTTTCTGTGGGTTTGGCTGCTCCAGGTACCTCATATAAGTGGAATCATGCAATAGGTGTCCTTTTGTGTCTGGCTTATTGCACTTAGTGTGATGTTTTCAAGGTTCATCCATGTCATAGCATGTGTCAGAACTGTGTTCTTCTAGATGAATAATATTCCACCACATGTATATGCCACATTTTGTTTTTTCATCTGTTGATAAACACCTGATTTGCTTCCACCTTTTGGCGGTTATAAATAGTGCTGCTATGAATGTTGGCATATAAG